>NW_027256882.1:46064317-46718692 GCF_029215685.1 Pituophis catenifer annectens
GTGACATTAATTACAGTTTAGAGTTTGTAGTAATTTATAATCATTTTTCATGAAGATATAATGATATTAGTTTTATACATTCAATTAATTATTTAGTTAATGAAATAATTAATTCTAAATTCTATGAAAGGTTCAAAAAAGTACGCCCACGTGAGTGAAGGAACCTTCACATGTTTTTCCTCTAATGCCATCATCTGCCAGCAATGCTCCTCTAGATTTTTTTAAAGGACAAATCGGACAGAAGTTGTAAACACAATGAATGGAATCACATTTGACATCAGGACTCAACACAAAGGAATAATAATAAATAATAATATCAAACTTTTCAACCTTTCCACTCTTGTAGACCTCAAAATAGCCGTCTTGGAGAAAAGAAACTTTGCCAGCAGGATTGAGCAATCCATCAAAAAGTTTCCTGCTATCTCTGAACATAATGAATTTTTAACACATTACAATTGTTAATTGATGAGGCACTTGTAATCTGTCACATGTAACCTGAATCAATCTAACCCCTCCTCTTGCTCTCCACCACTGCCTCAGTTTAAATCCTACATCAGTCCAGCTCAATGTTTTTTAACCTTGGCATTCAAACAGAGGTGGGTTTCAGCAGGTTCTAACCAGTTCTGGAGAACCGGTAGCAGAAATTTTGAATAGTTCAGAGAACTGGTAAATACCACCTCTGACTGGCCCCGCTCCCATCTATTCTCTGCCTCCCGAATCCTAGCTGATTGGGAGGGAATGGGGATTTTGCAGTAACCTTCCCCTGGAGTGGGGTGGGCATGGAGATTTTACAATATCCTTCCCCTGCCTTGCCCATCAAGCCACGCCCACAAAACCAGTAGTAAAAATTTTTGAATTCCACCACTGCATCCAAAAATATGTAGAGTTCAACTCCCAGAATGCTGGCTGAGGAATTCTGGAAGTTGAAACCCACACATCTTCAAGCTGTTAAGGTTGAGAATCACTGGCCTAACTGCTCCAGTGCATCTGGTGAAGTGACTTGTAACTCATGAAAGTTTATATCTTTTTTTTTTAAGTTGTTATTCTGAAAAGATGCTATCAGATTCCTTCTGATTTCAGGTTTAGTGAGACAGTGTGATTTTATTGACGTTTCTGATAGTTTTCTTAGGAAACATATTCATTCATTTTCATTTATTCATTCTCCATTTTCATTCATTCATTCATTCATTCATTCATCCAATTTATACAGCCATCCACCTCACATTGTGACTCTGAGCCACTCACATAATTAAAAAAATAACAAGAAATAGTAAACAACATACAATTAAAGCAGGAAAAACCACAAGGCAATTAAAATAATGCTTTTTAAAAATGCTTTTACTTAAAACACAAAAAATAGCCAGTCACTGTCCTCCTTTGGGATGTACTATGAAATTTGTAGTCCATTTATAGCCCTGGATATCACTGGCAAACATCATCAAGTCCTAACTAGAGTAAGAACTTGCTTAGCTTTTTAAAAACCAAGATGGGCTAGTTCTCTCTATGTTCCAATGTGTATTTACATGTCTATCCAGATGAACTTAACATCTAGAATTCATCTTTTTTTAAACACAATTCAAGGTCAGATCACGTTCACAGACATCACTCAACATCTCCCTTAAACAGTAAAACTTTAGGAAGTTTTTCTCCTACAACAAACTTTTTTGAGTCATTGAAAAGCAATCACAGTTAATTAGTTAGCCAATTAATTAATTAGTCAATTCTAAATAAATCTGATGCAGATATCAGCATGCACGTGAGGCAGTTGGTGTTCATGTCACAGCTCGTGCCATCTGGAACGAGCTCCTCCCGGAGATACGGAGGATCCCGGACTTACGCATTTTCCGCCGTGCCCTCAAGACCTTTTTATTTCAACAGGCTAGCCTGGCCTAACCTCCTTTTTAATTGTTAATTTAAAATTTGTTTTAAAATAATAGGGGTGTTTTAAATTGTTTGGGCCAAATTATTTAATGTGCTTTTACATTGTTTTTAAATTTTGTATTATGTGTGTTTTATCTTTTGGCTGTTCACCGCCCTGAGTCCTTCGGGAGTAGGGCGGTATATAAATTCAAAATAATAATAATAATAATAATAATAATAATAATAATAATAATAATAATAATAATAATAATAATAATAATAATATAATTGTGTTAGTTGTGTGGTGATGCACATTCCCTTTTTTTAATATCTTAGTGTCTTCTAATGGCTATTGAGTGAGCTGGTTGTAAATAACCTATTTGTAGGACATCTCACTAGGAAAAATTGTGATAGCCTTCTTTGCAGCCATTCAGCGCACTCTCTGTGATGTCCTTTGTTCAGAGCCCCTGTGTTCTGACCCAGCTCCCCAAACCCAAAAGATTCCTTGCTTAGGAGTGCCAGCAGCCCCAGCAAAAGGTTTCTCTCTCAATGCAGGCTAACAAGTCCATTTGGAAGATGAATAGTTGTCTTCCACTTCTATTCATCTCCGCCCCCTGCCTTTTATCCCCAGAGCTAGGGTGGGGCCTCGCTAGCAGTGGTGGCTTTTCCTTCTCCAGGATTGGCCCACGGATTTCCACTACTCTCCTCTTTTTTGCCTTCTGTGCAGCCGTGCAACAGGCACTGGACCCAGCTGTTCCTCCTCTTCCTCATCAGCCACCTCCAGACCTGGGGGCTGTTGACTCTCCATCTGAGGGCTGAAGGATGGCCCAGGCTCTGCTTCTGTCTCTCTCTCTGCCAGCTCCATTCCCTCTTCCCCTTCAGAGCTCTCAGGTTGTCTTGATGCTGATCCTGACTGCCATGCCTCCTCCTCCTCTGATTCGACTGCTGGAGGGGCCAGCGGCTAACAGGCCACAACACCCTGTGTGAACTGTTGTAGAAGCAGTGTTGTTTTGCAGTTGTTCAGAATCTGGCTATCAATTGCACAAGTCTCTTGCCCCAAATCCTGGAGGTACCATTTACAAAAAGTCATAAGTATCTAATGGATGCAGTATTATAACTTAACACTTAAAGCAGCAAGAAATTTAAGCGGGGGAAATAATAAATTCAGCCCATCATTGTGTCCAAGGACAGGATGAGATTGCTATGCTATCCGCCTGCCCATGTATCTTTATATGCATCCTGACAATATTCATTGAGTTAACGACGGCTGATGAATGATGGAATTTGATGCTGATGATTTTCTGTATCCAGCCTGCTATATATTACAAAGCTGAGCCAAGTTGCCTTCATGGAATGGAAAAGTAATTCTCCAAAGCAAGACACCGTAGCTGCTTCCTTGATATAAATTAATGGACAGTGTGGATTATTAACTTGATGTTGAGGATCTTTGGTGGCTTATAGTCGATAATAATGTGGGTAATGAAAATCATTAGCAATATCATTTCCTTGTTCAGTTTCTTCCAGTATCTCACCCAGTTTGTCAGCAAATTTGGGCATATCCAACTCTGTTATTTCAATTAATTTATTAATAGTAACTTCAACCGTGAAGAGTCTTTAGACTGGCTGAAGTTTTTCCATTCATCCATTGAATTGGGGGCAAAATAAAATATTAGCCAGCTGCCACCGAAGGTAGGACGTATAATTGCTGTGTTCATTGAAGAACAAGTTGGTTCCAGACCAAAAAATAGTCTTATATTTTGGCATAGAGATATGCAATCAGAGTACCCAGGACCATAAATATTTTTTCCAAAAAACTTAGGCAAGGTTCTTAGCACTTCTCTGTTCTGAATTGCAATTTATAATGACAAAGAGGCAGGAGGAATGAATAAATACATGGGGAGGAGAGCATAGCTGGCTAGGGACGTCTCGGAGTTGAAGTTCACACATCTTCAAGTTGCCAAGGTTGAGAAACAGTGCTGTGGGCTATAGAAAGGATTCAGGCAGTTAGCACCAAATGTCCTCTTCCTTCTCACAGAACTGATGACTTCCACCTGCTTAATTGGCCATTGCCCTTCCTGGCTAATTTAATCAGCTGGTACAAGACTGACCTCATACTCAACACTTGACAGTTGCATTGATCCCAACTCACTCAGCATTTAAAATACTGTGTTTAGAAAATCTTTAGATGCATCCCTCTCTGTTTGTTTTTTGATGGCATTTCAGGAGCTTCACGAGGGCAGGTCTAGAACCAAATAATTCAATTTATATACTAATTGAGATTCAGTTAGATGATTATTCTCCCTGTATTACAATTTGGTGACTATGTTGGGGATTGGCTGGAGTTCTTTAGGTCCTACATGCCTTTTGTAAGGATTCAGGCAGGAGCTAGCCTCCAAAGAGAAATGGAAATAAATCCAGTAGCAATATCAATAGCATTTATTTATGTACTGCTTCACAGTGCTTTACAGCCCTCTCTAAGCAGTTTACAGAGGCAGCATATTGCCCCCAACAATCTGGGTTCTCATTTTATCCACCTCGGAAGGATGGAAGGCTGAGTCAACCTTCAACTGGTGAGAATCGAACCGCCGAACTGCTGGCAGTCAGCGATCAGCAGAATTAGCCTGAAATGCTGCATTCTAATCACGGCACCACCACAGCTCTTTGTACTTTGGATTGTGCCAGTCCAAATGGATGTCCCAGACTTTCCCAACAGTGAGTAACAAATACGTAACTCATGAATATATATGTCCCAGAATAATGTTGCAGGATCCAATCTGGGTCGGTCACTGGGACCAGAGGTATAGTCTTCTGAGCTTTTGGACTCATGCTAGAGCTCATCTTCAGAGAACTTCTCTCTACTGGAATGTGTACTTTGGGCTATTCTATGTGTAGGCTTTATGTTTGTGTGTGGCTTTTTAATTGTTGATTGGGGTGTTGATGGCTGGCAATTAAGTTGTTGGCTGTTGTTTCCTTGTGCTGCCAAGTCCTCGACTCCTATTTCTAGAACTGTTAAAAGTCTCCCAGATAAGATTGACCCACATCTCAATATGGGCCGCCTTCTCCAGTTTTGAAAATGGTGCATTATGAGTTGCTCGTGGTCTTCTCTAGTACAATGTCACAATTGTTTGGGATGAAAGAATCAAAGCGTTGAAAGAGGTCATTTAGGCCATTGAGGTGAACCATCTGCATAGTGTCGTGATGGCGAACCTATGGCACGCGTGCCAGAGGTGGCACGCAGCGCCCTCTCTGATGGCCCGCGAGCCGTCGTCCCAGTTCAACTCCGCTGTGCATGCATGCATGCCTCCTGCCAGCCAGCTGGTCTTTGGGTCTCTTCCGCACATGCGCAGGTTGCAGGGCACGTGTGGGGGTGTGTGCATGTGTGGGGTGCATGTGAATGCGCAGGGGTGGGGTTCATGCAGAGGCCATGCATGCATGTGGGGGGCCGCATGCATGCATGGGCCATGCGTGCATGTGTGGGGCGGGGTGCATGCACGGGGCCAATGCACGCATTGCATTTTGGGGGTTTGAGCACACGTGCATGCATGTGTGCCGTTTGGGCACTCAGTCTGGAAAAGGTTAGCCATCACTGGCTTAGCGCAAAAACCCACAATGTAGCATCTCTAACGAAATGCCTTCCTAAATCTGGATAGCACCACCAAGAAAATAATGTGCATTTCTACCCCTCCCTTCCCTTTCCTAGCTAGAAGGTAAACTCGCCTTTTAATGCTCTTGCTCTGTCCCCTTTGATTTAATCCCAATAATTCCTGATGCTCCTTTCTGTGTCACATACCCCTCAAGACAATTAATGAGACCAGCAATTTGCCAGAGCTGCAAATGAACAAGCCAGCCAGCCTGTTGCAAGAGGTCAGCATCTCTTCACTTAACTCGAGGGCAAGAAAGAAGTCAGTTAATTGGACTTGGTGTCCTTCCGTAGATGGTTCCAGCCACAGGTCACCGGTATCTCAGGGTGACATCAGGAGCTTGAGGCCTTTCCTTGACCCCTCCTCAACTCTGCAAATCACACTTTGTAGTTTGAACTACAATGTGTGTGCTATATACAGTATTTTTGTTCTTCTGCTGCTACTTATATATCCAGCAAAGTTTTGCAGTAGCTGCCCAGCTTGAAGAGCCCAGAAAGTTTCAGTATAAATCGGTGGGAATGAAGATGCTACTCAGGTACTCATCTGCTACTCAGATGCTACTCATCTTTGCTTGCAGCACAAAGGCTAGGACTCTGGTTATCTGTGGGTTGCATGGGACCTTGGCCACAAAAAGTACAGGTAGTCCTCAACTTACAACAGTTCATTTAGTGACCGGAAAAAAATGACAGTTTTTCATACTTATGACCATTACAGTATTCCTATGGTCAGGTGATCTAAATTCAGATGGTTGGCAACTGGCATGTATTTTGGATGGTTGCAGTGTCCCGGGGTTATGGGATCCCCCCACTTGTCCAACCTTCTGAAAAGAAAAGATAAAGGGGAAGCCAGATTCACTTAACAACCGTGTTACTAGCAACTGTCGTGATTCACTTAGCAACAGTGGCAAGAAAGGGAGTAAAATGGGGGTAAAACTCACAACAAATGCTTCACTTAGCAACATAAATTTTGAGCTCAATTGTGGTCGCAGCTCGAGAACTACCTCTCTGGCTTATGGAACCCTGGGAAGCTTCATCCCTGTTATGTACTAATCTGTGAGATGAATCTGCCACCCAAGAACGCATGGCCAAATTCCTGATGCTTTTAGGGAAAGCTGATTGAGAGATCCTGAGCTCCGTTTTCGGCTGCGACGGCCTCCTGCAACCCTCTGCCACCAAAAACTGAGCTCGGGAGGACCCCACACGGCCCTCCCAAGCTCCGTTTTCACTGGCAGAGGCACAGCGGGCTGGTCCTTCGCTGTTTCCAAGGCCACCCTGCGGGCCAGATCTAAGCATCCTTATGAGCCGGATGCGGCCCATGGGCCTTGATTTTGACACCCCTGTATTATAAGATAAAGAGGCCTTCTCCCATGTGTCTTGGTCACCCACCCTAGCTGATTCCCCCTCCCTTTTTAGCTGCCTGATATCTGATGTTGGAAGTGCATTGGGGGAAGACCTCCTGCTTCATCAAAGCTTCCAGAATTGGTTTTTTTTTTTTTAAAGTCCTTTGGGATATCTGAGTTAAAGCAAGATCTGATTTCTTTAGTGCTCTGATTCTTGTAGATAGTAGCTTTTTAAAATTTATTTTGAGCCCTCTTGATAGGGATGTCTATGGAAGAGTCTGTGAAAGTAATCTCAAGGTCCCTTGATAAGTACATGAGGAAAGAGCAGCCTGAACTTCAGCTGTGAAGAATCATGAAAGTCAACATAAATATTTGGAGCGAGCCTAGAAGTGAATGCACGCCAGAGAAAGCTTAATATCATCCAATCCTGGAAATTCTTCAACAGTCTGTGCTATCTATGATTTCCGAAGCATTTGAAAATCATATTGTGTACCGCACTGATGGGTTGCTATCGGTTCTCCCCGGTTCTTGCAAATTGGTAGTGGAAATTTTGAGTAGTTGGGAGAACTGGTAAATACCACCTCTGCCTGGCCCCGCCCCCATCTATTCTTGCCTTCCAAGTCCCAGCTGATTGGCTAGAAGGAAAAAATCAGGACTCACTTGACAAAGAAGAGGGAAAAAAAACCCCAAGACACTTTAGTTTTAAATTGAGAAGCCAAGAAGCCTCCCAACTGATCGGCTAGAACCAATCCGCTCCTTGTAAACTGCTCGGTGGTGGTAGATTGGCAATTGAGGCCAAGCTGCCTGAAAGCAGTTTCTGATGCTCTTGGTTGTGGCAGAGTGGCAAAAAACTGTTTAAACTCTTGCCGCGGCGCTTCAAAGGACCGCCCTACAGCTGATCAGTGATAAAGGGCAGTGTGGTGGTAGACCAGTGCACTCCAAAAACAAATGGGTAGACCGGTATGGCTCTGCAAGCAGTTAAAAGCCAGTACCTCTGCTAAATCCTAAAGAATTGTTTGTCACATGACCATCAAACCACGCCCACAAAATAAACGACGCCCACAGAACTGGTAGTAAAAAAATTTAGAATCCACCCCTGGTGTACCGGATAGTGGCGTTACCACTGATTTTCACTGCTTGTTCAATGAATGTCTTCTTGTTGCCTGAAGATGTTGACTATGCTGTGAAGCACCTACAAATAGATGCTGACAGATTCAATAGTCTCTTCACTGGTTTTGTGATCTTGGTGACTCTGTTTCCTCCAGAGCTGTTTACTTCCATCTTCTCGAGTTGCTTTCCTGGGAATTACCTTGCCTTCATTTCTCAAACACAAAATGAAATCTAAGCAACACGATTCGACTGCTTTTAGATCTATGTTCAAAAGAGTGTCACAGCTAAGCCTCAAACATCTTCATTTCCTTTTCCTTTGTGAAGCAGTCTACTGTATATCCATTTAAAGAATAAGCATATTTAATGTCTTGCAGGGCCTTAATGAATCTTTAATTTGGGGAGTGAAGACTTATCTTGACCTCAGATGCTTTTGAACTACAGATCCATCCCCTTTTTACTGTCAGCCCTGGCGGCTTAGACTGGTGAAAGCTGTCATTCAGTAACACTGGGGATGTCAGTCTGCCCCCAGCTGCGTACTAAAGGGCCAAACGTCACTGACGCAGATGGAATAAAAAGATGACATTTTCAGTCCAATTAATTTTGGATGAAACTTGAATCGACTCCAAAGGCTACAATTGCTCCATCCACAGGGCAGTATAGTTAGTGAAAATCTTTAGTGTGTAGTGGAAGCCGACACAAGGGGATTAGGTGTTTCTATTCCTGAATTGTGTAGGGATCTGTTCTAATAGCACCTGGCCCTCTAATTAAGCTGAAAGTAATAGCAGCACCATTTTCACCCTGCTAAAATTAGTGGCCCATTGCTAAAAGTTTGAATAGTACATTTCAACTTGACTTCATTATTTGCTTCCCATTCCAGAGCTTTGTTCCTGTATCCCTCAAAGCACTATTATAATTTTTTTGACACAGGGGTTTTTGTGCATGTAGGGATGTGCATACACACATATATGTGTGTGTGTGTGTGTGTGTGTGTGTGTGTGTGTGTGTGCAGATCTATGGATAAAAATCTCAGCTGGAGGAGAGAAGAAACCCAGGCATCTATGACACACGCCGGAGGGAAATGTTTTTCAGGAAGTATAAAAGAAAATCTGGGCATCTAGTTAAGTATGAAAATGTTGCTCTGTGTGAGACAATTGTGTTTGACCCCAGGCAAATGCTAATGCAGTCCAGACATTGGGCTGTTTACTTCCCAAAATGCTTGGGGAAATGGATGATGCTAAAGACTGCAAGTCGAAAACTCATGAACTCCCACTGGTCCTTTTTAGCAAAATCAATGAAAATCAGTAATGGGGTTTATTTAGAATAGGAATGCCTAATACTGTTGTGAGACCCGGTTTGGTGTAGTGATTAAGGCATCAGGCTACAAGATGGGAGACTGTGAGTTCTAGTGTCACCTTAGGCACAAAGCTAGCTGGGTGACTTTGGACCAGTGGCTGTAAGTGGCTGTAAATGCAGACATGATGCCCAGCACCCAAAATTCAGTCATATGACTGCGGAGGGCCCCAATCATCAAAACTTCAAATCTGGTTCATAAATAGCCCCAAGAGACGTCTGTCGTAGGAGGCGCAATGGCTCAGTGGTTAAAGACGATAAGTTTGTCAGCTGGAAAGCAGATAGCCCAGGTTCAAGATTTAAGTGCTGCACAACGAGGTGAGCTCCCGTTACTTGCCCTAGCCCCTGCCCACCTAGCAGTTCAAAAGCATGAAGATGCAAGTAGATAAATAGGTACCACTTCAGCGGGAAGGTAACAGCATTCCTGCGCTTCAGTGTGTAGTCATGATGGCCACATGACTACGGAAATCGGGGTGAAATCTAAAATTTGTTACTACTGGTTCTGTGGGCGTGGCTTGGTGGGAGGGGGGATAATGTGACTGGGTGGGCGTGGCCAACTTTTTTTAAAAAAAGCTTTTAAAAGCATTTTTTCTACAACCTTTTTGGCCGAAGAGGTTGCAGAAAAAAATGCTTTTAGAAGCCTCTGACGATCAGGCAACTCAGCTGGGATCACCAGAGGCTTTTAAAAGCATTTTTTTTTCTACAACCTCTTTGGCTGAAGTGGTTGTAGAAAAAATGCTTTTAAAAGTCTTTGACGACCCCAGTTGAGCCGCACGATCATCAGAGGCTTTTTTTTAACTTTTAAAAGCATTTTTTTGGCCGAAGAGTTTGTAGAAAAAAATACTTTTAAAAGTAAAAAAAACAGCCTCTGATGATTGCGCGGATCAGCTGGGCATGAGGGGTGGGTGGGCGCAGGGATTTTTGCTACTGGTTCTCCGAACCACCTGCCGCCATCGCTACCGGATTGGGCGATCCGGTCCGAACCGGGAGCATTTCACCCCTAACAGAAATGTCTTTGGATAACACTCGCTCCTTCGGCTAAGAAACAGAGATGACCACTGTTCCCTAGAGTCATACATGATCGCACAGGAGAAACTTTTACCTTTGCTTTTAGTCTATTGTAACTTTGAATGGTTGCTAAGTATTGAACTTTGTAATACCGTGGTGTATAAAATTACACAGAATACACCAAAATACACAAAATTGTCTGCTATAACGTCTTACCTGTCAACGACTTCTTCAGCTTCAACCTCACTAATACACGGGCAAACAATCGATACAAACTCAAGGTAAACCGCTCCAAACATGATTGCACAAAATACGACTTCAACAACCGAGTGGTCAACGCCTGGAATGCTCTACCCGACTCCGTTGTTACATCCTCAAACCCCCCATAGCTTTAACCTTAAAACTGTCTACCGTGGACCTCACCCCATTCCTAAGAGGTCTATAAAGGGGGCATGCATAAGTGCACCAGCGTGCCTACCGTCCCTGTCCTACTGCCCCATTTATTTGCATTCATTTCCTTCCTTTATGTCCATGTTCATATTCATACCTGCTATCTTGTACATGTTTGACAAACTAATAAACAAACAAACAAACAAACAAGCTGAATGGTTGATAAGTGACTGGTCATAAGCAGAGGTGGGATTCAGCCAGTTCTGTCCAGTTTGAGCGAACCGGTAGTGGCGGGAGGCTCCGCCCAGCCATCCAGATGTAATGCGTGAGCACTTGGCATGCACAGAAGGATGTGCGCATATGCAGAGGAAGTGCGTGCTCTCACATTTGTGAACCGGTAGGGAAGGTAAGTGAATCCCACCTCTGGTCATAAGTCAAAGTCTACCTGTACTCATCTCCCATGATCTCCATCCAGTGTTATACCATAGAATGGAATGATGGGAACTGAAGTCCCATTCCTCTAAAAAGCATACATCTTTCTGTTCAGAACCTTAGGTGGACCGAGAATGGCTTCTCAGGAAATGGGATGTTGCAGATTCCAAGCTTCCCAAATCGTTTGATTGACTTCAGATGGCAAATTTCTAACCCGCATAGGCTAAACTCTGTTACTTTGTTTGTTTGTTTGTTTGTTTGTTTGTTTGCTTGCTTGTTTATTTATTTATTTATTTATTTATTTATTTATTTATTTATTTATTTATTTAGAGACAGCTGTAATCTTCACCACCTTTTCTTGATGCGAGATTTTCAGAAAAACATCAGGCTGGGAAGAAAAGGCATAGAAATCAATAATCTCTCTTCATAACAGAAAGTTCGAAAAGCTTTCTTTTATTATAAGCTAACTTTATAATGCAGCTGAGAGAAAGCCCTCTTCCTCCTCCTTCCTTCGTAATGCAGAAGTAACAGGTTTATGAAATGTTTATAGGATGCATTTGCAGCAGATGGCTTAGTGCCTGAGGAAGATGAACGGGGGCAAAACATTTATCTAAAACGATGATGGTTAATAAAGCATGAATTAAGAGGGATTTACACACTCGCTTGTGAAAGTGTTTTAAAGGGCTCTTCTCATCCCTGAGAGTTTCCAGCATTCCCTTTTGAATGAGGCTCTTAAAATGCTGCTACGGGTTGTTGCACCGAAGAGATGGAACAGCTGAGCTATTTAGAGCACTAAAGGCCCTCTGCTTTCCACACACATTACTTTGGTTTACACAGTGCATAAAAATAATTATCAAGATGACAAGAGGAAAAAAAAAAGAGCAAATCAGAACGGGTGAAGGTTTACTTGCATTTAAACCTATAATAATAGGTTTAATAATAAAGATAATAATAAAAATATTTTTAATCATAAAAATAATAATAATAAAGAATGTTATTATTGGCTATACGATGAAAGAAAAGGAAGGTTATTAAAGGAGAAGAAAACAGCAGTGGAAGGAGAAGAAAAAAGAAGTGGCTTTTATTGTTAAAGATATAACATTTCCCCAGCAGTTATGAGGTTTTCTTTCCAATATTTAAACACATAGAACTGGAGGTAGATATGAATGATTTTTGTGTTTTTGTAGCATTGCAAAGTTCAGTACTTAACAACTTAATCTCCAGGACTGGAGATAAGTCTGTGTTTCCTCATTCCAGTAGTTCTAAGAGACATTTCCAACCTGTGTTGCATCTAGCAGATAATAATGGCATGTTTGCTGAAAAGTGAACTCCATTGAGTTTAATGAGTTTGTGGCCATACGAAATGCCTTATAAAACTCGTTTCAAGTGGCTGCTATAATTTGAGATAATATTAAATCATACCGTTACGACCGTAAAGCATGCATTTTTAAGAAGGCAATGTTGTTGCTAGAAGAAAACAATTGATCCTAAGTAAATACAATGCACAAATGTGCTCTAAATCAAATTCTGTCTTCTTTCTCCTTTAATCCCCATTTTATGTACACATTTTGGAGACAAAGTTACCAGTTTACCATACCAGCCCCAAAAGATAGGCAAATAAATAGAGCAAGGCTTATGTCTGTCAATTTTTGTTTGTTTGTTAAATTAACCTTGTTCTTTGGCTGTTGTTGCTTCATTTATCAGAACAGATGAATGAGATCCAACCCTATGGGGCATGTTTGCAATACTGTGATGTATGCAGAAAGGGGTGGGGCTTGCATTGTGATATTGCAATGTTGCATTCATCATTCCCCTCACTCTAGGTTGTGACCTAGGCTTCCTGAGTCATTAAAACACACAAGTAGTCCCAAAAACCTCTTTTATTGCAACAGCTGTGAATTACGTTCATTCACAGCTGAGTCCCAATTAGTTGCAAAAAGTCCTTTGGGAGAAGTCCTTCGGGATAATCACCAACCTTTATCTCTCTTGACATGCTGCCAAAAACCTACTTGGCAAAACCACATGGAATCCAGAATCAAACAGAAATGCCGACTGGGAACAGAATTAGCAATGTTGCTTTCCTGCAAGGGCCCACGTGCCTTTGCTCCTCTTTTAAGCCTTATGGGAGGGGCCAATCATCTCCAGGCCTTACTCCCAAGTCGTCCCTTTAGTTTTAACTGTTCTTGCCTTCTGGCAGCTCTGCGCATGTACTCACTGGGAACAGGCTCCCCAGTTCCTCTGCCTTGCTGACGTCAGACTCTGGAGACTCCGGAGTCAGCACATAACTCCCAGATGGCCCTGGCCCCATCTCTGCCTCCGACGCAGAACCCTCGTCTGAGCCTTCCCCAGACTCCAGGACTGGCCCATGTTCCTCCCCAGTCTCCTCACTGTCCGACTCTGCTGCCAGCTCCGCAGGCTGCTGGCGGCCCACAACAGGCACTGAAAGTACAATAGAACCTCAATTAACAGACATGTCCCTAGTGCAGGGTTTTCCAAACTTGGCAACTTTAAGACGCATACTGGCTAGGGAATTCTGGGAGTTGAGGTCCATGTGTCTTAAAGTTGCCAAGGTCAGGAAACCCTAGCATAACAGACTTCGAGTATGATGGACAAAATTTGCATTTAGGCATCTCTTTGTTTCTAGGTTGAATCTCTCCTTGATCAGTTTCCATCCATTATTCCTTGTCTGGCCTTCAGGTGCTTTGGAAAACAGCTTCATCTCCTCCTCTCTGTGGCAGCCCCTCAAATATTGGAACACTGCTCTCATGTGTCCCCTGGTCCTTCTCTTCACTAGACTAGCCATGCCCAGTTCCTGCAACCGTCCATCGAATGTTTTAGCCTGCAGTCCCCTAATCATCCTGGTTGCTCTTCTCTGTACTTTTTCTAGAGTCTCAACATATTTTTATAGTACAGTATAGTATAGACTCAATTAATAACTGCCTTACTTAGCAACAAAAAATTCTGATCCCACTTAAGTAGAGTATCTGAGAATACTGAGAACCCATCTTGATCTCCAAGGCCTCTGGGAGATGTATAAGTTCCAACAACAACAAAAAGACAAAACAGTGGTAATAAATAGCTTAAATCAGAACAATCTCAAAACCAAAAGCAAGCATAGAAATCAGAGTTAAAACATCACAGAGAGCTGAGCAGTAAACAGGGATTGGAAGTATAATGATACCAGTTTGTCTTCTTTTGGAGTTGTTGCAAGGTGGGGGCTGTGAGTATTTTTGGGGGAGGAAGTTCTCTCTGGGGCAGAGGCTATTATTTTAATGGAGTGTTTGAATCCATAGTGCTTGAAACAATCTGTGTGGCCTTTCCCTCTACCTCCAGCTCTTATTGAGTTTTAATACCCTTATAAGGGGAGGAGGGTGAGGTAGAATTGTATTATTTGAATGTAGAGAGAGATCAGGTGTTGATCAGTAACCGTTGGCTGCTTGCCAGGAGAAGCAGGCTCTGGGAATGGTTCAGTGTCCTTTGGAGAGGGAAGAAAAAAAAATAAAGGTTTCATATTATATCCTTGAATGGAGAAGAATTAGCTGTCACATAGGAGGAAAATGCACGACAAAATTACCACCAGTTGTCAAGAAAGGAGATACGTTTTCTCTCACATTAAATGAGAAATAATTTGATTGGTCAGCCCGGTTTTGCAAGGCCTATCTGCTCTAATAGCACAGTACTATCATATTTACCTGAAATAAGATAATCCTAATTTTAAAACTATCTCCATCCCCCACCCCAAAGAAAAACAACAATTGCACACCTAAGCAACAATCTCACGCTGTCCCCAAACTTTTCATCTTGTCAGACGAGGTCTGGTACCTTCAGTTAAAACCAGTCTTGGAGAACACCTACTTTCAGAAGTGGGCTTGACATAATTTAACAACCAGTTCGCCCCAGCACCAAAAATGTGAGTGTGTGTGTGTGTGTGTACACTCGCTTCACTCGAGCACATGCCTTCTGTACATGCGCACGGCCTTCTGCGCATGTGCTTTCCTTGCGCACGTGCTTGCATGCATGTGTGTGTTGTGGTCCGCCAGCAGCCTGTGGAGTTGGCAGTGGAGTCCAACAGTGAGGAGGCTGGAGAGGAACATGGGCCAGAACATGGGCGGGGAAAGCCTCCGGAGGCCGGGGAGGGCAAACACCCCCCCCCCCGTGGTGCAGGAGGCCAACTAGGCCACACCCACCATGGCCACGCTGACCCAGCAAGCGAGCAGAGAACCCCATGCTAAAATTTTTGAAGCCCACCGCTGCGAAGACCTAACCCTCATCTCCCTTGAGCCTCAAATCCCTCTGTCAATACAATTTCACTTGCTTTTCCTTCCTTTTTAAGAAATCTGAGCCGATTAAAGTTGTTAGGGAAAATGCAGGAAAAGATTCTTGTAAAGGTGGCATCAGCCAACCTTTGTGATTTGTGAAAGTAAGCAATTCCTCCCCTATTTGAAGCTGTCTTAACATTTCAGAAAATGAAATGCCCAAAACTCAACAACTCCAATTCTGGGAATGACTTACATGATGGAAGAAAATGAAGATATCACAGTATAACATGACAAAACAGAAACAATCACAAAAACTTTGGGTTTGTATGCATGTTGGTATTGTGTGTGTCAGAATATTGCCTGCATATGATGCACCCAGGGCCGGATTTAGATGAAAAGAGGCCCTAGGCTATTCCACTTATGAGGCCCTTTCACCAGTGGTGGGATTCTATTTTTTTAACAACAGGTTCTGTGGGCATGGCTTAGTTGGGGGTGTGGCTTGGCAATCATGTGACTGGGTGGGCGTGGCTAGCTGGTCACGTGACTGTGTAGGCGTGGGTAGCTCATCATGTGACCGGGTGGGCGTGGCTATGTGCATAGACTTTTTTCTGAAAAAAGTCATTTCTGACTGGGCCTCACACTTTTGACCGGTCCTCACACTTATGACCATCCTCACATTTATGCCCGTGCAGCTTTCTTAACAACCATGTCACTCATTTCACAACTGCTTCTCTTCACCTTGGTGACAAGATAGGGCAAAAACGTAAAAAGTGAGGACAGTCGTAAGTTCAAGGACTGGTCAAAAGTGCGAGGACCAGTCAGAAATAACTTTTTCAGCCCTCTGAGTAGTCCATATGCATAAAAGGATACAGCAATAGAGAGGGATGAAGGAAGGGAAGGGAAATTAGAGTAGGAGCGAGGGTAAGAGAGGGAGGAAGAGAGGAGGAGAAGGAGAAAGGAAGCGGAAGTAGGGAGGAGAAGAAGAGGGGGAGGAAGAGAAAGTAAGAAGGAAAGAAAAGAGAGAGGTGGTAGGTAGATTGCTGTACAATAAAAAAAATGAAAGGGAAGAAAGCCAACCCCAAACAAATATAAAGATATTAAGATAAAGAATGAATTGTTAAACTTTAAAGAATAAAAGAGAACAAATATGAATAAATAACAATAATTAGAAACATACATACAAACATACAATGTATTTTCTTTGAACAGAGTATTTGGCCGGTTCACAAATTTAAACAGCGTTTAGTCATTTCAATTAAATTTACAATTTCTATATTTCCTTTTTGCCATATTTATTCCTCATCTATTTTTTAAAAAAACCAATATTACCCTTCATCCTCATCTCTAATCTTAATCAAATTCAATTTTTCCCTTCTATTCTATATTATACCCCTTCTCATTGTCATCTATTTTTATATCCATCCTCACATTGGTTAATTATGTAATATTAGTTGTTTAATATAAATTCAACATTTTAATATAAATCAATTAGTTATATAACTACCTTTTTTGTATATTAATCAATATGAACATGAATATTCCAATTATTTCCATGCAATCCAATTTCTTACAAATCAATTAATTATATTTACCAATAATAATAAACCAAATAATTTCCCCCATATATTCCTCCAAACCACAACTTAACCATTTCTGCTTTCAGAAATATACAATTAATAGTATCTCAGTTATTAAAATTCCCTAGTTAAATAGAGTTTTTTTTCTTTTGTGTTTTAAAATCCTGAACTCTCCTCTTTTTCCCTAAATTTCCCATTGTTTGCACCTACCTTTTTTGGTGAGGAAAAAGAAAAGAATTCTGCCTGCCTAATTTTCCAACCTTGCAGCAACAGCAAAGCAGTTTCAGTTTCGTTTCTCAGCATAGCTAGGGGGAAAAAAATCAGCACTCTTTGCAAGGAAGCAGAAGAGCCCTGAGCAAAACAGCTGAGACAAATCAGCTGAGAGCCGGGAGGCCAATTAGCCTATGCTGAAGCTCTGTGGGCCAATAAAATTACAAAAAAAACACCGAACCCTTTGTTAAATTGCTGGCTCCCCCGCCCCTCGCCCACCAGTATTTATTGGCAATAAATAGTGGTCGGAGGGGTGGGGCAAGCCAGCAATTTAACAAAGGGTTCGGCTGCACCACTGGCTCTAGGGCGGCCCTTTGAAGCCCCGCAGCAAGAATTTGAAGTTTTTTTTTCCTCTAGCCATCGGAGGCAGCAATAGATTGGGAGTGGGTGGGGTAAGCGAATGGCCGGCGATCCAACAGAGCAGAGAGTGAGGGTGAGTGAAGGCGTGGGAGCTGCTTTCTCCATCCTGCTCTCTTGCATCCGGAGCTGGTGGGGAACCACGTGGCAGCCCACGTGGATCCCAGGCAGCGGAACTCAGGCTAGGGAAGGGGTGGGCAATTGTGGCTCTTTTACAACCTGTGGCCTTCAACTCCCAGAATTCCTGAGACAGCCGTCTCAGGAATTCTGGGAGTTGAAGTCCACAGGTTGTAAAAGAGCCACAATTGCCTACCCCTGGCTACGGTAGGCTGGCGCCGCGCGGGTGGGAGGCGAGGGGCGGGCGAGCCAGCAATTTAACAAAGGGTTCGGCCGAACCCCCTAGAACCCCCAGAATCCCACCACTGTGTAGGCCCCTCTTGATCTTGAGGCCCTAGGCTGAAGCCTAGTTAGCCTATAGGAAAATCTGGCCCTGGATGCACCAGAGATTAGAAGGGGTTAAGTCTTTACAGACATCACATGTGACTATATCAGCCAATGAACTCTTTTACTGGACTCTTCCCCAGAAACCACTTGGACATCTTCCCTGTTTTTTCTCTCTCTCTCATCTATCTTTCAGCAAGACAACACGTGAACTTATCTCTCCTCTCAACATCTGAGTCATACAGTTAGGGTAAAAGGTGCAACAGGACACCCTGTTCATTATTGTATGCATGTATATATTTTGTAAATAATAAAACAACTTTTTGAACCTGAAGCTGTATTGACCAAATAACTTCCTCATAGAACCAAATGAGCACGACCATCAATATATATCTGATAGTGTGTGTGTGGCTACACACATGTGAGGAGGACAATGAAGATCCTTGAAGGTCTGGTGCAAAATGAAATGTGCCAAGAAGTCTCTCACTCCGGACATCTACAGAATATGTAGAAAGGTGCCTAAGATTTGATTGATGACCTTCTGTTGAGATCTGCTGACTCTCCCGGCTCTCTCCCAAGCTTATTGTAATTCCGCTGCTCCACAGTGCAAACACCGCACATTAATGAGGCCTGATCAAAATGGATGGCATTTCAAAATGCCAGCGTGATTATGGAGTGACTTCCTAAAAAAGCTAGGCCTTGTCTTTTGATAGGTTCATTAAACCAAAGAGGGCACTAATTGTGCTTAATCTTTATGCAGCACATTATATCCTAGGCACCTCGTCAGCAACTAGAGTTCCTTCAGGATGGACTCAGTGCTGAGGAAGGGCTACATCGGCCTATATCTTGCTGCTGGATTTGAGATGGTGGGTCAAAGATCACCCATAAATTGCGGTTGGTTCCTGTAGAGTTTGATTTATGGCCTCCTTTTGAGTGTCTTCAAATTGTAGTGCTTGGGATTGAAGGAAGGTGCTATTTGATGCTTTTTTCCTAAATAGAAGTTGAGGTTTAGACTTGACTAAACCTTGGCTGACCCTTGTAGCTTATTTTCCTAACTATTACATAGCCCACGTTTTATCACATTAGGTAGTGTGATGAAGTATATCATAAAAAACAACTATGAAGAGGAATCCTGATCTCAACGTGGAGACCAATATTTTAGAAGATGTGAGCTTTGCGTGAACATGACTCTTGAGCATTTTTTCAAGAGCCAGAAAAGCCAGGAACATCTTCAGAAGCTGATGCTTTTTGTCAAAAATGACAACAGCCGTGGGCGCAATGCCAGCTCTGCCTTGGGTGAGTGTTCATTTGGCATCACAAAACAATGGACGAAAGGGACAAACTTTGCGTTGTGTTGTTGCATTCATTACTGCCCTCTCCCAATTCCTGCTTCCCCTGCGACGCCTCTAGAGGTGTCGTTCAAAGGAATTTTACTGCATTAGATAGAATATTCTTCTTTATGCAAGTTAATGAGATTGTAATGATGCTTCCAAATTTTGTGGATGTTTTAAGGAAATTCCATAGAATAGAATAGAATAGAATAGAATAGAATAGAATAGAATAGAATGGAATGGAATGGAATGGAATGGAATGGAATGGAATGGAATGGAATGGAATGGAACGGAACGGAACGGAATGGAATAGAATAGAATTTTGTATTGGCCAAGTGTGATTGGACACACAAGGAATTTGTCTTGGTGCATACGCTCTCAGTGTACATATAAGAAAAGATACATTCATCAAGAATCATACATAACCTGAATCCGCTTTCCTATGGTTTCAAGCCATTGCTTCTACTCCTGTTCTCTGTCCTTTCTATAACAAATCTTTACTGTACATATTTGAAGGTTGCTGGCACCTCTCCACTCAATCTTTCCCCCTACAGAATAACAGAGTTAGAAAGGATCTTGGAGGTCTTCTAATCCAACCCCAGATAAAGCAGCAAACCTTATACCATTTCAGCAGTGGTGGGATTCAAATAATTTAACCGGTTCTCTGCTCTAATGACTGGCTGGGTGGGCGTAGCCATGATGGGCATGGCCAGGGTGTGTGACAGGCAGCACTTGGCCTCCTGCACTCCCCATTGTGAGACCAGCCAGCAATTTAACAACCGGTTCGGCCAAAGTGGTGCGAACCGGTTGAATCCCACCACTGCATTTCAGACAAATGATTGTCTAATCTCTTCTTAAAAACCTCCAGTGTTAGAGCACCCAAACTTACAATAGTTCCTTTAACCACTCCTCACTGGATCAGTCTCCTCACCATCTTTGGTGAACTTCACCTCCTTTGAAGTTACTCCAGTTGGTTACCATGTATTCTGAACTGTAGTGTCCAGAACTCTGAATGGGACGTTGTCAAGGCAATACAGAGCAGGGCCTTCTCATGATCTGTCTCCTTCCTTCCTTCCTTCCTTCCTTCCTTCCTTCCTTCCTTCCTTCCTTCCTTCCTTCCCCTCTCATATGGGAAGGATCGTTTTCAGCACTTCTTGCATCTGCTGGGGAAAAACAGGAGTCGGTGGCATTTGTTTTCTCCAGAATCTTATCTACTATAGTGGGTACTGAGGCATGTTTTCCTCAACTCCTTCCACCCTCCATTTTTATTTTCTGTATGGTGTCCTTTAAGGGGATGTGGTGGCTCAGTGGCTAAGACACTAAGCTTGTCAATCAGAAAGGTCGGCAGTTCAGTGGTTCGAATCCCTAGTGCTGCATAATGGAGTGAGCTCCCGTTACTTGTTCCAGCTTCTGCCAACCTAGCAGTTCAAAAGCATGTAAAAAATGCAAGTAGAAAAATAGGGACCACCTTTGGTGGGAAGGTAACAGCGTTCCCTGTGCCTTTGGCGTTTAGTCATGCCGGCCACATGACCACAGAGACATCTTCGGACAGCGCTGGCTCTTCAGCTTTGAAATGGAGATGAGCACCGCCTCCTAGAGTCGGGAACGACTAGCACATATGTGCAAGGGGAACCTCTACCTTTATGGTATCCTTTTAGATTTTAAGTGTGGAACCAGTACAACTTTTGTCTATGGGGATTCTCAGTCATCCAGGTCATAGTTGTCTCAAATGTGCTCCCCCCCACACACAAAAAAAGCAACTGGGACTGTTTTTGGGGGAAGAAGAAGAGGTTTCACTTCTCATCCGAGAAGCTTCATCAGTTGTGGTTAAGTACAACTTTTGTAGCCCTGTGGTAGATCCACCAAAAATGTGATTGCGTATAATGACTAACAGTCATTGGTGGGATCCCATGCTTCCTTCTCTGCTCTGTAGCAGCCTATTGGTAGCAGCAATGAAGCAGAAAGCACAATTCAAGCCGGCCAGGGGAATTTCACTTGATATGCTGTAGCAAAAAGGAGGGAGCTCCTTTTTCTCTTTAAGGAAGTTCTGATGGAGATGAACTGGCCTTGGGTCTGCTAAAACCATGCTCAGATCATGCAGCAGAACATCTTTGAAAAACATAGCATGGTTTGCAAGATTTGTGACATACAAGGGAAGAGACATTATCGACCGGTTGCTGGGCACTCAAGCTAGTAATATTTATAGTGCTTAATAGGAAATTTGACTCTATATGAACATGGGTCTTTCTTACATTATGTTAACGTGGACATAACACTAAGCCCTCTCAAATGCCCTTTTAGCGATGGTGTGGCTGGTAGATGGTGGCATTTTACTCCTGGCTTGGTTTCAGAGGTATGGACTATTTTTCCATTTGGAGTAAACTCTGCAGATTTCTTGTTGATTTGAAACTGCAATCTAAATGAATGTGTCACATTTGGGACCTTTGTTACAAAGCTTCAAAATATCACCCAGAGGGGAGATGCTTACTACCATTAAAAAACAACAACCCCTCAACAACCCAGTTTGAATAACTAATCAAAAAGCACAGCTGTTTAAGGAAAAAAGCAATTACAAAATGGACAGAAATGTAAAGTTAACCCATCTGCCATTTATTCCCATTTGCAGGAAAGAAGAGTTCATGGGTTCCCCCACTCCTTTTAGAGCCATCCTTTGATTTCAAAAAATAGAACGGTGAGATCTATTAGTATCATGTTGGTATTTATTAAAAAAAATGGGGGGGAAAAGGGCCATCTGGAAAATCCAGCCTTTTTTAACCATAATCCCATTTCTTCTCTAGGGATTTTATTAAACTTCTGCTCTTCCTGCTTCCTTCTCCTTTCAAAACATTTAATCCAGTCCTTCAAATATTCATCTGTATCTTTTAAAAAGATTAGTACAGTACTTTTTTTTCCCCCTTCTTCCTCTTTCTGTTAGCCATTACCATTATTTCTCAGAGGAAAAAAGCTCCTCCATGGTACATTTGCATTTGCATTTCATTGCATTTTAAAAAGGTTCCACGAGAAGCAGAGAAATCGCCAGAGCGACTTCTCATGCTTATTGTTACAAACCACCAGTTCCAGAAGGTTTGCAGACACAATAAACACCATCAAACTCTCTCCCTTGTCATTTCTCAGATGCCATATGCCAAGTGAGCCATGGAGCCCAGTATCCAGTCGCAGCTGGTGTGACATCCTGTAAGAGAAACTGTCACAAAGTTTGAGAGTTTGTCAAACGAGATCCTGGGTTCGGCAGCGATGCTGCACTTGCCTTGTTGAGAAATCGGCTCTAGGTAAGGCCAAGTATCTGGTGCCTGAAGCCGTCTGTTGAAGTCCTTGAGACCAAATGGAGTTCAGCAAGCATTAAAAATCAAGTGTGGGAAAATAAGGCGAGCTAAATGTTGGGAAGATTTGATCAACTCACAAACGCTCAAAATTCAGCGGTGGTGAAATTTTAGCTTTCATTTTTCATTGCAGTTTGGAAATATTGATATTTTTGATCCCATGGGTTTTTGGAAGCCAAGCTGAGTTCTTCTAGAATTGGATGGGATTCAGGAGAGAATTCAAACATAGTTAATTTAACTTGCGTTTACAGTTGATAAAAATCATAACTACACAATGAGATTGTTCTGCACTTATGTATTCC
The DNA here is from genome assembly GCF_029215685.1 of Pituophis catenifer annectens. Classification (NCBI taxonomy): domain Eukaryota; kingdom Metazoa; phylum Chordata; class Lepidosauria; order Squamata; family Colubridae; genus Pituophis; species Pituophis catenifer. The sequence continues at coordinate 46,087,326 of NW_027256882.1, forward strand.
ATAATGTTCTATATCCGTTATCTACGGGACTGCCTACTACCACCAATAGCCTCCCACCGGCCGGTATGCTCTCATAGAGAGGGGCTCCTCCGGGTGCCGTCGGCCAAACAATGTCGGCTGGCGGCCCCTAGGGGGAGAGCCTTCTCTGTGGGGGCACCTACTATCTGGAATGAGCTTCCCTGGAGATACGGAGGATCCCGGATCTGCACACCTTCTGCCGTGCTCTCAAGACCTTTTTATTCCACCAGGCGGGCCTGGCCTAATCTTTTCCCTTTTTCTTCTTAATATGAAAATTTTAATCTGTTTTTAAATGATTGGGGTGTTTTAAATCTGTCTGGGCCAAATTGTTTAATTCGGTTTTATTCTGTTTTTAAATTTTCTATTTATGTATTTTATCGTTTGGCTGTTCACCGCCCTGAGTCCTTCGGGAGTAAGGCGATATATAAATCAAATAAAGATAAAGAAGATAAAGATAATGGCGAACTAGGGCATGCATGCCAGAGGTGGCACACAGCGCCCTCTCTGATGGCATGTGAACTGTTGCCCCAGTTCAGCTCTGCTGTCTTCGGGTCTCTGCCATGCATGCGTGGGGGACGGGGCGCGTGCGGGGGGCACGCGCGCATGCGTGGGGCGCATGCAGGGGGCGTGAATGCATTGCATTTTGGGAGTTTGGGCACGTGCGCACGCATTTGCGCGCACACATACTTTGGGCACTCGGTGCGGAAAAGGTTAGCCATCACTGTTCTTTAACATTAAAAATGACCATTTTTGGAGATCTCTGGAGTTACATCTGAGGAAATCAAGGGCTGCACGTGGTTTGGGACCTCAGCTTGTGCCCTTGTGTTGTGAGGGTGATCAGAGAAAGGGTTTGCTCATCCTTCCACTTTTAGTACCGTTTTCTACCTTTCATCTCAACATTGGCATTTTGTTAACACAGAAATCAATCTCTTATGGCTTTAATAATAGGACTGGATAGTGTACTATTTTCTATCTCTAGTCAGCATGTGAAAGAGCCAGTGTGGTATAGTGATGATGGCGTCAGGCTAGAAACCAGATAACCATGGCTTCTTGTCCTGCATTAGTCTCTCTCAGCCCCAGGAAAAAGGCAATGGCAAACTGCTTCTGAAAACCTTGCCTTAGAAAACTGCAAGGTTGCCTAGTCCAGTAGTCACCAGGACTCCACACTGATTAGGTTAAAAAAAAAAGAGAGATAAGCATGTGCAGGAATCCACTGCAACAGTATTCCCAGAGAGTATTTACTACACCATGAAGCAATCTGTCCTATTGCTGAACAGATCTCCCCTTAGAAAAACTTCCCAGATGTTCAATCAGAATTCACTTTATAAAAATAATTTAAACCCGTTCTTTCTTGTCCTGCCTTCTGAAACAAGTCTAAAAGACATCCCAAAGTTGCCTTTTTCAGGAGGCAGCTGGACTTTCTTGTTTTTTCTTTCGAAGACGTTTCGCGTCTCATCCAAGAAGCTTCTTCAGCTCTGAGTGGATGGTGGGGAATGGAAGGATTTATACTCCTTGCAAACAGCTGGTCATTGGCATCCTTTTTAGAGAGTGGTTGAGGTGCTTGGAGGTTTATCTGTGTCCTCAGGGTCATCTGAGTAGTGCAAATGTTCCTGTAGTCTACAATTTTTGCTCTGGAAATCTGTTCATACTCCCACACCATTTGAAGAGTGTTCATCCCGAAGTGCATGGCTAAAAAGCCTACAGAGATTCTGTCATCCAGGCCATGGTTGTTCCAGAGGTGCTGTTTCAAGAGGCATATGGACTTTTCTGGTTTTTTCTTTGAAGACGTTTTGCTTCTCATCCAAGAAGCTTCCATTCCCCACCATCCAGTCAGAGCTGAAGAAGCTTCTTGGATGAGAGGTGAAATGTCTTCAAAGAAAAAACAAGAAAAGTCCAGTTGCCTCCTGAAACAGCACCTTTGGGCCAACCATGACCTGGATGACTGAGAATCTCCATAGACTTTAAGTCTAAAAGATCTGGTCTCTCTTCTACACTGAATCTGATAGCCATTCAGATTCTTGAAGGCAACCATTATGTCCCCTCTCCCAATGTCCTTCCCAGGCTAAACAGGTCCATACTCCAACCATTCCTCATTAGACTTTTTGCCCCCAAGGCCTTTATCTCTTTTGAACATGCTCCTGGTTGTCACTAAAGTGCTGCACACAGACCTGAATATAGTATTCTGGGTGTGAGTTAGCCAAAACACAATAGAAAGGGATGAGGAATGACTTCTCTTGATCCTGACGCTAGACTTCTTTTGAAGCAACCTAAGATTACATTTGTTTTTTCTTTGCAGTTGCATCCCACTGCTGGCTCATTTCAACTTGGCATCCACTAAAACAGCCAAATCACATAATAGGTTCCCTTAAGTAGTCTGCCACTTATTTGAGACTGGAATTCCGGTCGCAAGTTGTGCTGGTTGTTAAGTGAGTCACCATGACTGATTTTACGATCTTTTTATGGCAGATGTAATATGAATCACCATTGTGGTTGAGTGACTCAATTATCTGCACTTTTGGAAGTAAACCAGTTTCTGGAAATAAATGTCATAATTGTGGTCATGTGAATGCAAACACCCGTAAACGTGGGCCCCAAATGCAATCATGTGACCACGGGGTGGGGGAAGGCTTGGTTGTTGAAATTTTGAATCTGGGTTGTAAGTAGCCCCATTGTAGCTCTAAATGGTTGCTAAGCGACTGGCCTTAAATCAAGGGGTTACTAGTACTCTTAGCTTTGACTTTTCCTACTCAAATGCAGGACTCTGCATTTGTTTTTGTTGAAATTCATTGTCCTGTATTCTTCCTATTGTTTTATTTTGTCAAAATCCTCTTGAATCTTGACATTATCCTCTAAGGTATTTGCTATTTATTTTTTTAAAAAAGGAATGTTGTTTTAACAAATAGCAGGAATAAAAAAGAAAAGACAATTGATGGAGGAACTTCTTTTTGAACATTGTATTTTTAAAGTACAAAGATGCAATATATTTCTTTAAATGACTGGGGATAAAAAAAATGACTAGGTGAAAAAAAAATTATGCAAGCATTCACAGATTAAATCCAGGATGTATCTTTGATTTGGTGTAATTCAGTTCACATGTAGGAATCTTTCATATTGTAAATAATAGGAACAAACTAAACGTGTACGAAAGTCAGAAAAGCTTTCTACGCACTCTGATAAAAATAGCAGAAATGGAAAAAAAAAGAGACAAAATATTAAATGGTCTTTTCAAGTGTTGCTCCGTTTGCCTTTGGAGCAGGGAGAATAGCGTTTACCAAGGCTCTTAAGTGCTGCAGAGTTTGTGTTCTTTGTGGCGCTCCGTATCTCTTCACATATCTATGCCAACTCGTAATATTTCCCAGTCTCAGGATCGAAGTAGCAGTTTAGGCACGGGTCATACAACAGAGTCAGAACTTCATCTTCTTCCCTCCCTTCACCTTCACCTAAAGGGAAAGGCAAAACAACAGATGATTTACAAAAGATTTGCTTTATCTGCAAAAAGAAAGAAAGAAAGAAAGAAAGAAAGAAAGAAAGAAAGAAAGAAAGAGAAAGAGAAAGAGAAAGGAAGGAAGGAAGGAAGGAAGGAAGGAAGGAAGGAAGGAAGGAAGGAAGGAAGGAAGGAAAGAGGAACCCAAGTAGAATGTTTTAAAGTGAGACACTATGCTGTCTCACTTTAAAACATTCTACTTGTTAAGGACTACCTGTACTCTATACCATAGGTCTATTGAATACAGCAGGTTTTCTCTTAGAAGCGTCAGAGCAAATGCTCTGGGAAATTTAACAAGCAACCAGAAAATTGAAATATTAGAAGAGATTTCCTGAGTACAAGAAATGTCAGCCAGTGGAATTATTATTCACGAAATAGTATGTTTTGCTTCATTGGAAGAGTTTAAACAAAGATTAGATAGCCATCTGAGGTGAACTGGGCCGAGAGAGAGAATGACTGGCTCAAAGTCATCCAGCTGGTTTCTGTGCCTAAGGCGGGACTAGTACTCATGGTCCCCTTATTTCTATCTTGGGCTTTAGCCCACTAGGCCAAACTGTTCTCAAGGGTGGTGCCATTTGGTAAAAAGAGCACTGGCTTTTTGTCATGCCATTACTCACAGTTATACTTTCTTTACTTAAAAAGATAACTTCAAAAATAAATCCCTTAAAAAAACCTAAGATAAACCAATGCTGCCAGGTATTTTTCATATCAGAGAGTTCCAACTGTGCTGCAGTTCCTGCTTTAATTTATTTGGATTGGATTTTAAACCCCAATTAATCTTGAAAGCTTGAGAGGGTTTCCAGAGCTGAAAAGTCCAGTCAAGTAATGAAAATTTCTAAGCATAAGCAGGTGGTAAAGGCTAATGTAAGCATCTTTCTGATACCTCATAAATTGGAAAGTCATGCCTCTTCCAAACGTACAAGGAAGAACAGCAACATTATAAGTGGAATTGTCCAAAAACCAAACCACACAATTTCTATTGGCTTTGGATCATTATCAACAGTCAAAGGGAAGCAACTGACAGGTGGCTTGGGGATTATGTTCTACAACATGTGTAGAACTCCAGCACTGAGGCTGCTTTGCTATGTAAACTGTATATGCATATTGGAGCACCACCATATTTGTATATATTGACTATGTGCCATTAAGCAGTGGTGGGATTCAAATAATTTAACAATCGGTTCATCCAGGGTCAGGTTGGCTGTCGTGGAAGGTGGGGCCCATCCCCGTCCTCCAGCTCCACCACACATGCAGGCCGAGCCTCCCACAACTGACCCTGGGCAAACTGGTTATTAAATTACACCCCCCCTGGCTCCACTGCAATGGAGAAATGGGAAACGGAGCGGCCGGCAAAAGGGAAGGAGGAGGAGCAGGGAAAAGAAAGTGGGAAAACGACTTTCTCCTTCCCTCGCGCCGGCCACTCCGTTCCCTGTTTCTCCATTGCAGCACAGTGCCCAGGATCCACTTTGATAGCAGGTGGTGATGGTAATTTAATAACTGGTTTGTCCGAACTGATGCGAACCGACTGAATTCCACCACTGCCATTAAGTCATTTTCAATTCCCACATAGTTGTTCTCCATGATGATGTATCCCTAGCCTGTTCTTTGCCACTGGAACTGAGTCTGTCTATTTTGCTGCTGATTGTCCTCTTCTTTCCTTTCCTTCCATCTTTCTATCATGGCTGACTCACCACGTACCCCTGCTCGCAACCAAACAACAGAAACAGGGAGGGGGGGGGGAGGGAAAGTATTGGAATGCAAGGGAGGCTTGGGAGGAAGGGAGCCGATGCAGCCTGGGACAAAACCCCAAGGCCAAACACTGGGAACACTCCGAGCTGCTCAGAATGTTCCCAAAACAAAATGAATACAATTAATTGGTGGACAATGAATTGTGGGGAGGTCCAGGGGAAAAAGGGGATTTTACCTATGCTCGTTTTTGCGCAAAAACTTTAGAACTGGCATTGTTACTTCTGTGCCCATGTGGAATTATCAGGAAAGTTACACTCTTGGTAAAATAATAGAAATAGAAATAGAATAACAGAGTTGGAAGGGACCTTGGTGGTCTTCTAGTCCAACCCCCTGCTTAGGCAGGAAACCCTACATCACTTCAGACAAATGGTTATCCAACATCTTCTTAAAAACTTCCAGTGTTGGAGCATTCACAACTTCTGCAGGCAAGTTGTTCCACTGATTAATTGTTCTAACTGTCAAGAAATTTCTCCTTAGTTCTAAGTTGCTTCTCTCCTTGATTAGTTTCTACCCATTGCTTCTTGTTCTACCCTCAGGTGCTTTGAAGAATCGTTTGACTCCCTCTTCTTTGTGGCAACCCCTGAGATATTGGAACACTTCTATCATGTCTTCCCTAGTCCCTTCTTTTCATTAAACTAGACATACCCAGTTCCTGCAACCGTTCTTCATATATTTTAGCCTCCCAGTTCCCTAATCATCTTTGTTGCTCTTCTCTGCACTCTTTCTAGAGTCTCAACATCTTTTTTTTATTGTGGCGACCAAAACTGAATGCAGTATTCCAAGTGTGGCCTTACCAAGGCATTATAAAGTGGTATTAACACTTCACGTGATCTTGATTCTATCCCTCTGTTTATGCAGCCGAGAAGTGTGTTGGCTTTTTTGGCAGCTGCTGCACACTGCTGGCTCATATCTAAATGATTGTCCACTAGGACTCCAAGATACCTCTCACAGTTACTACTATTGAGCAAGGTACCACATATATGGTACCTGTGCATTTTGTTTTTCTTCCCTAAATGTAGAACCTTGCTTTTTTCACTGTTGAATTTCATTTTGTTAGATAGTGCCCAATGTTCAAGTCTGTCAAGATCCTTCTGTATCTTGAGCCTATCTTCTGGACTGTTGGCTATTCCTGCCAGCTTGGTGTCATCTGCAAATTTGATGAGTTCCCCATCTATCCCCTCATGCAAGTCATTGATGAAGATGTTGAAGAGCACTGGGCCTAAAACAGAGCCCTGGGGTACTCCACTGCATACTTGCCTCCATGTAGATGCAGTTCCATTGAGGACTACACGTTGAGTGCAGTTGGTCAGCCACTTACGAATCCATCTGGCGGTGATGCTGTCTAACCCACATTTTTCTACTTTATCTAGTAGTAGATTATGGTCTACTTTATCAAATGCTTTACTGAAGTCTAAGTAAATTATAGCGATAGCATTCCTCTGGTCCACTAATTTTGTCACTTTGTCAAAGAATACAATAAGATTAGTCTGGCATGATCTGCTTTTGACAAACCCATGTTGGCTTTTGGTTATTATTTTTTTTTGCTTCTAGGTGTTTGGTGATTCGTTGCTTGATTATCTTCCCAGGATGTATGTTTGTAATATCCCAGGAGTTTCTTTTGTTGCATTTACCAACGGGATGGTTGACACTTCCCCAGCATTAGAGCCTTTTCCAAAGAGCTGGATCTTTGTATAATGTGCCCAAAATAGGATACTTAGAGCCTGGCCATTTGTGCCTCAGATGAGAAGACTGGATTGAGTTGTTCAATCATCCATTGGTTTGTTTTCTTGGCTGCCCACAGCACTTTCAGGAGTCTTGTCCAATGACAAAGTTCAAGGGAATCAATAATGTCCTTAATCAGCTTCTTTAAAAATCCAACTTTCATTTCCATAGAGGAGACCAGGGCATTTTACAGTCCTTGGAACACATTTGGTTTATGGGCAGTCCCAGGTCTGCCTGCTAGGCTGGCAACAGTGGGGGGGGGAGGGTGTTGGCAGTGTCAGGGGTGGGGCAGCAGTCTTGGGAGGTCAGTGCCGCGTCGACAGAGGTGGCAAGGCATGTTGGGTGGAGGGTGTGCAACAGCAGCGTTGGGAGCAGGATGGCAGCTGCATTGGGGGCGGGGCAGCAGCAGTGGCACTCCACAACAGTCCCCATTTCTCATCTGGCCCCGTAATTGCTCACCCCTGCCATAGAGTGTCACAGGCTTGCATGATTCTGATCTTGTAGGTAGAGGTACATCATGGCATAAGAGCACCAGCATGCCTAATCCTAGGACATCCCTGTCCTAATGTTTCCTATTTGTATCTATTTTATGTATTCAATTCATGCTAATACTTATATATATTACCTAATATGCTCTTGACAAATAAAATAAAATGGGTAAAATGAGGACCCAGATTGTTGGGGACAATATGTTGACTCTGTAAACCGCTTAGAGAGGGCTGTAAAAGCACTGTGAAGTGGTATCTAAGTCTAAGTGCAATTGCTATTTATATATAGTCCCGTTTCTTTACTGTTCTCTTCACTGTAATATATACTGTGTCCCAACACATGCATGTGCAGTTATAAAAATATTAAAATGAGAGCAGTAACGTGGCAATGTTAGCCACTGGATGAACAGAAAGTGGATAAAAACAAGGGAAGAAAAAGAGCCTTAGTAGAGAAGATGACAAGCCTTCGTCCTTGGACCAGATCTATCCATTCCATTATTCAGTTCCCATCTGCAGCCAACCAGATGTTTCCAAAAATTCACAAGGTGACAACCCTCTTGCATTCTTTTATCCCCATTAGTGGGGTGTTCATTAGTATATTGATGTTGCAGGTGATGATTTCATTAAGCTATCATGGTTAAAGACGGTTGATAGACCTATCTATACTTTTCAAAGAGATTAGTTTTTTAATAAGTTGTGCTGCTTTGCTATTAAATTACTCAATACCCTTTCTGCACTCTGCATTCAACAGCATATTGTCTAGCAAGGGCTCCCTGCTGAATTCTAATCTCCAACACTGATCCAAGAATCAAAAGAGTAAATAAATGTGAGGTATGTATGTATGTATGTATGTATGTGTGTGCATGTGTATGTGTGTGTGTGTATACACACACAGTATATGCTGGGTGATAATGTTCTCATCACTCGGCTTTAACATCTATTCTACACTGCATCATCAAGGCACGTAGAGAAACTTGACTAGGAAATTCTTCACTCACTTTGTGTCTAGCGGCTCTCAGCGTTTTCTAATGGAACAAATTTGTTAAAGCGATGGCAAAGAGTTATGGGCTTACTTGACAAGAATCTTTTTATAAGAGCTAAAAAATAATGTGAGTGATACCAAGCCACGATTCAGTTGCACGTGAACAGTTTTCTACATTTCATCCTTTCCTTTCGGCGAATACAGAGTAACAATATTGTATACTTAAACAATGGGTTTACAATGTTTGAAATTAGTTGGGAGCCTAAAAGCTATGGGTGATGTTAGATGAAGAATGCAGATGATGCATAGATTACACATTCCATTGTTTCTTTCCTCTGGAAAAACCTTTCCTTTCTTTTCCTTTAAGGAACAATGCTTTGTTTCATAACATATCTTTCATACAATCTCCATATTTTAAAAAGGAGATTGAAACAATTTCAGTGGCTGAACTGCCAAAAGACACTCCACTATATATCCTTGGGACATGAAGACTCACGATGGAACTACTTAAAGCCTACAGCTTGGGCCTATATGACTTTGGGAGCCTGCTAGAACACTTTCTTCTCTATGATTAACCCATTAACACGGCTTTGCTTCTTAAAGAGAAATTGTCTTATTATGGGAGTGTTGTTAGGGAACTTTGCACTTTAAAACGCTATATAAGAAAGGCAAGTGATCTGATATTCTCCAGATGCTGTGAACATCAGTCCCCGTCTGCCCCTGTCATACGGCCAATGGCAAGAGATTATTAGAACTGTAATTCCAGCCATCTGGAGATGCTCAATTTGCCAGCTGTGATACATTAACAGCCACCTTCTTTTCTCATTTTTTTTCCTTTTTTTTGGGGGGGGGGGCGTTTATTTTATTCATTGATCAGAGAGAAATGGAGCATTTGTCAAAATTATGTATCAATCTGAAAGCCCAAACGGATGTGATTGTTCTGGGGTTTGCATGCAAACTCTAATTCCTAAATAAATATCTTACTTATTTTTTTACATTGGATGACTTTGTAACACAAATTATATGTAACTATATTGCTTTGATAACCGGATGATGCTATTGGCCAAATTGTCATCATCGTGCTCTTCCTCCTCTTCGTCAGTAGGTGACAACACATAAACCTGACTTTTCTGGGACAGCACAACCCCTCCTCTCACACTCCCCTATTGCATATTACTGAATTAAGTATGGGAGCTGATCCAAGGCTATTTTCCACCCTATGTTTATCAATGTCTGAGAAATCTATCACCTAGCATGGATCCACCAAGCCACCATTGTGTTACACTGTATAATAAAGGCAACTGTCAGACTACCATTAGTTTTGCTTGGAGGGCTAATTGAAAGGGTGCAAAGGATTTACAGAATCAAGTCATCGTCCCTGGGTGTTAAGAAACACTGAATCAGAAAATGGTACCAAACTATCTGACGATGCCATTTGATACAGAGAGTTCTAATTCAACAGGAAAGGATTGAGGGAACTGCAGCTTTAGGAATAAAACAGAATTATCTTACAAAGCCAGGCTGCATTTGGCTACTGCATTACAGGAGCAAATGGCAGGATAAGGAAATCGCTACTTATTCCATTGATGCAAGCCCAGAAGTATTAAAGTGGACTTCGCTTCAGGAATAAACCTGACTACATGGATTTGGGATTCTATTTGAGAAAGACAGCTCCTTGGTATGAAATAAAACTAAAGAAACATGACACACATTTGAAAAGGGGATTGGTTTTTAAAAAGAACGTTATTCATTCCTTCTCCCACGACTGCATTCCTTCAAGGCCTAAAAAAAAAACCCATTTCGGAAGAAACAAATACTTCACAAACAGCCAAGAAACTATAAAAGGAAGGGGAAAAAACCCTAGGTCTTTTGTATATTCACAATGAGTTACTTTTCAAATAAAAGATACCACAGAATTCTTTTACTAGCAGTAAATGAAACTGGTTGTTTTAGGATTTCATTAGAGTAGCATATAAAAATCGACAGGGATATTCTGTCCAGTAGTAAATAATTATGGGTTTTTATGGCTGATTTTGTTATTTTCAAACTTGTCTTTCTGTGATTTAGGAAGTACTGCATTTTCAGGTAACAACTGTTGTTCGAAGCACTGATTCTCCTATGGCTATAAAGATAAAGGTAAAGGTTCCCCTCGCACATATGTGCTAGTTGTTCCTGACTCTAGGGGGCGGTGCTCATCTCTGTTTCAAAGATGAAGAGCCAGCGCTGTCCGAAGATGTCTCTGTGGTCATGTGGCCGGCATGACTAAATGCCAAAGGCGCACGGAATGTGTTTAACCTTCCCACCAAAGGTGGTCCCTATTTTTTACTTGCATTTTTTATGTGCTTTCGAACTGCTAGGTTGGCAGAAGCTGGGACAATTAATGGGAGCTCACCTCCGTTACACGGCACTAGGAATTCGAACTACTGAACTGCCGAACTTTCGATTGACAAGCTTAGCCACCGAGTCCCTATGGCTATAATCCCCAATAATTCCTGGAAAGCATTATTGGTCCACGTAAAAATACAATCTTCTTGTTAGGAGACTCAGGATTGGTTTGTACTAAAAGATCATAGCGTTTCGTATAAAAATCTGCTCTTTGCTCCCTGCCCCTCATATACAAGTAGTCCTCGAGTTACAACCATTTGTTTAGTGACCGTTCTAAGTTACAATGCCACTTTTCAGACTTATGACTGGTTTTCACATGTATGACCATTGTAGCACCTCCACAGTCACATGATCAAAATTCGGGCGCTTGACAACTGGCATGTATTTATGGCAGTTGCAGTGTCATAAATCATATCATGTGATCACTATTTGTAACCTTCCCAGCACGCAAAGTCAAGGGGGGGTGGGGAGAAATCCAGATCTGCTTAACAACCGCATGTTTCACTTAACAACTGCAGTGATTTGCTTAACGACAATGGTAAACATGTAATAAAATGAGGCATAATTGACTTAACAACTGTCTTGCTTAGTACCAGAAATTTTGGGCTCAATTGCAGTAGTAAGTTGCTATATTTCTGCTGCATTATTCAGGGTGGAAGAAAGTCAATCGACTGTCAGAAATTCTTGCTGATTTATTTCTTGTATGCCTTTTAAGATTTCTGAGAACTACAGCAGAGCTTCAGAAGAAATGGAATTTTCATTAGATTGATATTAAAGGTTTTCTCAGTCTGTCATCCGAAATAATTATTTACTATATGTTTGAATAAAAAATTACAATGATAATTAAAGTGGCATGTTTAGCATCTTTAACATTATGTAGTCAGACCTCTGAAAGTAATGCCTGATCTTGACAGTTATTCTGCTGTCATAACATATTGTAAATTTACATCTTTCTGAAAAAAACCTCCCTGTTTTACATAGCATAATCTGTGTTAAGGAATCCATTACTAAATTGCCTTCACTCCTACAATAACTATAAAGTACAGTCAAATCTTGATTTTATGGAGTCCTCTTCAGCAAACATCTGATTTAATGGAAAAAACTGACTTCAGACTTTGCCCCACCTGCACCAAATATGGAAGTCTGTTTTATAGGAAACTAATGTGGACAACTCACATAAATACTAAAACATGAATGTTTTCATAAATAATATATTAATTGCATGTAAATTACATTAATTTTGTGAATTATATAAATTGGGTTTAATGGACAATTAGATTTAATGGACAGCTCTTCCTCTACATATATGCTGCTTGCAAATACACAGTAAGTTCTCATAGGGAACCGTGAAAATGATAGGAATCCTTGGTGGGTTGTAGGGTGGAAAAGGTGAGGAAGGAGAACAGAAGTGGAATTCTTAGGCAAATGCCAACATTTTAAGATTTCATTCATGGCAGAATTGCTTCATTAACCCCTTTTCTAAGAAACAGCTCTCTTTCTCATTAGATATAATATGCAAGAACAGAATAATGTGGTATTGGTGGGTTCCTGTGTAGGAATGCTAAAAGAAGGATTATCTGAGGTATTTGGGAATGCACAATTTACATACTAATAGAAGACAAGATATGTAACTCAGGAAGGAACTGTGGAGTCCTTCGTGTTCGCTGAGCTTAGGTTTTTTTTCCCTGTAGATGTTTCATTACCCAACTAGGTAACCTCATCAGTGCTATAAGGAATGGGATTTCCTTAATTTCATAATACATGGACAAGTTTAATCATAGTTTCAACTGGGAAACCTGAGCATCCTAGATCAAGCTGAATCCAAAAATGCCTGGAATTCCTGGAAGCCTGGCACTTAGGCAAATCAGACAACAGGCACATAGAGATAAAGAACATTTATGTAACATTCAAAAGAGACAACAGAAAAGTTAGAAAGGAAAAAGGCTAGAACCTCTCTGGCCAGTAATCAACACTCAGACAAGCAGAGATTTATACCTGAATTAACACCAGACAATTGAGCAATAAACAACAGCCCTATTAAGGAACTATCAAAAATAAAACATCACAGCCACCAACACCGACAGTATTATTAATTATTATTAATTAAATTTGTATACCGCCCTACTCCCGAAGGACTCAGGGCGGTGAACAGCCATAAAATAAAACATGTAGATACAAAATTTAAAATAGAGATGAAACCGATTAAATAAATTTGGCTGAACCAAAGGAATATAAACTCCTATATATAAATAGAGAGCAAAGTCCTCTCCCTTTTAGCACTGAAGATGTTACCTAGCTGCGTAATGAAATGTCTGCACAAAAATAGCCAAGCTCAGAGAGCACCAAGGACTCCACAATTTGTATACTACCTAGCAAGTGGAGGAGTTAATGTCATGTTGTTGCAGTTTCTAGTATCCTTTTGATCTCTCTTCAATTCAGTGGCAATTTTTCCACTCATTCTTACCTTGGGCACTTATGTTTGCTGAAGCTTTGGTATATTCTGCCACCTGTTGGCTAGGAGGAATGATAGGAGGGCTGAAGACTTGTAGCCAATCCCTGAAAAACACAATTTAAGCCATCATATTTCTGAGGAAAACACAGATAAGTTTATGAATTATTCTATATAAGTTGGCACAACGTAACAGGTCCTTCTCTCCTTCTTCTCCCCTATGACTTCTGCTTCTTCATGTAACTCGTTCCAACTTCATAGGCCTAAAAACATGATGTACTACCAATATATACATACATACATACATACATACATACATACATACATACATACACACACACACACACACACACACACACACACACACACACACACACACATATATATATATATATATAAACACCACTTTTTGTAGCTTTCTCATCATGACCAGGCAAGGGTGGCCTGCTGTAAATCTGCTTTATATTTGGCAGACTAGCAATTTATAATCCTGTATTGTGAAATACATCATAATCAATAAATTATATTAGGTGCACTACATTATCTGTTGCAATATATGGAAGGATGGGCAGGTTTTTATGGTGAGATGCATAAATACACATTTATGAGACTTATGAGTACTCCATAAAAATGTTCTTAGAAGGGCATATTTGAAAACATCTGTAAACAAGTAAGACCTTTATGCATATGTGTACACATGAATTCAAATTAACGCCAAGAGTGATATATAAAAAGTCAAAAGTCTACACAACAGATCAGTTCATAAAATACAACACATATGGAAGGAATTACAATACGATGCCAAAGCATACGGCACTATAAAGTGTTTTTCTATCATTTGTTTCTAACTCATTATGAAAAGGATGAAAGAAGAATGATAGAAACTAAGGTACAATGATAGACACGGAGTAAAAATGTGACAGTAAGGGTTCAGGTCTCAAAGGAGGAAACCCAACTGAGGTCCCAAACCTTTGATATTTCCGGAAGAATATTATCCGAAGTTGTGATAAAAAAAAAATCATTTATCAAGAAAACCATCAAGCTGGAGCAGATTCAAATGATTGTTTTATTACTCCAAAGCTAGCAAGTTCATCACGTCATTAGTCTCTTGCACCCGGAAGTGCCAAGAACAAGAATCACATAATCGTTATGTAGTAAGGCTGAACATTTGTATACACTAGAAGAGTGCAAAGAAAGAAGGAATTGTTTTACAACCAATAAAGAAAAAACATAATCATGACTATGAGGTATCTTTATCTTGTAAGCATTTACTCCTAGATATTAGAAGAGGAGAGCTGTGTTAGCTGATGTCTTTTTAATAAACATTCATTTGTTGGAATGGGTACAACCAGACTCTTCTGACACCACTGAGGATGCAACATAGCAGCTTTGATGTGTAAGTGCAAACTCTAATGGTTATTCTAAAAACCTGACCCTATATTTACAGCAGAAAGAGATAAGAAGCTATGGCAGTCCTGCCTCCTCTAAAGGTGTCTGATGATCGATTGGAACACACACAAACACAAAAACCTGTAAAAGCACAGGGAGAAGTGGCTTGATAACGCTCAACCTCTTAAGAAACCACCTAAGCAACCTTGAGAGCTTGCAAGCATTTTTTACAATGAAACCGAAGTCATTCTCCTCTCCCTGTAAAACAAGAAAAACAATTGCCAGTTCACTACATGATGGTGACATTGGAAGGAATTAGGAGTCTCTACTAATGGATCGATCCATCAATAAAAGTGCATTATAACATCTTCTCAGCACTTTGGGGCAGTGTCTGACCTGATCCATCTAGAAAGACAACTTGAAGAAAGTAGCTGTTTGAAAAAACAGTGAACTTTCCTGTAGAAAAAAAAAATATAATACTGACATTGGATCTGTAGAGCGTACAGTATTGTTTAGAGGTGATTCATCAAATAATGAGGCCAGGTGCTTTCAGAACTGAATCTTGGCTCATTAATGAAGAATCAGATTCTTAATCATAAAAATATATACAGGCCTGTTTTGCCAACCTTGGAAAGAGGAGAAGCATCAAGTGATGCATCAAGGAAGCATCAAGTAAAAAATACCTGGCACATATTACCACATGTATAAAGGCAAGGAAATTTTGGATACAAATTCATATGTGCTTAGAAAAAATGACCAGACAACATATAGAGTTTAAGCCAGAATTATTTTTAATGGCATTATATCAGATGGTTATGATAAAGGGGCAATATACCTAATATTACTGGAGATAGGTCAACATAATTTTCTGAAAGGGTATTTTTTTGTTCAGTGGCAACATCTGTCTTGAGCAACATAGCAGATATTGTAGAAGGAGAGCCATGCTAGCCCATGGTGGCCCAAAAGTTATGCCTTTTAATAAAAGTTGCTAGTTGGAAAAGGTGTTACCAGACTCATTCTGTTTTTTTTTTTAACATAAACAGAACTACATCTGGATATTGGACGGGCAGCATCAGAATCAAATTTACATAAGAAAAAGAAGAAGGAAAAGTCCAATTTATATGCCATCCATCTCACCATCCAAAGTGACTTCCATTCATGGCCAATAGGGTGGCTGCAAACTGTTTTGAAATAGACATTGAAGCTGGGCTGTCGGAAACCAAAACAAGAGATATTCTGTTTTTTCTTATAATAAAATCAAAGTGCACACCTTTATCACATAATTTCTCATATTCCCTTCTTTAAAACAAAATCCAAAATCCAAAAAAATAGCTTCTGAGGCTGCATTCTTTGATGTGTGTCCAATGTGAGCACTTTAATCTTTTTTCTCCATCATTTCCCATATTCAGACTGGGTGCCTTTAAGCTTTTACGGTCCCATGAGTGGAATAAGAAGAGTAAAGCATCTGAGACAGGCAATATAGAGGATGAAAACAAAACATATGGAAGGTTTAATGAATTCTCATCCAATCCTTCCCCACACACTTAAGTATTCAAAGGAAGATGATAACTTGGATTTTAGGTTACCCTCCAATCTCCAATAATGTTAGCAGAATTTGGCTTAAACTTCTTGTCATCACCGCAGGAATAAAGTAATCCAGCATCATTTTCATGACTGCACAGAGAAAATTACAGAACACCATGGATAATGGTTCCTCTAGGAAATAGAGGAAGTGTTTTGCTCCAGTAAATAACACAATTTGTTAGGGAATCCTATAATTAAGAAGGGAATTTGGGTTGGCTAATCCATGATTCTTCATTCTGCCTACTTATTACCTTATTCAACCCGATCTACTTTTTGAAACCTGCACGCAAAAGGTTTTGAATAAATGTTTTGAAAAAATATTAAAACCACATTCATGCGGCACTTCAGAGATTGACAGAGTTATGTTGCTAAAGTCAGCACTGAATTGATGGTACAGAATGGGCCAGTCAATGTATTGTGGAATAGGGGAATTTAACTTCAATGAGACACAAGTAGAAATATATTTATTTTGAAATGTTTGTTGACAGAGTAGAGCACGTAACATTTCTACAAAGAATAAGAACCTAAAGAAAAATGCCAGTTGCTACTACTCTAATGTTAATATTCATAAGCTGGTGACATAGATAGGTGAACTTAGCTGATCTCAAAAACTAAAAGGAGTTAGACCTACTTAGTGCCTGGCTAGAAAGCCAGCAGGGCATTCTAGGACTTCAGATTAGATTGAATAGTTGAAAAATGTCCTGGAAGAAAGCAGCAGCAAATTTTCAAGTGGTCACTAAGAGAACATGGACGTATTTATGTAATACGTCCATGTTTTACACCCAACAGCCCTTTGAGGTAGACCACACTAGGAAACCAACGTCATGGAAGCTAATACGACTTCTGGCACTCTTGGTGCTCTCTGAGGTTCTTTCTTTGCCTGTGAATGTTTCATTAACCTACTTAAAAACACCATCATGCAAGTAGTATGGGGCTTGCTGCCTGTTTATATGTTACTATTTTAATTATAAGGTTATATTAACAGCATCTTGCAAGTCTGAATGTACTTCCCCCTGCCTCCCTTTCTTTTTGAGAAGCCTAGAAAGGGTATTGACACTATCTTGGACTCATTTATCTGACTATTTGTCTTAGTAGCAGCTTTTCCTACTGTTCCTCACAGTCATTCCTTCTACCCATTACATCATCAGAGTCAAAAGCATCTCAAAGGAGACTTGGTTTCCCCCCAAGTGAAGGCAATGCTTGACTTACGGCCGCAGTTGGGACCAGAATTTCAGTTACTAAGTGATGCTGTCATTAAGCGAGTCATCATGTGACCGGTTTCTGATTTTACTACCATTTTTACCATCGTTAAGTGAATCACATGGTTGTTACATGAATCATGCAGTTGTTAAGTAAAACTGGCTTCCTCAATTTGCTCTGCCTGTTGGAAGCCAGTCGAGAAGACTGCAGAATTGCAATCACATGGCCACAAGTTGCTGCAACTGTTGTAAACACGAACCAGTTGCCAAGCCTCCAAATTGCAATCATATGACTGTGTTGATGATGTGATAGTTGTAACTTTGAGGACAGATGATAAATCACTTTTCTTGAAACCACTGAAACTTTGAACTATCATTAAATGAACAATCGTAAGTTGAAGACTGCTAAGTCAATCACTCCACTGAGTAGAAATGAGGATGACTGCAGAATATTATCCACACTCTCTAAACTTATATTTTGCTCCTCATCTTCCATCACATTCTGCCAAAACTCAAGAAGAATACCAATAGCACCTAGACTTGTATACCACTGCACAGTGCTTTACAGCCCTCTCTAAGTGGTTAACAGAGTCAGCATATTGTCCCCAACAATCTGGATCCTCATTTTACCCACCTTGGAAGGATGGAAGGCTGAGTCAACCTTGAGCCTGGTGAGAATCGAACTGCTGAACTGCTGGCAGTCAGCACAATTAGTCTGCAATACTGCATTCTAACCACTGTGCCGCCCTGGCTCTTAAAATAAAATTAGAAAAACAAAAGAACACAGCAAATCAGAGGTACAAAGGGAGGTCAGTCACAAGCAACACTTCTACTTAGGATTCCCTTCCCACCAGAGAAAGGGACAGATGGAGCACTATGGGCATGAGGGAAGCCAATCTACTTAGGAGAAAGAAGTCCAAAACCAAACCCAGAAAAAAGCTAGGTAACATTGATAGAAGAGAGTCTTTGTAGTTCAAGGTTGAACTCTGGGGTCCTTGCTGCTCTCTGAGCTTTATTGTTTTCTCGCAGATATTTATTACCTTACTAGGTAACATCTACCTCTAGCTGGGTAATGAAATACCCTCAAGAAAACAATCAAACTTAGAGAACACCCAGGACTCCAAAGCTATGTAAGCTACTTCTATACGATTGCCAAGAAAATGTGAGCACATCCATACCATCATAGGGACTCAAGTTCAACTTGAAAGAATGATTACACTTTTACAATATGATTACTGTTCTCATTGTCCCATCTGTTACCTGTTGGTTGTGACAGAAGTCAGCACCCGAAAGACAGCAGCTACCATAGGCACTCCCCATAGGACAAAGATTTACAGAAGCTGTACTTGAGAAAAGCTCATGGAGATCAATAAGACTTACGGATAAGACCTCTGCTTAAAGCCCAGCCATGCAGAGTTACATCTATGGTTGACTGACAGTAAGATGGTCCAGTAGGTAGTATCAAAATAAAGCGCATAAGTTGTTTGTCCTTTGAAAAATGGGCTGCTTGGGCTGCTTTTAGAAAAGCCGTGCTGATTCAAGATAAGATTTGCTCTCCATGAACAATCTTGGCATGCCCTGAGAAATGTTGAGGCAGATAAAACTTTCTCTGGCTTGTTTTTCTACGTTGGCGCTTCTGCTGCTGATTGACGGGATGTTCAAACTTCCACACAGACAATCTGGGGTGAATCAAGGGACAAACACCTGCTCTTTGTCAGCCAAGATAGAGGAAGGGGAAAACAACTTTAATTTTCTGCTTCGCTACATAATGCCGCTGATGTGGAAATGCCTCTGTGTGGAGTTCATTGTGGAATTTGGAAAAAAAAATGTTTATGAAAAATCCAATAAGTTCCGTAAGAGCAAAAATAAATGCAAATCCTTCCCCCCTATTATTGACAATCAGCTATGAGAATTAAGAATGCATGCGCACAGTGATACCGAAGAAAACATTTCCATCAAGTATTCCCTGCAGTGATGTCAGTCAACCTCTAGGTCAGCGTTTCTGAACCTTGACAGCTTTAAGGTGGGTGGATGCTGGCTAGGGAATCCTGGGAATTGAAGTCCATCCACCTTAAAGTCACCAAGGTTGAGAAACATTGACCTAGAGGTATCGTTAATGAAAAGGGTACCACAGGGAGGATCAGTGCTATATAACTAGCCGTTATATAAATACAATGACATCCCAGTGAAGCTTTCCCAGAATCTCTATGTAGCAGTCCAGGTTACACACTCCATAATTCAAATGATGGAAGAGCCTGAGTTAGAGAAAGTACCATCAAGTCCCTTCTTGGGATGGGCCAACCAGATGATCTAGTGAACGACCCTACAATCAAGGCAGGAAGTCACCCCTCTTCCTGTTTTTTGCTTCCCCCCAGCAAGTTTCAATGAGATGCCATCTCATCATCCTCCACTGAGTGGATGTGATTCTACTGAGCTGGTGCTGCAGAAAAACCTTGGTTACGTAGGGAAAACCTGGCTAGAGGAAACACACACACACACACACACACACACACACACACACACACACACATACCAGTTGCATTGTCCTGGGGTTAAGTGGTCACCATTTATGACAAGCAAAGTCAATAGGGTAGCCAGATTCATTTAACAACCGTGTTACTAACTTAACAACTGCAGTGATTCACTTAACAACTATGGCAAGATAGGCCGTAAAATGGTGCTAAATTGATTTAAGAAATGTCTCATTTAGCAACCAGAAATTTTGGGGTCAATTATAGTCGTAAGTCGAGGACTAACCTGGACTGATTTGAAGGCGCACATACCCTTTTAAGCAACCTTAATCAGAGAAAGTGTTTTTCCTGTTGTGATGAAAAGTTACGTATTTATTTATTAAATTTATATGCCACCCGTCTCACTATCGAAGTGACTCTGGGTGGCTTCTTGCGGGAGGAAAACATCTTCAGGGAATAGTCATGCATCCCTGTCCCCAAAGGAAATGGGTCTGGGTTTTTTCCCCCCTTGGATAACCGATAGATTATAAATTCTCTTTCAATTTATTAACCTTTCTTTTTCTCTAAAATTGTTATCTTGATGAGAATGAAAGTAGCTCCAGAGGATAAGGTAGATCTGCAGAGTTAGGAATGAGGGATGTTATATAGATAGTAGTATAAATAGTAGTCATTATTTACTAAAACACTGATCACATGAGGTTAATATTCATAATGAAAACAGTAATGTCATTTTCTACATTAAATACAACTGTTCAGACATGATAAAGGACTATAAAGCAGATCAATTGCATGTATATTCTAAATATTGTTTATTAACATTGATTAAATAGGCACCCTGTATTAATAAAAAGAGGAGACCTAGCTGGTAAAAACAAGTAATTTTAAAGCAAATTTAACTATTTGATATTTGCTTTCTTCTTTAAAAAAAGAATCAGTTTTTTTATGTGTCTGCCAACAGCCTTTGTAATGTTTGCAGAGCTATCTTTGCCATCTTACTTTCTGTAAATACAAGGATTAAAGATGCAATCCATTTCTTGGAAAAATCAATAGAAATGATATCAATATAGCTCAGTTACAGTTTTATTTCTCAGTCCAGCAAATTGCCAAGAGGTATTAATTCTCCAGGATCTATAAAGAGCTGTGCTGCCTGCATGTTCTCTCTATTCAGCGTAAGAGAGGTTGCAGTCTTATGAGTGTCTTTCTTTGCATAACCAGTACTGTCCTTGCCACTGAGAAAACATACTGATCATGAAAACAAAATAAAATAAATATTAGTAAAATTAAATTCTATAGGCACACTGGGGCTCAGCCACATCTCTGGAGAAGGATATTGATGTTTAAACTTTGCATATATTAACAATTTATATGCCTGAAATCAGGGGTGAAATCCAGCAGGTTCTGGAGAACCGGTAGCGGAAATTTTGAGTAGTTTGGAGAACCGGCAAATACCACCTCTGGCTGGCCCCAGAGTGGGGTGGGAATGGAAATTTTGCAATATCCTTTCCCTGCCACGCTCACCAAGCCACACCCACCAAGCCACACCACACCCACCAAGCCACAGCCCCAGAACTGGTAATAAAAAAAATTGGATTTTACCACCGCCTGAAATCTAATATTAGAAATGAATGGTGGAGAAAGATTCAGGGATATTAGTGCTCTGACAAATTAAGCTAAGCATAGATTTATAATTAACACAAGCCATGATAAAAAAGCCATGCGTTCTAGAATTCGGTACAGCTTTGTATATGAATATAACATCATTCAGAAAACTTATGACACTTCCAAGGTGAAAAATTATCGCGACATAATCTTCTGTGGATTACTTCATTACATTTTAGATCGCTGACAGCAACTGATACTTTTAACAACTGCAGACATTATTTCATATGCTAAAGGTGAAAAGTAAAATCTTCACCAGATTAAGTTTTAGTGCTTCTGACCATATGGCTAAGTCCATGTTGTTTTCTTGGTAACATTCCACTAGTGACTTTCTATTGACTGTTGTACTAATTCATGACTGCAATAAAGTTAAGTAAGTACCACTGCCTATGTCTAGTTTTATTTATTTATTTAACCTTCCCAGTCTAAATCTTCAACCTTGGGATTAACCAGGTTGCTTAGCTTTTAAAATTTCAGTCAAGGTCAACTAAATCTTCCCACTTGTGATGATCAAGCTTCAAAGGGGGCAGGGAGAAGTTTGAAACTGAGCTCATATTGCACGGAAAACCATCTCTTAAATATTATTTCTGTAGCCCTAAGAGAAAGAAATGTATATATTGAAAATAAAGAAAGAAGACTAATTATTATAAACTAGGCTGCAAGCCTTCTTCTGGGAGTGTATGTAACCAAAACATCTAGAACTAAATGTACACAATGATAAATTCTCTTATGTTTAAACTGGTATGAAGTGAAATTAGAGAACGTTTGATCATAACTTTCTAATCCAGATAATTATGTAGTTCCATCCAACTCCTGATCAAAACTAATGGGATCAAGTTACGGAATGGATGATTAATGCACAACCAGAAAGTTGAAAATTAGAAAAAAAAAGATGTCGCAGTTATTTGGATCAAGAGTAGTAAATTTGCATAAACAAATTAAGAAAGTATTACTACCGAACTATGATTTCTTTATAGTTTCAAAATGCAGCAGTCATGTATGATGTTTTGGAAGAGAGCGACAAATACTGTTTAAAATTATTTTAAGATAAAACCGGAGACCTTTGAGGATTTAAAAATGCAATGCAAGTATGACAATACATTACTCTTTACTCTTCTGTAGTGCTATTGTAGTGTTAAAATATCATTAAATCAGCACAAACCAACACTTATCATTTCCTGCACATTTTTCACAGTAAACTGCATTCTGACTATGAGTAATCTGTTAATCTGTTCCTTGCCTTACAATCCATCAAAGTGACAGATTCTTTCCATTCCTAATACATAATATTCTCATTTACTGTATATGCCTCTTTCTTTTTTCTTTCTCTCTCTCTCTCTTTCTTTCTTTCTTTTTTCTTTCTTTCTTTCTCTTTCTTTCTTTTCTTTTCTCTTTCTTCTCTCTCTCTCCCTCCCTCCATTCCTTCCTTCCTTTCCTTTCTTTTTTCTCTCTTTCTCCCTTCCTTTCCCTCCCCTGGAAATACAACATCACAATCCTTACTCTTGCAACTTCCCACAGCCTTTCAAATATCTAGACAACTAAATTCAAAGTGTTGTTACCTAGCTGAGATTTGCTTATGTGGCACTTTTTTAATCACTTACACCACAATCCCCAAACCACTTGTTCTGAAATCCTTCAG
This sequence comes from Pituophis catenifer annectens, assembly GCF_029215685.1. Lineage (NCBI taxonomy): Eukaryota > Metazoa > Chordata > Lepidosauria > Squamata > Colubridae > Pituophis > Pituophis catenifer. The sequence goes on from NW_027256882.1 coordinate 46,110,544, forward strand.
AATTCACAATGGGGTTGATTTGCACTTTGAAGGGCTTTGATAAGTGCAGCCTGAATAACTGGAGGCAGCATAACAATACTCTGTGGGACCACTCTAAATGCACACTGCCAGAGTTTCCCAATTTGAAGATATCACCTGCATGTATAACCACAGCGATCTGAGATGAACAGAGCTTGCTTATCATCTGAAATCAGCTCTGACACAATCAAAAACAGCCTTTTAAATTATTGTACATAAATACACCCATTAGCTAATAAGTGATGAATCCATAGGGGCTAATTAAACTGATAGGGAAATAACAATATTTTTCTTTTTCAAGACTTCTGAGTATCAGCATTCAGAGTGCGGCAGCCTTCACTGGGCAGTTTAGCTTAGCCCCCGACTTTTAGAAAAGTTTCCAGTACAAGTTAATGTGGTGCCACAATAAGAGAAATTGTCTTACCTTCAGTGATTATTCCTCAAGTTCCTAATTTGAAATTTTGAAGATCTTAGATGGCACACATTAATTCTGAGCCATGGTGGCGCAATGGTTAGAATGCAGTACTGCAAGCTACTTCTGCTGACTGTCGGCTGCCTGCAATTTGGCAGTTCAAATCTCACCAGGCTCAAGGTTGACTCAGCCTTCCATCCTTCCAAGGTGGATCAAATGAGGAGCCAGATTGTTGGGGGCAATAGGCTGACTCTGTAACCCGCTTAGAGTGGGCTGTAAAGCACTATAAAGTGGTATATAAGTCTAAATGCTATTGCTATTGCTATGCAATTCGGTTTCCAAAAGCAAATGGCTATTTCATCCTTTTGTAAATCCCATTTATTCCAGAATAACTCCAAATCTCCGTTATAGATTTTGTAGGTAGAGTACATATTATGGAAAACAGAGGAAAAAACAAATATTGCGTAAACGTAAGCCAGATCATGAAATATTGATTTCGAATGAAGAATTCATTGCTATATGTAAATACTAAGTTAAAATCAGGGTTGTGCATTACGATTTAAATCATACATTTATATTTCACCTTTTTTTCTTCATGCATGGAATGCAAGCTGTCATACATGGAATCTCCATGTAATCCCTCCTCAGACACTGATCAGACCTGATCAGACTTTCTTTCTACAAATTAAAGAATCACACTTTCTCAGACCAAATGTGGAACTCTATCTAGCAGGGCTCTCACTTGTGACTTGGTCCAACACAATATTTTAATATCCAGTAAGCAGCAGAAATGCCTGAGATTACTATGACAAACTTCAATTGCTAAGATACCTTGCAGGCCCTTCGATCTACTTATGAGACCTGCCCATGATTTAATGCTGACAGTGGGGGGCAGATGAGACTTTGCCGTTTTATTACCAGACAAATTTTCTGTCTTTCTCTTCTGTGAGTGCTAACAACAGAAGAATGCTATTTACAATATCCTTGAAAACAAATATATCTCAGGTCATAAAGGTACCATTCATAGCACAGTGTTGGAGGGGAGGAGGATCTGCATACCTGTCTGCCTGTGCAAGAAGCAATCCTTTTTTAAAAATGGTCACATACAATTCTCAGTGACTTGTACTTATTTTTTACTGCAACACCTACACTACAGATTGACAAACAGTAACTCGGAGAAGTGCTTCGATGAGGTTAGGGATCGCCAACAGCAATTTCTTAGCAATGAAAACAGAGTTTCCTTATTATACTGAAATTTCCCTGATACCACTTTGATGGGAAGGTAACAGCGTTCCATGTGCCTCGGGGTATACTCATGCTGGACACATGATCACGGAAGCATCTACGGATAATGCTGGCTCCCTTGGCTAAGAAACAGAGATGAGAACTGCCCACTAGAGTTGGACATGACTGGACAGGGGAAACCTTTATCTGTATGCCTATTAATAACATCTATTCATCAGAAAAGGTGCTCTGAGGTTCCTGATCTTCTGCCATCCAATATAGCTTTTCTCCTATGAGAATTACTTAGCTGTCACTTAAATCATCTGTGAATCCACATGTAGGGATATCGAATTAAACACTGCTTCTTTCCTTTGTTTCTGTGATTCACACTTGAGTAGCAAGCTTCTATCTAGAGAAGGGTCTGGTTGTCACAAAATGATGACAGGGAGAAGTTTCCAGAGCTTGTACTGAGAGTGGTAGTCCAATTCATCCGGCTGAATGAAAGTGGGAGGGATGAGACCATGTTGGCTCCCAGGCACAACTCTGCCAGGCAATTATGGCAGGGGAGAGCTGCCAATCCTGCTGTTGTTCTCATGGTGTGAGAGCAAATTGGATGGGGCACTGCTTGATTGATGCTTGCCGTTATCTATTTGGAGAAACTCCCTTAAATGAGCATGGAAGGCCAGGAATAAATGCTACTCGGGAGAGCAACTGCTGTGAGTTGAATAATCTGTGAGGGCTGAAAGGAAGATATCTTATAAATGATATGAAGGCTCCTTCTGTAGACGCAGCAGGATTGGCACAGGGATGTGCAACCTGAAGCCAATTCTCTAAATAAAGAAATGAAATGATATCTTGGAGGCTTAGGAATTCAGCCAACGTTACCATGTTATTTTAGAAAAACTTTTGAGGCTGTGCACACAAACTTGGGAAATTGATCTATCTACTATAAAACATAGGAAGGATAACTAATACACGTACAATACATGAAAGTATATGCCCCATACATCTAGATGCAAGCAGTCCATCCTTGCAGATGGAAGCAACTGATATTTTGAATAAAAGCATCTCAAAAAAATACTTGAGACAACAGACATTTTTTTATAAATCTAAGCCTGGTATCCTTCTTAGTAACAAGAAGGATCAAGATGGACTCTAGTCTCCCAGAGAAACACCCTATCAATCCTTTTTGCAGGAGAGGGGAACATTTCCTGTATAACTCTGGACATGCCTTAGAAACAATGTGATAGTTTAGCTTAGAACAGGGGTGTTAAACCCAAGGGTCCCGGGCCAGATCCGGCCTGTGGGGCCTCCCTGGAAACAGCGAAGGACCGGCCTGTGGTGCTTCTGCCAGTGAAAAGGGAACTCAGGAGGGCCATGCACGCACACCCCTGAGCTCCATTTTTGCTGTAAGAGGGCTGCAGGAGGTCGTCACAAACAAAAACGAAGCCCGGGTGGGCTGCGCACGAGCACCATTACTAGTGAAAGTGGATCCCGCCCAGCCCTGCCTGGGCCACCATAGGTGTCCCTAACATGAGTGATGTCGAGCTGGCCGTGCCCCCCCCTGCCCTCCCAACACTTTTGAGGTCAAACATAAACCTCATGCAGCCCTTAATGAAATCGAGTTTGACATCCCTGGCTTAGAACATACTATAGTACATCCACAAAACAACCAACAAGATACTAAGGTTGTTATGGTAGCCCACAATTCTTCAATGTGAGCCATTTGGTCTACAAAAAAACTGGCAAGGGAGAACATCAAGACCTAAGACTTGGAATTTGGAGATTGATTCCATTAAGTGCGTACGGTGGGGCCAATCTCCACCATAATTCCTGGAACAAGGAATTGTAAACATTTTTTATTTGAAAGACTGGTGACCTTTTCGTTGAGAAGTGAGAATACTGTAACAAGAAAGGTGAAATAGGGTTGCAACAGCTCCCATTTTCATGCAGTCATGTGGAGCTTTCAAATCAGGGGTGAAATACTCCCGGTTTGGACTGGATCGGGTGATCCGGTAGCGATTGTGGCAGGTGGTTCGGAGAACCGGTAGCGATGGCGGCACGAGGCTCTGCCCACCCACCCGAGTGTCGTTACTTCCTGGTTTTAACCAGGAAGTAATGTATTTTTTACCCTCTGCACATGCGCAGAAGGTTTTGCATATGCGCAGAGGGTCTGCATGTGCGGTGCGTGCACTTCCGAACCGGTAAGGAAGGTAAGTAGATTTCACCCGTTTTGAATCCTATCTGGATGTCATCAATCTTAGTGCAGAATAATCCACCCTTATCAAAGGGAAGGCTCTCAGTTCAACATCAATTCAGTGGAGCAAAGTCAGACATCACAATGGAGGACAACCAAAGATACCGTGCCTGATAAGCTACTGTATTTAATTCCTGTTCCACAGCAACTGCTGCTTCTATTTGAAAAAAAAAATGGTGCAGTTGCTTCTTGTCCTTTGCCAAATGAGATAGGAATGGGCATATCTTTTTCCACAAGAAATTAGGGCATTTTGTCATACATGTTGATACTTGCCTATGCAGACAGAGAGTTGCACAAAATATAACTTGTATCTGAGCTCCATGGATGCAGAATGCAATTAATGGTGGGAACATATTTGTGATACCTCCACTTCTTTTTTCTTGATGCCACAAAAAATTGATAGCATTGAAGCTGGTTGGGCCCAAGACTCTTCCTGCTATCCTCAGGAAGAATAGAAGCACTGGAATTAGGACTGACAGTGTTAACATCTTGGATGGCCACCAACATGGAGATGTGTGGTGGCAGGGCTTAAGAACGCCATTCATGAGAGGAATTGGAGCCATAATCAGGGAAGCAACAGAGCCTTTAGCCATCTGAGGTTTTTTTAAACAGAGGTTTTTTTAAACTATAAAACTGGATCGATTAGAAAGCTTTGCTATTTCTTCTGGGCCGATAATGGTGCAGCAAGTTTATTCCCAGAAAGCAGTCTTAGACAGATCAAACCTCTTTAATTGACAGAAAGAATAGTGAAAAGAGCTGCAACCAAGACAATGGTAAAAAAAAAAAAGGTATCTGAGTCCAGGGCAGAAAGGTAATTTGAGAAAGAGATTCAGATGTGATCGTCCCTAATTTTCATAAAGATAAAGGGAGGGAATGGGAAGCATATTCAGACTTGCAAAATTCTGCTACCGTAATGCTATGGTAAAAACAGTATTAGCATTCATAGCTTTGGTTTCCTAGACTTATTCAACTTGAAGGACTATCATTCAGGGGTGAAATGCTCCCGGTTCGGACCGGATCGTCCGATCCGGTAGTGATGGAGGCGGGTGGTTCGGAGAACCGGTAGCAAAAATCCCTCACCCCCATGCCCAGCTGAGCCGCGCAATCATCAGAGGCTGTTTTTTTTACTTTTAAAAGCATTTTTTCTACAACCTCTTCGGCCGAAAAAAATGCTTTTAAAAGTAAAAAAAAAAAAGCCTCTGATGATCGCGCGGCTCAGCTGGGATACTCAAAGGCTTTTAAAAGAAAAAAAGTCTCTGCCGATCAGGCAACTCAGCTGGGATCGTCAGAGCCTTTTGAAAGCATTTTTTTACAACCTCTTCACTGAAGAGGTTGTAAAAAAAATGGTTTTAAAAGTTTAAAAAAAAAAATTGGCCATGCCCACCCAGTCACATTACCCCCCCCAAACCACACCCACAAAACCGGTAGTAACAAATTTTAGATTTCACCACTGCTATCATCTTCAGGCACTTATAGCAAATGCACCAAAAGCAGCATTGCTATCCTGTCTGGGCAGATGAGGTCCTAGAGCAGGATGGCTAACCTTTTTGCCATCACGTGCTAGGAAGGGGGAGTGGGGGGGGGGTGTTGTGTGCGTGCATGCCCACACCCATAATTCTAAGTGCCCCGCCCCTGCTCCTGGCACGTGATGACCTGGTATTCTCTCTCACTTGGCTCCAACTGCTCTAGGAGTCTGGGGAGGGCAAAAACGGCCTTCCCCACCCCCCTAGAGGCCCTCCAGAGGCCAGAAACAGCCCGTTTGCCAACTTCTGGTGGGACCGGAAGTTGGCAAATGGGCCGTTTTCAGCCTCCGGAGGATCTCAGGGGTGGGTGGGGAAGGCTGTTTTTGCCCTCCCCAGAGTCCTAGAGCAGCTCTGAAGGCTGGGGACAGCAAAAAAACGGGCCTTTTGGTCCCACCGGAAGTTGGCAAATGGGCCATTTCTGGCCTCTGGGGGGCCTCTGGGAGGGGAAGCCATTTTCGCCCTCCCCAGACTCCTAGAAAGGCTCTGGAGCCAGGTGAGAGAGAAAAACGCCCCCCCCCCGAGGCCCTCCGGAGGCAGGAAACAACCTGTTTTCCTACTTCTGATGGGCCCAGAAGGCCCGAAAATCAGTTGGCCAGCGCGCGCATGCATGCCAGAGCTGAGCTCATGTGCCCACTGATATGGCTACATATGCCACCTGTGGCACATGTGCCATAGGTTCACCATCATGGCCCTAGAGTATGGTTTGCAGGGCATGTATACTTGTACATGAATGACATAGGCACCCTGAGCTGGATCACTATCACAGTTTGATCCTGCTCTACCTTGACAGCTTGGCAGTTGGGTTCAGATTTTCTTGCAGAGAGCATATGTGGATGCAAAGTGAAGGTAGGACAGTGGTGAAAATGGTTGTTTTGAAATTAAGAAACAAAATGGGGAAAAAAAACATAGAACGATGATCAAGCCAAAAACAATCAGTTCAAGGTTAAATAGGCTACTGTTATGGTACCTCAAAGTCACAGTGGGAGCTACAGCTCACAAGGTGCACCCAGAGGTCAGTCTTCCACCAATTTTCTAAGTTCTGGAATAAGTGTTTTTTTCCGGTGAGACCGGTCTATCAGGGCAACCTGGTTTACCCAATTATGGGACAGAGGATACTGCTTCCGCTTTCGCCTTTCAGCCAATCCAGGAGCCTTCGCAGGCAGTCGCTTCCGCGACAAAGTATTTTTGTGTTGAATTATTTCTTTGTCGGTAAACATAAATTCAACACAAAAATAAGTTCGGGAATGTACTAAATATGCAGAAGCACAGAACTGGGATGCATCATTGACAAATTGACCTCTGTAGCAGGTGGTGAAGGGGCTTCACAGGGATGAAAGAAGTACCATAAGCACATTTAAGAAGGGTGGGAGCTTTGAGTTATTATGGATGGTTATAGTAGAGTGAGACTTAAGCACAACTGCTCTGCTACCAGCTATGCAAGACGAAGATACCTTGCAGAGTCCCAGATGTTTTTGTATAGAGTCTCTCATGTTTGTTAGGGAAGATCTGGAAGGTTTTAAAATAATAATTCTACAACTATCGTACATCTTTTACAATAATCATATTGTGGCATTGGCTGGACGACAATATAAAAGGTGTCAGTGGAGGAAAAATAACGTATTGTTTTATTACCAACAGCGGCAGCCAAAAAATCCTGCGCTGCCCTTTTTGCTAACTTTGATTCATGTGTTTATCAGCCTATTAGCTACATACAAATTGCAATAAGAGACCTGCACAGGGGAAAGCAGATACTCGGCAAGATCCCAGCATATTCTCATTTCATCTCAGTCCAACAGGCAATAATGAAGCCTATCAGTTACGAGCTGTCAGGACTTGGATGTGCTTCTCTGCAGTTTCATATTCCCATGCATTTAACCAAGTGTCAATTAGCTGTTTTCTTATTTATTTATTTTTTAAAAAACCCACATGAAAAGCTGAGCACAAGCAAACCATTCATTATAGGAATTATGTTTTAATGCTTCAGCAATTCATAAAACACCTGAAGCTGACTTCCAATAACTGTGGCTGTCTTGCATTTAATAACGCTTGCCTTCTCTCTCGCAGACAGCTGCTGAAAGCTTTCTCTTATTGCGTGCCACAGATTGCCATCCATTTATTCTTAATGGATGACTAGTGAACAAGGGCTTTAAAGAACACAAACAGACTAAATCAATGGACAAGAGTCAATATAACAATATCTTAGAGTGGCATAATCAGATCTGTGGAAGGTCTTGTCCAGTAATACAATGGAAAAAGTCCTATATTTTGCAGAATTATGGGCATTCAAGATCACATTTGTTTAGGGCTTCAATTGCTGGAACTGGTTCTACTTTTATGGCATCCCTTTTGGGGAGTTTGAAGCTGTGTTCGGATTTCATTTAGGGAGATCAGGAAGGAGATTAGACAACCCAGGTAAATCTTCAGTACACTTAGTTAAAGAAATCTAAGTGGGATGGAATGCAATTTAGGATCTTTCACATGGTTACTCTACTTTCAGAGCAAGTTTTTGGAGAGGTGGAGAACTGAGCTTAGTACTTTTTGGGGGGCTAAGGACCATTCATGATGGGGTGTTGATGGGAATATACAGGGCTTAGATTCAAACGGTGTCTCCCCCCCCCCTTGGGGTTTTTGCAATTTGGAAATATTCTGATGATGTTAGTACAATGATGTTGGTTTGAAGTGCTATTCTACCGTACTACCGTACGAAAGAACAATTGCTACCAACCTGCCTTCCATTGAGGATATATACTGCACAAGTCAAAAAGAGGGCTGTGAAAATATTTACAGACCCCTCACATCCTGGACATAAACTGTTTCAACTCCTACCCTCAAAACAACGGTATAGTGCAGTGCACACCAGAACTAGACACAAGAACAGTTTTTTCCCGAACACCATCACTCTGCTAAACAAATAATTCCCTCAACACTGTCAAACTATTCACTAAGTCTGCACTACTGTTAATCTTCTCATCGTTCCCACCACCCATCTCCTTCCACTTATGACTGTATGACTGTAATTTTGTTGCTTGTATCCTTACGATTTATATTGATATCGTTTCCTGATTGCTTATTTGTACCCTATGACTATCATTAAGAGCTGTACCTTACGATTCTTGATGAACCTATCTTTTCTTTTATGTACACTGAGAACATATGCATAAGACAAATTCCTTGTGTGTCCAATCACACTTGGCCAATAAAAAATTCTATTCTATTCTATTCTGTAAGATTGGTTGCTAGGGATAGTAGGAAGCTCTCCAAACCTCATGTTAGCCATTTTATGATTGCACCAACAACATGCCCTCCAAATTCCAAATGTGCCAGTAGAATGTGCCCACCAGTGTCAAGAGGCTGCCTACTGTTGTACTAGGCTACCTTGAGTGTGAATCACACAAAAAAAAATTCAGTGTGATGCTATAACTCTTTTCCTCCAGCAATATGGTTAATACAACGAAGATTGGTTTTTCAATTCCAAACGAATAAATAAGGAAAACATACAGTAAGAAGCAGCTGCATTCCCCCCCCCCCACATCTCTTATGGACAAAGATAGACTGTCTTGCTTGCAAAGGACATGAGCGATTGGATGTGACAGGTGAAAAATAATGGAAATATCAGTGTTTAACAATATAGATGTTACTTGGGAGGAAATCAAGAAAATTACTGAGGCTGTCAACATATATGTTAAAGACACTCAAGAATGAAGTGAAGCTAAATGTTCCATTGCACAAATGTTCACTTGAGGGTGAAGTGATTGACTTTCCCTCTGGTCTGTTTCTAGTCATAAATGGGAATGATGGATTTGCTCCCAGTTACAGAGAATCATGCTGCTGCAAACCAATAGAAATGATGGACTTGTATTATTTCAAGAAAATTATTGTAAATATTTTTTTTGCTACCAGATTCATATGCAGAGCACAACGTTTTAGTTGTGGGATATTTTTTAACCTTTAAAGGCCTACATGACACAGATCCAAGTCATTTGTGGGACCGCCTTTCTCTATGGACATGTATCTATCCTATCAGGTCAGAAAAGGTGGCCGTCCTTTCTCCTAAATATTGCCATCGGATGGGAGCCAGGAAGCATACCTTTTTAATGGCAGCCCTGCCCTAGGAAATCCTCTGCCCACTGAAGTTCAGGAGGCGTTTCATAAAACTTTGATGATGCCAAAATCACCATCCTGACAGCTGGTAAAGGAAGATGCACAGTCATCCTGAACACAGATGACTACAAGGCCAAGGTGAACAGTCTTCTGAAGGACACTGCCATATATGAGACTCTGAAGAGAGATTCCACCAGCAGTTACAAGAAAAAGGTCATTGATTTCTTGCAACAATCAGAGCTGAAGAAGCTTCTTGGATGAGAAGTGAAACGTCTTCGAAGAAGAACAAGAAAGTCCAGCTGCCTCTTGAAAAAAAGCACCTTTGGGAGAACCATGACCTAGATGACTGAGAATCTCCACAGACACTTTGAAGACTCAGTTTTTTCCCTCCAAGTGCTGGGATAAGATTAGATAACTACACATTAGAAGTTTGTCTTGGTGCCAAATTTTTGTTGTTTTTAACTTTTAATTGGGAGCCGCCCAGAGTTGGTTAAAAGATGGATGGCTATAAAAATGTTTTAAACAACCAACAAATAAATAAATTCTGCTTTTTCTGATCTGTAGTAGCTAATCTGATCTAAATGCAGTGGTGGGATTCAGCCAGTTCACACCACTTCGGGAGAACCGGTTGTTAAGTTTCTGAGCAGTTTGGTGAACTGGTTTTTGGAAGAAATCATTAGGGCAGAGAACCGGTTGTTAAATTATTTGAATCCCACCACTGTCTAAATGGTATAGAGAAGGAGAGGGTTTATTCCTTTCTAGTTTCTAGAAAGAAACTTCTGCTAACCAAAAAAAATAAAAATAAATAAAAATCCTATCTTCTGCATTTTTATTCTAAATTAATTACATTTAGAAGCACTGTAATTCCTAAGGTTGGGAGGAGGGATTTCTCAATCATTACAATAATTTAAGATTGCAGATGTGGAAACCTTCTACTTCAAAGTCATTGAGAGAGTGACTTCTCCTAATTATTAGAGACAATTCTCATTTACTATCCTCTTTATCCTTTTATTTTCTTTTGATGCAAGAGCAAGGCTGATGAATAATGAATAATGTGTAACAGAACTAATTTTGATTAAGTAGAATGTAAGTCCCTTGGAAATTTACTGAATTCTGTGAAGTAGTCAATAAATCCAAATAAAAATCAAAGTACCGTCATGAATGTTGCTCACTTAGTTTCGCACTGGCAAGAGAGTTCTATACTTCTTAACGCTGTGCTGTCAACCGGGTATGATGAGTGAAGTTGTGTGATCTTATTCTTCTAATTAATCAGAAAAATAAGTCTTTCTTGAACATGCTTTGAACATGCTTCATTCATTTCTTTAAAAAGTACTTATTTGATCTATTTTGGAGTTAACCTCTCTCCCCCCACCCTTAGGTTGATGAACATGTGGCAGTCCTTTGAAGCAAGCCAGGTCCAGAACAGAACAAAGCCTCTCCTGGAACTCTACTATAATAAGGTATAGGAACAGAACCTTGAAAGTCTGCCATAATTTCTCCTCTGCCCTAACCCTCTTATACCACACAAACTTTGCATTTCCTTTGTCATGCCTTCTTCTTCTGAGATGTCTTGTATTCCTTCATTAAGGTCCTCTCTCTACTTCTCTACAATACGTGATGGAATGTATTTGCAATGTAGAGCCACCCTCTGAAATATGGGGTACCTCTACTGCATATACAGGATATGCACATTTCAAAACAGGTAGTCCTTGGGTTATGCCAAGTCAATGAAGAAGCTGGCAGAGAAAGTTGCAAGTTGCTCTTGCTGCTTTTCCTCCTAAGGATCACTGCTACGAAATACGAGCTCTCTCTACCTGCCTGCACTCCATAGCATAGCCGGCAGGGTACTTAGATCTGGCCCACAGGGCCGGCCTGGAAATAGCAAAGGACTGCCCTGCGGTGCTTCTGCCAGCAAGCTCCATTTTCAGTGGCAGAGGGTTGCAGGATGCTGTCCCAGCCGAAAACAGAACTTGGGAGCCTGTTTTCGCTGGCAGAGCACTCGGGGCACCACAGGTGCCCCCGACACAAGTGATGTTGAGCTGGCCATGCCCACCCTGGTCACACCCACCCCGGCCCCACACAGTCAAACACAACCCTGATGCGGCCCTCAATGAAATCAAGTTTGACATCCCTTGTGTAGGATTGTGTAGGGTTTTGTGACTGCAAAAGCAGGATGAACTCAAATTCTCAAGTATAGTAATCTCACCTCTCATATTGTCAAGAGATGACTCCATCAAACAATTGATCCTCAGCCCATATTCAACAGTTTATTTAATAATTTAGGAATGAGATGGATATGTTCTAATGCAGTACCATAAATAAACTGAGCAGTAAAGATCTGAAGAAGTCCGTTTTATATAGCTGCTTTTTAATGTGCAGCTATAAAAAAGCAACTGCAAACAATTTGCCTGACAAACCCAAGGGACAGCTGGATATCCCTATTAACAGTAATAGGGTCAACTACTCATGGCTATGTTTACTTGCCTCTAACCATCTGCTTTTGCCCCACACCTATGTAGGCAATAAATTCAGCTACAAGGAAAACAGTGAAAATGTTGAGTTATGTAATGTTTGCTATTGAGGTCTCTTGTAAATTTATACTTTAATTCAATATTGAATTATACTAGCACAAATGGAAGTTGGCATAATATATAAATCCTTTTCTGTCCCTTCCCTCCTAATTAAAATGATTCTAGCAAACAGATTCTGACCTTATTTTGAAGCCATTAATGTATTTATAACGGGAAGTGTTGCAACTATAACAGGTTATCATATTGAAAAACAAATGGCACAGGTTCTTTGTCATAAATATAAAATGGATGCTTGTCAATGATTCATAAATGCATATCAGGCAGCTTTTGTTCCTGTTTCATATTTTTATGACAGGTTTTTGCCTTTGTTTGACTTGTATTCAGCTGAAATTCAGGGTGTATTAGTCTTATTTAAACAGATTGTACACTTTCCCATAATACCTGAGTCAGGTAACATTTACTAACTTTCTAAATAAAAAGAATGCAACAATTTGAACTGTTGAACGAAAGCAGGATATACATTTAACAAATACATTTTAAAACGTATTGTAAACTGCCCAGAGTCACGTAGCTGAGATGGGCAGTGTAAAATTGTGATGAGTGAGTGAGTGAGTGAATGAATGAATGAATGAATGAATAAATAAATAAATAAAACTGTATCTTGTCTTATTCATGTAAATAAAATATTATAACAGGAGATTGCTAAAACAGAATAGTCTTTCCTTTGACAGAGTGACAAAATGTTCCCAATTACATCTATCCATCCCATCAGATCTGGCAAAAGGGACCTACAGCAGGTGCGGTTTGAAAGGCAGTTCCATTTGATGGAACCTTGAAGAGGAGTCTTTTTTGCTGGGGCATCTGCCCCCTGTAACATCCGCCCATCTGAAAGAAGGTTAGATCCAACCCTTGTGACTTTCAAGAGAGCCCTTCTATCTTGGTTACCTGGGGATCCCCCTAATTAAAAAAAAAATCCTCTGTTTGCCTTATATGTAATATCTTTCCTCTTGTGATCTTATTTATGTTCATTGTATTTAACTGGACTTATAGAATTATACGCACATATTTTTTTAAAAAAAATAAAACGTGTGTGTGTGTAAAATATTTTTAAAAAGAAAATAAAAAAACTAATACAAATTAATGTAGGAAAAAAGGAAAGAAAAAGATTTTTAAAGACTTAATAGTGCAAGAAAGAAAAAAGAAAAATAATTGCAAGTAAACAAAAAGTACAATTTTAAGTTTACCTCTTACTCTATGATTACAACACCCCTCTTTCTATAATCCAATTATCAAAATCATAAATTATAAATTTGATGAATACATTACATACATACATACATACAGTACATACATACCAGCTTAGACTGTCTACAGGAGGCATGCTAGGCAATTGAACCACTTCCATACGACCTGCCTCCATAGGATTCTGAGGATCCTGTGGCAGGACAAGGTGCCAGACACAGAAGTCCTCTCCAGAGCAGGCCTGCCATCAGTTCACACCTTGCTGATGAAAGCCCAGACACTCTGGGCAGGGCATGTTGCAAGGATGCCAGACCAGTGGTGAAATGTAAAATTTGTTACTACCAGTTCTGTGGCTGTGGCTTGGTGGGGTGGTGGTGGTAATGTGATTGGGTGGGCATGGCCAACTTTTAAAAAAAACTTTTAAAAGCATTTTTTCTACAACCTCTTTGGCTGAAGAGGTTGTAAAAAATGCTTTTAAAAGGCTCTGACGATGCCAGCTGAGCCGCATGATCATCAGAGGCTTTTTTTTTACTTTTAAAAGCATTGTTTCGGGCTGAAGAGGTTGTAGAAAAAAGGCTTTTAAAAGTAAAAAAAAAGCCTCTGATGATCACGCGGCTCAGCTGGGCATGGGGGTGGGGGCGCGTGCAGGGATTTTTGCTATCAGTTCTCCGAATCACTTGCCGCCATTGCTTCCAAACCGGGAGCCTTTTACCCCTGTGCCAGACCATTGCATCCCTAAACAGCTCCTCTATGGTGATTGCACAGGGGACAAAGGAAGCGATACAAAGACACGTTGAAAGCCTCCTTCATGTCCCTGGATATCGACATCACCTCCTGGGAAACCCTGGCACAAGATCGATCGACACGGCGCACGCTGATCCACCAAGGCTGCCAGACATCAGAGGACAGAAGAACAACTATAGCACAAGAGAAGCAAGCACTCCACAAAACCAGAGCTGCAAATGCTGCAACAATGATGCCCACACATGTCTACCCGACAGGTGGAAGAGCATTTCGTGCCTATATAGACCTTACCAGCCATCTGCGAATACATCGTGGACAGCCCACAACCTGTTAGATGTCAAGGTTCTCTTCGAACATGATGGACGAACATCATCAACATACAAACATACATACATACTTACATACATACCAGGGTGAGTTCTACTTACCTTTACTACCGGTTCGCATCGCGCCTGCACATGCGTAGATCACCTATGATGACGTCCGGGTCAGTGGGCGGAGCCTCCCTCCGGGTTTATTACTGGTTCTTGCGAACCGGTCTGAACCGGGGGCAACCCACCACTAATACATACATACAATATGCATTCAAATACTGAGGTTAGTCACGCTGTAGATATTTTAGTCAATATCTTGGGACGTGCTTGGAATGATAGTATTCAATTGTGGGATATCTGGTGAGATGTACACAGAACCAAGTTTTATAAATACATGTTTCTAAATTACACTGTTTTGACAAACATAATGCAGGGTTCTCTTCAACTGTTCCCTGTGCTGCAACTTTTAATAAAAGAGGGGTAACTACAGGTAGTCCTCGACTTACAACCACAATGGAGTCCAAAATTTCCATTGCTAAGCAACCATTGTTAAGTGAATTTTGTCCCATTTTATGACCTTTCTTGCCATAGATGTTAAGTGAATCACTACAATTGTTAAATTAGTAACATAGTTGTTAAGTGATTCTGGCTTCTCCATTGACTTTGATTGTCAGAAAGTTGCAAAAGGCGATCATGGCATGCCAGAACACTACAATCATCATAAATACATGTGTCATAAATACATGCCAAATGTCCGAATTTTGGTCACGTGACCATAGGGATGCTGTAATCGTTGTAAATGTGAAAAGCAGTTTGTCGTTGTTAGTCGCTAAGTTGTGTAAGACCCATCGCGACCTCATGGACAACATTCCTCCAGGCCTTCCTGTACTCTACCATCCCCGGGAGTCCATTTAAGCTCTCACCGCTTGCTTCAGTGACTCCATCCAGCCACCTCATTCTCTGTCGTCCCCTTCTTTTTTGCCCTCAGTCTTTCTCAGCATTAGGCTCTTCTCCAGTGAGTCCTTCCTTCTCACTAAGTGGCCAAAGTATTTGAGTTTCCTCTTCAGGATCTGGCCTTCTAAACAGCAATCAGGGTTGATCTCCTCTAGGACTGACCGGTTTGATTGCCTTGCAGTCCTAGGAACTCTCAGCAGTCTTCTCCAGCACCATAGTTCAAAGGCCTCAATTCTTTGGCACTCAGACTTCCTTATGGTCCAACTTTCACAGTCATACATTACAACTGGGAAAACCATAGCCTTGACTATACGCACTTTTGCTGGCAAGGTGATGTCTCTGCTTTTTAGAATGCTGTCTAGATTTGCCACAGCTTTCCTCCCCAGGAGCAACGACTTTTAATTTCTTGGCTGTAATCCCCATCTGCGGTGATCTTGGAGCCCAGGAAACTAAAATCTGTCACTACCTCCATTTCTTCCCCATTTATTAGCCAGGAATTGAGAGGGCCTGGAGCCATGATCTTAGTTTTCTTAATGTTGAGTTTAAAGCCAACTTTTGCATTCTCCTCCTTCACCTGCATCAAGAGGCTCTTTAGTTCCTCTTCGCTTTCTGCCATTAGAGTGGTATCATCTGTATCTCTGAGGTTGTTGATATTTCTCCTGGCAATCTTAATTCCAACTCGTGATTCATCTACCCAGCCTTTCTCATGATGTGCTCTGCATATGTTAAATAGGTAGGGCGACAGTATACAGCCTTGCCGAACTCCTTTCTCAATTTTGAACCAATCAGTGGTTCCGTGTCCAATTCTCACTGTTGCTTCTTGACCCGCATATAGGTTTCTCAAGAGACAAATAAGATGGTCTGGTACTCCCATCTCTTTAAGAACTTGCCACAATTCGTTGTGATCCACACAATCAAAGGTTTTAGCATAGTCAATGAAGCAGAAGTAGATGTTTTTCTGGAACTCCCTAGCTTTCTCCAGCATATGTTGGCAATTTGATCTCTAGAGGAAAAACAGTTACAAGTCACCTTTTCAGTGCAATTGTAACTTTGAACAGTCCCTATAATCATAGTCATGTTATATTTGTGAATCAACTTGATGATCTTGGAAATAGCAACTGCTTGCCTCAAACTCCACTTTCATGGCATACCTCAAGTGTGTGGTAAGAAGGAAAGACAGTAGGTTAAAGAAGGGTGAATAGAAGTTGAGGTAAATTTATTTCAAGGGCAAGCATGCTTAACTTGGGAAATCTTTTTTTACAGTTAACAAGATAGCAAGGAGAGCAGCAAGTACAAGGCTTTACGCCACAGTGATTCTGATTAAGCAAGGTTACAATTTCTCTGAGAACCCTGAAGACAATTAGAGCAGTGTCTCTCAACCTTAGCAACTTTGAGGTGCATGGACTTCAACTCCCAGAATTCCCCAGCCAGCATGCTTCTGGGGAATTTTGGAAATTGAAACCCATGCATTTTAAAAGTTGCCGAGGTTGAGAAACATTGAATTAGAGCAGTGGTTCTCAACCTTCCTAATGCTGTGACCCTTTAATACAGTTCCTCATGTTGTGGTGACCCCCAACAATAAAATTATTCCTAAAACCATTGAAAATATGTGTTTTCCGATGGTCTTAGGCGACCCCTGTGAAAGGGTCATTCGACCCCCAAAGGGGTCCCGACCCACAGGTTGAGAACCACTGAATTAGAGCATGGAAGAAGGAAAATAACGTGCCTTTTTAACACCTCCTCCCAGGCTCTTTTATATAATGATATGTGACATTAACATGGCTTCTTTTAGCAAGCTACATTGGTGATCAGAATTATTTCTTTAAAACTAACCCATGTTGGACATTGTCAGCCTTAGAGACACAGAAATGAAAACTGCTGGCTTTTGGTCAAAAAATGCTATTCCAGAAAATTTTATTCCAAACATTTTGCTCCTTAATCTCCTGTTTGAAACTCTCCAAAATGGGCAAAGTTGAGAAAGAGAAGGATCAGAGAAAAGGAAATAGGTTGAGGGAGGATCACATTCACATTTCTCCTGGAAGAGAAATCCAGAAGACAGAAAGAGTATTATACTGAGTAACTGTCTTCTACAAAATTAGAAATCTAGCGTGTATCCATCTTGCTTAAACTTAGTTAGACAGAGAACTTCCACAGTAACTGTCTCTATTTCATTCCACTTGTCTTTCTGAAGCCATGAAGAGACAGAGTGTACTGTGTATTTTATAATCTGGAGCACCTCTGGCTCATTTTATTGTCCATATGGCTTCCACTAAATCTTGCCTTTTTTAGTATTACAAATTGGTAAATTCATATTATTATCCTTCTGGAAGCAGGCATACTTTATTATTCAGACAGGATTTTAGAATGTCAGAATACAATTGGGTGCTATCTGTTTTATCAATGTGCTTTTAATGGTATTTTAATTAAGTTTTTAATTCAGATTTTTATTAATATGTTTACTATTTCATTTTTATTGCAAGTGTTGAGGCTGGTGAGGTGGGAATGATTAGTTTAGCTTGAGAGAGATGTTATGCAAAACTTATCTTAATTCTCCTCCAAGACCATCAAACCTGCCAGGTATCTGTTAATGTGGAAGGATAAAGGAAAAGAAGTCTAGAGTTTAAATTCTGGAAACTGGACTGTGTCTGTGACTCCTTTGTTCTGCAATGGACAATTGTCCTCTGTGTTTTGCATTCATTCTAGACTACACTTCTAATCTTGCCAAGCAATGTCTAGGGATCTGCTACCAAATTCGGCTAAGAGCTGAATTCTGGGTTAAGTGTCTGGAGACCTACAATTTACTGCTGTAGCCTAGTAGAATCCAATGTATCTTAGACTAATAATTTGTGTTCAGATACATGATCTAGAGGGAGATTCTTTGTTTTCTCTCTCCCCTCTTTTTGGAGAAGAAGGAGAATTGCATCATATTATCCAGTTGTATGCTGTCCCTTCTTTGAAGAAATATAAGTTGCAGCCTGCAATGTAGCCAGCCAGCTGGGCATTTCACTATGTGTTTAAAACGAAGCATCCTTTTCTATGTGATTTAAACAGATGTCAGGACCTATGTTTCTTCACAGCCCACTTGTTGCGATTCTAGTGCTCTGACCAGCAAGCTGTCTGAATTGTTATGTCTCCTCTCTTCCCTATAGGAGCTTTGTAAAGCAGTTTCCTTGAATATTTTCAATGACTTAGTACATGTCAAGAGCCTGGAGGCCATTTTAGTAGCAATTTATTTATTTTTTCAGATGTTCTATTTCATGGATGAGAATCTTTCTCTCTCTCTTGTTTTATTTTTCCATTTTTCCATTCCTTCTTTTTTCATTTCAGCTATTATTTATTTTTCCATTTTGTTTTGTTAAATAAATAAATAAATAAATAAATAAATAAATAAATAAATACCCATTTCATTTCCTGCCATGGCTTCCCATACATCCTGAGATGTCTTGTCTTTCCGTTCAATACATAATCCACAGTCACAATTTACTCAATAATCTGACAAAGCCTACAATTTATGATACATTTTTAAAAAGCCTTTTGTTCTACTGCATATAATGTTCAGCATGTCCTCTGTTGGATTGCAAAACGGAGAGGATAGATCTCATGTTAAAGGAACACTCTTGCTGCTTTGAAAACTAAAAGCAACGCAATTGGTCTGACTTCTACCACTGCCCAAACTCACTTATAATGACTCATTTCCTATTTCCACTAAGATATTACTAGAGCTCACCTAATATCTAGTGTCACCTGAGCCTATTATGGTACTTTCCAGCCAATTGTATTCCAGCCTTTCAAGCATTGTCCCAATCAAAAGCCTCCTAGTTTCTTCAAAAACTCCAAGCTGCACAGAACCTTCTTAAGAAAGAGAATGGGATAGCATAAAAGCTATAGCTTGCAAAGTTGCTAACCAGTAGTTCCTAGATACCGCCATTATGTTAACCTATTTCATTTGATCAATGCATCAAGTGATTCACCAGTCTTTTTGGTATCCATTTCATATCTACCGTATTTATTTAGAAGATGAGAGAAAAAGAGACAATGAGAAGGAGGGTATATGTGTGTATGTAGTTTCCTTTGTAATAGGCAATTGACTATGTATGTGTGGTATCATTCTTGTCTGCAATGAAGTGTCTAACCTAATCCAGGTATCTGCTGTCAAATCAAGCTGGGAATCAAGCTAAGGGTTAATTGTCTGGAGACTTAGGTTTGATTGCCAAGCCTGACTTTTATTGTTAGTTGCCTTGAGTGCCATCCTTCTGCAGAAAGGCAGGTTATTAATTCAGTAAATATATTAAGAAATCAATCAATCACATCTATAGAGGAGTCTTCCTTAACTTGGCATTTTCTAGATAAATTAAATTACCACTTCTGTCCTTCCAGTGCTTTCTGTGGATGATGGAACTGCACCTGGAAGGCACCAGGTATGGAAAAGGGGTTTAAATGAAATAGCACAAATGTTGTCATGCCTCACAGGGAAAAGGGAGAGATTGTGCAATTGGGTTAAGGAAATAAGATGGCAGGATGATCATGTGGTATCAAGAAAAGTTACCATGGGTGAGAAGAAGACATCAACTTGGAAATGTATTTCTATATTGCAGGATTAGAATTAATGGAAATGTATATGGGGACTACATTTGCACAGCAATGAAGTAGGATAAATTCTGCAAAATTAGAAGAAAGGCCCAATAACTTCATGGTTGGGCATTTTAAATCAAAGTTTCTTATGTCTCTTCTACCTTCAATATTGTACTGACTTTATAAGGTGAGCAAGCAGAAACAAAGGTAACAGCCAAAGGGGTTATGCCTGCTTTAATTATGATTGGGTGTACGATATCTGCCAATTATTTTTCTATTGGTTAAATTCTATTGTCTCCTCTAAAGAGGTTCCTTTCCATTTAGGAAAGGAAATGGTGGGCACAGCATTTCTCCCAAGCTTTAAGCTGCACCTGATTACTCTTCCAGGCGTTATTTGTATATCTGGTCAATTCACCTATAGCAGAGGTCCCCGACCCCTGGGCCATGCACCAAATCTGGTACATGGTCAATTAGGAACTGGGCTTCACAGCTGGAGGTGAGTGGTGGGTGAGTGAGCGAGTGAAGCTTCATTTGAATTTGCAGCTGTTGCCCAGCGCTAGTGTCACTGCCTCAGCTCCACCTCAGTTCATCAGGCATTAGATTGTCATAGGAACACGACATCTACTGTAAACTGCACATTCAAAGGATGCAGGTTGCATGCTCCTCCTCGCCTCCACCCCAAGTCCGTGGAAAAATTTTCTTCCATGAAACCGGTCCCTGATGCCCAAAATGTTGAGGACTGTTGATTTATAATACATCTTGTTAGGCTTTTTCTTTTTTTTAAAAAAGGCCATGTTTGTAACTTTGCTTTGGATATCATTAGAAATAAATGGCTGCTATTAAATTCTGTAGTTTCTGAATGCAATGCTAATGTTACATATTATTTAAAAATCTCCACTGTCTCTTCCAAAGTTGGAAATCCTACTCTTATGCTTCTTTTTCTAAATAGGCATATTTCATAATGATTGAGATGTTTCAATGTCTCCTGCTAATTCATATAAATTATACTGAATTCCCAGATGCTATCTTACCTTATGAGCTTAAATGGACTCCAGAGGATGGTAGAAGACAGAAAAGCCTGGAGGAACGTTGTCCATGGGGTTGTGATGGGTCGGACACGACTTCGCAACTAACAACAACAAAATCTTACCTGATTTTTCTGAATTAGATTTATTTTTGTAAGAGGTATAGTATTTATTAAGCAATCAAATGTTGGTTTCTTTCTTAAAGGAAGCAATTTGGTGAGTTTACATGTTAAAAAATACTTCCAAATCATAGACTAGAGAAATGATTCATGCTTTCTTCTTTACTTTACTTTTGTTTTTGCTTTTTATTAGAATTTCTTCATGTTATCCACTCACCAACAATTTGTTGATCTTTTTAAAAGATCAACAAGATGGGCTAAGGCTTTCTTAGGCTATATATTGCACCTTACTACATCTACCAGTATTTGTTATAATGATGTAGGTTGATCATGTCTTTCTATATTTATAGTTTAGTAACACCTTTTTGGCAGGCTGCTGAATTCATTGAGGAAAAAGCAAGTGACGTATTTTATAGATTGCTTGTGTATCTCAAAATGAAATTAAGACTTTTAAAGTGTGTGGATCTTGGTGTTTGAATTTTCATTAAGATAAATTTTAATTTTTAATAATTTTTCTTAAACACATAAGAATCTATTAATTAAATTGAAGATAATGTGTTACTACTAAGTAAATATTTGATCAATTGCTTCTTGCTAGTGAGGGCCAATCCCTTGTCAATAACAGCTTCTGAAGGATATATAAATGAAAAGAGGTTATCAATAGGGGAGAGATAATTTTTTGGGGGTGGATTTTAGGAGAATGGATTTTGGGCAAAATGGTCATGGGTTATAGGAGAAAACAGGCATGGAAAAAAAGGAAAATTTGGCATGGAAGAAAAGAAATGAAAGTTGGGTGACTGCTGAGAGTGTCTTATATGAAAAAGTATCAGAAATTGTTACCCATGAGAATGAATGTAAATGGATGCATGTCCAGTGCAAGGAACCAGATCCATGTAGGTTCATATAGAGCTCAAGCTAAGTACTTTATTATATTTTGCCTATTTTACAGGAATTTCCCCAGATTGCCTGCCTTCCCTTGGCAGCAGACTAATAAGGCTCTCTGGAGTTTGGGGTGGGGGCCAGTCCTGGACCTCTTGTGGCTGCACAAGGTTGAATTAGAGGACCTTCAAGGTCCCTTCTAACTCTGCTATTCTGTTATTTATTTATTTAATTTATTTATTGGTTTGATTTATATGTAGCCCTTCTCCGGAGACTCAGGGTGGCTTACAATGTGTTAAGCAATAGCCTTCATACTTTTGTATATACCTGCTTAGTAGGGCTTTCGGCCCCTTCTAAGCGGTGTTCTTTTTTATACAAAGTCAGCTTATTGCCCCCACAAACCAGGTCCTCATTTTACCTACCTCGAAAGGATGGAAGGCTGAGTCAACCTTGAGCCTGGTGAGATTTGAACTTGCAGTAATTGCAGGCAGCTGGTGTTACTTAACAGTGCTTTAGTCTGCTGTGCCACCAAGGCTATTCCTCTTCCTTGCCTGGCTGAGTGTTTCCCAACAATATAAGAATGCTTATTGTTCTAGATGAAGGACACAATTAATTGGCTTGAATTATGGAATATTTTTATGAGTATGGTTGAAGGTTGGTTACTGTATGCATTAAGAAAGGTATATAATAAAACAAAGCAAGCATGAGAATAAATGGATCGACACTGAGTAGACAAGGATAAGATTCTTTTGGTTGCTTTATGTTCTTCTGGGCAATAAGGAACTCTTGCTGTGACTATAGATGCGTTTTGGGCTTTTCCCCATAGCAGTGTCAATATGCTTTCCTCCAGTCCATCTGATGTGGCAGAAATATGTGCTGATATGCTTTGCACTGCCTGCATCGGTAGGTCATACTGTGTTTCAGTAATAAGGTAACAACTGGTGCTGTCCACCCACATATAAAGCGGGACAACTTAAGGAAAGTGATTGATGGATTCCCTGCTGGTAGGAAAATCAACTAACAATTGCTCTCCCTATGGAGAAAAAAATGGTTACATCAGTTGTCAAAATGTCCATTTCGGCTAACTCATCTACATGTGTTCATTTGTGGGCACATCTGCGTGATAAAATAGGCAATGCAACCCTGCTTGTCTGGGTAGAATCTTCATGGATCAAGTACTGTACCAATAAAAATGTACAACCCATTTTGGAGGTTGTGTATTTTGTCCAATAAAGCAGGTAACTATATCTCTTAAAGCTTTCTAGTTCTGCATGGAAGAAGCAGTGAAGCACCTGATCCACAGGAAGAAGGATGGGTGGGCACAAAGAGAAGTAGGGCAAGAGGCTCTTTGATACTACTACACCCCTCCTCCAGCCCTGCCCCACCTATCAGGAACTGCAGCTTTCTTGCATTGGGAGAGCTAAAGAACACCCTCAATTTTCTCTTCTCATGCAGGGTTTGCAGGGCAAGGTGGGGTTTGAGAGAAACAAGTAAGATACTTATTGGCAAAAGACCTACTTTCTTCTCATTCCCTTCTCTTCCCTGCTTCCTGGAAGGCAAGAGAAGTGTGAGAGTTAAGAGTGGCTCTTTAGATAACGACCCCTTGTGGTTAGGCTGCTCTCGTATGGTTCAGATACATGTATAGCATAATATATAAAAAAGGTAGATTTCCCGTCCAGTCATGTCTGACACTTGGAGGTGGTTCTCATCTCCATTTCCCAGCCAACGGAATCAGTGTTGTCCAAAGATGGTTCCAGTATCATGTGGCCAGCATGGCTATAATGCTAAAGGTGCATGGAACACTGTTATCTTCCCACTTCAGTGCATTTGCAAATTTGCATGCTTTTGAACTGCTAGATTGGCAGGAGCTGGGGAAAGAACGGGAGCTCATCCCGTCATGTGGTACTTGAATCTCAAACTTCCAATCTTTTGGTCGATAAGCCCAGTGTCTTAACTGCTAGGTCACTATAACCCTATAGCATAATACACTGGTGCCCCAAAGGTGCTTTTTTTCAAGAGGCAACTGGATTTTCTGGATTTTCTTTGAAGACGTTTCGCTTCTCATTCAAGAAGCTTCTTCAGTTTCTGTCTTCAAAGAAAAACCAGAAAGCCCAGTTCCCTCTTGGAAAAAAAAGCACTTTTGGGACAACCATGACCTTCATGACTGAGAATCTGCCCAGACAATACACTGGTGTGTATTTTCAGGGGTCTAGTGGTCTTCCAGAGGACCACTGGACATGAATCAAAAAAGTTATGTGTCATGCATCAGATTCTCTAGTACCACTGGAGGTGGAATGGGTTGGTTTGTAGGGAAGAATGACTAGTGAGTCATTTGCCCTACTTTCCTTCCCCTCAACAAATCTATGATTCTACAGATCATCTGCATGGAATCAGATTACATATGGCTAAAGATGAAATTCTTCCCTTTTCTTGTCATTCTTCCAAACACCAAAGGTCAGTAAAGTGCTGCACGTCTAGATTTCTGAATTTGGGAGGTGATGGTGAGGTGATCAAGAATTTCTTACTGGAGTTTGGCAGTTGTGTTAAAGAGAGAGTCCTTTTCCTTGACATCAATACCTTCTAGTTAGCTAATCCTAGAATTTAAGAAAGAAACTGTCAGAGATAAAAGAGTTCTCCAAGTGCTTAAAAATGCAAAAGTAACCACTGGAGAAAAATAACTTTTCAGTTGCGATCTGTAATGGTTGTGGTATGTTTGGACCCTTACTACAAAACTAGAAGAAATTAATCACTTCCCTATTGTTGCTAACATTGTGCTCAATTCAAAGAAAACGCTAGTATTTTATACATTTGTCTGAAGAAAAAGCTAGAAGATTGGAGCAATGAGTAGTCACATCTCAGGTGATGAGAGAAGAAGGAAATTTATCTAATCAAACAAAGTAGGTTTTTGAGGAAGACCATCAAAAAGAGGCAATGCCAATGAGTAAGAATATCCATAAGCAGATTTAGAAGCTATTCTAATTTAAGAACCTGACAGAACAAAAAAGGGTTTGAGACTTCAGGGAAAGAAAAATGTACCATGGAACAGGAGACAAGATAGTGGACCCTCAAGGGGAAATAAAATGAAATGAAAAAAAAAAAGTAGAACTTTTATAAACTTCGCAGTGTTTGTTGCCTAATGTATAGAGCATGGAAAATAGACACAATATGTCAACTGCTATTACAAAAAGATAACTTTGATTTAATTATGTATGGAAAGCTGGGTCAATCACAGGAAGGCTCTTAAAAAAAATCATGGTGTATTTACCATCATCTATCCATGGACACAGAAATTAATTCAGTTGCTGGAATTCTCATAAACCCACTCTTATCTTCTTAATAATATTGCTAAACGGATGCTATGAGAGTTATGTTTGGAAAGAACTAATTTTGGTTTTAGGTAGCTGCCAACAAGCTTTCTACTATAACACAGTAAAAACTGAGGTCCAGCCAGTACCAAAGCCCACTGAACATGCTGCTGTCTTCAGCAATGCACTGTAAATTTATCCTCCCCAGTTCTCATCAGATTAAATTAAAAAAAATCGTAGAACAATTTAACACAAATTTGGAAAAATTCTTGCAGCAAAGATAAATAAAGGACAAGGATTTTCTTAATTTTGAAGTCTTTGTACAAAGTGCTTTTGGTTCCTAAAGCCAGGTTTTCCTTGAGCTAGCTTTTTAAAAGGGTTTTCTAATAGCCATAGCAATTGTTTTGTCAAGAGATTATTTAAAGATCTGTCTCTTAGGTAATCTAGAAAAGGGGACACAATGCCCTTGCCCTATGGAAGAAAGCCTGAGTTATGAGAGTGTCCCACAGGTAGATATTCCACTTTAGCCTGTGCTTAAGAAAATAATCTCTTTAGTTAAGAAATCAGCTTCAGTTCAGATAAGATGGGAAAAAATTCAATGTTTTTCAATTTTTGCCTCTTTTCTAAGGGGAGCATTACTGAATTCTTGAAACTACTTTCAAGACATAGGAATACAAAACAGATAGTAAAGCACTGTTCTAGGTTCAACACAGCCACTTCTGAATTCCAGGACTTGCGATGATAAATGCTTTCCAATTTATTTGTTTCCAGTCTGTGGACACTGCTGTTTTTTGTGGTTGCTAAAAAATGAATGCACTGGTCCAAATACACTCAACTGCTGAGCCACATATCAGCAATCATTTCCATTCCTCAGGTTTCTATATATGCGTGAGTATAAGTGTGGTCAAGGCTGGAAATACACATTTCTTTTTAAGATGGAGAAACTGGCAGTAAAATTTAAGAGTATACAAAAGAAAAGTTACACTGACTGGTTCTTGCCATATTTTCAACACATCAGTTTGGCCTGAGCTGTAAACAGCAACTTACCTTGGGTTGGACTGAGAAAGAGGGTTCATTTCTTTCTGATAGTGACTTCCTTGATTAACAGGCTGTGAAAGATACAAGAAATAAGGAGTCAAACAATGATTTGGCCTGTGTTCTTTCAATGTACATAAATCTGAACTGTAATTAGCTATTTACAAAGTATGGTAGTATATTATGTATATTTAACTCTTACAAAAAGTAAAAAATAAATTACTTTCTTAGTTCCAAAAATTCCCCAAAGAGGTTGGTGGAAATATGGTAGGATAGCAAGGTGCCCATCTGTATAATATAAATTCACATTGTCAGTTAAGGTAATATATTTTTATATTGAATGAAACTGTGACACGAGGTTGTGATGGGTAAGCATCTCCTTGCATACAGGTTTCACTCTCCAAAACCTCAGAAATACTTCAAATCAGTTCAATGCTCAATTGTCCTTCACACAGCTGATTCAGAAATATGGAGATTAACCATGTATCAGTTAGTGCAATCTAACTGATCAACATGAGAGCATAAAAATATCACTCAAACAGCACTTACCACCTTCTATGCTTTGTTTAGTGAGTTGTAATAAATAATAGTGCTGAGTACACTTGTTAAAAGGATTTAAATGCCATGCCATTATGCTTCATGTCCCAAATTTAACAGAACAATGAATGGTGGAAGATACCATTTCCCCCATAGAGGTTTAGCATCACTCTGGCTGAACCTCTGTGGGAAAGGAGGAGAGCCCCAGGGAGAAAATTCCTAGCATATCCCAGAAATATACTCCTGAGCTTCCAGCTGTATGTTTAGACCAGCAAAATACTTAAAAAACATGACAGCATCCAAGCTGAGAAGGGCTTTAACATTGGCTTGATTTAATGGTCGGCCATTTTGAAAAGCAGATACAAAACAATTTTATTTGCTGCTTGATTATGTCTATTGTGCTACAGGCACCACAGAATCATTTGCCCACATTTTACTGTACTTCTGATATTATATCAATATTAGAATCTGTTTTATTTCCCCATACCTGGTAAAAGTAGTTTTCTCTGTCACTCTAATCTCTGATTTCTATATATAAATTCTGCTTTCTGATCAAACAGGCTTTAAGCTCCTGGATGTTGCCATATTTTCTTATGCTGCTAGTAAGCAAAGATTAAAGCTGACCAATCTTCATCCCTTAATTTAAAATAGCTGGCCTAACTTTTGAACACTATTAAATATGTATACAGATAGCTGTCACATCACTCTGTTTTACTTTAATCCACTCCTGTCTTAGAATTTTAGCTTTTTGCCTTGTTGTTGTTAGTTGCAAAGTCATGTCCGACCCATCGCGACCCCATGGACAACATTCCTCCAGGCCTTCCTGTCCTGTACCATCCTCTGGAGTCCATTTAATCTCATGCCAACTGTTTCGGTGACTCCATCCAGTCACCTCATTCTCTGCCTTCCCCTTCTTCTTTTGCCCTCCATCTTTCCCAGCATTAGGCTCTTCTCCAGTGAGTCCTTCCTTCTCATTAGGTGGCCCTTAATTTCAGACAAATAATATTCAGGGTTTTTTGGGTGGGGTGGGGTGGGGAGGAGGGCCTAGAAACAGTTTCCAAAAAAATTATTTATTTTGGTAAAATAATGACAGAAATATTTTGTATTATTCTTTTAGTTTGTGTTTTATGTTTGGTCCTCCTCTTTTACTTTTAAAGAGTATGCTCTTTGTTTCATTCGATACTGGTGTTTGACCAAGATTTAAGTATTAAAAAAAAATCCTACCCTGAAGAAAATGGCTTATCTCCAATGTGTTTGGAACATCACTGTTTTGTATGTGGAAAATCAGACTTGAAATGCTTCTAGATGCACCACAGCTGGAAATAAATTGATTAGCTCCTGAACGTGTAAGGAGATTACCTCATTCTCTTCTTTCCTCAATTCCCTTCCTTCTTTGCAAATTCCAGGGTTGGATTTGATGCAAAACAGTCACTTTAAAAAAGTGTATTATACTTGACAGCTAAGCAGAATAATATGTAATTCTCAAAGCTGTTATATCTTTTGGAGCATCTGTTAAACAATTTATATTTCAGTAATATTTCCTGACACACCTAGTTACTACATTTCATTTTTTGGTAAACTATCTTTGACTGCAGAGTACAGCTTTAGTGCATTGTTGTTATTAATGTATGTAAGCATCTGCCCCTGCTTGCTTGCCTATAGGAATTCTGAGCCTTTGTAGCTTGAGAGAAAATCCCTCTCCTCCATCCAATTTTATTAAAGCTACAACAAAACTAGAAGGACATTGGATAATCATGCCACAGTAGCATATGGTTGAAGCCAGGCTAGTACAGGAGGAAGGTCAAAGTAACTCTGTACATAAATATGAATAGTTATATCAAAAATATACAAAGCGTACATTCTAAACAAGAAAGATAAATGATAGACAAAGAACAGCCTTCTGGTGGTGCTGTTGCCATAGATTAGACCTAGGGATAAAGAGGTTATCTCAAATTCAGCCAACATCTAGAACAAAAGCATTGCTTTCTAGTTGTCTATAATCTACAAAGCAAAAATTAGCAAAGCTCTGATGAATAAGTAAGATTGGAAGAAAGTAGGATTAATTGGAACAAGTCTAGATTGTATCATTTCTCACAAGAAACGTTATGTATAAATACACCTTTCTCCCTCAAAGTGAGGGAAACTAAAATTAAGCATCCGTTTTTCAAAAATACAAGCCTTAGAATATTAACATTGCAGAATATTGAAAGAAGAAATAAAGTTGGTTTCAGAAGTTTTGTTTCACTCGCTATAGAAATGTTCTTATGCAGGGCCTAATTTTTATCAGCCCTGGAGCTGTAAATGGTAACATACTTCTGGAAATCTAAAGCAGACCAAGTGAATACATGCCTTGTTTAATGTCAAATTCAACTTCTAATGACAGAGTGGAAGAACTTGATATATATATTCCTATAGGAGAAAATATACCATAACCTAGTTTAAGAGACCTTTAGACACATAAAGGAATTCTTAATTTACAGTATAACAGATATCACACTCTGAAGGACTGTATAAATACTCACACTCTCTCTAACTGGTCATTGGAGAAGACAGTGGTAATGTATTACAATATATTACGATATTCAATTTAAATATGTTGTTTAAGGTTTCATGAGAACCTCACATATTTTTAAAATTGATCAATGGTTTGAACATCATGTATTTGGGGCATTTATAATATGTACACTCCCAGAGGAACCATCTATTGTGCTTAGGAAACATAATTGGCTTTTTAAAAATAATCAGGAGAATCTAACAATCACAGAAAATACAGAAATAACCAAAAACTCAATGAAAACTCCATTAGAAATGTGAATATGGTCAGTGCTGCAATAAAAGCCTTCTTCCTGTCTCTGTATTCATAATTGGAGGAACTCTGAGTCAGCAGCACCATTCTCTGAAAACAGCCCTATTGTATAAATTGACAACAACAACCATTTTAGCCTAGCTACTCTGAAGAAGAATAAAGGGAGACAAGCAAGTCCTTAGATGTGGCAGATGACTTTCACTAGACAGCAGATGACTTTTTCACTAGACAAACAGCTGACACAGACTGGACAGGACAGTTTTTTTTTTAACAGATTAACAGAGTTGGAAGAGACCTTGTAGGTCATCTAGTCCAACCTCCGCCCAAGCAGGAGACCTTACATCATTTCTGACAAATGGCAGTCCAATCTCTTCTTGAAAGACTCCAGTGATGAAACTCCCACAACGTCCGAAGGCAAAGCTGTTCCATTGGTTGATTGTTCTCACTGTCAGAAAATTTATCCTGGATTCTAGGTTGAATCCCTCCTTGATCAGTTTCCATCCATTATTCCTTGTCTGGCCTTCAGGTGCCTTGGAAAACAGCTTGACCCCTTCCTCTCTGTGGCAGCCCCTCAAATATTGGAACACTGCTCTCATGTGTCCCCTGGTCCTTCTCTTCACTAGACTAGCCATGCCCAGTTCCTGTAACCGTTCTTCATATGTTTTAGTCTCCAGTCCCCTAATAATCTTGGTTGCTCTTCTTTGCACTTTTTCTAGAGTCTCAATATCTTTTTTATAGTGTGGTGACCAAAACTGGATGCCGTATTCTAGGTGTGGTCTTACTAAGGCTTTATAGAGTGCTTAAGGGAGCCTGACTCTCAGTTGGGCTTTTTCCAATAGTCTTGAAAACAAATCAAGAATTTCAATTGCCAAGAATATCAACTTGACATTGCCTAGAACTTATTTTTTTTTTCTTAAGCTACAGGAAAGCACCTCAAAAGTATATACTGTAAAGATCACTATATACTTATAGAGCCAGAATCTACTGAGTAATTTCCTCAACAGAAATAATTCATTGTCTGAAAACATTTATTTTTAAATATTGATTTCAAACTATAAACTGGGGAATGGGGACTCTAACGAACAAAGATTTCTTCACAGGTTCAGATTTTCAAACAAGAGAAGCAACTAGAAAAGATTGTTGCCCAGCTACTTTTGATAATGCTTTTTAATGACTCATTGCATTTCAGAATAAATAAACAAAAGAGATATGCTAGTTAGGCTGCAGTTTCTATAGCAAATATAAAAATGGTATAAAAATGGTATGATTGAAAAAGCTGAGAGCCAGTTTGGTGTAATGGTTAAGGCACCATGCTAGGAACCAGGAGACTATGAGTTCTAGCTCTGCCTTAGCTGTGAAGCCAGATGGGTGACCTTGGGTCAATCTCTTTTTCTCATCTCCTGGAAGGAGGCCATGGCAAACCCCTTCTGAAAAACCTTGCCAAGAATACTGCAGGGACTTTTCCAGACAGTGACCGAGAATTGGACAGGAATGAACTAAAGAAAAAAAAATGAAGATTGTTGCAATAATCTATTATTTCTCCCGTCTTCATTTTTTGTAATTAATCTCTTATTTGT
The DNA here is from genome assembly GCF_029215685.1 of Pituophis catenifer annectens. Classification (NCBI taxonomy): domain Eukaryota; kingdom Metazoa; phylum Chordata; class Lepidosauria; order Squamata; family Colubridae; genus Pituophis; species Pituophis catenifer. Next base: position 46,141,719 of record NW_027256882.1, read on the forward strand.
ATTTTCCCCCCTCATCGATTTCTTTTATCCAACCATACATCCTTTTCATCCTTCTGATTAGCATACTTGCACACAGTCCCTATGTTATTCTGTGTCACAATTCTTTTAGTCTGTTCCAGGCACCTTCTATACATCACATCTAGTTTATATTCATTTTGCTGCAGGATTAATATATCTTTTAATATTCTTCCATACATGACTCATATTTTCTGCAATTATTCTACCATCCTTCTCAATTTTCCTCACTTCTTATCTTTACTTTTGCATGGATTTTTTGCCAAGAACCCCTCTGGACACTATCAGAATATCCTTATATCTTTCACCAATTCTCTAAATCTTTCACTATAAGCAATGAAATCAATCAAACTTTTAGACTGATATTAATCCCTTTGCCGTATATATATCTTTCATTAGACATGCTTAAACAATATAATTGGGGGGAAAACAACAGATTTTTCTCCAAGCAAACAATCATCATTGCCACTGATTCAAGTCTTCAAACTCTCTATACTTTCTTGAATAGTTTCCATTCTTCCATTCATGTTACCTGTTTTACTAATTTTTCTCCCAAATCCCATTTATTCAGACTATCAACAGTGAGATGGACAGCATATAACTTTAATAAAAATAAATAAATAATTTCCCCTCCCCCCAAACTCAGCATTCACATAGCAACTGAATAGGAATTCTATGGATGCCTAGTTTCAAATTCACCCATAATAGACAAAATGAAAGCAATTCACACAGTACTTTCTGATCTATATCAGATTCTTGGTTCATGTTCTATAATCACTTATGTCTATGGAGATTCTCAGTCATCCAGGTCATGGTTGTCCCAAAGGTGCTTTTTTCAAGAGGCAACTGGACTTCTGGTTTTTCTTTGAAGACATTTCACTTGTCATCCAAGAAGTTTCTTCAGTTCTGACTGAATGGTGGGAAATGGAAGGATTTATGCTCCTTGCAGACAGCTGGTCATTTGCATTTGACCCGCTAAAAGAATGCAAATAATCAGCTGTCTTCAAGGAGTATAAATCCTTGCATTTCCCACCATCCAATCAGAGCTGAAGAAGCTTCTTGGATGAGAAGCGAAATGTCTTCAAAGAAAAACCAGAAAGTCCAGTTGCCTCTCGAAAAAAGCACCTATAATCAGGTTACTTTGCTGATTTGAAGATCTGGAATCTTCACTAGAAGGTGAATACTTCCCTTTAGTTCTGAGAATGTTCCCCCTAATCCCCCATGCAGATTGGACAAAATGAATGCCCTTCCAATATTCACAATATTTCCAATAGCGGTATTGTAATATTCGAGGGATATCACAGAGAAGAGAGAGTCAACGTATTCTCCAAAGCACCTGAGGGCAAGACAAGAAGTAACGGATGGAAGCTTATCGAAGAGAGATCCAACCTAGAATTAAGAGGAAATTTCTTGTCAGTGAGAACAATTAATCAGTGGAACAGCTTGCCTTCAGAAGTTGTGGGGTGCTCCATCACTAGAGGTTTGGACAGAAGAAGAGATTGAACAGCCATTTGTCTGGAATTGTATAGGGCAGTGTTGGCAAACCTTTTTGGCATCGAATTCCTCTTCTGGGTTTGGCACGCATGCACGTGCTGGAATCCAGAAGCTCAGCTTCCTGGTGCACGCATGCGTGCCAGGGAGTTGCTCTTCTGGTTTCCGGCGCTCCCGCGTGCACGAAGATCAGTTGGCATGCTGGAACCCGGAAGAGCAACGGGCGATGGCTGGCGTGCCTGGAGAGATGGCTCTGTGTACCACTTCCGGCACGCATGCCATAGGTTCGTCCTCACTGGTATGGGGTATCCTACTTGAGCAGGGGATTGGACTAGAAGATTTCCAAGACCTCTTCCAACTCTGTTGTTCTGTAATTCTGCCCTGATATGATGGAATGAAAAGAGTGCTGAAGTGTTGGTTCTGAGCGTTTGAATCTCTACCCATTTCAAGAATGTGCTCATAATTACCAGGAGAAGGATCCAATGAGGTGTATATAGGGTGATATAAGCAAATAAATGTTTAAGCCACATCCAAGAGGAAATGTTTAGGAAACATCAGGAATGGTTTGATTAAGAGTATGAGGAGCTCAAAAGGAAATTTAAAATTATATATATCTATACTATATATACAGCTTTCAAAAGAATATATAGCTTTCAAAGGAACCCCGTAGGGGCTCTAACTAGGAATTATTGAATTTTTGAAACAACAACAACAAAAGTCTGTCTTGGAGGAGAAGAATAAACCCCATAGGGAAACGTTACCATTGTTTGTTCAGCCACCCAAGGAAAGCTATTCTTCCCCAGTGGTCTTGGTAGAACCCCAAAGAATCCAGACAAATCAGCTTTTTATAGAAGCATGGGAATTTCAGAGCTTTATGTGCAGATTCCAACATAAAACTGAACAAAGATGCTCACCATTTTCTCCTTCTGAAGTCACTGGGTAGTGATTTTTGTCTTAGCTGAAATAATTAAAATGACCTTAGCTCGATAGATACATCTTTGTTCACCTTCATCAATCCAATAGGACATATTGTCATGGAATGGGGATAATAAAAGAGATCTGACTAATTATAGACCTACCAGCCTTTGGAGTATAATAAGCAAACAATGTGCTAAACACTTAAACTGAAGGCTCCAAGACTAGCTAGAGCTTAAAGGTGTAACAGGAGACAAACAAGTGAGATTTAAAGAGGCCTTGTTGTCTAGTGATATTCTTGTACCACTTAATGAACAACCAGAACCATAAAGTGAAGTCTGCCAAAGGCTTTCCTTGATTTAACATTTGCTTTATATTCACAATGATATTGTGAAAAAAGTTTTTAAAAAATACATTCATTATAAGAGTCTTCTTTTCCGGATTCAGAAGCTGTACTTCCATGCCTGTTTAAGGTGAAATGCAATCCAGAACTGTTGCTCTAAGAAATGGTAAATATATAGAGAGAAGTGAGGCAAGGATGTATTTTGACCCTACGTTGTTTAAATTTTATATTAACTCCATATATATATATATATATATATATATATATATATATATATATATATATATATATAAAAGCTAAACAAGATTTTCATGCTCCCCAAATTGTAAGATGTAATATTCTCCTACTTTTGCTCACAGACGATGCAACCAGAGCTCATCTTGTATATGCTCACTGTGCTCAGAAGAACAATAAGACCTATAATTCTGCACTTTAAGAAGAACAAGCTGGTTACAAATTAAATAGATTAGATTAGATTAGATTAGGGTAGGGTAGGGTAGGGTAGGGTAGGGTAGGGTAGGGTAGGGTAGGGTAGAGCAGGGTAGGTAGAATAGAATAGGTCCATCTTTTTAAATATCTTACTGCGGTGTTTTATTCCATGAAGATTTGAAAAACACATGATGAATATGGTACCCAGTTGGCATAAACATCTTCACTGGATACTAGAAGTTTCTTTTATTTATCTTTTTTTATTTAATGAAAAGACATTTAATGGCAGCAGCTTTAATGCCAAACTTTGGCTCCAAATATTATATGGTGCCCATGTGGGAATTTAGACAAATAAGAGCTAGTGCAAGCCAAGTTCTTAAAGTCCATTCTTTCTGCCCCTAAGGGCATATCTAATACATCATTCAGGTTTAAGATTAGGGTGCCTAGCATTCAAGTGAGCCTTGGAAGCAGATAAAGTTATTGGTTTAAGACCAGTTTTCCCAAGAGGTTTATTACTCTTAGTTCCACCAGATGATCAACTATTGAGTTTGAAAACAACAAATGAACTAAAATAAATGTCATGTAGACTTTTGGTAGAGTTCTGTACATCTACTGGATATTCTAAATTTATGTAAACTGAGTGTTCTTGCCCGTGTGAGTCTGGAAGAGTGAAATAATACAATACTTTATACAAAGTATAAAATGTGTTATTATACAATATTTTGAACAGGGATGTCTATGTCCTTTCTGCACTAATACACAGGCAGAAGGATGAGTTATAATTTCCAACCTGAAACATTCTCAAATATATTACATCTCAAAAGATCTAAGCCCCAGAGCTCACTGTAACAGCATTGCCAAAAAGCCATTAAGAGTTGTTAACCTAATTTTGCGAAGCTTCTTCTCTGGTAACATCAAACTGCAAACTAGGGCATACAAAACCTTTGCCAGACCAATTTTCGAATACAGCTTGTCTGCCTGGAATCCAAACTGTATATCGGACACTAATACAATTGAGCGGGTCCAGAAGTATTTCACGAGAAGAGTACTCCACTCTTCTGCTCACAATAGAATACCTTATGCCACTAGGCTTGAAATTTTGGGTTTGGACAACCTGGAACTATGCCGCCTACAGTCTGACCTAAGTATAGCACACAAAATTGTCTGCTACAACATCCTACTTGTCAATGGCTACTTCAGCTTCAACCACAATAATTCACAGGCAAAAAATAGATACAAACTCAAGGTAAACTGCTGTAAAGGCGATTGTAGAAAATACAACTTCAGCAACAGAGTGGTCATGCCTGGAATGCTCTACCCGACTCCATTGTTACATCCTCAAACCCCCATAGCTTCAACCTTAAACTGTCTACCGTGGACCTCACCCTATTCCTAAGAGGTCCGTAAGGGGGTGTGCATAAGCGCACCAGTGTGTCTGCCATCCCTGTCCCACTGTCCCATTTATTTGTACTCATTATCTGTGCTCATGTCCATGTTTATACTTATACCTGTTACCTCGTACATGTTTGACAAACTAAATAAACTAAATAAGTAAAATTTTTAAAAAATAAAATGTAGAGTAGCCAAATTCTATGTATGAACAGTGAAAATAAAATAGCAGGTAATGATGATGCAAACATGAACTGAGCACTGTTTTATCAATGTAGCTTTGTAAACTTGCTGATTGTATATTGTAAATGAAGGTTCTCTCTTTTTTTGTTGCACTACTAGATTACTGCTAGTTGTGGTATTTTGGAAACATTATGATTTCAGCTCTGAACTCCCTTTTGAGGCCCTGCATAGTCTGTGCCAAATATTGAGACTGGCTTTTGGAAAAATTTTATGTAGGAATCTGTGGTTCAGCCTTAAAACAAGCAACTGTAGGAAAATGACAGACGACTATTAAATTTGACGGATTTCTAGAGAAAAAAACCTGAACAGATAAAGACATAGAATATAAAATGATCTATAAACTGAAAACTCTAGTGCATTGAAATGAATGGAAAAGAAAATGAACCTTGTCTTGTATTATAGGGCCATATTAAACTTTCAAACAAGCTTAGCATCTTAGATGTTACTGTTTTTCTTTCCTTTCTTACTAACACTTGCTAGAGTGTTCATCCATGTAAATCTACTGCAAGTAGATCTACTGCAAGCATCACTTAGCAATTATAGTATTTATATCTTTTCAATCATTGTAATGTTTTAAAAAAATAGCATGCCAAACAATGACAATCTTTTAAACGAGTCTGGTATAACTGGAGATTTGAATAGGGCACAAAAAAGAAGGTACAATTCAAACTTACAGCTGGGAGACATGAATTCCAGGTATTCGTGTCATCACTGCTTGTGCTGATGCTAATATTACAATTGTTGATCTGAGAGGCGCTCAACCCATGTGAAGGTCCATTATGTTCTAATTCTTCATTTTGCTGCCTTTTCATGCTAGCCAACATCTGCATTTCAGACATGGTCATGTTGCTGGGCTGGTAGTCTTTCCAATTGTATTCCTATGGATTACATGAAACAAAACATGGAAATTGTACAGACACATCCGGAGAATTGATTCTGGCGAGAGGGGCAGCATACAAGTTTAATAAATAAATAAAAATAAAGAGCATACAGAAACCAATGGTGGGTTTCTACCAGTTCACCCTGGTTCAGGCGAACCGGTAGTGGCGGTGGTGGGAGGCTCCGCCCACCCGCCCAGACGTCATCACGGACACTGCGCATGTGCAGAACCTTCTGCGCATGCGCAGAAGTCCCGTGCGCGAGCTAAGCAAGCACATGCACGCTCCCAGTTCTGAACCGGTAGCGATGATAAGAGGTCCCCACCACTGACACAGACATAAATATATTTCTATACAGATAGTCCTTGACCTACAACCATTTGTTCACTGACTATCAAGAGCCTTGATAGTACAGGGGTTTAGTGCACCCTGTTATTAACACAGCTGCCTGCAATTTCTGCTGGTTCGAATCTCTCCAAGGCTCAAGGTTGACTCAGCCTTCCATCCTTTCTAAGGTAGGTGAAATGAGGACCCAGTTTGTGGGGGCAATAAGCTGACTTTGTATAAAATATACAAAAGAATGAAGGCTATTGCTTAACGCATTGTAAGCCGCCCTGAGTCTCCGGAGAAGGGCGGCATATAAATCAAATTAAGAAGAAGAAAGACTACAGTACTGAAAAAAGTGACACTTATGACTGTTTTTCACACTTATGACTGTTGCAGTCTCTCCATGGTCATGTGATCAAAACTCAGATCCTTGGCAAATGACATATATTTATGACGGTTGCAGTGTCCCAGGGTCATATACCATGGCACCTTTGACAAGCAAAGTCAATGGGGAAGCCAGATTCATTTAACAACCATGTACTAATTTAACAGCTGTAATGATTCCCTTAACCAGTGTGGCAAGAAAGGTCGTAAAATGGGGCAAAACTTGCTTAATAACTGTCTTGCTTAGGAACAGAAATTTTGGGCTTGATTGTGATTGTAAGTCAAGGATTACCTGTAATAGGTGAACATGTATAATTTGAAAGACAAAATATTAATGGATACATTTACTCCAAACTGTGGATAGTAATTTTCTTTGTCTTAACAAAAAGGAAAACTGCAAAAAAAAAAAAAAAGTATAGTTACACTCTGTGTTTCAAAAGCTTAGCTCTCTTCTATAGTTTTATGGAAGTGAAAAAAGCATTAAAACTGTGATTAGTACTATATAAAAGGAGAGGAAAATTAAAGCTAATTTAAGTAAGCTATCCTATGAACACAGAAAGAATCAGTAATTATAATCCAATGAATTCCACCGAACTACAGCATCTGTTACAAGGTGGATCTACATAATTTTCATACTATTTTCAGTACTTGGTTATTATTTCTATGGGATAGAGAAGAGAGGTCCCATAGCTTAGATAAAGAAGATGTATTTTATGCATAATGCATAATGCCTGGGTAGGATATGGCAGGAAAAGGCTTCCATCTGAGAGCATAAAAGAAACCCCCACTAACAGCAGACATTATTGGTTTATATATACCAGACCCAATGGTTTGACTCAAAAATTATTAATATTCATTAACTGCTGCTAATTTATTTATTTATTAAGCATTCTAATCTGCTTCACTGCAGAGGCTATAGGCTCTGGTTAATGCACAAAGCATTAAGAAGCCCTTTAAAACAAAACAAAACAAAACAAAAAACCTTGATAAGCATATGGAAAACTAGATTGCTGGTTGAAATTTTAATCTTTGATCAAAATCCTGCTGGAAGAGGATGATTTTTAATGCTTTCAAACATTTTATAGCTTATGGGCTATGCATTCTCCTGAGATAAAGTGTTCCACAGTTCAAAGGCGGCTATGAGAAAAATCTGTTGAACACTTACTTCATTTGCAGGTGCCGCTTTCTGCAAGCCTTCCATTGTTGATTGAATGGGATGGGATGGGTTGGGACATTAGTTAGGCAGTCTCCGATCTAATTCTATGTGATATAGGGACTTTATAGCTAATATCCAGCACTCAGAGCTGAGCCCAAAAGACAAGCTAGTGCAGTGACTGCAAAATGTGCCTAACACAACTTAAAATAGATTTCCTGGGTAGGTCTAACTGCTGCCTTTGATACTAGTTGCAGTTTCTGAGTTTGCTTCAAGGATAGCCCCTTTGCTATAGGACAACTGCATGGTGTGATCCACCAATGAGATGCCAAGGTTTCTCAATCCCAGTAGAATAGAATAGAATAGAATAGAATAGAATAGAATAGAATAGAATAGAATAGAATAGAATAGAATAGAATAGAATTTTTTATTGGCCAAGTGTGATTGGACACACAAGGAATTTGTCTTGGTGCAGGTGCTCTCAGAGTACATAAAAGAATCATCAAGAATCATAAGGTACAATGCAATGATAGTCATAGGGTACAAATAAGCAATCAGGAAACAATATCAATATAAATCGTAAGGATACAAGCAACAGAGTTACAGTCATACAGTCATAAGTGGAAAGAGATGGGTGATGAGAACGATGAGAAGATTAATAGTAGTTTAGACTTGTGTTGACGGAATTATTTGTTTAGCAGAATGATGGCATTTGGGAAAAAAACTGTTCTTGTGTCTAGTTGTTCTGGTGTGCAGTGCTCTATAGCGTCGTTTTGAGGGTAGGAGTTGTAGGTAACTATGTTACAGTAGGGCTGTAACATGGTGTACTGAACAAAATCTCCTGGCTATGGCCTCCATCTGCTGTTTAAACAGATGTTGTGGCTTCAGGTGGATCCTGAGGTCCCAAATCAACCCCTTCAAGGGTATGCTCCTTCTCTGGAGTAATCAACGGGCCTAAATGTCTACTCTATGGAAATTCTCAATCATCCAGGTCATGGTTGTCCCAAAGGTGCTTTACAAAAGGCAATTGGACTTCCTTGGATTTTTTTCTTTGAAAATGTTTAGCTTCTCATCAAAAAGTTTCAGAACTGAAGAAGCTTCTTGGATGAGAAGTGAAACATTTTCAAAGAAAAAAACTAAGAATGTCCAATTGCCTTTTAAAAAGCACTTTTGAGACATCGGGCCTAAACTTAACAGACGAACAGCATTTCTATCTCGTTACTTTTGTTTATAGCCTTCAGGCAATGGTTCAAAGCTTTCACAGAATTGCTGGTCCAACCTGGGCTGGTGATGTACAATGAAATATCATCACTATGTTCAACCCTTTCAATAGATGAGCCTTCCCAGATGTTCTTTAAAGATGTGGAATAGCCTGAAGGAACTTTCATTCTCTCTTGCCAAAGAATGGGTGAAGAGGCAAGTCTTCACAGCTCTTCTGAACAAGAACAGTGTGTGGGTCATTTGGATTCGGGGGGTGGGGGGTGGGATGGGGTGGGGGAAACCAAGATTCTATTATCTAACCCCTTCTTCCCATCTTTAAACTTGGTGAAAGAAACTCTGGGATAAATGTTTCTTCCTTGGTTGGACACTGTTGTTAAGGGCCTGACAATTATTTTAAAGCTGTCTTTCTTTAAGCATGCAACTCTATCGGAAAGACATTTGGGGTGTGTGTGTCTGTGCTTCAAAGCCAGAAATTATCTGTACAAATGAAGGGGGAAAAAAAACTTCTTCCAAATTTAATAGTACCACACTAATAGCAGGTAGGTTCTTTACTGTTTACGCTGCTATTTAAATGAGAATATAGCAATTGCTGTTTTGAAACTTTAAAAATGGGCAGTTTCCTTTTAAGAAAATGGTATTTTATCTTCAAAAATATCATTTTTTAAAATAGGTGTGTAGTAGGCCATTCTCAGTTTTCAGTGACACGTTTTTGGCATTTCAAATAGATCATTTACAGAAGCTATTTGAATAAAAGCCTTCTTTGTTTCCTCTCCAGCATTACAAAGCAGGTCATTCTGCACATGAATAGCAACACTGTTTGATCTGTATAGATTTAGAGTCAATAATGGGGTTGCTTTATATCTTTAAAAAGGAATAGGTTGAATGAAGGGGGGGGAGAGGGAAAGAATGGCAAATCATTTAAGAAATTCCCTAAGTGTGCTCTGTTCTTTAGGAAACCAAATGCGAACTCATATGGTGAGCCCTTTTGTTCATAAATAACAACATGCACTCAACATGTTTAACCACAATACTGAAACTGAAAATAATACAATGGAAATAGCACTTTGGAAAAAATAGAGGAATGTGCCCATTATTGGCTTGGCTGGTATTCCCTCTAATGAAATTTGAAGTGACCAAAAAGTCATTGTGTCATGGATTTGTAAAGCCAAGCAAATAGATTTGACTTTAAAGATCTGCAGATTTCTCTAATGCAGTAATTCTGTTCTAGATTTGCATGAATTCTCTCTCCCCAAAATCTTTAGAATCAGATTTTTCCGGAAAAGTGCTCATCTTTACAAAATCTGAACTTCTGATTGTCAGTTTCATAAAACATGGACTCATACTTTGACAAGTTAAATTTGTAATGGTTCATCAGTTCTGATATTACCATATTCCTTCTACTCAAGGCCTTTCATATATTGTTGAGGAGGTAAGACCTGTCAATCAAATTAAGCACTAGGGTATCCGTCTTGTCATGGCCAGGTCTGCTCTCCAAGTTGACATTTTCCCTGTCATAGGAAACATTTTTAAGGCAGGCTTTCCACACTATATGAAGATGGGTATAGACAGAGATCTATCATTGTTACCTAAACTCTCAAAGATGCTCAAAGTAAGCTAATCCCACGTTACAGAAGAAAACAACCTACACCCTTTTTCTGCTACCAAATATATACAGTAATTCAGATCTAAGAATATTACTAGTATATAGTTTGTGGTTTGCTGTTTCACCTCATCTTTTCACAGGAAACAATTCACTTTTAAGCCGAAGGATGGAGAATTTATATTCAGCTAATGCGTAGGCTTGATATGAAAATCAATAATGAATATATGGAAGCAACCTGTATATTTCCAATGTGTAGGAAGGAAGAAAGGAAGGAAGTCAAAAACACAAACAGAATTATTCCAGCTATTGTGGTATTATGCATCAGCCTTATTACTTAGACTAAATCCTATTCCTGAATGAGTATTTGTTCTTTTTTTAAATAATGTATCTGTAAAAGATTTTTTAAAAAGTTCCCAGATCTAAACCCTTTTGTGAACATTTTTCTCATTCTGATGGCAACATCTAGCTGACCTCATCTGTATTTGGACTATGAAGGTAATTATGTAGGGTTAAGACTTAGTTATGGGGGGGGGCATGATGGTTCAGTGGTTAAAGACGTTGAGCTTGTCAGCTGGAAAGCTGATAGCCTGGGTTTGAGGTCGGGTGAGCTCCTGTGACCTGCGCCAGCTCTTATCCATCTAGGTGTTTGAAAACATGCAAATGTGAGTAGATAAATAGGTACCATTTCAGCGGGAAGGTAGCAGCGTTCCATGCACTTCGGCATATAATCATGTTGGTCACATGACCACAGAAGTATCTTTTGGGCAACAATGGCTCCCTTGGTTAGGAAAAGGAGATGTGCACCACTCTCTAGAATTGGACACAACTGGCAGAGAAACCAAAGATGATTAGGGGGCTGGAGCCTAAAACACATAAAGAACTGTTTCTGGAATTGGGTATCTCTAGTTTAATGAAACGAAGGACTAAGGTGACATGATAGCAGTGTTCCAATATATTTAAGGAGTTGCCACAAAGAAGAGGGAATCAACCTACTGGTACTCTCCAAAGCACCTGAAGGCAAGACAAGAACTATGGATGGAAAATAATCAAGGAGAGAAGCAACCTAGAACTAAGGAGAAATTTCCTGACAGTTGGAACAATTAATCAGTGGAATATCTTGCCTTGAGAAGTTGTGGATGCTCCAACACTGGAAGTTTTTAAGAAGCGACTGGACAATCATTTGTCTGAAATGGTATAGGGTTTCTTACCTGAGCATGGGGTTGGATTTGAAAGCTTCCAAGGTCCTTTCCAACTCTATTGTTCTATTATTCTATTCTGTTACATCTTTAAGACTTGGTTACTACTAGGATAGGTGATAATTAGGTAATTTTGGGGCTGTTGGCTACCCTGGGAAACTATAAAAATATTTTGTATTGTTGCTAAGAAAATTATATGGTTATATTCACAAAGTTCCATTTGACAACAAGTTAAAAAAAAAACTATATTGGAAATATAAAAGTTACTCCTTGGTTCAGTCTTAAAAGTTACCTTGATACACCGTGAATGATAGCTTTGAGAGCCTCTTATGAAACCTAGTTTTTTATTTTTATGTTGTGAGATAACATAAATAATATCAGGTAAAAATGGCAGGGTGATGTAGATACCATACATCACTAGGTGTCAAATAACTTTAAACCAGCTCAAGGCGATGCATATACTTTTGGAGGACAGAATTTGGGCAGATCTTTTAACATTTTTAATGGTTGTACGAAAGTATACAGAGAAAGTGTGAACAGGGAAATGGAACGCTGAGGCCTTAGCTAGAAGAAACAAAGCAACTTCTTTTCCAGAAGAATAGAAACTTTGCCCCACCCAAGATTTGAACTGTAATCTAATAATATTTTTAAGGCAATGTCTTCAATTTCTGAAATGGACAATTTCCTAGAAATGTACCTGGGTAATGGTACTTAAGTAATGGTACCTAAGTAATGGTACCTAGAAACAAGATTTCTGATTATTTAAAAAAAAAATCTGGTTTATATTTGCATTGTTTGTTACAGCCAAATAGAAATTGGAAATTTAAAAAATCGTTAAACTGAGATCATTTTTAAATTTTTAACGGGGCATTTAATGCAAAATGTAATTCCATGTAGCATTCATGGTTCTTCTGAATGCTATACTTTTAACTGACAAAGCTTATCTTCTCTCTCTCTCTCCTTATGATAAGAAACATTTTATTAAGCTCTTAAACATTTGATAGACAAAATCTGCTATCAAAGATATTTTTTCCAGTTTAGAGATGCACATAATGACATTTGCATTCTCCCATGTTCAAATGATTTATTCATATTTCTTTAAATTTAGTTGCATATGCAGGGAAGTTTAATTACCCAGCTATCTACTTGGTTGCAATATTACCCAGAGGACTGCACTTCTTTCTTAATTAAAAATATTTGAACTTAATAATAGAGGACTCTATTAAAACATTAATAAAACATTGCAAGTATACAAGTCCTTAAATTTTACTAAGTAGTGAGCAAGTAAGAGTTGTTTGAGCATTTTTGTCAATCATAATGCAGGAGGGAATTAGGAAGGAGTTTTTTCTTTTGAAGGTCTTCGTGCATATGAACTTTGATGAAAAAGCCAATGATGGAAATCTCTCTCTCTCTCTCTCTCTCTCTCTCCCCCCCCCCTCTCCACATACATATTCTTCACACTTTCCTCTAGTATTAAAAGAGAAGGGAGATAGTAGAGGAGATATAACAATGCTTGTAAACTGCAACTGTTTGGTCAGTCCTCCAGGCAAACAGGAACTTTTATGAATTAAAGAATTCTATTTTTTTCTGTCTTTAAAAAAATAATGTTAATATACTAATAATCACTAACAGGTTCATTACTGGCTTCTGAGGTCTCAAAAGCCATTCACGTTAAAAAGACAAATTTGTTTTGGCTTAAAATATGTGGCTTTCAAACTACTTTGATCCAGTCCATTGAAACTTTAAACAGATCAAGGTATATTTGGATAGGTTCAGTCCATCTTTCTCAAAAGAGATTCCTAGCCGAGAGTCAAGTGCTTCATTGGAGCTTTCCTTGGATACTGATTGCTTCAAAAAAAAGTACTAGAGGTCATTCTAGTCCCACAATTGGTCCCTATCTGGTCAATTAGTTTGTCCATGGAAAGAAAAAAAAAAAAAGAACACTGCAGTTGTGTAATATGTCTGATAATTTCTGCTTTGTCCATTCGCAGGGGTGTCAAACTGGCAGCCCATGGGCTGGATGTGTCACGCACAGACCATGCTCACCCCAGCTCCGCAAAGGGGAAAAATATGGCAAAATGTCACATGACGGCAACGTTACGCAGAAGTTTGATACCCGTGATTTAAAGGAACAGATTATGGAATAATCTTCCTGGAGCAAGCCTCCTTATTATAATTTAGGATAATACAGAAATACATTTATTTATTCAGAAGTTATTTTACAGTTTTTACGTTTATTTTTATTTGTTCCATATTTTGTATTTTTGAAGATCTTTTCATTGTATTATTATGGAACAGCCTAGAATCACTGAAGGAATGGAAGGCATGTTTATTCTCCAAAATAAATATAAAATAAACATTTGTTAGCTGTAAAGAGTATCACCAGATGGACTTCGATGATGGATGTCTTTTAAAGACTCAAAACAAAGAGTAAACATGGATCTAGAGAAAAACAGAGGTGACCGATATAATTAGGCCTCTATTTGGGATGCTTATAGAATCAAAACTCCAGTGCCTTGACTTCTCGGCATCAAAGTTATGGATGGAATATACATATAGCCAGATAGAAACAAAACAGGAAAGTCAGGAGCTATTGTAATATATTGTATGTTCTAGACAGGAAAATATCATAAAAATCTGATAGTTTGTATTATCAGAATGCAAACCATTTAAAAATTCTGTAAAGTTCTTGGTCATTGCAGACTAATTAACCTATCACTTGAGAAAGGGAAATCTAGATATTAGATAAGAAAAATGTAAGACAAGATCAATGAATCAGAATAGAGCTGGAAGGGATCTTGTCTAACCCCCTGCTCAAATAAGAGACCCTATACCATTTCAGATAGGTGGTTGTCCAGTCCTCTCTTAAAAACTCCCAGTGATGAAGCACCTATAACTTCTGAAGGCAAGCTGTTCCATTGGTTAATTGTCCTCACTGTTAGGAAATTTCTCCTTAATTCCAGATTGCTTCTCTTTTTGATTAGTTTCCATCCATTGTTTCTTTTCTTGCCTTCTGGTGCTTTGGAAAATAAGTTCACCCCCTCTTCTTTGTGGCAGTATTCAAATACTGGAATACTGCTATCATGTCACCCCTAGTCCTTATTTTCTCTAGACTGGCCAAACCCAATTCCTACAACTATTTTTCATATGCTTTTGTTTCCAGGCGCTTAACCAGCTTAGTTGTTCTTTCCAAAGTGCACTTTTTCCAAAGTCTCAACATCTTTCTTGTAATGTGGTGACCAAAACCAGAGGCAGTATTCCAGGTGTGGTCTTTCTAAGGATTTGTAAAATGGTACTAATACTTCACGTGATTTTGATTCTATGTCTCTGTTTATGCAACCAAGGATTGTATTAGCTTTTTGGGCTGCTATATGGTGGGTAATAAAACCAGGAGAATAAGAATTAAATTGGATTATGACTTTTCTGTTATCCTTCAATCACTTCATTTTCTATTTGGGTGGTGGCGGCGGCTGCAATGATGTTCTGAAGTGCGGAAAGGAATGATCTTCATCCACAGATTACTATTGAAATTCTGTCAATTTTCCTTTCCTTTAAACTGACTTGCTAATGTACCGACTTCAGCAGTTTGCTCTTAAAATTACAATAACCTTGCCTTTTACTCCGTGTAGACGTTTGAACCGTTGCTTGATAATGAAACTTAATTTTCTCTCTCTTCCCCCCCCCCCAAAGAAATCCAGGTTGATAGCGATTGGAAGAGAAATTAAATACTGACTTAAAAAATCAGGACAAAAGAGCTGAAACTCAACCAGACCTTGGGGATTATCCATGCCAGTAAGTGCTTTCCCTACTTGAGAAGTCTAAGCAGCTGTCCATCATAACATACGAGAGAAAGACTTGTGAAAGCTGCTGTGAAAGGGGTGTGTTTGGCACACTCATTCTGGTCTTTCCTCTTTCTTTTTGCTCAAAAGAGAAAACATTCAAACAAAGGTTTAAACATTTCACATAAAGGACAACCATCTATGGGGCTGGTATTTTTCTCACCTCTTTGTATAGATTATTAGCAAGCAGAAGTTACTTGGAAAATGCTATTCGTTCCTGAAAGCCTTGTAAGAAAAAAAAAGCTATGAGCCAACAGTTGAATTACTTGCCTATTTTTTTAATGCATGTGGTTGTTAGATTTGCATTGTAGCAGACGACACTTATTTCCAGTCTCTACTGGCTTAGCTGAAAAGCATGCAATGATGCTTGCAGGGCAGACAGCCCCAAGTGCTACAAACACAAAAACCAAATCTGGTATTTCAGAGAGGCAATCAACCTGTCAAATTCCATGCCTACTACTATTCTAACAATTGGGGAAAAAAGTTCTTCTTATGTGGAATTCAGTCAGAGAGCAAATAGCTTTGCAAATTTTCTTCCAAGGGAACATTACTATGGCATGTAATTATTGATCTGATAACCCAGTTCTGTAAGGCTTTAGGGTGGTGCTAAAAGTAAATGTTGATCTCTAAGGATTTCAATTAAAAAGAAAAATAAAAGAAATAGATCAGGTGTATGAGAATAAATGTCTTACATCACACTAAAGTGCAATCTTTCCAAGCATTTATATTATATTAACCAAATAGCCAGAGGAAATCCATAAGCAGGATACAAGTGTGGAAACATCTTTCATCGTAAAAATGAACAAAATCCTTCAGTGTCTGCAATTGTTCCAAGAAACTTCTTTTCCTCCAGCTGCTAGAAACTTTCTGTAGATATACCAGCCATATTTAAAAACGGTTAATAATAATTCATTAATTTTTCTGCCCTCTTCTTTCACTCATTAATTTAAGAAATGCGAAATTACAATCGGACAGATTGGAAATAAGTTGTTTTTGTAGAAAATGTTTTATTATCCCAAACAAGACTGTGTCAGCCTCTGACAAATCCAGGCATATAGACTGACAAATCATGGCAAATAAATAAGTTTTAAGTTTGATTTTCATAAAAAAACTTTTTATATTTGCCTCTCTTTGGTATTAAAAACATATATTCTATCCAAGGTCTATTTACTTACATTTATCCTCCAGCCGGATTTAGTGTGCCTGGGAGACTATGTACTTACATTGCTAACTATTCTTGATCCTAATTAGTAGTCCTATTTTGCCATGAATGTATCTTGTCTTTTTAAAAAATTTATAATTAATTAATCTTTGTATCATGGATCAATCTGGCAGCTTTCCTCCTCTTCCATGATTGATCTTTGCTTTATCCCATGGTAACACTTTCTAAAATGCTAATGTTATTAACAGATGCAAAGATGCAAAAGCTTAAATATCCTTTTTATTCCAACAAGATTTATAAAAATACTTACAGGAATTTGGACTACTGGATTTGAGTCCTCCTGCTGGATTTCTTTTAGGGATTTTCTACTTATTGAACTTCTTACTGCACTGATGGAGAAACCTTTTGAGACTCTAGATATTTCCTTACAGGGTTCAGATAGGTTTCCAACCGGGGATAAACAAGAAGTGGGAAACAAGCTTCTTTGAATGTTATTTGCTTTGTCCATTATCACAACAGCATCTTCAGTACACTGGGGTGATATTTCTTCTTCGGTCTTTTTTGTACAGAAGTTGTATGTCCTGCTTTCAGGACTCTTGGATGCCATTTTGGGAAGAATCTCCTTGGATATTACTGGCTGAGGTAAACCTGATATGAAATAGTTATTTGGAAGATTCTGAGTCTCTTGCACGAGGTCCATGTAACTATCATCCTAGAATAGGGAAACAAGACAAGATGAACACTGCTCATTAACATACGTTTTCCAGCCTCCCCAGAATATTAGAAAAACTACAATCCTTTCTCTTGCCTGAGAGATAACTTTTACACTGATATTGTCTGGAAGAAAAAAAAAAGGATATTTATGAAAAATAAAGCAAGCACAACTAATATTTTTAAATTATGAACATCTAGCCTGAAAACAATTATGATCTGGAGGTCTATTTCTATCTTATTCCAGCCTTATTTCTATTGCAGGAATTGTTACACAATTATTTATTTGTTGATTGGAAAAATCAATTTCAAAATAAAAACTGTTGTTATGCTAAAAAAAACTGCTCTGAGACTGAAACATTCTGAATAATCAAGAATTTCTTGTGAACTAAAGGGTTTTAAAAAAAGCAAAATGTTTAGAATAGGAAAAGTCTTGGAAGAAATCTTTTCTATTTCCAATTATATTATTTTGATTATCATCTCAGTTTAATGAACTCTGATATGAACAAATCCTTTGGTTGTGCTGGAAGCTCCTTCTTAGAAGGTGGAAACCAAACTAGGAAGCTTTTAGTAAACTGTGTATAATGTCATCTATTTTACTTTTTTTCATCTCAGTGAATGATCCAATCCTTCTGGTTTGTAAACCATGTCTTTATTATTATATGTGAAGCAGGACATTAGTTTTGGTCAATACACCAAATACGCCAGCATACTTTAATCTGATATTGAATTCAACCAATTATCCTCTTCCTCTAACCTAGACAACCATAATTGACTTAATGCCTTTTCCAAATTTGTATTGTGGGTTTTTTTTTGATTCAGAGAAAAAAGGAAAGTATTTTTTCATTAAATGTAATTTCATAACAGCCCACTGTTGCTTCGAAACAAGATGGATAGCAAATAAATTTAATAAATAATCAAAAATTTCCTAGTTTATTTGCCAATCTGTGAAAAGTTTTAGGATTGACAAAATACTTCATTTATATCTCATTGTCAGCGCTCCAAACTATGATTTCCCCAGCGCTGACATGAATGAGTGGGAAAGAGCCTGTTAGAAGTAGTAGCTTGACTTTTCACCCAGTTCTTTCCCCCGGCAGATAACGTCACCTAGGTGATGGGAGGAGGGGGAAATTCCTGTCACTTGAAGTAACTGAGATGAAAGATGGACTTGGAAGATGGCCAATGAGATACTGAGATTTGAGGAACGGAAAGGGAGGGGTTTGGGATCAGAAGATCAGTTTCGGCTGCAAATGAGTTCAGGACTAGATCGTTATTCTTCAATAAATAAGAGATTTCATCAAAGACTTTGTGTTTGAGAATGAAATTTATTTGAGATAACATCGGAACCTGACACTCATTTTATTAAGAGTGGCCAAATTCCTCTAGTTTAATTATTAATCTATTGAAGTAAAGAGGTTTCCAGCTTTTTTTTTTAACAGAAGGGTAAAAAAATAGCAATTATGATTATCTGCCATCAAGTAATTTTATAGACTCCTAGGGACTGAATAGATTTTCTCCATGAAGATGTTTCACTAATTCTTTCTTCCAACAGTATATTCATCTTGCTGGTGGCCATCCTCTTCTTCTCTTTCTATCCACCTTTCCTAGCATTAGACTCTCTTTGCCAGTGAGTTAAATTCTCATATAATGTGTCCGAAGTAAAATAATTTAAGCCTGATCATCTGTGTTTTGAATGAGAACTGTAGGTTGGTTTGTTCAATGATTCATCAGTTTCTTTTCATGGCTGTCCATGGTATACTTAGAAGTCTTCTCCAATGTCAAAGTTCAAACACATCAATATTCTTCCTGTCCTGCTTCTTTTAAGTCCACCTTCCACTTCCAAAGAGTATCATGGCTTGCAAAACCTCTTTGTAGGTGGAGACACATCATGGTATTTGACTATCATTCCAAGGTGTTCACAAGTTGCTCTATCCAGTGCTAGTCTGTGGCATATTTCTTGACTGTATGTTCCTTTTCAGTGGATGGTTGCTTCTAAAAGGCAGAAGCTATCTATTGTTTCAATATCTTCATTGTTAATTCTTTGGTTGTTCTATCTGCTATTGTTAGTTTGGTCATCTTTACATTTAATTTTAGTCCCCTTTTTTTCTCAGTGTTTTTCGACATTTAATATTAGAGCTTGCAGATTCTTTGCATTTTTGATATCAGGGTAGCATCATCAGCATAGTGGGTTGCTGAAGTTTCTTCCTCCAGTTTTAAAATCATGCTCATTTTCTTCCTATGCAACTTCCCCTAATATATACTGCTCAAAAAAATAAAGGGAACACAAGCAGAAGACATCCGAGCTCTGAATGAATGAAATAGCCTTATTAAATACTTTGTTCTTTACATACAGTAGTTTATACACTGCTCAAACAACTAAAGGGAACACAAAACTACTGTATGTAATGAACAAAGTATTTAATAAAGCTATTTCATTCATTCAGATCTCGGATATCTTCCTGCTTGTGTTCCCTTTATTTTTTTGAGCAGTGTATATTGCTCATATGTAACTAAGTTTTTTTTTTCTATTTTGCTTTCTCTTTCCAAAAGTTCAAATTCCAATATGATACTCTTTTCTTCAGGTTTTGTTCCACAAAACAGCCCTTTGAAGTAAGATGGGCTAAGAGACTGTGACTGGCCCAAAGCTTTCCAGTTTACCTTCAAAATCTAACTGTGGACTAGAGCCTTGGTTGCCCTGAACCCAGCCCCCTGGCCTAACCACTACAAAATAATAACTTTTCTAATTAAAAATTCAACTTTCTTCTGAATATTTTTTCTATCTCTACCACACATACACACACATCACTTTTTAACACATATCCATACATGAGGAGGAATTCCAGGTGTATTGCCAGTGGGAATACAGCAAAATAACAGCAAGCTTTTAAACCCATAATATTACCTCTCCATTGCTCTCATTTCCATAGAAATCATCTTCCATTTGAGCTCCTCGCCAGTCCTTGCTAATTTCTTCCTTCAAATCCAAAGAAAAAGTGCAATCTTCTGAAGAAAGACTCAAGGGCTTTCCATGAGGTGCTGATCTAGGTTTTGAGGAGTAAGTGAAAATATCTTCAGGGACTTCAGCTGCTTCTTTGTTTTCATATGTCTGGTTGTCACTTGGGGCAGAGCCTGAAACATCATGGGGTGTTTCATAGGTTATCGGCAGAGGACTGCTGGACTCCAATTGAGAGTTTTCTTTGTCAGGAAATATCCATTCATCTGCAAACATGAAAAGTTGAACAATGCGTATTAATGATTTCTGGATGCTTCTTCGGGAAAAAGCAACAATTTATATTGCAATATGGATAAGTAGGTAGAAATTGAAAAAAAAAATCAAAATATTTTTTAAAAATGATAGTAATTTATCTGTTGGACAAGGAGTGGGGACCTCCAGGTTCAAATCCACCATTAACTATGGAATTCACTGGGAGACCTTGGGGCAATCAGTAAGTTGAAAGTATGTTACAATTTTCTTATTCATTTAGTTGTTCATCTATCCATCCACCCACCCATTCACTCATCCTCCCACCCACCCACCCACCGACAAGACATGTAAGATCGCTCAACTCAAACAATATGACTTTGGCTGAAGTGTAGCATAAAATCAAACAATAAATCAAACACACTCCCCCCATTTAACATTAAACATCTACAATATATAAACACAAAAACACCATATAAAAAGGGTTGTTTTGGTGGGGAATAAAATAAATAGAAATTGCCATATGAGTAGCCTTAGACTCCTCGGGAAAAAACAACAGAGAAAAAAATCTACTAAGTACAGTAAGTAATAATAATTCTAACTTCTCAGAATAGAATAAAATGAAAAGTCTTACTTAGACCTTTAATTCATCTGTCTTGCACTATATATTTGGAGCAGTTCTGCTGAACAAGGTCCTGGTTGCATGGACATATTGGGGACTTCAGTAAGTAGTATGGTGAGAAATCATAGGGCCTATCAATGAGTAATCCTTCCTTACAATGGTACCAGACTATTGCATTCTCCACTTTACTGATCCTGTCTTCAATTTTATAATTTTTAACCTCTCTTCTCAAAAGATTTCCAGATAAATTATTTATAGTTAGACACACATATTTTAATTTCAATATACAGATGATTTTGGAGAAATATTAGGCATGATGTCCTCACTTAATGTAGCATTTTGGTGTTTATTTTGATAGATTACTACAAGATTGTTGATCCCAACTTTGCAGGTGTTTTCAATAGTATAGAAATACAAGCTTTTATTGTAATTAATTATCTACCGATAACATTCCTCCACTTTTGTTCCTCCACTTTCTACAGGCAGTGTGTCTTCCAGTTTATTGCAAGGGCCTAGGCTCTTTATGTTATAAATCTTTTTAAGATGTGGTCACAGAACTACTTTGCATCCTGAAACACTAAGCGGTGTAGGAGTGCTGGTAAAAACATCCCTAATGAGCAATATTGTTCTCCATTGTACAAGAATGTCAAACATTCTTCTGGATAAAGTACAAAGATGTACCTGGTTATACTACAGTATGTATCAATAAAGTATAATGTAAACAACGAACAGCAAAATGGTTCCTACAATATGTATCTTGTGAAGTCTTCCCTAAATCCATTTTAGGGGATTCATTGTTACAATAATAGAAAAGAAATCATCCTTAGAAATGATTCAAGTTTGTTCCTATCCGTTTAATCATATCCCTTCATCTACACATCCCCGCTGTATTCCGTTTCTTAGTTATGTTGGAATGTGACTGAAATAATTATCATCACATTTCTCAAAAGTGAGTTTAACCTTCTTCTCCAAAGAGGATTTCTTAAATATTCCGTCTTTTATTTTCAGCTCATGTTTAATTTATACTTGAATCTCAACTCTATAGCTCTGGGCTGGGGTAGGGGTGTGGGTGGGGGAACATGAATATATCCATTTTACCAGCTTCCCTTGTGATCAGGCAATACTAATCTTTTTATTTTAGAACAAACAAAAAGCCACTGATATGGATTTAAATAATGGCTGCCAGATCAGCCAGAAGCATTTTTTTAACTCTTTCATCACTAAATTATATTTTGTTGTTTGAAATGATGCTAGGGAAAATGAGAACATGATTAAGGGAAATGTGAAATAACATCAAAGTCTGCTCAAATATGCATCATTCAATTATTTTCATTGAAGGTAACATCATATGCCTTGGTTGCTAGAACCTGAAACATCTTCAGAAACTAATATCACCACCAACTTAATTTTTTTCTTAAAAAAGTCTCAAGTTTAGTCTATTTCATTATTAACAGCAGACAAATATGAAAAGTATAGAAGTTTTATCTCTTTCAATATATGTAAACAAAAAAGCATAAAGAAGCCCCTGTAAATTTTATTCCGCTAATCGTTGCCAACTATAGGGGGCCATTTCAAAGCCATTTATTCAGCGTTGTCCAAATATGTTTCTGCGATCATGTGGCCAGCATGACATTGTTTTTTGTTTTTTTTTAAATTTGATTTATATGCCGCCCTTCTCCGGAGACTCAGGGCGGCTTACAATGCGTTAAGCAATAGCCTTCATTCTTTTGTATATTTTATACAAAGTCAGCTTATTGCCCCCACAAACTGGGTCCTCATTTCACCTACCTTTAGAAAGGATGGAAGGCTGAGTCAACCTTGAGCCTTGGAGAGATTCGAACCAGCAGAAATTGCAGGCAGCTGTGTTAATAACAGGGTTCACTAAACCCCTGTATTATCAAGGCTCTTCTTGTGCAGCACTGTTACCTTGCCACTGAAGGGGTACCTGTTTATCTACTCGCATTTGCATGTTTTTGAACGGCTAGGTTGGCAGGAGCTGGGGGGAGGACAGGAGTTCAACCTGTCACATGGTGGTCAGGTCTCAAACCAGGGCTATAAGCTTTCCACCTGACAAGCCCAGCATCCTAACTGCTGAGCTATCGCCACCCATGTACACATATATATGTAATATAACTTATTTTCAATTTCTGGCTGAAATTTTGTTGTTCTTTTGCTTCTGACTCATCATGACCTGATGGCCATCATCTTGGTAGGATTTTCATTAACTATTTTTGTAAATTCTTGTTATATTTTCTTCATCAGTGATCCAGCCACTGTGTCTTCTGTTCCTTTTTATTGTCATTTATTTTTCCATGCATCAAAGTCTTTCCCCAAGATTCTTGCTTCATCCTGGGTGCCCATAATATATAAGCTAGAGCTTCAGTATTAGAGCTTCCAGTGAACATTATGAATTTACTTTGTCTAATATTGAGTAATTTGTTCTTTCTGCCTTCCAAAGTATTCTCAACAGTCTTCTCTAGCCCCACCATTTAGCCCCAACAAATTTCCACATTTAGATGGATGGTTCCTCTTTCACATTAATATACATCTTGGAAAACCTTGGCCCAGACAATAGGATTCTTTGTCATTGTGATATCTCTGATCTTTAATATTTTCTTTAGATTTACCAAAGTCTGTCTCTCGGGTAGTATCATGTCTATTCCTTTGTGCAGAGAAAAGGGGATTGTGGAATAGGGTTCCGAGAGTATCCTATTTAATATGCTTTCTAGGTTCCTTCTAATTTACAGATCACCAATTTTCACTATGCAAGCAAGGTGCTTTTTTTGGCCTCATGACATTGAGTATTGGAACTAGGCAAACACTGAACCAATCACAAGTGCAATTTAAGAAGGGTAATAACAACACTCTTGGCAATTTATGATGTTGCCCATCCAATACAAAGTGAAGAACCCCCTTCCTAAATTGAACTTGTGATTGGTTCCGTGTTTGCCCGGGGAGGATAGATTTTGTTCAGCTTGATACTTTTGGAGAATTAGACAAAAATTTAAATTTGATTGAAATACAAACAAGCGGAAAAAGAATCTAGCGAATAGTATTGCGGAACTCTGTTTCACACCAATTATTGCACAGTTCAAAATTAATGTAAATTATGACCATAGTAGCATTGATACTTGCTTACAAATGAAAGAGACGTGTGTTCTAGAGCAAACAAAATTTTATTAGCTCTGAGTCACAAGAAATGCTGAAATTCTTCTATGGGGAGTCAGGGGAGGATATCAAATGTATCTGTTAGGGTGTGTGTAAAAAGTATTTGTTGCTTGTGCAACGAGCAGAGCAGAAACACACAGGGAAGGAGATAAACGTCCAGCTCGTGTGAGAATAATACTTTATAGATAACAGTCTCAGTGTAAGTAAAACAGTCCAAGGTCATAAACAGTAATATCAGTCCAGTAAGTATCTTCCCTTACCAAAGCAAACAGACTTTAGTAACTATTGGTATACAGTACCATATAATAGACTCAGTAAGCAACAGGATACAATCAGGTATCAATCCGGAAGAAGCAGGAAGAACCAGGAAGAAGGAACGCTTCTCTGTGCTGCTTATTTATGCACTGTAGCCTAATTACAGGGTTCAGCAAACCCTGATTACGTGGCTCAGTTGTCTCTTAAAGAAACAGATATTGCCTGACCAACAAGTTAGGAGTAAGCTGCAAGCTGAACCTAACATTCTCCCCATTGGGCAGGACAATATACACAATAGATACAGAAACAAAAATACACATCTAAATCATACATTGTACAGTGGTATCAGTTACATTTCAGATTCTTAATCCAAATCTTTCACAACAATTGGTGTGTTTAATGGCACCTTGCGCTTTAGTAAAATTATCGGCAATATTGTCCTCTGATGCGCAATATTCCAATGTAACCATGTTATCCTTAACACATTGCCGAACATTCAGATAACGTATATCAGTGTATTTAGTCCTTGTCTTTACAGCAAGATTCGTTGCCATTTTAATGGCTGCCTGGTTATCCTCATAAACCGTAATAGGATAATCCATTTTGAATCCAATATCTTCCATCAACTGTTTATAATAAATCAGTTCAGTACATGTAAGTGATAGACAAGAAAACTCCGCTTCCATGGTAGACAAACTGATGTGTTTCTGGCGAATTGATTTCCATCCAATCAGGCAGTTATCCAACATGATTGCTATTCCAGATGTAGATTTTCTGGCAAAACTGGCATCAGCATATGCCTTTAATATCATATTGGCATTTGGTTCTAAATACATAGCAAAATGCAATGTTCTTTTAAGATATCTAAGAACACGTTTAGCAGCCTGCCAATGCCTATCAGTAGGCTCTGAACTATATTGTGCTAGTTGATTAACACTAAAAGCTATATCAGGCCGTGTCCAGTTGCTCAAATACGACAAACTGCCTATTAATGATTGATACAGTTCTTTACTGAACTGTGGACTCTGCAAACTATCCTGCTGGAATTCCTGTGTCATAGGAGTCTTGGCAGGTTTACATAATTCCATCCCATATTTTTTCAACAATTTGCAGATCTTATTAGACTGTGAAATTTTAAATCCTCTAGATGTTTTCAGGATATCCAGCCCTAGATAATGTCGTATATGTCCTAGATTTCTAAGTTTAAATTTTGTTTGCAACTGACCGATAATCTCTCTGGCCTCAGCGTCAGTTCTGGTAATTATGGCAATGTCGTCTGTAAAGAGTAACAAGAATGAAACACATCCATCCTGTTCTTTTTTAAACAGACACTTATCTGCTACGCCCTCATAGAACCCAATGTTATGTAATTCCTGCACTATACATTGGTTCCACTCGTAACCTGATTGCCTTAAACCATATAGGCTTTTCTGTAGCCTCCAACACTCAGTTCTATCCTGTGTATCATAACCAGGAGGTTTCTTCATATATATTGTATGCCTCAACGGAGCGTTCAAGTAAGCTGTTTCGACATCTAAATGAGTAATAGAGTATTTATTTCTAGCTGCCCAAACAAGCATCGTTCTCAAAGTGCTCGCTCGTAGACTTGGAGCAAAAACCTCATCATAGTCTCTATCTGTCTGTGAGAACCCTTGTGCAACAAGCCGAGCTTTATGGGTTACTACCCCATCTACACTTTTCTTTACCTTATAGACCCACCTACAGCCTATAAGTTTCTCATTTGGTGGTTTTCTTACAACTTCATAGACACCAAGCCTCTTCAAAGAATCAATTTCTCTATCCATTGCCTCTTGCCAGGCTTTTTGCTCCTTTTCTGGATATAAGTTTATATCATGATAACTGGATGGTTCGATATCTACTTGGCAAACCACTGTGGCTTTATAGCGATCTGGTGGATGCCGGTCCCTGGAAGATCGTCTAGGCATAACAGGACTAACATCAGGTATATTGGGTTCATCCTCCCCTAACCCTAATTCCTGTTCCTGTTCTTCCACCTTAATAGATGGTTTATCATCCATCTCAGATGAACTATCATCAGGAATATGGTCCATCTTAACATCTACATCTGTAAAACCATAGTCTGCTTTTTCTAACCTGTCCCAGCCTTCATGTTCTAGGAATTTAGCATTTGCGCTACACAAAACTTTTGTTGTTCCTTTTTCCCAGAACCTATAGGACCTATGGTTAGCCTCATAGCCAACAAAAATCATTATCTTTGCTCTCTGTTGGTCCTTCCTTCTCTGACTAACCGGTATATGCACCCAGGCTGGTCCACCAAAAGTATGTATATAACTTAAATCAGGCTTCCTCCCGTGCCATAAAGTAAAAGGTATTTTTCCTGTAGAGGAGTGCACCACATTATTTAAAATATGATTGGCACATAGTATTGCTTCTCCCCATAATTTATCAGGTAAACAAGCATCAGCCAGCATAGTCCTAGTCATAGCTTGTAGGGTCTGGCCTCTTCGCTCAATATATGCATTATGTTCTGGCCGAAAACGGGCAGAACGTTTATGCTGTATCCCAGCATCCTTCAAAAACTTAGCCAACTGATGGTTAGTAAACTCAGTTCCATTGTCAGTAACAATGCATTTCACCTTAAACCTCTGCTTCCTTTCTACAAAACGAAGCCAATTTGTGATACATTGGAACGTATCACTTTTGGACTTCATAAGGTAGCAAAAACCATATCTGGTAAAGTGATCAACTATACTTAAAATATAGCATGCTCCCCCTAAACTGGGTTTCTTTGGCCCTATTAAGTCTAAAAAGACTACCTCCAAAGGTTTAGTTGTTTTAAACCCATTGCAGCGGTTTGCAGGTGTAACTTTACTTTTATGCTGGTTACAAGTATTACAATTCAGGTATTTGCTGCAAGCCCTTAATTTTATGCCGTTAGACTGCTTAACAGTCGAATTCAACAACCTGAAATTCAGATGACCAAGCCTTCTATGTAATAAATGTACGCATTCATCATGAGGCTTTACATTTCCAAATTTAGCTTTTGACTGAACTAACAGTAATGACTTATCCCTAATGACAAATAAGTCGTTTTCTAATTCTGCAGTAACTACAGTGCCTTCACATTCCAGCAAACATTTGTTGTTTTTAAAAGTTACTGTAAACCCAGAATGTAGTAATGACTTTACAGATAAAAGGTTATATTTCAAACTAGGGATATAAAGCATGGGTAAAGGGTGCTTACTAATAGAACATTGAACAAGTCCCTCCCCAGCTACAGTCACATTCCAGCCATTAGCTAATTTGACCTTTTTAGTACTTTTCTTCATGTTTAGAAACAGTTTTCTGTTTTTTGTTATTGATTGAGAGGCACCACTATCAATCACCCACCAATCATCTCTTATATTATTAGATGAACTGGTTGCTAAATTACACCCTTTCCTGGGTTTAGCAGAGTTTCTAGCAGACACTTTCCTATTATTACAATATTTTGCAATGTGCCCCTTAGCCCCACATGCATAACAGCGTTTAACAATATTAACATTCTCATATACAGCTTCCACTTTTGGTTGCTGTTGCATCCTTAACTGGTCTCGTTCTTGCCTACGTTTGGCCTCATCCAGTAACCTACCAGTTATACTGGCCAATGTTAGTTCATCTCTAGACAATACTTCTAATGATGAAACAAAAGAGTCATAACTGTCATCCAACGATGAAAGAATAATATAAACTTGCTGCAGTTCAGTAAACACAAGGTCTTTCTCATGTAGCTCCTGGAAAAGCCCTGTCATGGAGTCCAGGTGAGCCATCATGTCTCCTCCTTTCTGAAGATGTAAGCGAAATAATTTCCGTGTCAAGTAGATATGGACACCCACAGAGTCACGAACGTAGAGCTTCTTTAGCTTTGACCAACACCTCGCAGCAGACTCTTCGCCCCGGAAATGGACAAGTTGCTGGTCTCCCAGTGTCAGGCCAATGATGCATAAAGCATGCTCGTTGTCCCTGTGAAACTTCGCTATCTTTTTGGCATCTTCTTCATCATCAGCATTCAGTGCAGTTATATCCGGTGGATTATTAACCGTGTCCCACAGTCCTTCTTTTCGCAAAAGTAGACAGCATTTTGTGGACCAGGTAACATAGTTTGTTCCATCCAACCGGGTTATAGTAGAATAACTTGTACCTTGCTCAAAAGCCATCATCTTGACTACTACACCCACTGCCTGCACTTCTCACTTCCACAAAAACAAATTAAAGAGCCCTGGAACGTTCTGGGCCCATAACCAATGTTAGGGTGTGTGTAAAAAGTATTTGTTGCTTGTGCAACGAGCAGAGCAGAAACACACAGGGAAGGAGATAAACGTCCAGCTCGTGTGAGAATAATACTTTATAGATAACAGTCTCGGTGTAAGTAAAACAGTCCAAGGTCATAAACAGTAATATCAGTCCAGTAAGTATCTTCCCTTACCAAAGCAAACAGACTTTAGTAACTATTGGTATACAGTACCATATAATAGACTCAGTAAGCAACAGGATACAATCAGGTATCAATCCGGAAGAAGCAGGAAGAACCAGGAAGAAGGAACGCTTCTCTGTGCTGCTTATTTATGCACTGTAGCCTAATTACAGGGTTCAGCAAACCCTGATTACGTGGCTCAGTTGTCTCTTAAAGAAACAGATATTGCCTGACCAACAAGTTAGGAGTAAGCTGCAAGCTGAACCTAACAGTATCCATATCAATTGTAATGAATAATTTTGTGTAACTTCTTAGGAAAATATGTAAATTACTGTGTAATCATGGTAGTGCAGCAAACATGATAAATACAAGAATGATCACCTAAATTTCTAATTACTTTCACTGCAGAGTCAGATTTATGCTGGAGCCTCTAATTGCAGCCTCACATTTTAATGAAGGTTTTAACACGACATAAAAAAGCTGACAAATGATATACAATATTCATTTGTTTTATTTCTTTCTTCGCCACCAATTTCCCTTTTGTAATGACATTGTGCACCTGCTAGAGAAGATATGTTTATACATTTTCTATGCTGCCAGTTTAAAGAATTTCTGTTCGTAACTGGAACAAATCTAACATAAAGCAGTGCATATTATCTTTGGATTATAGATCAATTTACAACGGAGACAAACACATATTCTGCACTTCCCTTGCATTATTCTATATCTCCACAATTCCCTCTACATCTTTAATGTTAATAGACACAAGATATTTGTTTTCTTTTTTGCAATATTTCAGTATTTATTTCAACTGCATTTATCTGGGACTAGAATCTTTAGACTACCATATATTCTCCAGGAAGGAGTCAAAAGCTAGTTAAAAAGGAACTAAACTGTTTGGTCTTTGCCCCTCTTTCTCCTACCTCTTTTGTATATTTGACTTAGTATTTGTTACAGTCAATTTTGACTATGAAATTATTATTTACCTCAGCATTAAGTTATATGATCAAATTTTGACTTGCCTATTTTTCCATCTGGTTTGCCCGATTTCTGTGATGGGATAGTGTAATTCTTAGTTAACAAACTCAACATATTAATTTGAGTGACAAATGAGATTTAGCAATCATTACATTCAACTTCTGTTGAGGGAGCAAAACAATTAATAGTTTTCTTGAGTCTTGACTTTGGATGGGGTGGTGTTGAGGTAATGATATAATAATAATAATAATAATAATAATAATAATAATAATAATAATAATAATAATAATAATAATAATAATAATAATAATTTTATTTCTATACCGCCCTTCTCCCGAAGGACTCAGGGTGGTGTACAGCCTATTTACAAACACAGACAAACAGCAATTTAAAATTTAAAATAATTAAATGAATTGGCTCAGATTTAAAACCCCAAAAAATTTAAATACCCCAATTTAAAATTATTATGTTGATAGTCCGGCCTGGCGGAACAACAGGGTCTTCAGTGCGCAGCGAAACACCCGGAGGTCGGAGATCTTACGTATTTCCAGGGGCAGTTCATTCCACAGGACTGGGGCTCCAACAGAGAAGGCCCTCCCCCTGGATGTCAGGGAACCCCAAGAAAACTTATTTCACCTCAGGGAACCCCAAGAGAACTTATTTACAAAAACTGAAAACCAGAAATCCCTTTCCTCAGTTTTATTCACCAAAAGAGTTGAAAATATTTTTTAAAAGGTTGTATTGATGCTTTTATAACCTGGAAGCTGATGTGCTATGATGTGCTCACTACTTTGGACTATACTGGTCACCCAATGAAATTAGTATTTTGAGGGCAATGGATTGTACTGTACATTGTAAAATAAACAGTAAACAAAACTCCATATGGTGTAATGGTTAAAGTCTTTATCTGGCAACAGGGAGATCCAAGTCCACTTTTGCTCATGAATGTTTGCTGGGTAATGTTGGCCTAAACACCTTCTGTAAGCTCAACCTACTTCATGGGGTTGTTGCAAAGGAAAAATAAATGGGAGCTGGAAGGCTATGGATGCAGCCTTGAGCTTCTGAATAAAATACGGGATATAAGTATAATAAAAGAGAAGACTAAAAAGATTGTCAGTGGCATACAAGATATAGAGAAATATATGCTACAATGGTGTTACTTGTTATCTCCACTTTTCACTTTCTTGATCACCATGTTATGAATAACTGATAGCTTTTTCTAGTAAATTTTTTATTCCCTTAATTGAGTTAAATTATTCTGAGAGTGGTCAGAATGACTATCAGTTAGCCAATATTTAATTTAACCAAAGTCCAGGAGAACAACTGTTCATTAAGCAAATGTTTCAATATCCAGAATTGGATATTGGGCTTTTAATTTTTTTAAAATTAATTTGCTCCACAGAAATACTGAATATAGTAACATACAAAAATTGGCATTGGCAATTAGTTTTGCTGAGAGTGTCACTCTTCCGTTCACTGTTTTTTTTTTTTTAGTATATATAAAGGCTTACAAGACAAATTTCTTCTTAGTTTTTCCTCCTTTGTTCTAAAAGCACAAGAAATTCTTTATCTATATGCACTTTGTGTAATTCTGCAAATCCCGATTAATGCTCAGAAGGAAATTCCATTCTGAAAGTTTTGATTTTCATAATCCATGTAATATTCCCTGAAACACAAGAGATCTATGATCTTACACTGAAAGAGCTGTGATATTAAAGAACATAAAATTTACACTGCACTGCTGTCTGTTTGTGGGCCATTGTTATAAATTTTCTCAATGGCACAGATAGGAAGGTGCCTAGAAGAAAAAAGTTAGAAAAATAATATTGGCTATTTGCAATACCAAATTGTAAAGGAATATTTTTCTTTTGAAAATCAACAGGATTTGTTTTTAAATTTGCAAGACAGCTTTAATAGGCAAAAGCTAATCCATGCATGTTGATGAAGATTCTCAGCCATCCTTGTAGAGTTGCCTGTAAGTTGAGACATGGCAACTGGAATACTTTTTCTTTTTGATTTGAAATGTTTTGCTGCTTATCCAATTTGTTTCTTCAGTCTGCAGTGAAGTCTAGTTGCCATGACTCTATACAGGTTTACTCAGTGAATTTTAATTAGGTTATTATACCATAATTAGGTCACTACCGGTATGATTTTCACTATGATCCCGTTTTTGAACTCCACATTACATTTTTCCTATAAAATGAGCTCATATATTCAGTTGCTAGTTACCAAACACACAACAATGAATTTAAATAAGTCAAGTGATATACCTGCATATGTAAACCTAGGATCAATTACAAAGTGATATGGATACATATATGACTAAGACTTATGCAATAATTCCTAAATATAATATAGTTTTTGAACGGTTCTTGGCTCTGGAAATATTCTGAAATCAAATCATGAAACTCACAGGCTGACATGATATGGCTTCTGTCAACTCAACCTGACTCGCAAGAATATTGGAAAACAATTTAGTAATAAAAGAAAATATCCTCTCCACAAGTATCTGTTTCCACTGCAATGTCTTATTGCCATCTCCACTTGACAGTCTTCCTAATTTTAAAATCAGGTCACTCACCTGTTGAAAATTCAGTTGTCCAAGCAGTAAAACAAAGAAAAGTGTTATTAAATTTACTATATAGTTTCTTGAAGCAATTAATAAAGAACAATTTAAAAATGTTTCAGTGTCAGTTTTTATAACTATTGTGTCAGCATCTTACCCTTATCCAGGGAAACTTGATTTGTGTTACAGATATTTTGTATATTTTTTTCATCTAAAGCCGTATCAAGAGATGATGGAGACTGTTCAGTCATTATCGTATCTTGTATTGGTTCTGTTCTCTTTTCCAAACTTGGCATTTGGCATGACCTTTTTGTCCTAATGCTTGATTTTGTTATCTTTAAAAAAAGGGACATTTTCTGATGTTATATCAATTCAGTATAAAGTACATTAAGAAAAAGAGACAGAAAAAACTGAATTGGAAGTTTAATTAAAAGGCTAAATTTGGACAGTGGTATCCAAGTGATATTTTATCTAGGGGTAAGCTTATACTATTGAGTGTCAGTAACTCTTTTCAAAATAAACTGTACTTCTATCATTTTTAAAAAATAACAGCTAAATAAATAGTAAAATAGGAAATTTAAATTTCTATTACAAATATTATATTTCATTATCATATATAACAAAAAGAAGAAAATGTGAGGCTCAGCAGGACAAGGCGGGACTGTGTTGTCTTACTATACAGACTATAGCCCTAGCTCCATGAGTACTTGCATAACTTAATACAGGTAGTCTTTGACTTACAACAGTTTATTCAGTGACCATTCAAAGTTACAACGGTACTAAAAAAAGTGACTTTATGACCAATTTTCACACTTATGACTGTTGCAGCATCCCCATGGTCACATGACCAAAATTCAGATGCTTGGCAACTGGTTCATGTTTCTGATGGCTACAACCTTCTGACAAGCAAAGTCAATGGGGAAGCCAGATGCATTTAACAACCATGTTACTAATTTAACAACTGGAGTGATTCACTTAACAACGGTGGCAAGAAAGGTTATAAAATGGGAACAAAACCTACTTAACCAATGTTTAATTTAGCAACAGAAATGATGGGCTCAATTGTGGTCATAACTCGAAGACTATCTATAGGATGTTTTCTGCAATAAGATTCAAAGTTTTACGTTTTGGGTTCTTGTCAGAGCAAGAACTTATGCTACTGCTCTACCAATTGTTTGGTAGGTTAGGGAAGAACATGATGAATTGGACGATGAGATATTCGGCTTAGGAGAACTAAAGCTTCTCCCCATCTCGTGATATTTTGCAAAGGGGAAATAACAATCTCAATCCCCTATGAAATAGTACCACAGAGAAGAAGTGGGGGAATGGGAAATATAAAGCTTCCTCCCCCAACAACATCAAAGCTGACATCAGCCAGAGCATAGAAGAACTCAAATATGTAGTGTTAAATCAGAAGACATGGAGAGACCTGGCCAATAGAACTGCCAAGAGTGGCACACCACTGGATAACTTCATCACCCTCAGAAACTCTAATCATAATTAGAGATTTGAGTCTTGTGATGGCGCAGTGAGTGGTTAGAATGCAGTACTGCAGACTAATTCTTCTGCCCGCTGCCAAGAATTCAATTCTGACCGGCACAAGGTTGACTCAGACTTCCATCCTTCTGAAGTCAGTAAAATGGAGACCCAGATTATTGGGGGCAATATACTGACTTTGTAAACTGCCCAGAGAATGCTATAAAGCACTATGGGGCTGTATATAAGTAAGCGCTATTGCTATTTGCCTTAACAATGAAAACCATCATAATGACAGTGATGTACTCAACGAAGTGAGTTGTGACAAGTCAGGTGGATACACAAGCAAATATGATGCAATTATACTTCCCAAGCCACTATATATAGAACAGACAGCTGAGAGCATCCATACTGGAGATGACCAATCTTATAAAGAAGATTCTATTTGCAACTATAAGACAGTTTTAATTCATTTCCCCAATCTGTCTCACCTTTATCTTGGATTAGATACTTGAAGTGTGGTGAATTAGATATGGTTGACTACTGACTGACAAGTGATAAAAGTTTGTTCATGCTCCAGATTATGTTGACTTAATGATGCATATTTATATGTAATACATGCATACATACACATAAGGGATATGTATTGTTATGACTTGGAATAATAATACTGTGAAATATTTGGGTATTGGTCTGATGTGTCTCTCCATTAATCCCAAAGAGCAGGTTATTTAAAAGTTGAATATTTCTTCCTTTCTTCTGGAACAGAATTATATTGTTTGGGGATAAAATCTCTTGCCGACATTATTCAATATAGTTCAGTGAAGATAGCATCCCTAATATTAAGAGTTATAATAGCTATTCATGACTGTGAATTTCTTGACTGCTACCTAATCTGCCTGTCTAAACAGTGGAGAATCTCTACTCTCCCTCTATCAGAAAATGTTAAAACATTTACATTTCACTGAAATCAATAACCAATAAAAGCGATACACAGATGCCCTGTCACACAGGTAGCAAAAAATGTAGCAACATTTTTCACACTTCAATAATTATTAGGACAAACACTACAAACGTGTGAAATTGGACAGAATACTGTTTTTATTAATATTAAAAACCATAGTCCTTTGTACTTTAAATACAATAATTTTCAGTAAAAGATATAAAGTGTTTGTCTGTGTCTGCACATATGCAAATACATTTTTGCTTAGTGTTTAGCACTATCAACACCCAGCAATAACTTCAATTTTTTTCCAAATGTTGATGGATCTTAATAGAAAGCATTACATTACAAGCACATGTTGCAATCTCTCTGTTGCACTTTTACATGGGTTAGATTATGAGAAATTGGAACTGTGCATTTTAAATTTGATCAGAAAAAAACACTGAAGGTTTGAATTCCTTTTTTCATTTCACTGCTGTCAAAATTACCAGTTGATATGCTTGGGAGGCTGGAAGGTAGACACAGAAATAAGAATATTCATGAAATGTAATACAGTAGTATGTGGGAAATACCTTGGGAGACAGGGCGAAGAGATACTGCCTTGGGTATGGTCAGATAAGAAACAGCATAGCCCACAGCTGAGTAGTGGTTAGGGCAAAAGGATTCAAAAGGACTGTCCTAAGTTCTCGGATGTAAAGATGATGGAGTGAGAATTGTATTTGTACACCTGTAAGATTCTGTTAATGTAGCTTTACAATAAAGTAGATTTAGTTTATCTGGTCGTGTTTCCCGTCTGGTCTACCTGGTAAGGTTGACATCTACAGTGAGCCAAATATTTCTTACATAATGAATTCTCACTGTGAAAATCTGAAAAGGTAACAGAATGTCATAAAGACAATAGAAGACAAACTTAGGAGCTGATCACTGAAGATTAGCTTTATGATGTCATCTGAAAGTAAAATCTGATTGACTGCATAACCCTGTGACATCACTATCCTGACTTAATACATGGACAGAACAA
The DNA here is from genome assembly GCF_029215685.1 of Pituophis catenifer annectens. Taxonomy (NCBI): domain Eukaryota; kingdom Metazoa; phylum Chordata; class Lepidosauria; order Squamata; family Colubridae; genus Pituophis; species Pituophis catenifer. Next base: position 46,177,684 of record NW_027256882.1, read on the forward strand.
TACTTTAGTTTAACACACAAGACAGTTGTCAAAAGGCAGTGAAAAGATATCCCAGATAGTCCCTCTGCAAGATTATAATGAATGGTTCTGATAACATATGTTCCACATCTTTTAGCAATCTGCAATATAATCCATTTTCTCCTAAATTTCTGCAACTCCGAAACAGTCTCTCTTTGCACATTTGTTTAACATGCCTGAGAAAATAACAAAAAAACCAACAACCCAGCCCTGTTGGTCATTCCTTATCCGAGAGTGCCCAAGTTTTTTTAATTCATTTATTCTATTTGTACAACTGCCCATCTCAACCAAGTGACTTTGTGTGGCTTATATAAAACCATAAAATAATTAAAAACAATAGAACCATCCAGAAAATAAATACATTCAGCAGCCAAGATAGTTAAAAGATTGACAGTAAAGCCAAGAAACAGGACCCTTCACACATTACAAGGTCTAGGCCTGGGTATATGGCCACGTTTATAAAGCTTTGTGAAAAGTCAACAGGGTTGGGGCCATTCTAATCTCCAAGGGGAAAAATATTCCACTAAGCAGGGGCTTAGCCAAGGAGACCCTTCTTTTAGTTTCTACCATTTGACACTGTACTATGCCCAATCTGCTGGACTGAGTTGGGCAGGTAGAGACTCTAGGCCAGATGCGTCACGCACAGGCCACGCCCACCCCAGCTCCGCAAAGGGAAAAAACGTGAAACTTCATGTGACAGCAATGTGACGTTGCAAGTTTGACACATGTGTTCTAGGCCAAGCATAGTCTAAGACAGGAGGGGTCTCCAAACTTGGTAACTTTAAGACTTATGTACTTCAACTCCTAGAATTCTCCAGCAGCCAGGTCTAAGAGAAAGTACAGGCCTCAGCTGATCCTTTCTCCACAGGTCTACCATGTCTTCTCCTATCAGCTACTGCCAATCAACCAGCTGTTGCCTTTTGCCTTTCAGTTTCATTTACCACCAAAAGCTATTAATCTGGACACTGAATGCTACCTCAGGATTTGGGCAAATGCCTCCAAATACCCAGTTGCAAGGATACCATCACAGGACAGGTGCAGTGAGTAGGGAGGAAGATCTTGAAGGAAACATGAAGTTCTGTTATTAAGGCAAAACATATTTTAAGCCCATAACAGAGAGAAGGTAATAGCCAGCTCCCTAATTCAGTATAGAAAGTATACTTAGTATAAGGAGGAGTATGAGATCTAACACAATCAGACTGGCAAGATTTTGTAATAAAAGTAGTTTTAGGCTTCCTGTGGAGTTTATTTCTTGATCTACCTAGCAGAAATGACAGGTATATCTTTAACTCCTGCTTTCAAGCACCAGAGGCATCTGATTCATAAATATAACAAAATTTTGGAGTAAGGCTTCAGCCTGATTTACCTGGGCCATTCCTATGCTCCTTTCTGGAGCTCCACAATGACAAACAGCATTAAATTACAACTGCCCAGGATTTTCATTTTCTAAAAACACTGATGGGACTCATTTGTGACCAGAGGCATTTTTTAAAAAAATGAAGTGCTGGTGTTTTGTTTTGCAATATGTGAGCCTCTATTGTTCCTGATCTGATGTTTTTAAGATATATGAAGCTTCATACATGTAGAAAGCAACATCTGGGGACACACTAGCATCTTTGGATGTGGTACTGTGGACCTCAAACTTTATTACACTACCAATTATGATAGATGGCCAAATCACAGACTAAAGATGGGTACTTTAGAGAGATTATGTACCACAAAGCAGCCTGCCACACTTTTTCCAAGGGAGGAAAGGGTGGCATCAATTATGTTTTGTTTTTCTGTTTTAATTTTGATTTCTGGGTAAGAATGGAAGTGGGAGGCCTATGGGAAGAAAACCGCTCCCATTCCTACCATTAATGCCCTATATATTCTGAATTTTTTTTCTGGTTTAGGAAGGCAAGTGAGGGTTGGAATGGGAAGGATTTGTTTTTCATAGGCTTTCTGTTCATGGGTAGTTCTTGAGTTAACAACCATTCACTTAGTGATCATTTGAAGTTAATGGAATGGAAGTTGAATGAAATGGGAAAAAAATGACTTACAACTAGTCCTCAAACTTCCAACCACAATAATATCCCCATGGTCACATGATCAACAACATCCCCATGGTCATGTGATCCCAGCCACCTTACCGCAAGCAAAAGCAATGGGGGAAACTGCATTGCTTAACAACCCTCTGAATTTACTGCAACTGCAATTATTCACTGAATAACCATTGCAAAAAGGTTGTAAAATTGGGCATGACTCAATTAACCACCGCTCTGTTTAACAACAGAAATTCTGGTCCCAATTGTGGTTGTAAGTTGAAGACTACTGTATTTTAGGCAGTAGTGGGTTTCAATTTAGTCTGCAACCGGTTTGCTTGTGCGTACTTGCACGCGACGCTTCTGCGTCCAGGTGGGTGGGCAGAGCCTCCCGCCACCGCTGCTACCAGTTCGCCCGATCTGGGGCAAACCAGTAGTAACCCACAACTGATTTTAGGTCTTGATTTGGAGGGGAAAACATACAGTATTGCCACTAAAACATTTGTTCTTAAGAATCTTACCTCCCCAGATGCCCTTGTTGTGACCCTTCGGCCTGAGAGAGGAGGTGGCCCAAGGACTTTAGACCCAAATGCAATGTGGGATATATCTTGACTTTTACTGTTACGTATAGTAGCTGATGCTCGGGTTGTTGGAGGATCTATTAAATAGCAAAATAGATAATTTAAAGTTAGATACTTTGAACAATGATAAATAATAGTTAAGAGCCTTGATAGTACAAGGGTTTAGTGCACCCTGTTATTAACACAGCTGCCTGCAATTTCTGCTGGTTCGAATCTCTCCAAGGCTCAAGGTTGACTCAGCCTTCCATCCTTTCTAAGGTAGGTGAAATGAGGACCCAGTTTGTGGGGGCAATAAGCTGACTTTGTATAAAATATACAAAAGAATGAAGGCTATTGCTTAAAGCATTGTAAGCCGCCCTGAGTCTCCGGAGAAGGGCGGCATATAAATCAAATTAAAAAAAAAAAAATACATTTTTAACAAGTCAAAGCACAAGTACTACCACAAATATTCATCCTAGCTAGACAATGCAAATAGAAAATGAACTCCAGTTTACACAATATTCCTACAATTTCCAAATTATTTTATGTGGAATACTAACATGCAAAATTGATTGTAAGATGAATGGCCGTACATATTTGTATAATAAATATGTAAGTAGCTATCCTGAAATCATTCTCATGTAATTTATATTTGGAAGCAATCCTTACAACATGGGTGATGTCGCCTCAATATAATAGCAAAGAAACTATTGATAAATTTATCAGCCAGAAATTTGTATACTAAGTAGAAAAAGTGGCCTTGCCGAATGAATATGTATCTACCTAGTCTTTTTCAAAACATATTTCTCTGGTAATTCTCTTTATTGCATAAACAAATAAACAAATAATAACAGATACTAAAATCTGTTCCAACTTCCAACTCTGAGACTCACTGTATTTGAAGGAACAAAAAATGTTTCACTGAGAATGTGATTTTATTTCATTAACATAGCTGGGGTTGAATTAATAGACCAGATCTTTTTGTAGTGCTGGAAACAGAGAACTTTACAGTAGTATGCTTTAAAACTGTCTCAGTTTCATTGCTCGATATGCATTCCTATATTTTTTCAGTTATTAAATATACAGTTTGATAGTATTAGGCTTCTGAATCATTCATTTTGCATTTTTTCTAAAAAAAACCTCTATTTGGTTTAGTTTTGGTTACATAAGATTTTTTAAGATTATACTTGTCACGTCACACGTTTATATTGTGCTGAGAATCATGTCCTATTTAGTCAAAACCATTTGCCTAGTTTTTCTTAAAAAAAAAAAAAAAAAAAGGGAATTGCAAGCTGTAATACAGGATCTCCTTTTTGCTCTAAGCCTCCATAATATAGCAGTCTATTCTGATGCTTTTCACTGGCCTCTATTGGCTAGCATTTCCTGGACCCTGAGCTGTTTTCCACTGTTGACATTTCTTTCAAAGGAGATTTTCAGAGAAATTCTTGAGGGTGAAGTGTGGTATTTTTGCACTCATTTAATTAGAAGGTAACCAAACACTATACACCATGAATGTCCTTTCCTTCACCAAGTATTTATGTATGTGAGTCATATTCCAGATTTCTGCCCATGAGGTAAGTATGATCATTTTTCTAATGGTCTACAGTCTTTCTACTTTCTTTGTTTTCAATTTTATCCCAAGAAAAGACTTCAGGAACACTTTCCATTTTCAGAGTGGAACGTGGCATTCAGGAAGGCTTTAGAATAATCAGCAGTAGCCAGTTCCCTCATGTCTAATAATTACATTCAAAGAGAAATTTAAAAGAAATTACTAATTTCTCTGAAAATAAAGTAGAAAAATAGAAGCATCTTTCCCTGGAAAAGGAAATTGTGAGAAGCTGAAAGATAGGTTTTGGCACAATATTTTTTCTACCAACTCTGCTTGTATTCTTTACTGTGTGTAAAGAGTGCCTAGACTAGAATTAGAGAACAATTATGCTATAGCAGCATAAATTTGGAAGATGTTTTCATGCATTAAACCACATTTGTTTTCATTCTGAATCCAGTGAAAATAAGACAGATTAGGCAAAAATATTTTTTTAAAAAAGTGCTAGAATATTCCCAGGCTTGATCATTTCCTTGCATTTTTGGTTCTTTACCCCAATATTCAGGATTTTAAAGTCTTTATCATACAGATAGTAATTAATGAGAAATATCAATATATATAAGTCTTTTCTAACAACTATATTTAGGTAAAAATTGAGGGAAATGGTAAAAAAATGGTAAATGAGAGCCAGCTTGGTCTAATGGTTAAGGCATCAGACTACAATAGCACAGAGAAAAAAAAGGAAGCCTTCCCAAAAATAATGAAAAGGTTATAGATGAGCATCCAAATGATGCAGCAGAAGGAGATAAGGGGTAAGGTAGAGGGAACCTTCAGATTATGTAAAAATGCTAGAAAAAAAATATAGGATACCAAGAGAGAAATATAAAAGAATTACCAAAAAGTCAATAAATGATGAAATTCAAAAAAGACTGAGAGATGATGGATAGAGATACAATATTTTGTAATATTGGAATGATATTAAATAATATCATTATTTAGAATATATTAGAAACAAATAGAAATATAATTTAGGAAAATAGTAACACATATATAGATATATAATAGAATCTATTGATATATCGGGAATTTGGTGGAATTTGAGTAATATTTAAAATATAAAATATTGGTGATCTAATAGGGGTCAATAAACACATTGTAAGACATGTAATTGATGTTGAAATATATCTTTGGAGAAAGCGATAAAGAATCATTAAGAGAGAATAGTACTGTTTAAAGATAAAGAGATGAATATGGAAGAACCCCAATAAGGGGGGGGGAGTATAAATTGGGAAAATAGTATTATATATATTGATATATAAAAGAATATTTTATAATTATAATGAGTTTATTAAGATTAGAAGTTGGAAGACAAAAAGTATGTATATCTAATTGTATTATTGTTGTTAAAGATAAAGGTAAAGGTTCCCCTCGCACATATGTGCTAGTCGTTACTGAATCTATGGGGAGGTGCTCAGCTCCGTTTCAAAGCCGAAGAGCCAGCACTGTCCGAAGATGTCTCCATGGTCATGTGGCAAGCATGACTAAACACCAAAGGCGCACGGAACGCTGTTACCTTCGCACCAAAGATGGTCTCTATTTTTCTACTTGCATTTTTTACATGCTTTCGAACTGCTAGGTTGGCAGAAGCCAGGACAAGTAATGGGAGCTCACCCCGTTACGCGGCACTAGGGATTCGAACCACTAAACTGCCGACCTTTCGATTGACAAGCTCAGCATCTTAGCCATTGAACCACCACGTCCCCTTTATTATTATTATTGTTAGCACTGTGTAAAAATGTATAGACCCAATCATTACACTGTCCACAAAATATGTCGGTTGTTAAAGGAAAACTGCAAATAAACATATAAAAAAGGCATCAAGCTAGAAACCAGGTGACTGTGAGTTAGGTAACATTGGGTGTCCCTCCTCCCCACTCCCTCAAGTCATTTCACAGGGTTGTTGTGGCAGAAATAGGCGGAAGGAGTATTAGATGTTTGCCACCTTGAGTTATATATTAAAAATTATATATTTTTATATTATATAAAAATATATATGAGTTATATATTTAAAAAATGTGGGCTCTTGAGTTTAAATGGAATATTAAAATGGAAAAGATGAAAAATGGAATTTCAAAATAAATTGAAGCTTAAAATTATCAAAGCACTCGTTTCTAGAAAGGTCTGGTTTGAGGTCTCTGAAAGGAAGCAAATGGCATAAGAATTCATCTCTTATTCATACTGCCAGATTAAAAATAAAGATTAAATTCTAAAGCTCAAGGCATTCATTTTCTTTAGTTAACAAGAATTTAAAAAGTGACAGAGCTCAGGGTCATAGCCACTAATTATTTTACCACTTTACCAACCAAACCTAAAGTTGTGCTAATTTAAATGCTGTTAAAAAAGGATTTGTTTTGTTTTGCTTTAACATTCTCATAATTTGGGCTTCCGGCGTGAATCATGATTGATTGAAAATGTCTATGCAAATGAGCGGAGATGACTGAATGCAAGACTGGCAAGTAGACCAGTCCCTCAAACTTCTCCAGAGAAGGTGACATCAGGAGATTGCCCAAGAGTGCTTTGAAGCTGCTCATGGGAGCCTGTAAAATAATGGTCTCCTGTGGGTTTGAGTTTCAGGAGCCAAAGGAGATGATATCTTTGCTCTCGGCAGGGACGGAACCTTCCATAAGGGCACTAAGCCAGTCGAACTCTTTTGTTTTAATCCAATCACTTTTGGAAATGTTCAATTTAAGCAGTATATTTGAGGCCGTCAAAACAATACATTCAATTTAACACTTGGTGAGTTTTACTTTCTTCATTTTTAAGTAGATACTCAAGAATTTAAAATAATATAAAATTGGGGGAAAGCATAAAGAGAGAGAGAGAGAGAGAGAGAGAGAGAGAGAGAGAGAGAGAGAGAGAGAGAGAGAGAGAGAGAGAGGGCGGGAGGGAGAGGAGGGGAGGGAGAGGGAGGGAGAGAGAGAGAGAGAGAGGATTTTGATTTAAGAGAGTGTTCTGACCTAGGCTTCCTGAGTCAGTAAAACACACAAGTAGTCCCAAAAACCTCTTTTATTGCAACAGCTGTGAATTCTGTTCATTCACAGATGAGTCCCAAATAGTTGTAAAGAGTCCTTCAGGATAAGGCTGATAATCACCCATCTTTATCTCCCTTGACACGCTGCATAATGTTTTAAATGAATTAAATATATAAATAAATTCATAATTTTGTAAGAAAACTACTTGGATATGTCCATGTGATCACCAGGAGTCATGCTTGTTTAAACAAGTATTTTTAAAAAATAAATGATTTGATTATGATATTAGATAAACATTTATCTTGCTATCATAGTTGCATAGTTTTGTATTAAAGCACATCCACTAAAGCACATTTAAATGGAATCACTAGGTAATTTTATATCAGTATTAAAAATGCTAATAGTGGTATTACATGTTTTCAAGGAATCCATGCCAACACACTTGTAATCATCTTGACTACCTTTCTTCTCTACATTATGCCATGCATCATTTGTTCTTGAACTTTAAAATAAATTGCATTGAAATTCCTAGAAATACAGTACCTGGATTTTTATTCAAATTACAAAATAAAATGTTTCACAAAATTAAAGTTGAATGGGTTATCATATAGAGGATGAAATAAAATTTAAAAAATAATTATACTATTAACTGGCAATCCAAAATTAAATGAACTCTTACCCCTTTTCCTAATTACATTAGATACAGAAGGAGTTTCATAATATTCTAAATTAAATTAATTCCCTTTTTTAATTTTGTTGCAATTCTTAATAATATTTTGGTGTATGGTTTCATAGGCAAAGATTTTTTTTTTGGGAACGAAGTATCTTGATGGAAAAGCACACATTTTTCAAATTTTGTTTTGTTTTAAAAGAAAGCAAAATGTAATGTGGAATTATTCAGTTTTTCAAAGGATATATTCCTAAGGAAATTTGGTTTTAATAATCTTATGCTCTGCTGGAAACTGTTTCCAAATCAGTCCAACAGCAGCAATTCTCCATTCAGAATCCTCCAATGTTAACTTTAACCTGTTCCATCCCAACAGCATTCTATGTTGCCTTTCCTGACTGAACCTCTCATAAGATTATTCATATAGAGCACAGGTGTCAAACTCGTGGCGTGACGTTGCTGTCACATGACGTTTTTCCCATTCACGGAACTGGGAAGGGTGTGGCCTGTCCGTGACGCACCCAGTCCATGGGCCGCCAGTTTGATACCTCTGATTTAGAGGCACAATCTTGCAATAGCCTCATTTTTATATAAGAGCCATAGCAATACCATAAGAACATGCTTTATGAAACAATTTATTGGCAGGTAATTACATCTGTCTCTTTCTCAAAAGCAATGCCAAACTTCACACTATGCCATTTCCAAGAAATGGATTCTAAATTCAGACTGAAAGATGACACAGTGAGGTCCTGATAATTTGGAAACCAGATACAGGGACAACTAACAATTTTATATTCCTATTCACCCTACTAGTGAAGTTGACAAGAGGAAAAGGTTTACAAGTAGTCCTTGTTTAATGATTGCCTTGGACAGAGATCACAAATACTATGGTAATAAATGGTAATAAAAAATCATTTTCTGTGGGCATTTATGACAACAAAAGTCTTCAGTGTGAAACTGATTAAAGTCTGATAAGTTTCAAGGAGCAGCTGCCAGCCAGCCCAAAGTTTCTAATCAATTAATGAAGCTCGCAGAGCTGAGCTTATTCAGTTGGACTTTTTAAAGAAGCGCTGTGCTCTGGAGAGAAGCAGCTCAGGAGGAGATAGCTTGTTTAGGAGATCTCTCCACCCTATCTGGGGGCAAAAAAGGGGAAAAATTGTCAGTCACAGAATACTTCATGAGGAAACTTTATCTGAATGAGAAGGCAACAGCCAATGATCTTCACAGCATTTCTCTCTCACTCACCTGCTTATTTAGTGATCATGTTGTTAAAGACCGAGTTGCCAGAACTAATGGAAATCACAAAATAAGGACAACCTATACTTATTTCTATAAACCCATTCATTGCTCACGTATGTGAATGGCTATCATTTATTTATAGAGAGATAGTCCAGTAGGCCCACTTGAAATCAATGTTCTACACAGGAGGTAATGTATTAAATCCGTCCATCCATCCACTCCCATTTTTAAAGAGGAATATAGGCCATTTAGGAAAAGGAATATTTGGGCTACTTACAAAAGTCATTTCTTTAGATTGTCCCAAAGGCACTTTTTCAGAAGGCAACTGAACTTTGAAGACGTTTCACTTCTCATCCAAGAAGCTTCTTCAGCTCTGACAGGATAGTGGGGAATGGAAGGATTTATATTCCTTGCAGGCAGCTGGTCTTGCATGAACAGATTTCCAGAGAAAAAAATTGCAGACTACAGGAACCAGGAGCACTACTCAGGTGATTCTGAGGACACAGATAAACCTCCAAGTGCTTCAACGAACTTCTAAAAGGATGCAAATGACCAGCAGTCTGCAAGGAATATAAATCCTTCCATTCCTCACCATCCTTCCATTCCTCACCATCCAGCTGAAGAAGCTTCTTGGATGAGAAGAGAAACGTCTTCAAGGAAAACATAAGAAAGTCCAGTTGCCTCCTGAAAAAGCACCTTTGGGACAACCATGACCTGAATGACTGAGAATCTCTATAGATAATTTCTTTAGATTGATTTTATTTATACTTACCTTGTATAAGCACTTAAGACAACTATAATTTTTAAAAAATCAGACTATAAAAGTTAAAACCATTAGTAAAACTAGCAATAAATATTATAGATTCTGAGACTGGACGATATGCATATGATGAATGGGTTAAACACAGTTCTTGTTTCTTGAATAATTCACAATATTTGGGTTTCTACAAAAGCTATGTGAAAACAAACATGACATGTTATAGCTTAATACTATGTGTGAATATAGGTAATGTCACCTGAATAAAAGTCCTTGGCCCAAGTAGATATAATAAAGAAACATTAATCACAAAGAGTACCTAATTCTGGTGAATTTAAAGGTCGGCCTCTACATTTTTGTTCTGCTTGGTGCAGCTTCTTCATGTTCAGCAGCTGTGTGATTTGTGGCACATCTGCATTTAACTGACAGGCTCGAGGAATCGTATCTCTTGGCCCATCAGCTGTAACAGAAGATTAATACAATCTGAGTAAACTATAGAAAAGACTTCACCTTCTCATTCTGACTATCTGAACAAAGAATCAAAACTAATGACAGAATCAGTGTGTAGTGGAGATACTAGAACTCTGTTTTAGTTCTTGTATTTATATAATGAGAAGAACCTTTCAGCGGTCTCAGGAATCAGAAAGCAAAGGAAAAAAAAGTCCACACATCTGTTCAATTTCAGTACCTTTTGAAGCCATTATTTCTTCTGGATGAGACTCATTATTTATAGATTAGAAATTAGCAGCACCAGACATCATCTTTACTTTACCTGAACAGAAGGGTTTAGTTGTTAAATGATGTGCCACAGCTCCCAACATCAAAAAGGATATGGAAACGGAGACCATTATATCTCCATCTTAATTCTTTCTTGCCAATCATTTTGATGTTAATTTTTTTAAAAATCAGGGAGGTTCATGTGAAGAACCTGATGCACTAAATAAGTTTTGGGATGAATGCATAGGGATGAGGGTGAGAGGAAAGTTTCTAGCTAAAGGGAAATAATTTGTGTGTCTCTATCTATCTATCTATCTATCTATCTATCTATCTATCTATCTATCTATCTAATTATCATCTATCTATCTCATAATTGCATATGAAATTATGATCCATAATTTTCCAGAACAACCTCTTTCTGTGCCTGAAGGGAAAAGTTTTCTATCAGTGTGTGCTGCCTGCTGTCAACCCTGAAGTAAACCTGGCTGAGGCCATCTTGGAGGCTTCAGTGTTGCCACAAAGCAGAAGAAGGGACAGGGAGGGGAGAAATACCTAGATGGGGTTTTGTAGCCAAAACAAAAGAGTTTTCCTGTGGGAACCAAGGACATTCTAACAGGTGGCTGGCCAGAGAAGGAGTGAAGTAACCAAGCAACCAGCCAGCACCTTGATTGGACAGCGTGACTGTGACTTGGGGGAAAAGGGGAAACTTTCTTTTTAATTAGATGAAAGCCACGGGAACTTTTAGAGTCTTTAGAACTCTTAGAGAACTTTCACCAGTTGTGCCAATAAATTGTTCTTTGAGGAACTTGCCTGCCTCAGAGTTCTGCTTTCTATGGGTGCATTACTTGGAACGCTGACACCTGCTCTAACATATACCAGTGAAACATGAACACTAACCTCACAATCGATACAAAAGCTATGAGTAAGAGCCAATGCTCGCCATTACAAGACAAGATAGAAAGACCTGAACATGGCTTAGAGAACAAACAAAAGTATACAGTATGTTCAAGAGAGTAAAAGAATTGAAATGGAAATGGGCTGGCAAGAAGAACTGATGGCAGATGGACCAAGGCAGACATAGAATGGATATCACTTGATAACTGCTTCAAAACCTGTCTAATATAGCTAACTGTTAAGAGAGTAAACAGGATAAAACTGTTGTGGGAGGGGGAACAAGTTGTAGGAGCATAAACATATAAGGTTACACAAAATTTCAAATTCAAGGCAATTTGATCAAATCATCCTTTCAATCTGAAACTTTCAATTTATTCAGGGCATCAAATCAAATCAGACTCTTCTGAATCCGTGCTGAGATTAAATGGACTTTTATACCTGCAAACAAACTTTTTAATGAAGTCAAATAAATTATCTGAACTGATGATTCAAACTGAAAATTCAAATAAATTCAACTCACAGAAATGCAAATCCAAACCTGATCTTTAATAATTCACATACTCCAAGTAATATGATTATACTGATACATTAAATTTTTTTCCTTTTTGACAGAATCAAAATTACACTTCAGCAATGAATTTTAGAGGGCAATGCCCCTGGCCTTGGGAGGTTGCATTGGCTATGAAGTTACATACTGTGCACTGTGGGAACAGATAATTAATTTCTACCTTGTTAGAATGGTTGGTCAAGACAATGATCTTAATTTTTTCAGTTGTATAAACCTACAACTAGTTACCAGCTGTGTGTCCTTTCCAGAAATCCTAATTGTATATGCATGATTGCTTTTAGCCCCTCTTAAAATAATTTATGCGTGCAGATAAGAATTAATTAGATTTCAGGGTAGTAGAATTTCACAATTAAAAAGACTCAGCAATTAACTGGTCTCACAATTTAGATTGTGCAGATTGTTCTGTGATCTCTAAAGCAGTTATGCTATCCATGAAGCTCCTCTTGTAAGTTCAGAGAGGTCAATATACTTGAGTATTCAAATACTTCTGCTCTGGGTTGCAACTATGTTGTTCCATTTATTGAAGTGAAAAACATTCATTGCAGTTCCTTTTAATATCCGAATGAACCCAATACCTTTAGCATTAAAATTATATGAAGTCTTTGTTCTTTGCTCACTGAATCTAATCCACACAATTAAACAGTACAATCTGCTTCCTCTACAAAGAATATTTTTAAGCATATAGGGATTTGTCTTGACCCTGAAAATCCAGTCTGCTAGACATTCATGGTATTTGACAAGCCTAGAGGAATGCTGATTATCAGTAATGGAGAAGAACATTATTGCAAAGAACAAAGAATTGGTTCATGTTATTGTACACAATCGGTTACATTAGGGAAAAAAACCCCAAGAGAACCCCTGAATGGAAAAAGGGGAAGACTCTTATTTATTTATTTATTATTTATTAATCAAATTTCTATACCGCCCTACTCCCGAAGGACTCAGGGCGGTGAACAGCCAAGATAAAATACAGACAATACAAATATTAAAAATCCCTTAAAATTATTAAATATTTCGGCCGAAACACAGATTAAAACACCCAATTTATAAAATCACGAATTAAAAAATTTAAAATTTAAGAATTTAAAAGAGGGGAGTTAGGCCAGGAGTCTGCCAATCAGTGCCCCCAGTTCAATCCAGTTCGCAAGAACTGGTAGTAAAACCGGTGGGAGGCCCCACCCACTGCCCCGGATGTCGTCATCGGCAATCTGCGCATGCGCAGAAGTGATCCCATTGCGAACCGGTAGTAAAGGTAAGTGGAACCCATCCCTGCTGCCAATCATTTTATATCAGAAAGCAAATCAATGTCCTAGTTTAATAAGAAGTGGAAAAGCTAAAACAAAACGTGAGGATACAGCTTAATCTCCAGAAAAATATTCAAAGAGATTTACAATAAGAAATTGACTTATCCACTAGATTCCCAATTCTGTGTCTCACCCCAAGGCTCAGCCCCATTGCTCTAATCCCTATTAAAATGAATAGAAAGTTTCTGACTTTCGGGTGAAATAATTAGCCTCTATTGCTTTATGAAGGAGACAAAATTTCTGTTCATAGCTTTTGTAAAAATAACCAGGCACAATTACACTTTCCTCTGCAATTCCTCTTCTGTATGAATGCTCAAGACAGACCAGGCTAGTTTTTTTCACTAAAACTAAGATATGCTTCCCTAGTTTATATACATATTTCTCCTGCTTATCCAAAAAGATGAAATCGTATCTTCACCACTTTGCTTCCTGGAGAAAATGGGTATCAGTTCACAATTCCTGGTCTGAGGGAGAGGCAGTATCGGTACTGTATCGAAAAGAAAACAGAGATACTGTCTTAGATAGCTGAAGACTATTACCTGAGAGTGTCTCGGGTAATGGTGCTGGAATATAAGAGAGAAATACAACTCCTAAAGTGGTCACAGTCCTTATATCTCATGGACTTGAGATGAAATAATAACAGCTGTCAAGATGCTCTTTTAAGAGGAAGCATGCAAAAGAGAAGCCGAGCATCCATACTTCCCATAACGTCTCCTTACAACGATAGATATAAGAAGCAGATCAGAATGGCCAAATAAATAGTTTAAAAGGTTCTCTGGAATTTGGAGGACTCTGATGGAAAAAAATAGAGGTGGACGGATGGATGCCAAACCTTGCTTAATGGGGCCTGAGATGCTATCCTAAGGAAGCACTCTTGCATAAATCCCAATAAAGCAGGAAGTGTTATATTAAAGCAAGGTCATGCTATAACATTTAATGAGTCTTAGATAATTAGCGATTGATGCAAATGAAGAAAACCAAGTTCATTAGGTCAGGCCAATGCGTAACAGAATTCTGCTCTATGCAAAAATATGTATTAAACTGTTCATCTCTACAGCAACTCTAGAGCAAAGACCAAGTAAAATAATACTGGCTCAGCTAGACTTCAATTACAGCTGCCTTGTTCCCTTCCATTTTGAAGGGCCATAGAACTTGGAATGGCTGTTGTAGCCCGCCAGTGGCCTGCGCGGATCGTGGCTGATCCTGATGAGGAGGCTGGTGTGATGTTGCGCCAACAGCCAGCACAGCCGGCGCTCGCGTCAGACAGCGAGGAGGCTGAAGAGGATGTGGTGCCAGAGGCAGAGACTCAGCCAGGGCCTTCAGAACCTCCAGAGGCTCCTTCAAGTGGAGAGAGCCAAGTGGAGGAGCCTCTTCTCAATGCTCAAGCACGCAGGGCTGCCAAAAGGCAGGAGTGGCTACTCAGGAAGAGGAGGTCTCCTTGAGAGTAAGGCTTGAGGATAATTGGCCACTCCCTTAGCCTATTTAAGTCACACGCCATTAGTAAGTTTCTTGCTAGAAATAACTTGTAATTATCAACAGAGCATTTTTGGAAAAGTCTTATCTTGCTTTCTGGGCTGGTTGCCAACCTTTGCCGGACTTTGGTTTATTCTTGCTACTTAATAAATTTGATAAGGACTGTTGGTGTGTGTCTATATCCTCGGGAATCCAGAGCTGGGGCAGAACAATGGCTTCTTCGTTATTTATTTATTTATTTTTTTGGTTTTAAATATTTTATTGTTAAGAAATTATAATAATAGTTTTTTGTCCATCCGGTTACATGGTATAGGAAAAGGAAATAAATAAAAATACAAATGTATGTACATATAGATAATCTTTGCTACTCAATTACATGGTATATAAATATATACTTATATCATTCTTAATGTATATACATATAATGGGTCTTTAAAGGTAAATTAATAAATACGTAAGTCATATCTTTTGCTTACCTATGTAACCTTTCCTTACCTCATTTTACTTTCTACCATCTACAATACATCTTCTCTTTCTATTTCATTTAACTATTTCTTGTACTCACTCTAGTCTCTTTCATTTTTTTTTAATTTCATTTTCCTCTTCTCTAACCACCCGTACCACTTGTCCCACACGCTATAATAATCAGTATCTTCTCTGTCATTGATTTCCAGCGTTAATTTATTCATCTCGGCACATTCCATTATTTTACCGATTACTTGTTCCTTAGTTGGTATTTTTTTCTCTTTCCATTGTTGAGCAAAAGAGATTCTTGCTGCTGTTGTTATATGCACTGCTAGGTATTTCTTCTTTTTTGCCATTTCCGTCTTGAGAATTCCCAGGAGGAATATTTTAGGATCTAATTCAAAAGTTTCACCTATTATTTCTGAAAGCCAATTGCCAATCATCTTCCAATATTTTTTTCCTTGAGAGCAGGTCCACCAGCAATGGTAAAAAGTACTTTGCTGATGCCCACACTTCCAACACTTTGGATTTAGGTTGGGATAAATTTTGGCAATCCTAGCTGGTGCTAGGTGCCACCTGTAGATCATCTTATACTGGTTCTCCTTGTAGGTGGTTGCCTTAGTAAGTCTTATATTGTTATTCCATATTTGGTCCCATTCTTCCAAATTTATATTTTTCCCAATATTTTTGGCCCATGCTAACATTGGATCTTTAACCACCTCCTCCATCAGGTCATATTCTACCAAATAATTGTACAATTTAGCCAGTAATTTATTGTCCGTGCTCATCCAAATCTTATCAAAATCTTTGCTACCCATTTCTATACCGTATTGTTCTTTATCTTTTTTGTATCTTGATTTTATCTGTGCGTATGTCCACCATTCTATATGAGTGCCTTGTTCTTTTAACTGTTCTATTGTTTTAAGGTTCCCTGCCTCGTCTAATATTTCTTTATATTTCACCGTTTTACCATGTTCCAGAACGTTTGGGTATATTATCGCCTCCATAGTTGAGAGCCAACTGGGAATTTTAGTATAGTGTTTTCGTCTTATTTCTTCCCAGGCTGACTTCAATATATCCCTCAATTTGTGTTTATTAAAGTGTGTTTTTGTTTTTTTCCCTGTTTCCCATAGGTAGGCATGCCAGCCTTTCTGAAGATCATGCCCTTCTAATGTTAAAATTCTTTTGTTCGCCAAGGTTGCCCAATCTTTTAGCCAAACAAGAATTGCTGCTTTATGATAAGTTTCCCAAATAGGTAGTCCAAGCCCTCCTCTATTTTTTTTATCTTGTAAACTCCTAATTGTTATTCTTGGCTTTTTTCCTCCCCAAATAAATTTCCTAATGGTGGCATTGAATCTCTGAAATTTTTTTTATCTAATTTAATTGGCGCCGTTTGAAACAGATACAACAATTTAGGTAGGACACTCATTTTAATTGTCGCTATCCTCCCTAAGAAGGAAATCTGGAGCTTCCCCCACTTCTCTAAGTCTTGTTTTATGCTTTTTACCAAAGGGACATAATTGTCCTCTTTGAGAGCCAAATATTTTGTTGAGATCCACACTCCCAGGTATTTAACTTTCTTCACAATTTGTATTCCCATGGATTCCTCCAGGGCTTCTTTCTGATTTTTCGTCATATTTTTGGTGAGCATTTTGGTTTTAGATTTGTTTAATTTGAGCCCCGCTACTTCTCCATCTTGTCAAGTACTTCCAATATTTGTATGCCTGTTTCCGCCGGTTCTTCCATGATTAAAACGACATCATCCGCGAACGCTTGGACTTTATATGTTTCCTTCCTGATTTTGAGCCCTTTAATTTGATCACTCTCTCTAATCTTCTTTAATAGCACTTCTAGTGCCAATATATACAGAAGTGGTGACATTGGGCATCCCTGTCTTACTCCTTTACTGATCTGAAATGTTTTAGTAAGTTCGCCGTTTACTAGGATGTTAGCCCTTTGCTTTTCATAAATCGTGTTTATTGTGTTTGCAAAATTTTGTCCAAATCCCATTATATTAATTTGTTGCTTTATAAACTCCCAATTCAAATTGTCGAAGGCCTTCTGGGCGTCTAAAATAACTAATGCCACCTCTTTGTCCGGGTGTTCCTCATAGTATTCTATCACATCCAAAATCATCCTTGTGTTATTCCTAATTTGCCTCCCTGGGAGGAATCCATTCTGGTCACTATGTATTATCTTATTGAGGATTCTTTTTAGTCTTTCCGCTAATATGTTCATGTATATTTTATAATCAATATTGAGAAGAGAAATTGGCCTATAATTCTGTATCAATTTGGTGTCCGATCCTTCTTTTGGTAAGAGTGTAATATAAGCCTCTCTCCAAGATTCTGGTATTTTATTTTTCAATAAGGCCTCATTAAAAATTTCAAGCATTCTTGGAAGCAGAATGTCTTCTAATTCTAAATTTTTATATAATTCCCCTGGGAATCCGTCCGGGCCTGGAGATTTATTCTTTTTCAATTTGGCAATTGCTGTCTTTAACTCTGTTGATGTAATCTCTTTATTCAACATCTCTTTTTCCTCCTCTCCGATCTGTGGCATTCCCTCCTCCAATAGATATTGTTTTACTTTCTCTTTGGGAATATCTTCTTCTTTATATAAAGACGCATAGTATTCGCATGCTATTTCCAGTTTTTCTTCCTCCTTGGTTAGAATGTGGCCTTCCGGGTCCTCTAATTGGAAAATAATCCCTTTCTCTCTCTCTTTTTTAATTCTATAGGACAGCCACCTGCCTGGCTTATTGGCGTTCTCAAAATAATATTGTTTTGTTCTCTTAATTTCATATGCTAATTTTTCTTGATCCATTATATTTAATTTATGACGGATGGTCATCCAATTTTCTTTTATTGTTTCGTTGTCAGGGTTTTGTTGTGCCTCTTTCTCTGCCTTTGCCAGTTCTTCTAGCAATGTTCTTTGAGCTTCTCTCCTCTCTTTATTTCTGTATGCTCCGTATGCTATCATTAGGCCTCTTAAATAGGCCTTCATCATATCCCAGATTATTCCCCGGTCCATTGGTTCTTTTTCATTTTCTTCGAAAAAAATTGTTAGCTCCCCCCTAACTTTGTCAATATTTTTTTTGTCTCGTAGGAATTGTGTGTTCATTCTCCATCTCGTATTCTTTCTCTTGTATCTACTCTTCCATCTAATTTCCAGTGGATTATGGTCTGCCCAGGTGTTGGGTAAGATCTCTGCTGATATAATGTCCATTCCCATATTCCTGCTCACCCACATCATATCTATTCTAGACCATGATTTATTAGGATTGGAATAGAAAGTGTACTGTCTTTTATTGGGGTGTAATGTTCGCCAAATGTCTACGAGATTTAGTTCATCCACTAAGTCGAAGAAGGTTTTTGGTAGATTTTTCCTTTTTTTCTTTTGGCCTCTGGGTCTTTTATGATCTTTATTCGTGTCAACCACTCCGTTAAAGTCCCCAATGATGCAAATATTATTATTATCCATTCTCCTTATTATTTCTCGCGTTTTATTATAAAATTCTTTCAAATTTTTGTTTGGGGCATAGATCGCTGCTATTAATATTGAAGAGTTGCCTCTCTTGATTTCAACAATTAGTAGTCTGCCTTTTGGGTCTGCATATTTCAATTCTGTCTTTATCTCTTTTTTGATATATAGTGCCACCCCTCTCTTCTTCTTCGTGGCTAAGGAGGTATAAAGATTCCCCAATTTTTTATATTCCAAATATTTTTTGTCTTCTTGTTTAATGTGTACCTCCTGGAGACAGACTATGTCTACATTTTGTGTGACTGATTTGTTAAAGAAAGTTTTTCTTTTTTTATAATCATTAAGTCCATTTACATTGATCGAAAGGATTTTCCAATCATCCATCCTTTTTGCCTTGTGTTGATTTACTTGAATTTAAGGTTGGTGTTTGCTCGGACCGCTCTTTGTGGTCTTTGTTTCTTCCCTGCTTCTCTACTTTCTTTCTCTTCCTTCTCTTTCTCCTCTAAACTCTCTTTCCCCTCCGGGGTCCCTTCTTTGGATCTTCTTTGGGTGAGTTCCTCTTCTGTGGTAACAGCTTCCAATTCCTCTTTGCTACTCTGTTCATCTTCTGACTCTCTCAGTTGTTCAAGGAATTCTTGAGCCTCCACCAGACTGTTTATTTTAATTTTCCTCCCTTGCCATGTAATCAGCATGCCCTCTGGCAAGGTCCATCTGAAGAGTATATTCTTCGTTATTTTTTATACATTATGTTTGCAATCTACCCAATAATGAAAGTCCTCTGGGAAGATGACTAACTTACTGTCTTAACATAACATTGATTATGAAGTAACATTGGTAAGATTTAAAAAAAAAAAAAAAGGAAATCTAAGGCAAAACATGGGTCGCATGTATTAGACTCTCAAAGGTAGAAAGTCTCATAACTCTAATGGTTTGTGACCGATCTGCCAGGCAGTCCTTACTTAACCTAACAATAAGAAACATTTATAATTCTATGTCCCATACAGCATATCATCGGCATGATTGGGAGTCACCCAAAGTTTGGTATAAGATGGGCTGCTACATACAGTAAATGTTTTAAAATACATAAATAAAAACAAAAAAATACAAAGGAAATGCCAACTTCCACGTCAGGCAGGCTGACTAGAAAGCAATGCCACCTAATTCAATCTCATTGAAGAGCTGTGGTGGCACAGTGGTTAGAATGCAGTACTGTAGGCTACTAAAGGCTACTTCTGCTGACTGCCAGCTGACTGCAATTTGGCAGTTCGAATCTCACCAGGCTCAAGGTTGACTTAGCCTTCCATCCTTCCGAGGTGGGTAAAATGAGCTTACAGAGGGCTGTAAAGCACTGTGAAGCGGCATATAAGTCTAAGCGTTATTACTATTGCTGATTGTCACTTTTCTACAGACCCTTCAACAAACACTTCAATATCACAGATTATTCCAGACTGACATATAACCGATTAAGCAGGTAAGGCTGGCAAAGGTGGACTGTGCAAAGGCTACAGCTCTGCAAAACAAATTGCCAATCCTTGAAAACCACAGCCATACACATTTAAATCAGACCTAGAGAGAATAAATGCACAATTAAAATGCTATCTCCATGGCAACATATTTTCCTTTAAGAACCAATATTGATAAATTTGGATCAGAGTGCAGGAATTTAGTCCAGGAAGAAAAAAACAAGAAAGGGGTCCTTGGTGCTTTCTTAGTTTGGTTTTTTCTTGCAACCTTAGCTAGATAACACCAGTGCTTCAAATATTCTCTTTTATCGGAAAAAAGAACAATAATAACAATCTGTTTAGATCATAATAAAATCTTCTAAAACTTTATCTTTTTTCCTCTGATAAACTATAGGTAGTGCTCGACTTATGACCACAATTGAGTCAAGAGTCTATGATGCTGAGAAATTTGTTAAGTTAATCTTGCCCCATTTTATGACTTTTCTTGCCACATTTGTTAATGAACCACTGCAGTTAAATTAGTAATACGGTTGAAGTGAATCTCACTTCCCCATTGACTTTGTTTGTCAGAATGTTACAAAAAGATGATCACATCATGACCCCAGGACACTGCAACTGCCATAAATATGAACCAGTTATCAAGCATCTGAATCAGTGGTGGGTTCCTCCCAGTTCCGCCGAGCCAGTAGCGGTGACGATATGATGTCACCGAACTGGTTCTGCCTCCCCGCCCCCCCTGCATTATTCTTACCTTTTATTTCTCCTCACCCCAATCTATTGCTGCCTCCTGAGTCCCAGCTGATCGGCTAGAGGGGAAAAAACTGTTTAAACTCTTGCCGCGGGGCTTCAAAGAGCCACCCTACAGCTGATCAGTGTTAAAAGAAAACAAATGAGTAGATCGGTGCCTGCAAAAATAAATGGGTAGACCAGGGCCTGCAAAAGTAAATGAGTAGACCGGTGCCTGCAAAAATAAATGGGTAGACCAGTGCTTGCAAAAACAAATAAATAGACCGGTGCCTGCAAAAATAAATAGGTAGACCAGTGCCTCCAAAAACAAATGAGTAGACCGATGCCTGCAAAAATAAATGGGTAAACCAGTGCCTCCAAAAACAAATGAGACAACCGGTACAGCTCTGCAAGCAGTTAAAAGCCTGGTAGACCAGTACCTCTGCTAAATACTAAAGAATTGTCATATGACCATTAAGCCACGCCCACAAAATAAGCCACGCCCACAGAACCAGTAGTAAAAATTTTTAGAACCCACCCCTGATCTGAATGTAAATCATGTGACTATGGGGGATGCTGCAACGATCATAAGGGTGAAAAATGGTCTTTTTAATTATTGTTTCCTGGAACCTTTTATTACTTCCTTTTGTAGAGCACATTTGAAGATTGAAGTCTCTAGTCTGGGTAGAAAACAATGAAGTAGGGAAAGAATCAACTGGATGAGGTACCATTCAAATTTTGATAAGCAGAGCTGAAGGATTGGAAAAAAATGTTTTTTTATTGTTTAGTCTAGGAAACGGTGTACAGTTCAAATAAAATATGCAGCTGATGAATAATAGGAATTCATGAATACACTTTATTAGGAAGATACTTAATGTGCAGTTTATCATCAACTCTCTTTTCCTTCCTCAAAAGTCCAATTTCCATAATGGCCAGATTTTACAAGGGAAGTCTTTGCACTTTCATTTTAGAAGCTGCCTTGAGAAAATGACATATCTCAGTAAAAAAAAAAAAACAAAAAAAAAAACCTTTGATAATTGAATAACAAGCTTTCTTTCAAAGTGTTTAATGAAACACTTACCTGAAGGTAGATTATTAGCAGTTTGTATGCTAATTTAAAGTTGAAACAGTATCTTCTGTGCAGTTTTAATAAAAGTGCTGCTTTATAAAAATGTAAATGCTGAACCACATTTGTAACCACATTTAGAAAAGGTCACTTACTATCCAACGAGTCAGAAACGTGCATAGGATGTCTTATGTACCCATTAATTGCCAGAAAATCATCTAAAACCCTTTGGATAATGCATCACAGAGATCAGAAAGATAAGCCTGGAATCAGGAAACACATCTTAGCCATCTGGAATCCCTGGAAGCCAAGCTTAACGTACCATCGTCATCTGCGGGGTTCAGGGGGTTTGACTTCAGTGTGAAGATTTTTCGCAGTTTACAGTTGGCTGAAACAATAATGCCATCCAAAGACTGAAAAACAGCGCCTTTGAATATCTCACTGGTAAATGCCACCAGGTCAATGCACAAATTGCACCACTAAGGAGAGGGGGGGAAAAAAGTTTAGAGACATATTTGTAAAAACTAATTTTCAATAAAATACTTTATTAAAAAACAATTATATTTATTGCTTGGCTTACATGCCACTCTGGCCTCATCTAAATAGCCCAAAGGCATAGAGTTAGTAATGTAACAAGTTTGAGTTCATGCAAGCAAAAAAAGAGAGAATAAGTCATAATTTTGAAAATTGTCTCTCAAAATTTCCTGAACAATAATAAAAAAAAAATTAGCTTCTTCGGTGCTGACATTTTTAATGGAGAATAGACAATCCGTGACTGTTGGCTCACTGTTTCAGAGATATTTCCGTACATAAACAGAAAGACCACATGGGCAAAAAAGTAGAGGGAGCAGTAACAGCTTTTTATTGGCTTCCCCATTGACTTTCCCTGAGGGAAGCTGACAGGGAGTGTTGGAAATGACAATCACGTGACTGTGGCTGACCAGACCAGCGGTGCAGAGGCATTGAAGTGGCCACAACTTTGCCAAATTTCAATCCCATAGGAGTCATGGGTCCTCGATTTTGTCCACATTTTTTAAATTATTCCAGCTGGGGTAGATTGATTCAAAAATTTTGGCCAATAGCCTCTAGGTCAGGGGTGTCAAACTCAAGGCCTGTGGGCTAGATGCGGCCCGTGGGGTGCTTAGATCTGGCCTGCAGGGTCGCCCTGGAAACAGCAAAGGACTGGCCTGCGGGCCTTGAAAAGAAAAGGAAGGAAGGAAGGAAGGAAGGAAGGAAGGAAGGAAGGAAGGAAGGAAGGAAGGAAGGAAGGAAATAATGACTGGAAGGCAGGATTTGAGGGAAGTCCTACCTTAGCACGTGGCCACCACAGGTGCCTCCAATACAAGTGACGTCAAGCTGGCAATGCCCCCTTCTCCCCCAAGGTCAAGCACAACCCTGACATGGCCCTCAATGAAATTGGGTTTGACACCCCTGCCCTATAGTATACTGTTTTGCCCAACTGAAGGTTACAAACAATCAAACAGACAAGAGTTTTAGTATTCTATAGATATTATGCAAAAATCCCAAATGGAAATATCAAATCAAATCACGAGCTATGAGTTATTATACCTTAATAAAGGCAAGTCAAAATAATGCAGATTAGACTGTATAGTCAAAAAATGGTAAAACCCAATTCACTGGCATGTAAGTAATTAAATTAAATTAAGTAATTTAATTTAAGGTTGATGTATCAGCTGTTCAGGTACTTTTTAAAAAGCTAATTATTCTGGAACTGATTATTTTGGGTGAAATTTGAGCTCATTTTCAAGGCCATTCTGAGATGGCTTACTATCAGGTTCTTAAAATCAACCAAGTTATGTGTATCAGTTATGATAACTAAAATTCATTTATTCCAAATATGCCACATGTCCTGCTCTGCAAAGTAATGCTAATTGTGGATATAAAGCTATAGGTTACATAATAATATAGAAATTTCACATCAGTGAAATGTTATTTTAATGATTGGTTTGCCAACTCCTCCAATGAGGTTTTAAGGGACCATCTGGGTTCATTAATAATAATCCCCCAGATTACATAAACCTCTGTGTGCCATTGTACTCTGTTGAAACTCCACTTATTTGACAGAAGAGGCTAATTTTTCTATCGTTTTTTTTTAATAACTGACCAGGCCTAAAAGGATTTGGTAATCGCTTAAGTCATGACTCCAGAATGTTCCCAATAAATACATAGATGTATCAGTTGTTCCCAATTTTCTTAGTCCTTGACTCAAAGAAAATACAAGGCCATCAGAACATAATACAATTCTTGGATTATCTCCTTTTTTTTATGTAACATTTCTCCTCAGGATGTAATTAAAACCAATTCTCCTTCGAGGCAAGACTGACATGGCAGTTCTGCACCTCCATATGGTGATCCAGCTTTATTTGTGCAAACATGTGTAAATGATCTGGAGGTAAGGTGCTAGTTTGCCTAGACTGCGTAGGAAGATGTTTTGAGAACTGATAGCTTGTATGGACAAACCAGGTTTAAAGTCAGAACTCAGTCCTTCTCCATTAGGGCAAAATAACAGCGAGTCCAAGTTCTGATAGGGACCCTGGCATGGCATGTATAAAGATGAAAAGCAATGGAATAAGGAACCCATTTGAAATTAAACTGATACCTGGCACACTAACAAGAAGCTCATTTCTTTTATTCATAGGAAGATCACATGTATTCTTTTCAGGTAGTCACAGCACCAGTGGTGAAATCTGAACTGGTTTACTACTGGTTCGCTGGCTGCGCATGCGCGCCGTGTGCCAAACGCATGCTGCGTCTGTGCATGGGCAGTGCTGTGTGCGTGCATGTGCAGTGGGCACCAAATGCGAGCTGTGCACATGCATACGCAGTGCGCGCCAAAAGGAGGTTTGGGAAGATAAGTAGAACAGCGCGGGGTGTGTGTGTGTGTGTGTGTGTGTGTGTGATCAGCTGTGGCGTGTGATTGTGGGAACCTTTTTAAAAACTTTTTAAAAGCATTTTTTACTAGTGGCTCAGGCAAATAGGTAGTAAAAAATGCTTTAAAAAAGTAAAAAAAAAAAAAAAAAAGGTTCCCGCGATTGTGCGGCATAGCTGTGATCGTCTGAGCCTTTTTTTCACTTTTGTAAAGCATTTTTTACTACCTATTCGCCTGAACCGGTAGTAACAAAATGCCTAAAAAGTAAAAAAACCCAGTTCCGACGATCAGCTGAGCGACGCGCGATTGTTGGAACTTTTTTTTAATATATTTTTTACTACCGGCTCAGCGAATCAGTAGCATTTTTTACTATCGGTTCCGGCGAATTGGCCCAAACCGGTAGCATTTCACCCCTGCACAGTACCACAAATTTTGAAAACCCCAACATTGTATGTTTTTCTATTCCTGTACATCTCCACCCCGGACCACTCCAATGATGTCCTTGAAGTGATGTCCCGGTGCCTGGAGGCTGTACGGATCTGGATGGGGAGAAACAGACTCAGGCTCAACCCATCCAAGACCGAGTGGCTGTGGTTTCCGACATCCCGATATAGTCAGTTGGTGCCATCACTGACTATTGGGGGCAAGTCGTTGGCCCGCACGGAGAGGGTCCACAACTTGGGTGTCCTCCTGGACTCACAGCTGTCTTTAGAAGGGCATCTGACGGCTGTGGCCGGGAGGGCATTTTATCAGGTTCGCCTGATTCGCCAGTTGCGTCCCTTTCTGGATCAGGACTCGTTAAATACGGTTACTCATGCCCTCGTCATTTCCCGCCTGGACTACTGCAATGCTCTCTACATGGGGCTCTCCTTGAGGAGCACCCGGAGGCTCCAGCTGGTCCAGAATGCGGCCGCATGGGTGGTTATGGGAGCGACGTGGCACTCCCATGTGACCCCCCCTCCTGTGCGAGCTGCACTGGCTCCAGGTGGTCTTCCGGGTGCGCTTCAAGGTTTTGGTTACCACCTTTAGAGCGCTCCATGGCCTAGGACCGGGGTACTTAAGAGACCGCCTTCTGCCACCAGTAGCCTCTCACCGACAAGTACGCTCCCATAGAGAGGGGCTTCTTAGGGTCAAACAGTGTTGACTGGTGGCCCCCAGGGGGAGAGCCTTCTCTATGGGAGCACCTGCCATCTGGAACGAGCTCCCCCCGGAGATACAGAGGATCACTGATTTGCGCGCTTTCTGCCGTGCCCTTAAAAGATTCCTATTCCAGCAGGCCGGCCTGGCCTAACCTCTTTTTTAAATTGTTTTTAAATTTTTTAAATTTTAAATCTGTCTTATAATTGGGGTTTTTAAATTTTGTTTTCTGGGCCAAATTATTTAATTGTATTTTAATGATTTTTTAACATTTGTATTATATGTATTCTATCTTTTGGCTGTTCACCGCCCTGAGTCCTTCGGGAGTAGGGCAGTATATAAATTCAATCAATCAATCAATCAATCAATCAATCAATCAATCAATATTTTTAAAAACTGGTTTCTGTAGCCAATCAACATACATTATAAGTTGTGGGGGATCAAAACTGAAACAATTAATTTAATGTGTTTCAGAAGTATATTCCAATCTATGTTAGACAAATAAAATATAACTTATAGTATGTACATTATAACTCACTGTATGATGTTTTATTCCACTGAGCATGTTTGCTCCCCATTATTAGTTTAATGAAACAAAAAAGAGTTCTAGTAGCAAAAATCAATACATTTCTTGGAGCATTTTGTTTATTTGTTCATTTCACCTTCCCCCTGGTTTTCAGAAACAAACTGTTAGGAGCATGGAAATTCATCTTCCTAGATCATTATTTATTATTGCTGTGGCTTTAAACCTCAACAGATTTCACTGGCTGGGACCAAAATCTATCAAAGGCAAGGATTAAGGTGCTTGCTTTTGCTTTTGCTTTTCTGAGTACAAAAAGAAAACTGTTGTGAGTGAAATGAAGGGGACACGTTTATATTGTTTAGTAACATATAACACTAGAAGATAGGATTAATTCAGAACAAATTCTGCAGTAAAAATTAAACCCACATAGCGAAATTAATTCCTGACTTCTGACTGTAGAAAAGAGATGAAAAAATTAGACATTTTATTAATTTGATAACATTTCTAAGGGATGCATAAAACATACCAATTTCAATTTTAAAAACAACAACAAAGAACTATTCTTATTCCTGGATGTTTGGGTTTTTTTCCTTTAAGAAGAAAACAGTATCTCCAAATTACCTCTGCAAGAAAACATTGCATATGTAAATAGTCTGGGGGATTATATGACACACACATTCATATTTGATTTGCGTTTAAGGATATCCGAAAACATGGACGCCATCAACAAGGGATATGAAAATTAATGACATAATGCACCCAAGAGAAACTGACCACAGTGGAAGTGAAATTATAAGCCTGTTGTGGTCCTGTAGTAACAGTGCTGCTTAGCAACCGAGTTGCTGGTCCCAACTGCAGTCACTAAGTAAGTACTACCTCTTTTTACTATAGATTGCACGAATGAAAGGAAATGCATGTTTTACAGGATATCTTAATTTTGTAAATTAAATCTGAAGCTTATTTCCCTATATACATGAATCTAAGAATTCTCTGTTGTTTCCTTACTTCCCTTCCCCCAAAAAATTTCAGACAGAAATCTGGAATCATTCTTAGAAACACACTAGTTCTAGTTAGAATTAATTGCCAGTGATGTTATTGCAGAGGTAACAAAATCATCTTATAGAGCAAGGTCATTTCTCCTAATTCTCCTAATCTTTGGCATACCATCTTCGATGTTTTTTATTTAATTTCTATCGTAATCAAGCAGTTAAGGTGCTATGCATATAGAATTAATAACATAGCATTATTGGAATGCTTGGCATGAAAATTGTGTTTTGGTTCTCATCCACTGAATAGGAATGGGAAGAACGAACAGCACCTAGAAATTGTCAGTATGATTCATGATTGATCTCGTGTTCCACCAATCTACTTAATCTTCATGCCACAGAAGTGCCTAATGATGATCCAGTTTGTACTACATTGTGTGCATTGCTGTACAATTAATTCTGAAGAAATATGTGAAATTAACCAGAAAAACAATTTCTTGTAATCATGATATGCTGGATCGCTGGTAGGAATGACCAAATATTTAAGCACTGCAATAGAAAGTATTATTATTTATTTATTTATTTTTGTGTGTGTCGCATTTCTAAGTAGAAGAGAATCACACATGACAGTAATCATTTGAACAAGGAAGGAAATATACTTACAATTTTGCGCTTGATCATAAAGAGAGGGATTTTTGCATGCAGAGGGGTTACAGATAATTCTTTGTGGATCGTCGATAAATACAATCTTCTTTTAATATTTCCTAAATCAGTTATCCTGCAAGAGAAAAAATTGTGAGATGATAGAAATTGATCTCCATCAATTCAAAAACCTTTCTCTCTGGGCAGCCACAAAAAACCATCATTCACATGTAAAAGCTTTATATCAAGGCTAGCAAATGGAGAAGTTAAATATTATCCTTCTACAAGATAAGTAATGAGATTTCTCTTTCAAATTCATAGTCGCTTCAAGCTGAATACATAAAATCACTTTACATGTTAATTTTATTTCAACACTACACACTCTTCACTTGATTTCCATAGCATTTCAAACTTACGAAAGAATTCAATTTACATGAATTGAGAAACCACAAGCCTTCAAAAATCATGCTTTTCCCCCCAGCTCCCTTCAGCTTGTGTGATCTTGGAAAATTCTATCACATCTCTAAAAAGGAATATCGTTATGTTTTCATTTTCTAAAAATGCATCTGTAATATCATATGGGCTTTGTTTAAAAATATATGCAAAACATTAACATGTCAGTTTCCTCTTCTGATCGCCTACCTCCAAATATCAAACCCACATGCTTACTGCTATTTAAGCTGTTCTCCAATGATGCCTGAGACACTATAACTGAACATCACTAGTAGGTTAGAGCAGGGGTGCTATTCAGCAGGTTCTGGAGAACCGGTAGCGGAAATTTTGAGTAGTTCGGTGAACCGGCAAATACCACCTCTGGCTGGCCCCAGAGTGGGGTGGGAATGGAGATTTTGCAATACCCTTCCCCTGCCACGCCCACCAAGCCACGCCCACCAAGCCACACCATGCCCACCAAGCCACGCCCACAAAACCGGTAGTAAAAAAAATCAGATTCCACCACTGGGTTACAGTCACAAACAGTTTGGTCTCCTATATGCTATTTCCCGTTTCCAAAAATTTCATATTAGCTAAGTTTCTAATTTCATAACTGAAAAGTTTTGTTCTACCAGAATGTAAAGTTTTAGACCTATAGGTTTATTCAGTTCCCTTTTCCATCAGGCAGGCTAGCAATTCCTATTGCTTGCGTTTTCCCTTTCTGATAAACAATTTTAGACAAGTCCTCAAAATCAGAATATTTTCCATTATTTTGGATATACAAGCTACAAGGGCTGTTTCTTAGTCTGAATGTCACCAGTTTATAGGTGGCAATGTTCTTGGGACAGTTTATGGGAAAAATAGAAAAAAAATAGTTAAGAAAATAATCCTTTAAATGCATGGCACAACATAGGAGAACAAACCCATCAGGACAAGATTCAGCAGTCCATCTGCATTTGAAAGACAAAGGTCACTCTTTTGAAGACAGCAAAGTCCACATTCTGGACAGAGAAGACTGCTGGTTTGAAAGAGGGGTCAAAGAGGCTATCTACATTAAGACTGAATAGCCCTCACTCAACAGAAGGGGGGGATATTACACCACCTATCCTCTGACTACTCTGTTGTAGTCCTTTCAGCAGTTTCAAGAAAGTTCCACATCTATTTGCACTATTCAGATGACCCCGAGGATTCAAGTGGCCTCAACGATTCTCAGAATGAGTGCTAACAATTAGATGACTGCAAGGAATATAAATCCTTCCATTTTCCACCATTCAGTCAGATCTGAAGAAGCTTCTTGGATGAGAATGTCTTCAGGGAAAAAACAAAGTTCAATTGTCTTTTGAAAAAGCACCTTTGGGACAGCCATGATCATGGCTCACTCAACCATGACTGAAAATCTCCATAGACAATCCTTTAAATAGGAGTGGGAGCCAATGTAGCCAATGAAGACTAAACATTCTCAAGTGCAATGGAATGTTGAGGGGGGAGAAAAGCAAAATGAAGCAAGTCAATGGAATAATTAGAATTATTTTTATGAAAAAGAATGTACATCATCTTCTAGCAGGAGACTTAAAAAGAGATTTGATCTTATAAGAAAAACATGCCAATGAATCAATTCTTTTAAGGGACGAGAATAAGAAACTACCACACTTTATTCATTCACATTCTTTCACAAGTTAAAACAAGCCAGTGTGGTCCAGTAGTTAAGGCACCAGGCTGGAAAATGGAAAACTTGTGAATTCAAGTCCAACCTTAGCCATGGATGCTTTGGGCGAGTCACTCTCTCTCTCTTAGCCCAATTCACCTCATAGGGTTGTTGTGGGAAAAATAGCAGGAGGAAGGTGTGTTGGATAGGTTCACTGCCTTGTGTTATTTGTAAAAAAATAATAAAGGTGGGATACAAATGAATGAACATTTACCTTCTGCTATGGTGCATAGTACCTAGTGAGATTCATAAAATACAGAAAACAAAAACAGAATGTAAACAGTTGAAGACCTATCTTACAATTAACATTTAAAAGCCCAGCAAAAGAGATGTATTTTTACAGCAAATATAGATGGGCCTTTTCCAGAGCTTTCTTTTGATGCCCTCCTATCAGCTCTACTGGCAGGAAGATTTTATGGGAGTCCTTATTTGCACAAATTTTGGCCTTGTGGATCCACGGAGGTAGAAACTCTTGCTCATGTCCTCAGATGGTGACCTTTTTTGAATGCCACAAGACGTTCTTTGATCTCCTCAATCATTTCCAAATATGAGTGCCAACACTAATCAATCGTATTACTTTTTAAGGGATGCTAACCCCACACTCAAATATCAGGTGGCCAAAGATCTTCAAGTGCAAAACTTTCAGTTAGATATATTGTTTTATTATGCTATTGGTTTTTTTCTTTTCTTTTCTCAATAATGAATTGTTGCATCGAACTATTTCTCATTTTTACTGTAAAGGCTGGTCAAAGACCGTAATAAAGGAATTTGATTTGATACAGGTTAGTTAGCTGCTGAGACAAATGAGGAGCAAATGCAATTCTTGAGGGAATGCAGTCCATAACTTGTGAACAATATGAAAGAAAGCACTGCCCAATTTGCAAAAAAGACAGGCATCTAACAAGGAGATATATGCTGATATTTATTTCAAGGATTTATATGGCGACCAGTTCATAACAATGCAATGCAATGCAATGCAATGCAATGCAATGCAATGCAATGCAATGCAATGCAGTGCAATGCAATACAATACAACCATGTATAATAAACAGAGAATTACAATAAAACAACAAAAACAACAAAAACCACAGCAACTATGCAAAATTGGGGCACATCAACATGTACTATACAGGTAGTCATCGACTTACAAGCATTTGTTTAGTGACCATTTGAAGTTACAACCGCACTGAAAAAAAGCGACCTATGATCATTTTTCAGACTTACAACTATTGCAGCATCCCCATGGTCACAGGATCAACATTCAGATGCTTGGCAACTGGTTCATATTTATGACGGTTGCAGTGTCCCGGGGTCATGTGATCACTTTTTGCAACCTTCTGACAAGTATAGTTAATGGAGAAGCCAGATTCACTTAATAACCATGTTACTAACTTAAGAACTGCAGTGATTCACTTAAAAACTGACAAGGTCATAAACCCTAACAACTGTCTTACTTAGCAACAGAATGTTGGCCTCAATTGTGCTTGTAAGTCAAGGACTACCTGTACTGGCAGGACAGCTTACCAAACATCCAATTTCTTATTCAGAAGACTACTTCTTGGTAAGACCATTGATCAGTCCAGAAAGATACCAACATCAATGATATCAGAAGCTGCCTGGCAGGGTCTCACTTCACAGTTTTTGCACTAGGTCATTCATCAAGGCAATGAAAGCAGCTTCAATACCATATGCCAGCTGAAATCTCAAAGGGAATGTATTCACATAATCACACCATTGAGATGTACCTGGAGCTCCAAGGCTAGCAGGCTCATGCTAATTTTTCCCCCCCAGGAATGAAATCTGATTTTACAGTTTTCCTGAATCTTCATCAAAGGTCTTACTACATGTAGGGAGGACTAGGGAGCCTCATTTCTTTTGCAATGAAACATGTTCATCTCCATTAACCTGGCAGACTTGATGTGTCCGCATCCTTTTATCTCCTTTATATGTTCTGAGAACTTCACTAACTTTTTTTTGCTGTCCTCATTGTCTTTATAAAACTTCTTTCCTTTCTTCCCATATCTATTTTAGACTCCTTTTTCCATGATCATTTAATCCCATGAAATCTTATCTATCACTGCTCTAAATGCTTGCTTAGTTGCAAGATTCATATATGATATATAAATTAGGAACACCAACATTATATAACCACATATCATTATCACGCTTATGCTTTTTAACTAAGTCTTTCCTACTGGTTAATATCAAGTCAATGGCAGCTCAATGCCTTGAGATTTCTTCTACTCTTTGAAGAGAAGGTTGTCAGCAACACAAGAATTTCCAGAAGGAATTGGTTTGGCGAAGCTTGTTTCTCAATGGAAACTGACCGTAATTAATACCTCCAATCACTACTACTTTATGTTTCTTTGAAAGATCTGCAGTTTCCTTCTGGAAAGCTGAATCTGTATAGGAATTTGGAGATAACTTTAATGAAGATATGTAAATGTCCTTAGGAACAGGAAAGTGTGAAAAATAAATGCAGAACCTTGCCTTGTCCTGTTTGGTATAAATAGGGGCAAAGGGAAACTCTGACAATTATTCTGTCATTACACCCTACAATAGGGGTGTCAAACTTGCGGCCTGCGGGCCAGATGCGTCATGTGCTGGTCACACCCACCGCCAGTTTAGCAAAGGGGGAAAAGTCACAATACGTCAGGTGATGACATGATGCCACTAGTTTGACATATTGCCCTATAACAATAGAGTAGCATTCCTGTGATGTTTGCAGGGTCTGGTTCCTGAACTGGCCTGCCTCTCAGGGCTAATACATTCATATCTTCTGCTTGGTTGGGTGGACAAAGTTAGACAACTGCATTATTCATTTTGCGAACTCCGTGTGGCATCAGGAAGATTATCCACCCAGTAAACGCTCAGCTCCATCCAGTTGCCCAAACTCTACCCCAAATTAAGAGATTACAGGGTAGTAATAAGGGAGTTATTTAAAACAGCTGCATTCTACAGTATCAGGTTCATTCACTTGGATTTCTGAGCAGGTATAGGCATTTCTGACATAGAATGCAACATCTGTTTCCCTTCTATTGCTTAATTTATTCCTTGTGAATAAATTATATCCTTCAATTGCTTTATTTTAATCAAGGGAGACATGTGACCAGATTTATTAAATCATATTTGTCTCTCTGAACTTGGAGTTCATGTTAATCTTCTCGTGCTCTGAACATTAGTATATATCATGAAGACAATGCCAAAACTTCCCATTTTTTCAAAGCTTGGCTAAGTAGGCCCATTTTACCAACAAACCCACATGTTTCACCTAGATATATTTTATCAGTCTTTGTGATGCACAGGCCACACCGAACAAGCATTGGATCATCACTGGCTCCAGATGATTACTTAAACTATGACACCCCCCCCCCCCCAAAAAAAACGAATTTCTTCTATCAATTCCATTTACAATGTTTTTCCTTTTCTGGTTTTCTTCCAGGGAGTAGAATGGAAGGATGGATAAAAACACCTGAGTCTAAGATGCTCTACTACATAAATCTTCAAATCCCATGATGGCACAGTTGCAGCTATTGGTAGTTTTTTTTTTTTTTTTTTTGCAATGCCATTTGTTTCTACAGTGACGCTTAAAAGTTTGTGAACCCTTTTGAATGTTCAATATTTTTGCACTCACAAAAGGAAACTTTTGTAGAGAAGAGATCACATTTTATGTCACATTTATGCAGAAATATTGAACATCCAAACAAGTTCAAAATTTTTTAAGCATCGTTGTATGTGGGTTAAAAGTAAGAGGTAAATTTTAGTAGACTTGTTACCAACTTAAAAGTTTTGTCAAACTTCTAGACCTCACTCCTGGCAAACTCTAAATTTCATAAGCCAGTAGGTTTGATCGGAACACATTTATTTGCTACTTTCTGAATCACAACTTCTTATTTTTTTTCTAGCCAGACACTGCTGGAAAGATTTTGTCCTATAGATGTCGACTATTATGTCTCTCAACCCATAGTGCTGTCAGTCTTCCAAGATAGACCAAACTAGAAAACCAAAATCATGATTGCTAATACTACTTTTATTATAAGCTTACCGTAACAGAATCTTTTAAGCCTGAATGAACCTCCCCACTTCCTTCACCTTTATCAGAAGTAGGAATGGTCTCATCTGAGATGCTTACTTGGGTTACATTTCTGTATGTTTCTTTTATCTGTTGTCTTGGCTGTGTTGCTTCCTCTGTTTTTCAATATTACTCCTACAGTCCCTTACAACTGTCCCTTTGTTTTCTTTCCCTTAAGATTGTACCATTTTTTACAAGGGCATGAAAACTGTTTTTGTGTACCAGGGGTGCAAAATATCTTCCACAACTCTTGATTCAAGTATTTATTCACTGGCTTTCTCCTCCTTCTGAAGAGCTAGTACTTCTAGCAATTTGTTGTACAGTATCCTATTTTCCTTTGTTTTCATTAGTGGAGGTGAAGTTTTTTTGAATATCCAATACTTGTATTTGTCAGGGTTCCAAGTAAAACACCCATAATGAACAAAACTCTGAGGCAAGTAGATTCCTCAAAGAGTAGTTTTAGTGGATATATCATATTGGCACGAGCTGGTTCCCACAGTTTTCACCTAATTAAAAGTTTTTCTCCCTTTCCCAAACTATCAGTCACATGGTCCAATCAAGGTGTCATCTGGTTGCCTGGTAACTTCACTCCTCCTCTCTCTGACCACTTGTGGGAATGTCCTTGGTTCCCAGGAGAAAGCATTTTGTTTTGGCTACAAAACCCCAGCTATCTCTATTCCCCACTTCCCTATCTCTCAGTTCCAGTGTGGCAACACTGAAGCCTCAAAATGGCCTTGGTCAGGTCAGCTTCAGGGTTGACAATATTCTTTTTTTGAAGGACCACTACAATTATGGTTTCTGCAAAGACATGATAAATTGTTTTCAGACAGGATTACACACATGCCACAAAATGGTGAATCATAACTGCAGGTTCCTGGTCATCTTTTCTTTTTTTTTCTTAAGGATATGAATAATGTCCTTTTTGAGTGCCAGTGGTACAAAATCTTCAACATCTCTTGTTTCAAGTATTGAAGTTTTGGATTTCATTAGAAACTTTTTGAGATCAGCTGAAGACTTTTGATTTTTTCCCCTTTTTACACAAGACCTCAGGTTACCAAATATACATTTTCACTTAAACTAGAAATTTATTGGGATCTCCCCCTTCCAATTCCCCTTTAAAATGCTAACAGCTGTCCTGTCCTATTAACTCACTCAAGCTTATTCTATAAAATAGTATTCTTCTCTTTGATCACTCTTCTCTTTCCGTTCTGTTTTTACTTTCTGTCCTCTCAAAATACTAGAATTACTATAAAAGTTTGGATTTCATTAGAAACTTTGGGAGCATATTTAACATTCTGAGATTGTATAGTACCATAGACACTTAAAGGCCTATTCATAAAATGCTGTCTCTGTGGACTAGGCTAGTCACAAAATAACAATATTCCCTGCCATCTTTTCTGGCCCACAAGATAGTGACTATCAGTGTTAGCTTCTATTTACTTTTACTTTCCTGACAGCAGGCAAATTTTGAAACAATGCTCCAGAATTAAATTGTATATATTTTTATTTTCTCAAATAAATGTTAAATAAAATCCAAGATTATGTTTGGAAGAAAAGCACATTATTATCATTTATTGCATTTTGTTTAAAATTAAAATGTTGTAAAAACTTAACATTGAAATTAGCCAAGAAACCTGAAATATTTCCAGGATTACATCAGTAATACTTTAAGGTTCCATAAGAGCTAACAGTTCCATATTCAATCTGGGAGAAAAAACAAATATATCTTGAGTCTTCTAAAGTTCTCTTTTGAACAGATTATCCTAATGCCAGTTTCCCCAAGTTTAAACTATTTTGTACTCAGTTTTATGAAAAGATTATCTGTTTAGCCAAGCTTTAGAAAACTGTGCCAGATGATACAGAACCAAATATGTAATCCGCAAAACAGCTTTTAATTTGTCCAATATGGATAAAGCCCTGTAATGAATATAAATGTGCACAATGTTTAACTAATGAACCTTTTCCAGGAGCAGCTTATTTATGACTAAGATTTAACTATTTATGTTTCTAATTAATTTTGTTGGCTTGTCTTCCTTAATTTATTGGCAGGTGTCCATTCCATTTTGCTCTTGTGTTTATAAGGTGACCTGTTGCAGATGAACAATCTGTTCATTGACTATAAGACTGGCATAAAGTTTCACTGAATGTCATACTTACTCATGCAAGTAAACTAATACACTTTTATAAATGTATTCAAAAATATACTTAGAATACTGACATATATTAGACATATTGAAAGTTTAATCTGGCAGTAGATGTTTTATCTATATAGGTAGTCCTCGCTTTACGACCACAATTGAGCCTAAAGTTTCCATTGGTAAGCAAGGCATTGTTAAGTGAGTTTTTCCCCATTTTATGATCCTTTTTGCCACAGATGTTAAACAAATCACTGTAGTTGTTAAGTGAATCATGAGGTCATTAAGTGATTGTGCTTCCCCCATTGACTTTGCTTGTCGGAAGTCTGCTGGGAAGATTACAAATGATGATCACATAACCCCAGGACAGTGAAACTGTCACAAATACATGCCATTTGCCAAGTGCCCAAATTTTGATAATGCGACCATGGGGATGCTGCAATAGTCATAAATGTGAAAACTGAACATATGTCACTTTTTTCATTACTGTTGTAACTTCAAATGATCACTAAATTAATGGCTGTAAGCCTCATGTTTTTGCCATACCTTGGTAGCGAAGCAAAATGTGATCCTCAAAATCTCATATAAAATAAATCTGTAGGTCTTTTAAGTGCCACAAAATTCTCTGAGGATTTCAGACAAGGCTTGCAGCTAAAAGGCAGGGAGGGCACTGGCGTATCTCTTTGCCCCAAAGAGAGAAGACATTACTCTCTTGTCTTGGAAAAACTTTACCTTCTGTTTCTTTTACCCTCCATGGTCTAATTATAACTTCTTCCTAGTCCACTGAAACTATTGTAAGCCAAAACAGGCAATGCTTCAGTTTGCCTCCTGCTTCGTTTAAACCAGGAATCAAGTAGCTTAGTTAGGCTAGGGAAAAAAAATATCACTCCAGACAGGCAGTCCACACTCTTGCTCATTACCACTTAGTCAAAAGAAGTTTATAAAGAGCAGCTACAGCCTGCAGGCAGGATGTGAGAATTGCTTGGCTGGAAAATTTGTGTGGTGGTGATAGTGGAGGATGGGGAGAAATAAATGAGTGAAAGGATCGGACAGAATATTCTTTCACTGTTCACTGGAAACAGGTAGTCTCCGACTTACAATGGCACTGAAAAAAGTGACATGACCATTTTTCACACTTAACAACTGTTGCAGCATCCCCCACAGTCACATGATTAAAATTCAGATGCTTGGCAACTGGTTCCTATTTATGATGGTTGCAGTGTCCCGGGGTCATGTGATTGCTTTTTGAGACCTTCTGACAAGCAAAGTCAATTGGAAACCAGATTCATTTAACAGTTGTGTTGCTAACTTAACAATTTGATTCACTTATCAAGTGTGAAAAGAAAAGTCATAAAATGGGGCAAAACTCGCTTAACAAATGTCTCGCTAACCCAACAGAAATTTTGGGCTTAATTGTAGTCAAGGACTATCCATATTTTTTCTGTGTGTTTCAACGCCAACCGTCCCACTGTTCTCCTGATTTCTGGGCTCTTCCTGAAGTTTTCTTTAGGCAGGAGTCTCAGGCAGGGATGTTCTTACTGATTCTGGGGCTGTGAACAAGTAAAATCTTCAAACTGGAGAGGATGGATGGACAAATGATAAAAGGACTGAAAGGCCAGGTCTCTGAAAAGTTCTGTAGCTTGTGGCTTTAGAGGGAAGGTGTGGAAAGGCATTTCACGTAGCTTGGAAATAACATTTAGAAATAAAGGAAGAACAGCGTCCACCTACATCTCCCTAGTAGTACCTGCTTATAACTATTTGTTGGTTTTGGTTGTATATTGCCAACAAGCATTCATACTTCATAGTGAACAAAGAACCAGTGAGCTCATCCTTTCACTCATTTACTTTCCTCTTCAGCCATCAAGACTATACAAACACACACCCATACTGAGTAAACAAATGAGCAGATAAAACAGCCACCATAAACATAAATTAATAAGTGATTAAGTTGCTAAGTTAAAATCAATTAAAAAGCAGAAAAATAAGAGATTAATTGCATGATGGTATAGAGCAGCGGTCCCTAACTTTTCCAGTTTGTGGATCGCGAAGGGGGGAGTGAGAAAAAGGGAACGATTTTGCATGTCACATATGCATGCACTGTTTTCACAAATGCAGCTTTGCGCGCACTCGCCTACCACTTCTGCAGCCCTGTTCTGAACGGGCTGTGAACCAGCACTGGCCCGCAGATTGGGGGGGTTTGGGACCCCTGATATAGAGAAAAGAATAGAAACAGTATCAACAAATCATGCCTTCTCACTCAGCAAATGTTTTCTGGGAAATTTCAGTTTTCTGCAGCTTCTTAAGAGATCTACTTAAGGTGGCAAAACTCATCTCTGAGGGAAGCTATCCCAAAGAGTGGACACCACTACCCAAAAGCAGTGCTGCCAAATCTTACTCTTCCTCACCCCTCCGCAGTAGTTACTACCAGAAGCATCTTTCAAAAGAAGTAGATTGAATGGGTCCTTTCTGATTGGACTATGAGTTAACTAGAATGCCAACCGTTAGTCATCCAGACCTCTGCCCCTCCATCTACACTGGGCATGAATTGTCACTAGTTGATTTGGGACAGTTATTCCTCTGGCAGCTGTGTAGAACATCTCAAAAGTCAATTAAAACATTTTGCAGTTTAATATTCAGTAGCTTCTTTGATATTCAAAAACAAACACATACTTAATTGAGTGTAGAAGTTGAATTTTCTATTTGTTTGACATGAAAACTTCTAGAAACTGAATGGGCTTGGGTCATGGGCTATTTTTCTAAGCATGTAATTACAATTTTCACCCTTTCCAAATAGCAATTGCTTTGTATAATTACATATCCAAATTGAGTTCACACATTTACAAAAATCATTCTCTGTGATTATTTTTCCAAGCCCTCTTTTTGCAAATTTTCATGTTCTAACCTGACATACTAACATCCTGACAAACCATCTTGATTGCAGCTTTGTTTTCACAACAGTTTGGTACTAAAATGACAGAGTCGAGAACAGTAAAAAGCAAATGGCACCAATGAGTTTCTAATAATTTCGAAGTTACTCTCAGTAATGGTTTGTTACAGCCTTACTTTGTGAACATTTTTTGCCAGTTAATAAGGATAAGGGAAGGCAGCATATTTGCTAAAGTTAGTATTTCCATTTAAAAACATAAGAGCCTTTCTGCTGGATTAGGCCAACAATACTTCTAATCTAGCATTTCTGCCACTTGGTACCCCAAAATCACCAGGGTGCTGATGGTCCTTGGGTAACTATCCAGACGTCACCTCCAACTCAAGATGCAATAAACAGTAATTAAATTAGTAGATTGACTAAACTGCCATTAATATGTTCAGTCCATTTTTGAAAGTATTTAAGTTGGGGGCTCCTGTCACACCTGATGCAGCAAATTCCGCGGCAATAATAAAATAAGCATTTCTTTCTAACAATATTTGTTTGTTTGTTTGTTAAATTTATTTGCCATCTATCTTGCCATGGGGCTACTCTGGGCAGCTTACAACAATAAAAGCAGAGAAGTGAAAAGAACTGTAAACATAACAGTACCGAAGTAATGGAACAATAGAATAAACAATGAAAAAAACCACAGGGATAATACAGCATTATGAGAATAAAAGATGGGTGGGTAGGGAAGCAAGGAGTGAGGGGGG
Source organism: Pituophis catenifer annectens (assembly GCF_029215685.1). Taxonomy (NCBI): domain Eukaryota; kingdom Metazoa; phylum Chordata; class Lepidosauria; order Squamata; family Colubridae; genus Pituophis; species Pituophis catenifer. The sequence continues at coordinate 46,217,847 of NW_027256882.1, forward strand.
ATTTGCTATCAGTCTAGTAGTAACCACTTCGATTTATCAACTTAGTTTTAATGGATGATCTTGAATTTCAATACCACGAAGAACAAAATGTTCTTTGTGGCCACATTTTTTAATAATATGTGTATATATCTCTACTGTATCTCTTATCTTCTACTCTAGTTACAAAAAGCTGTAGTTTTTCCTCCCTGGGAAGCTGCTTTAATTGGTTTTGTCTCTTTTCTACCACATCCATCAAGAGTGCATGCAAAACCATGCATCTACTCTAAGTGTGGTTTTCACATTGATTTGATATAAAGTTGTTACTATATAGGTTTTTTTTTTCGAATACCCTTCCTAATTGTTCATAACAAGGCATTATGGCACAGCATAACAAGGCATAACAAGGCACCACACTGCGTGGTAGCGCAGTTGTTAGAATGCAGTACTGCAGGCTACTTCTGCTGACTGCCGGCTGCCAGCAATTTGGCAGTTCGATCCTGACTGTCTCAAGGTTGACTCAGCCTTCCATCCTTTCAAGGTTGGTAAAATGAGGACTCAGATTGTTGGGGGCAATATGCTAACTCTGCAAACCGCTTAGAGAGGGCTTAAATCTAAGTGCTATTGCTATTTGCCTTTAAAAGAAAAACAAAAACCAGAAGCTGGTTATCATGTGGGCATTTTCATGGAGCTATCCACCATGAAAGATCATTTTCTAGGGTGTCTACAAGGTTACATTTTACAATATTTACAATATGAATTCACTGCATAGGTTTTCATAATTAGCATCATCACAGTTTGTTACAGATGCTACTCTCCCTTTACCCATCAGTTACTGCCAGTTCAATTCCCCAAAATATATGTGTAAATGTTGGATTTATATATTGATTTGGTATCAATATGCATAATATTACCCTTTCTTACACTTATGAAGCTACATTTGACATTTAGGAACACATTCACTAAGTTAAAAAAGATTTTTGGGGGAGTTCTTCACAAATTCTTCTTCATCTTATTGATCTTAACAGTTTGGCATTATAGCAAACGTGGTCACTACACTGCTCATCCTGAACTTTGGACTCTTCCGGCATTGATCCTGGGGACCTTTATTTTGAGTTCGAAACTCTCCACTTATTCCTACTCTTTACTTTCTACATTTTATTCTTCAGGAAGTTACTAATCCATAACCTCATCTGTTGCTTTATTTCATGGCTGCTAAGTTTGTTTGAGAGACCTTTTGTGAAGAATTCTGTCAGTTTTCTTTGAAAACTTAGGAATATGATATCTATCAAAGCACTCATCTACCCATCTATTGACACAAAGAAATCTAGGTCAGTGAGATACAAGACTTTCCCTTGTAGAAGCCAATTTGTGGAAGCCAAACATTAATACTTTCTGCCTCACTTTGATATTAAGGTTACGTGACAAGGACACTGTCATTCCCATCTCAGGAAAAGTGTAGCACACCCTGACAGTGCTAAAAGGAAGAAGTAAAATAGCTTCAAAACTCAGCCCTACTTATTAGTGGAGGAGTATATAGAAACCGCTGCAGAGATGTATCTAAAAAGCTCTCCATGAACTAATTAGGAGATTATCATTTACAAGCACTTGGCAAAACCGCAGAAAGGAATAACCAAAATGGTGATAGAAATTGAACAACTCCTGTGAAGAAATATGACTGTATCTGTGGCTTTGTAACTTGGAAAAAAGGTGAGTAAAATGGAGCATGACAGAGAAAATAAGGCCGTTTTAAGATGGAGCCAGCCTGCTCCATTTACACAAAAATTGCTGGTTGCCTAAATAATGTCAATAATAGGTAGCCCAACAGTTATCTCCCACCTGTTTCTCCACTCCTGGTCATGTCCAAGAGGTTTACTCCCCGGGAATTTAGTTTGGTTGTATTTCTGCTCCTTCTATTTTAGGGCTCATTTAGTTTGATTACCCATAATTTTCAAGTATTTGTTTTGGGTAAATAGGGAAGGGAAAAGAGAAGCAAACAGCTAGTAGGTTATTTTGCTTTGTTTCTTATGAACAGAAATGTGGGACAGATTATTTAGTAGTACCTTTATTGGTTTCTGATGAGTACATGAATAGTATTTTAGTTAGTAAGTTATTTTGTTTCTAATGAGTGAATGATATTGATTTGTGGTTGTTGTTAAACATGTGAAATGGGAACGGGATCTGCAAATGGACAGCAAGGAAAGTCCTCGATTGGCAGCCATCAACTCAAGGTTCTTGACCACAAAAGGGTGGAATACTGGAATATGACAACCAGTAACATAATTAAAGAGATTGACAATGCAGCACTGATTGCAAATATGGAAAAAGTTAAAAGGAGACCCTGCGGATTTTACTCCACTAGTCATTACCAACTATAGGGGGCAGTGTTCATCTCCATTTTAAGGCCATTGAGCCAGCGCTGTCCGAAGCATGATGTCACGGAGTGCTGTTACCTTCCCATTGAAGTGGTACCTATTTATCTACTTGCATTTGCATGCTTTCGAAATGCTAGGTTGGCAGGAGCTAGGTAGAGGATGGAGCTCACCCCATTGTGGGTCTCGAAACTGAGCTGCCAGTTTTCCAGCCGACAAGCCCAGCATCTTAACCACTGAGCCACCACACTGCAAGATTGCAGATATGAATTACACTAAAACAGCATAAACTGTTTAATGATATTAACAGGCCATATGATACTGAACGATCTATCTATCTATCTATCTATCTATCTATCTATCTATCTATCTATCTATCTATCTATCTATCACATTTCCACACTGCCCTTCTCACATACTTCTGGGCAATTTTCAATGATGGGAGGTTCCAAACAAATAAGAGGAATCCACAAGGGTATTTTCTATCTTGGTAAGATTTGCCACCCCAATTATGGGTTGATACTCACAAATTTGAGGAAGTCTTTACAACATTAAACAATTAATGGAGAGTAAAGATATTAGTGGCTACAAGTAGTGGCCGTATCACTTCTAGTACTATAAGTAACTTGCTTCTCAATAATAGTTGGTAGTCCATGTATAGAAAAATGCTACTGCTCTCTTCACTTCTTATGCCTGTATGTGTCACTATTTTACTATGAAAAAAGCTTCAAGATTTCTATAATACATTAGAAATAAATGGCTAACTCCTAAATTGAAACATACTGTGTTTAAAATAGGTTTCTTATTTCAGTCCACCTGCCATAAATAATCTATTGTTTATGCAAAAGTACATAACCCGAAGACTCAGGACTGCATACAGTATGTCCTCTGAAAGCTTTAGATGCAGCCCCCAAAGATTTTCAAAAGTTATTATACTTTTATTTTTCACCACACAGAGGACAAATGTTTAATATTTAATATTTGACTGATGAATAATCATTATTAACTATATTTAACATTAATCAAATCAAAATAAATTATAGTAGCTCTTACCGTAAAAAGTTTAACTTTCTCCAGGCCTCACTAATTTTAAGAATTTAACCTTTCAAGGACCAGGTACAGTCCTAGACACACACACACACACACACACACACACACACACATCCCATAAAGCCTGCCATACATGAAAGTTTTATCTTAATATGAACATTTTGTTCTCCAAAATATTCCTTACTACCAGGTAAGTATGATCAACTCAAAAACTAGTTAAAAGCCAATACAGGTAGTTCTTGTTCAGTGACCACAATTGGGACTGGCAAATTGGACTTAAGTGAAGCGGTTGTTAATTGAAACCATGATTGTCTTTACGATCTTACTTTAGCTTTCCTTTATTTTACCCACCTGAAAAGGTCATAAATTTGGACACTAGCCACAAATATATATTTTCATCAACCTTTAACTGAATGGTCACTGCCTGAGGCAGTCGCTAAACAAGGACTACCCAACAGTGCTTTTTCAAGAGGCAAGTGGACTTTCTTGTTTTTCTTTGAAGAGGTTTCGCTTCTCATCCAAGTCAGACCTGAAGAATTCGCTTCTTGGATGAGAAGCGAAACATCTTCAAAGAAAAACAAGAAAGTCCAGTTGCCTCTTGAAAAAACACCTTTGGGACACTGCAGATCAACCTTGACCTGGATGTCTGAGAATCTCCATAAACATTAAACAAGGCCTACCTGCACAGCACAGTGGGGAAAAGAGAGCACTGATTTCATTTTAATCTAGAACCTAGAAAGTCACTATGGGTCCTGACGAATGGGCACCTCTTTTACATATCTTTCTATTCAAACATTATTTTGGGGAGAAGACATCATGGAGATTATTTAAAAGAGAAAAAAAAAAGGAAACAACAAAAAAAATGGAACACTAAATAGGCCAAGGCAGGAAAAGTGAAAGGAGCATGAATTAAGTATATGTAGTAAACAGCAAAGTATGTTGGTTGATTTTTTAAAAATATAAATTTCTTTCACTTTCTTACTCAAGAGCCTTGATAGTACAAGGGTTTAGTGCACCCTGTTATTAACACAGCTGCCTGCAATTTCTGCTGGTTCGAATCTCTCCAAGGCTCAAGGTTGACTCAGCCTTCCATCCTTTCTAAGGTAGGTGAAATGAGGACCCAGTTTGTGGGGGCAATAAGCTGACTTTGTATAAAATATACAAAAGAATGAAGGCTATTGCTTAAAGCATTGTAAGCCGCCCTGAGTCTCCGGAGAAGGGCGGCATATAAATCAAATTAAAAAAAAAAAAAGCAGCTTGGAAACAATTTTTGTTCAATGAGAAAAAGGATAAATATGTAATTTTTTTTGTATTTTTAATCTCCTTTTTGTTTGCTTGCTTTGAAAGTTATTATCTTTACTTTTTCTTTTCAAAAACATATCTTCATCATTACCAATAAATCTTTAATGTGACAAATAGTAGAAATGAATATTGTACCTTTCATTACTATTTTAAGCCAAATAATGTAGTTCTCTTTGAGAGGCTATTAAAAAAGTTTTTTTAGATAATACTTAAGTAACCTTTCTTTGCCTACTCCATCAGTTAGCATGAATGTTCTACATGTTTTTCTTACAATCAGGAAAAAGATTAATTTTACATTGTGGCAGTTCATAATTTAAGATCCATATGAGCCAGATTTAATAGGATTTTTAGGATCTGACTTACACTTAACAAAACATTAAGTAATTCAAATATAATAGCAGTGCTATGCCTAACACTACATTGTCTATCCCCTAACAATTTATTTAAAATGAGATGTTTTACAGTTATTTAAAAGTTTTCAGACATATCTGGCCAGCTTGATAAAAAGATACTCAAGGCCTGACAGCTGGCTGTTCATTTGGACATTAACAACTTAAACTAATGGTGAAACATTTTAAATAGGAACTCATTTGTCATCAATGAAAATATTTTTGCCACAGTAAAATGCTTCTAATGGATATGAGTGTGTGTAATGTAATATGATCCAGCAGACAAAGCAATCCTTTCTTACAACAATTTCATTTTACAACCTTGCTGGTTATGAAGAAAATATTATAAATAATAATAAAATAGTTATATATACTTAGTTACGTATACGTAGTAGATGATAGATATGTAACCAGTAGTTACAGAAAACTAAGTTTTATGGATTATTATGAGCCATCTGTGAGACAACCATATCAATCTTGCAAGTAAGTAAATTCGTAATAGTGGTTTTCATGAAAAATTTCAAGACAACGAATAAATATAAATAAAAAACACACATTCAACATATTAACACGGAAAGAAACATTATGTAATATGCAGAAAAGAAGTAACAAGCCCCCAAAATTAAAGACATGATATTGTAATGACTTCCCCGGATGCTCAGAGGAGAATGAACCAGTTCCTGGCATATCTGGAGGGGAGTTGGACAATGGCTCCAAGCAGCCAGCTGAGAGGGATTTGGCTGAAGCACAGCTGCAGCAGGACAGCTGAGGCTTCAGGTGGGGAAAGAAAACAGCTGCAGCCGGTCAGCTATGAGGAAGAGGAACTTCCTTCTGCACCTAATCCAAGAACATGTAGGGCAGAGAAAAGGCAGGAGCAGCAAAGGTCAGCCAGATTATACTCGTAAGGAGGCAGCTTTGTCCCTCTTGATGGGCTGCACTAGAAGCTGGCTATTTAGTACAGCAAATAGATGGAGATGATGTTGGGAACAACGTGTTTGGTTCCTTGCTGTGTGTCCTTGCCTTGAACTTTGGATTTTGCCTCTTCAGCTGTTTCCTTTGCGTTGCCTTCCCTTTGCCTGTGGATTTGTCTTTGTCTTGGAACTTGCCTTTGCCTTGGGAACTTCCTTTTGCCTAGTGGACTGGATTTGCCTCCTCCTTGAGGATTAGGGTTGGCTTCATTTGAGTAGCCTGTGTGGAACTCATTGGGGCTGAGCTGGTGCCGGCACAGGAAATTGCTGGAGAGTACCAATTCAGGCTCGGAAGCCTTAATAAAGACTCCTTACACCCTGTGTTTGTGTGTGTGTACGTGCATGAGCAGACAGCATGGATATAAGAAAACATTCAAAAACATTCAGAAACTAAATAAGAAGCTTGGAGAACAAACCACCACCAGCATCTACCACCAGAGCTACATATATTTTCAACATTTCTAATGATATAAGAAAAATAGAAAACAGACTGCTAATAAATGTATACTCCCTATACTTCTTCATGATGTGAAGTATTTGTTTTCACCTTATAAATATCTTAATTCAATGACAATCTTTGCTTTTAAATGTATTACCTAATTCTTTTTTTAAACATCCTATGAACATCCAAGATTTTTTCCTTTCTGTCCCTTTCTCTCAAAATATTTACTCTTTCTTCATATATTAGTTTACAATGCTATCCTTCATTAATACATATGACCAAATCATGGTAATATACTGGTCACCTATTTTTGTATTGAATCCACCTTCATTCACCTTTTTCGTATTCTCCTTGCTTCTTTTACTCTTACCTAAGTCTTATTATTCTGTTTTCCCAATTACATTAACACAGCTAGTTTCTGCTACAAATTCAAGGTATTTATTGCAGCCATAAATTTTTTAACTTAAGTAACAGAAAGCATACTGTAGACTTAAATCTTTATATATAGAAAATGGAGACATAGAAGCTTGCTTTTCCAAAAATTCAAAAAAAAACCAGGGCAGAAATTCAGGGAGGATCCAAAAATAATTAGTTTGAAACTAAAATTAGCCAAGTAATCTAGATTATCCATCACAGCATATAGACATCGGCAGGTGACAGAATATTGTTTGCTACAAAAAGCCAGCAAGTCATTTTTTTAAATAGACCTGTCTAACTGCTTGACTAATTTGATAAGACATATTTCTATTTTTTTTTAAGTGGATGGTTGGATTTTCTTTGCTCTTTCTTTTATAATGTACAACATATTGCTGGGTTTAATACTATGTCAAACTTGGGTTCTGGATCAGCTGAATCATCTGTGTCTCCAAATACCTTTTCCACTGAGGCAGGTTAACTTTTAGCTAAGCTCTTCAGCTTCTGAATCTGAATGATTCTGACTGATCCCCAACAACTGTTCTTTTGACTTTTTTTTTCTTTTGATACACACTATACAAATAAATTTCTGACACTCTCATATTTTTTGCAGCATTCTCTTTTTTCTCATTCTGTCAGGCTCCAGAAAAACCAAGAAAGACATGTTGTGATTCTTCCGAGCAGGTTTCTTTACTATTCCTCACCTATAGACAGAATCTTGCCAAACTAAAGCATGCTATCAACTGCATAAGACATATATGCTGGGAACTATTAGGGAGGCCCCATCTTCAACCTTTTTTTCACTCACAGGACCTATCTGAAGTGAAATGTCTCTTGCTCCTCTGGAATGTATTCCATTCCTCCTGGGAATCTGGATGACATTCTATCACACATTTCTTTTTCACTTCAACTTTCTAACAGATATCTTTTTTCATACTTCATAAATCTTTTCACACTAGTATGAAGAGGCGATTTGGGGGCTCTAAATCAGAGGAAATTTTCTCAAAAAGGGGACAATCTTTGCAGTTACATCAACCTCAAATTAAAATGAAAAACCTCCTCAAAATAGAAGTAGGAGGGATGCAGAAAGACTGGAAAAAATATAAAAAGAAAGCAAGAATGGAAGATTAACCTTTTCTTTTGGCTTTGTAGTTGTTCTACTCATGGTTAAAAATGATTATGTTTTAGGTGTTATAATTACTGAGGGGGAAAAAGTATAAAGTTAAAGATGTATTAATGGTTGATTAATCCTTTTTGGTTTTCTAGTTTATGTATTAATGGTTAATTATGTTGATGATTATCTTTCAAAATTTTAAAAGTTGGAGGGAGGAATAATGAAGGGGGGAAATTTAGAAACTTAAAAAATGTAGAAATTCAATTAGTGAATACCTAAGGTTTATTTTTTGTTATGAGATTTCAAAAATAAGAAAGCAGGAATGGAAGATTAACCTTTTCTTTTGGCTTTGCAGTTGTTCTACCTATGGTTAAAAATGATTATGTTTTAGGTGTTATAACTACTGAGGGGGAAAAAGTATAAAGTTAAATATTGATTTTTAAATATGATGCATTAATGGTTGATTAATTCTTTTTGTTTTTTTAGTTTATGTACTAATGGTTAATTATGTTGATGATTATTTTTTAAAAAAAGAAATTTTAAAAGATTTAATTAGTGAATATCTAAGGTTTATTTTTTGTTATGAGATTTCAAAATATCTGAACTTTGAGAAAAGTAGGAGGGGGAAAAATGTTTTTAGGTTTGAATGTTTGAATGTTTAATATTTGTTAATGGTTTTAAAACTTTTAGAGTTATTGGATTACATGCTATTTTGAGTCTATAAAAAGGGAGGTTGATGAAATTGTAAAAGGGGAGTTAAGGGGTCTTGGGAGTTATTAAATCTGGCAGTTAGCTAGTTTATTTTAGCGAATGTTTGGTGAAATCTATGCCCTGTTTTTGTTCTGGGAAGTCGGGGGTGGGGGGTGGTGAGGAGGGGTTGAAGATTGAGTTTACCAAGGATTGATTTTTTTTCTTTTTCTTGATGATAGTTTGAATGATTGTTTATATTGTATATTTGTTTGATCAGAAAATAAAAACTTTTTATTAAAAAAAATAAAAAATAAATCTTTTCACACTATTTAAAGTAGCTTTCAAATCTTATTTCTTCACAACTATTTCCATTTCTTATGGCATTCAATAAAAATTTAATAATATATGATTGTACTTTCTCTGAACTGTTACATTTTAACAGTGATTTCTTCCACATTTTGTTCTCTTTTTTCATGTTCATGCCATTTACCTCACAAGCACAACCAAAACCCAATGTTATGCTCAGATTATTCTATGCAAGCCAGGATCTCTAAACCTGAGAATGCCCTACAAGCCAACATATTGTTGTCTGTATCTTACCAAGCAGGAGGAATATGAAGCACACTGTCTTAGATGGCAATATACATACGGCAAACATTTAATAAAACAGTAATAATAATAGGAGGCAACAGTTGAAGACATTCGGCCACTTATGACACTACTCAAGTTAAAATGTCTGGAAATATTTTTTAAGGAAACACCTTAATATTTGTGAAGTTTGTGAGATGTATATGGGAAAATGTTTCAGCAAAACATATTAATTAAAACACAGATGGACCGACATGTGAATTAGGTTTTCTTTCAACTATTGGGACCCAAGAAATATTGAAGGAAGGATTATCACTTTGAAATTCATCAGAAGGTGAAATGCCAGCTACTGAAACAATTTTATTATTATTAAATATAAACACTCTTACAATTTAAACTATTCTGGTAGACCTAGTTACACAAGGTCTTGAGTTGCAATTAAAAAAGAGGAGTTGGTGTAGTAACTCCAAAGCCCTCAACTCTAACCAAAAAGATTATAGAAGCTATTTTTTACTGATGTTTATCTGGTGCATATACATTTATATTTGTGTATACACTTATATTTGGTGCATGTGCATGTGTTCAGCTAGATAATAGATCATACAGACAATGATTGAATGAAATGACTAAAATAAAACTCATTTATGTAACTGTGGAGAGCTATATGCTACAACTCAAACCCCTGTGTGATTACTCTTAGCAACCCACAGATAGATTTTCTCTAGGACATTTGTCCTGTTCGTTTCCTTCCATCTACCTCAGGATTAGATTTGAGCAGAGAGATAAGTTTGTCCATGTTATGTCCAAAATATGATAATTTGAGCTTCATCTTTTCTGCCAGAAGTGCCTGAAGGCTGGTTGCAGTACCTGTTGTCATTAGTTTGGGCTTTATATTTAATCTTAGCCTCATTTTTCATTACTAGAATTTTCTAGCATCTTCTAAGTAGGGAAAGCCTTTTAAGGTATCTTGGATGCTGATATCTCCGTTGTACAGATTTCAGTGTAGTACTTCAATGTTATTTTGATCTTCTTTGAAGCAGTTATTATCTGTTCTCTGGTGTCCTTTAACATACCAAGTCGAGGTTAGAAACTTCTTTCTGAATTCAGAGACTTTTTAGAAGACTCTCCTTGGTTTTTTTTCATGCCTGCTGAAAAAATCTTCAATGTCTTTACAGATGTTGCTGTAATATGCTTACTGTCTCTTCTAAAAACTTTCAGAAATCCTTTGTTAAGTTGCTATGTGAGATCTTTGTCTTTCTTCTCTTTGGCTTCTTGTCTCTTTTTGGTGATTTTCACTCTTCTGACGTTTGACTTTACCTCTGTTTCTTGATCTTTGGCAGTGTCTTTTCACATCCATCCTTAACAACTTCTTTAAGTTCATCCCACAGTATCGTACTTCTGGTCCCCTATCAATGAGGTGAAGATTTCAAAATAATTCCAAAGGTACTCAAGTTCATATTCTACAGACTGGTTGTCTTTCTTCTCTCACCTTATCTTAACTTGGAACATGAATATGAATAGTTTGTGATCTGTTCCGTAGTCAGCCCTGGCCACATTGTCACTGTTATATTAGAGTTCTTCCACCTCCTTGTGTCAATAATATAATCGACCTGATTTCGGTGTACTCTATCTGGTGATCTCCATGTATACAGGTGTCATTTTGATGTTTTCAGGAGTGTGTTAGTAATTAAGAAACCCTTCTAGGAACACTGCAGTGTAGCAGGCCTTGAGGAAAGCAAACTCTGTACATGCATAATATATCATGGTTTTGTTATTATTCCCAAACTCTAGCAACTAAGCAAGCTCTGCCTTTCTGTTTCTGCAGTAACTGCTATCATAACAAATAAATACATTATCTCATTTAACCAAGACCTGCATTCTTTATTTATGATGGCATTAATGATGGTAAAATATCTTAAGCTCAGACTTATGAGAATTATGAATGCTTTTGCAGATATTCTTGTTGGTTGATCAAAATCTGCCACAGAACAGAATGCAAAATAATAATAATAATAATATATGTTTATTTGAAAAGAAATGTTAAAAAAGAACAAATGCTATATAAAAGCACCATATTTTTTGCATAATAATAAGATTTTTATAGTTTTATCAAATGAAAGGAGGGAGGTGGAACACACACATCAGTGTAGTTTATTTTATTTATTTATTTATTTGTTTGTTTGTTTGTTTGTTTGTTTGTCATATTTCTATGCCGCCCACTCTCCGAGGACTCTGGGCGGCTTACACCAAAAACAGTATACTCAATAGCATATTTCCCCCAACAATCTGGGTCCTCATTTTACCCACCTCGGAAGGCTGGAAGGCTGAGTCAACCTTGAGCCGGTGAGATTTGATCCACTGATCTGCTGAACTAGCAGTCAGCTGAAGTAGCTGCAGTACTGCACTCTAACCACTGCGCCACCTCAGCTAGTTACACAACTCATATACAAAACTGTATTTATCACAATGAAGGTACTAGCTAAGATAGAGAAATTAATTTCATCAGTGCTGCCAAATACTGTCCTCTTCAGCAGATTTATATCCCAGAAAGAAACTATATGTAACCTCAACTTAAGCTGAGCAACTTAATGTGTTCAATTATTTTCCAAAACAGTCAGCAGCTGTACAAATGCATATTAAAGAATAATTAATATGTAATATGTCTAAGCAGTTTAAGAGGGTCAGCATGATATAGGAATTAAGGTGCATGAGGAAGTGCTAGTCCACCCTAAACCATGGAAAAACTCTGGGTGATTGTGTGCCAGTCACACTCTCTCAGGATTTATCCACCCTACAAGGGGGCTGTTGTTGGGTAAACAGGCGATCTAGAGTGTGGGATTGAAAAAGCAGAATATAAATCTAACAAATTAATAAGTATTAAGGAAAATTGTGGCTCTCTCTTCTTAAATACAGAGACACACATTGAAATGATGACAGCGCTCCTGGATTATACCATTCAGATTAAAGGGGTAAAATTTGCACATCTGAATTCTTCCCATGAAAAAGCTCCCCCCTCCCCCCCTAGGTGTTACCTAAAATCAATGTTATTAGGTTAGGCTTTTGAGGCTTCTTGCTTCATTTTACCTCTTTCTTCATTTTATGTTTTAGGAATTCTCCAATTCTCCATCTTTATATTTTTTTTTTATTTATCGTATTATACTGGCCTTACTTTTTTTTGCTGATTGCTAATATTCTTTTATGCTATGGATGAAAGATGTCAGCCCATGATAACCAGGCAGGAAAGGTGACTAGATGAACTAATTCTACTTAATTGTAAGGCTAGATTAATAGAATCTTGCAAGTCTGAAGGCACAACCTCACAGAAATATAGCTACCTTCAATAAGGCTCTCCCACTAAAATGGATTATAATATATAAATACAGAAATTTATTTATTTATAAATAAATACAGAAATAAATACAGAAATCAACCATCTTGTGGGGTATTAGTCAAGCTAGATTTGAGCAGCAGGACACAATGAAATCTGAAACGTTTATATATTTGTGGAGATTCAGAGACTGTGGACATAGCTTATATATTATTTGAATGCCAACTGTATAAGAAAGGGAGATTGATATCTTGGGTCACACATCAGAGAAATGGCTATTGGGATTCATACTTTAAAACATCACATTTTATGTGTATTCAGAAACCAAATATTACATATAGCACAGCCTTTCATCTAAGCAGAACATATAAATGAGAACTGAATATGTGGATCTGATTGGGCTAAATTGTAAGGTGATAGAAAAATATTACAAAATATATTTTGTTATACATAATATATATTGTATCAATAGAAGATAATATTTGTAGTTTAGGACTGCAATGAGGAGTCTTTGGTGCTCTCTGAGATTAGTTGTTTTCTTGCAGACACTTCATTATCAAATTAGATAACATCATCAGTGCTACAAGGGGTGGGGTTTTATTTTTATATGCTAGTGCCGTGATGGCGAACCTATGGCACGCGTGCCATAGGTGGCACGCAGAACCCTCTCTGCGGGCATGTGAGCAGTCACCCCAGCTCAGCTGCACTGCGCACGCGCCTCCCAGCTGATTTTCTCTGCCACGCATACGTGGGAGGGGCAGGGTGCATGCGTAAGACACATACACATCTGGGGGGTTGCATGTGCATGCGCAGGGGTCATGCATGTGTACACAGGGTCACACGGGGGTCACACGCGCATACATGGGGCGGAGGTCACACGGGGTTCACACGCGCATGTGTAGGGGCGGGGTAGCATGGAGGTCATGCATGCATTGCATTATGAGTGCGGATGCATGCTTTCAGCATGCAATGACAGAAAGGTTAGCCATCACTGTGCTAGTGCCTTGCCCTGTCAATGTTGGTGGGAGTGGTCGTGGTGATTCCTTGATTAGGCTATTGTTTTACCATTAGCTTGTATGTTTGCGTTGCTAGTTCTTTGATGGGGTATTGTTTACTTCTTGATTGTTGATCGAGTGTCAATCTCTGTCTTTCTTATTGTTCATTTGTATTTTATATTTGAATAGCTTCTTATGGCTAATCACTAAGGTATTATTATTATTATAGGCTTCATCAAAAATTCTAAAAAACATAATCACAGCTGTCATCTGTCACTTCATTACAATGTAAATGACACATGAAGAGAAAAAAATCACAAATGTCAATCTGTCTATACAGGACTTACAATTATAATACTATTAATTCCTATAAAAGAAATTATATAAACTCTTGTACAATGGTGCAGAAATCTCTTGAATACTATGTGCGTGGGGAAATTAATGTTAAATACTATTTTCTGTTATTAGAATTGTAACTTAATATTAAGATACCTACTTCTGCAAATAGAGTTTAATGCATTATTTGCTAGTGTATCATGTTTCTGTGTAACTGACATGGAGATCATTGATTTTTATAGAATATGAAGTGCTTTAATGACTCCTAAAGGTTGAGGATTTAGGGAATGCTTATAGTATTTATTTATAGGAACACTATAAAACTCTTCAGATACAATAACATACCTTTTAGCCAAGTAGTTCATTAAGAAATCAATGCAGAACTTTATAAAAATGTCTATAATGCTTTTAGGGCATCATTACCAATACCGATAGATGAGATAAACATCTGATTCAAAGTTCAATAAGCAAAGGGCTAGCTAGGAACCTTCAGGAGTCAATCCTCAGATAATAAAGTCACTTTGGCTCTTAAAAAATGTATAGGCCCAATGCAAGGCAGATTTGAATGAAATACAGTGCAAAGTTGGAAGAGTTCAGAGTTTTCTGCAGTAAGAAAGTCTACATCATAGAGTTAAAAATGTATCTTAAAAACAAAGAACACTTTATAAGAAGACTTGGGCCAGACATTCTCTCTCAGCCCTTACAGGGCTCTTACAGGGTTGTTATTATGAAGAAAAGAGAAGGAGGAAGGAGTACTAGCTATGAGCACTGCCTTGAGTTACTTATAAAATAATAAAGGCAGGATAACAATCTAATTAATAAAAAAACCATATAGCAATAACACATAGACTTATATACTGCTTCACAGTGTTGTACAGTACTCTCTGGATGGTTTACAGAGTCAGCATTTCCCCCCCAACAATCTGGGTCCTCATTTTACCGACCTCGGAAGGATGGAAGACTGACTCAACCTTGAGTCAGGATTGAACTGCTGGTAGTCAGCAGAGTTAGCTTGCAATACTGCATTTTAACTACTGCACCACGATATAGTATGTTCCATTCCACATGATCCAATATATAAATTAGTGATTTACAAACATTGCATTTTATGACACGCTACAGAAACCTTCAGCGAGAATATTCAAATGTCATTTTGAAGTGATTTAGTTTGCAAACACAGGTAGTCTTTGGCTAACAACCATTCGTTTAATGACCTTTCAAAGTTATGACGGCATTGAAAAAAGTGACTTATGTCCAGTTTTCACACACTTACGACCACTGCAGTATCCCCACTGTCACGTGATCAAACTTTGGGTGCAACCGACATGTATGTACAATGGTCGCAGAGTTCCAGGCTCCTGGGATTGTCATTTGCAACCTTCTTAGGGAGATTCTGACAAGTCAATGGGGGAAGTCAGAATCTGTTAATGACCACAGGATTCACTTAACAACTGCAGTGATTCACTGAACAACCGTTGCAAAGAAGGTCATAATATTGGGTCTGATTCATTTAACAACCACCTTGCTTAACAACAGAAATTCTAGTTTCCATTGTGGCTTTAAGTCGAGGACTGCTTGTTCAGAGTTTCTAATATATAAGCCTTGGAACATGAAACTAGTGGGACTTCTGGTGCACTTCAACCAGAAAATAGAAAAAAAAATAACTTGTAGTAGACGGAAGTCCTTGGAGATGTTCATGAAGTCAAGCTCACAACTGAATTTACATTCTCTTTTTACAATGGGGAATTAGCAATAGCACTTGGAC
Source organism: Pituophis catenifer annectens (assembly GCF_029215685.1). Classification (NCBI taxonomy): domain Eukaryota; kingdom Metazoa; phylum Chordata; class Lepidosauria; order Squamata; family Colubridae; genus Pituophis; species Pituophis catenifer. The sequence continues at coordinate 46,233,576 of NW_027256882.1, forward strand.
TTATATGGTGCTTCACAGTGCTTTACAGCCCTCTCTAAGTGGTTTACAGAGTCAGCATAATTGCCCCCAACAATTTGGGTCCTCATTTTACCCACCTCGAAAGGATGGAAGGCTGAGTCAACCTTGAGCCTGGTGAGATTTGAACTGCCAAATTGCAGGCAGCCGGTGATCAGCAGAAGTAGCCTGCAATACTGCACTCTAACCACTGTGCCAATTTAAATAATTAAACTATTTTAATGATGGTATGGGGTAATAGTTAAGATGCTGAATCAGAGCAAGGTGGCCTTAGGTTCTAATCCTCCTTTAGGCAAGGAAAACAGCTGGATACCTTGGCCAATCACTCTTTCTCAGTTCTATTCCTCATCAGGCTCAGAACAAAACAGAACAGAATAACAGAATTGTAAAGTACCTTGTAGATCATCTAGTCCAAACCCCTGCCCAAGCAAGAGACCCTACACTATTTCTGACAGATAGCAGTCCAGTCTCTTCTTGAAAGCTTCCAATGATGAGGCTCTATGACAAGCTTGCTGAGAAACAAAACTCTTCATTGCTTCATGCAGGCATCACATTTCTGTGTGAATTGCAGCAAGTATGGGACAAAGTACAGGACCCTCCAACCAAGCAGGACAAATGCTAGGAACAACATGTGAATACTTTCCAGTTATTTCCTCTATAGCAATGATATGCTGAGACAAGATAAGTCTATGCTATATAGAAATAAATGAGATTTAAGGACACAAAACACTTGAGTGTAGGTGCCCAAGATTAAAAGCACCCAAATACAATCTTTAACATTTTATCAATAATGGATTAGACTTTTTCTTTTATAACAACACTTTACAACTCCTTTATTTCAGTATTACAAAATCCTTTCAGTATCTGTTTACTTGGTGGCAGAAATATGTGGTTATTTTTATGTTTTATGTTCAGTATTCTAAGCAGACATAAGGGAAGAAAAAAGAGGGAGAAATATAACCCATTAAATGTTACTGTAGAGTCTCTGAGTTTCTATAGAAGCAGTTGAAAATATTTATTTAAAATGCATTTCACTGCCTTCCTTTGAAAAAGCTCAAGGCTAATAAAATGAATAAAACGTCAAACTCATAATCTAAAAACAAGGTTTATATGAGCAATAAAAAAATCATAACACTGAAACATGATTTTACTTGTGTCTTTCACCAACCAAATTGTAGAGGAACAGGACCATAAATTACCTTAAGATAAGATGGGTGGTCTTTAAAATAGATAGATAAAAGATAGATAGATAGATAGATAGATAGATAGATAGATAGATAGACAGACAGACAGATAGCTAGATAGATAGGGCTGAAGCATTTTAAGCCCTCCATTTCCTGAACTATGAGGAGGAGGAAGAGGAGGAGGAGGAGAATAGCACAACCAAACTTGCAAAATTCTGTTATGATGGCCAATCGCAATAAAAATAGGTTTAATCATCTGTGGAGTTCATTTTCTGGTCCGGTCTACCTAGTGGGGATGACATAAATAATCTATAGGTCCTCAATTTATGACAATTGAGCCCAAAATTTTTGTTGCTAAGACAGTTGTTAAGTGAGCCTTTTCCCGTTTTATGACCTTTCTTCCCACAGTTGTTAAGTGAACCACTCTAGTTGTCAACTTAGGAACATGGTTGTTAGGTGAATCTGTCTTCCCTATTGACTTTGCTTATCAGAAGGTTGCAAAAGGTGATAGGATAGGATAGGATAGGATAGGATAGGATAGGATAGGATAGGATAGGATAGGATAGGATAGGATAGGATAATTTTATTTCTATACCGCCCCTCTCCCGAAGGACTCGGGGCGGTGTACAGCCAGGTACAAACACAATATAAATATCACAATTTAAATTTAAAAATTATTAAAAGTATTACATTCAAGGCCAATTAGCTAAAAAAACCAAAAATTTAAGAATTCCGAATTTAAAACTCAATTATGAAGCTAGCCCTGACTGTCGGAAGAGCAGGGTCTTAAGAGCACAGCGGAAAACTCGGAGGTCAGAGATCTTGCGTATGTCCGGGGGCAGTTCATTCCAAAAGGCAGGTGCCCCCACACGGCCCCCCGTGATCACACGGCCCTGGGACACTGTAACCGTCATAAATATGAACCTGTTTCCAAATGTCTAAATTTTGATCATGTGACCATAGGGATGCTGCAATGGTTGCAAATGTGAAAAATGTTCATGTCACTTTTTTCAGTGCTACCCTAATCCCTAACAGTCACTAAATGAATGGTTGTAAGTCAAGGACTACCATGGCGGCGTAGTGGTTAGAATGCAGTATTGCAAAGCTAATTCTGCCGACTGCCAGGAGTTCGATCCTCACTGGCTTAAGGTTGACTCAGCATTCCATCCTTCCAAGGTCAGTAAAATGAGCACCCAGATTGTTGGGGGCAATATGTTGACTCTGTAAGCCACTTAGAGAAGGCTATAAAGCACTATGAAGCGGTATATAAGACTAAGTGCTATTGCTATTGTGTTGGCACTGCATTTTCCAGGCATTTTCAAACCAAAACAAATGAATAAATAAATCAAGGCTGAAGAAGAATAAATTTATCTCACCCTTTTAAAATGTCAAAAGTAATTATTTAAAGTCTGTTCCTAAAATCAGGAACTAGTCACCTGATTACTATTTATAATAATAAATTTATTAATATACAGTATTTTCAGTATGACAAATATGCTTAAATCTTCTAAAAGATTTAAAATGCTTAAAATCATCTAACAGCAACCAAATAAGATGAATTATTCTATATCAGTTTGATTATGTCATTAACCTAAAAGCTGTTACATTTAATTAACAGCAGCCAGTATTAACTTATTTGCTTAGTATCTACAGCGCATCAAACATGATAATAAAGTTCAATATTATCTTACAGTAACTCGGCTGAGAAATCTTGTCCCAGTGGTATGTACATTTGAAGTACCAAAAATTGCTGGATCAGTCCAACTACAGCAAAACGAAAGAAATAAATTAAGAATAACATGAATATTCATGTATTACTTTCATATTTCTCAAAATGTACCTACTATGAAAATAAAAAAAAAAAAAGAATTTAATTATTTTTGAAATATGTTCTTAAAAACAAATTGTGCTCCGAGTAGAACTAGAACAAAACATGGAATCTAATTATTTTATTTAGTTTTCCACTGTGTTGACAGAGTGCATATTCAAAATATATTCTACATGGACACAAAATTAATTAATGTCTTAACATTGTGACACAAATTCTTGCAAAAACGCAAAATAATTGAACCTACAGATGACCAACATAAACTTCAGTTGAACCACTTAAAGCAGTTAATACCCCAGCAGAATCAAGTTTAGAAAAACTGTGGACAAGTAAGGGTTTAATTTAATCTGAATGTTTGAAATGAAATGGGCAATTTAAATTGGAAATTTAACAGCAAAGGTTCTTGTAAAATCAAAACCCACTCACAAGCGAAAATGGCTTTCAGGAATAAAGCCTGAACAAAATCTGAATGTATTGCCCTTCAAGCTGCTTTAACACTCGTATGAAATCTAAATAGAAGCTGCCAATTCTGAAAGAAAATCCTCTTAATTTTCTAAGACCATCTCATTGTGAACCTTAATGGAACTGACGCTCTAGATACTTACCTGTCTGCCTGTCTGCCTGCCTGCTTTGGTTAGTCAATAGGCTAGTAAGTCTCCCAAAAGATCTTTCTATTCACCACTCTAAGCTGTATGTTGGACCTTAAACTGATTGTACTGGGCCCTTGCTACATTCTTTTGAAAAATAACTGAATTTTGCGAATCACAGGAATCGGGGAACTATAGCATAGAATCTCAACTTATTCAGTTTGAATTAACAATATTTAGTACAAGAACAGCAACGAAAAAAATATGCTCTAATCACCAGGTTTAACAACTGTACAAGTAGTCCTTGACTTATGACCACAATTGAGCCCAACATTTCGGTTGCTAAGTGAGACATCTGTTGAGTGAGTTTTGTTCCATTTTACGACTTTTCTTGCCACAGTCGTTAAGTGACTCACTACAGTTGTTAAGTTACTAACACGGTTGTTAAGTGAATCTGGCTTCCCTATTGACTTTGCTTGTCAGGTCGCAAAAGGGAAATCACGTGACTTTAGGACACTGCAACCGTCATAAATATGATTCTAAATTTTGATCACATGACTATGGAAATATTGTAATGGTTGTTAAGTATGAAAAATGATAGTAAGTAATTTTTTTCCCAGTTCCGTTGTTCTTTGAACGGTCACTAAATGAACTGTTGTAAGTCGAGGACTACCTATATTGGATATATGGTGGAATTATAGCCTGGAGTTGTTGTTTTTTTCTTATAGCACTTAACTTATAGCACCTATAAGCAATTTTAAGACATAGTTCAAGCGGAAAGGAGGCATTGCTGCTGGAAATACTCAAAATTTTACATGCAGATTCCAGAACATCCCAGGTTTAATTTCTTGTATCTCTAGATACAGAAAGGGAACTCTGGGGAATCCCTGTCAGTAAATCAATCCTGAGCTAGGTGGACATGGTTTATCTCATTTTAGAAAACTTTTCTTTATTCCCTGTGTTGCTGTAAAAATGTTGTAAACTCTTTAATCTATATCACAAATCATCTTTGAAGAACAATGAATAGAGTGACAAGCCTCATATAAATATTAAGAAATTTCAATTTCACCTGTTTTTAGTCCTTATACAATTTTTAAACCTGCAAATGTTCTTCTAACGTCTTGATTTTAAACATGCAGAATAAAAATGGAAATAAATTTACAAAACAGGAAGAGGCAGATTGTAATCTCCATTTCAATCAAGAAAAAATGATAATTCAAATTTAAATTGCTTCAAACATAAACATCACAATAAAGCCTTAGGTAAATAAGAATTCTCAAATTAAAGTTAAGCATGTTGTCCCAAATGCGTCAATAATTTAAATCTTCATTTCTCATTACAGATGCATTGTTTTATTTTTTTGTCTTAATAGCAAACTGTAATGTTAATTGAAAAATGTAAGTCATACAATACTTTTAAAGTAGGATGCCATTAAAACATCCAGACAAATTGAAAAGTTTAAACTTGGCTCAGGGATGGTATTCACTTACTTTCCCTATCGGTTCGCAAATGTGAGTGTGCTACTGAGAGTGCTGGGATTGGAGTTGTTGAATGAAGCACATGGGCATCTTGCTTAATGACCGCTTTGCTCAACAACTGAGATCCCAGTCCCAATTATGGTTGTTAAGTGAGGATCATCTGTACAGGAAGGGATATTTCATTCTTAAACGCAGATCATGTGCATGTCTAAACTATCCTCTTTTAAAATGGCCCACTTTTCTTCTAAAGCAAGGAATTTACTGTTTGACTGGGAATGCAGCTCAATGTTTTGTTGAGAAAAGCACCCAACTAGCCAAGAAAGACAAAAATAAATTGTTAGGAAGAAGCCTGAGAGCTAAAGTCCTAATTAGGAACTAAAGCCCTAATAGCAAACAAATGTTTTGTGACCGGTCATGCCCCTTATGAAACCAATCTTGCAAGGAAGCAAAAGTCTCCCAGGGAAGCCCTTTTTCTGCAAATGCCCAAAGAGGTTTTTTTTGGGGTTGGTTTTTTTTTGTAAGTATGCTGTATTGTGCCTTTAACAAAAACTTGACACAATGAGTGTGGAGTAGCTTTTTTATTTCCTTCTACCACTTTTGCTTGCTCTCCAACCTTTCTTATACTTGTTTTTGTACAACCCGGTAATAAGTATTTCTTTGCTCCAGGGCTTATTTGAGTTTTAAGTAAGTGGCCAGCACTTACAGAGTATCAGAAGCTTGTTTGGATTCTAATGGAGAATTAGTGAAGCAGTACCTATGAGTATATACACTTCAAGGCCTTATTTTCCACTTGTAATTCAAGGGAATTTATCCCAGAATGGGAAATGCTGGAAACAGAAGCTTCATTTGCATTTGGCTGCAAGTAGGATAGTGGATTTCTCAAAGAAATTGTACACTCAAGAAATATTTCTTGTTACACTGTGTGGGGAGGAAGCCCTAACAATATATAATTCTTTTGAAGTTTTTTTTTAAAGACAATGCAGTTCCAAATTACATTGAAGATTTTTTTTGTCAAGGGCTAGAATATACTGCACACCTTGCAGGAATGCTGTGATTCATTTTGAAAATATATGCAAATTTTGGTAGACATTATGGAAAGGTTCGTCATATAACTCAAAAGGTGAATTTTAGTCAATACCTTTTGACACAGTGAGAGGTTTATAATCAATATAGAAAGCAGAAAAATAAGGGAAAGCCTTTTGAAGATCGAATGGTGGTGGTGGTGGGGGGGCGAATTAATATATCCTATGCACTTGAAATAACCAAAAGCCATTTCAAGATAAGTACAATTAGATGAATATCCACCAAGAAGTGGCAGATAGTAACAATCACTGGAAAGAAATAGAAAAAGGCTCCTATAAATGTTTTTAGATCTGAGAAATTACATGCTAAAGGCAGCAGTAATCAAAACTGAATAAGTCTGTGTCTCTGTAGTGGGACAGTAAATTAGCCTTGGAATTGTTTTGCATTTGAGAAAATCTTGTCATAAATAGGGCAGAAAAAGTCTTAAAGCATGTAAATCAGGTCACTGAATAGTAATGAAAAACAATATAGTGTTTGTGATTAGATATAAGCAACTTGTTTAATGGAGAATTATTAGATTCTACATCTATTTATAATTAACTTAAAAAGCTTTTCCTTTTTGGTTTACTGATGGTTTACTGATTTCGTGTAAAAGTAGATTGAAGTAAAATTTAAATTTGATACAGGAGCTGAAGCAAATGCTTTGCCACGGAAAACATTTTGGGAGTTGTGTAGTAAGAATAGCCTTTTTAAGAATGACCTAATCCTTATAATTTATGGAGAAGTCTTTATGCACAATGGTTGCTGAATGTCAAGCCTTAAAAACTATATTATTGTTTTGTGATGAAAATTTCTTCTCTTCTAGTATTTGGAAGGACAGTATATGAACCTTTGGCTTCAGTGTGTTTAAGTGCTTAACATAAGAACAAGTGTTTGCTTTCTAATGTTTTTATGGCCTTGGTGAACTTCAAGGTCTTCAGCATAGACATACTGATTTGCAAGCAGGCTTCCATCATGTATGGATATAAAAGTTAAGTAATGCTTGACAGATTATATGACAAATGGAAATACCAAGGGTAGCTCCCAAAGAATTGTTATTGTATTTAGTTGAGAATGCAAGTTTATGAAATGTTATGTAGCATTAGAATATCCCTACAATTGAAGCAATCTGGGCTCATCTTATAGGTATAAAATATTTTTTGATTCTTGTTGATGAAAACAATAGATATTGTTAGGTGAAATTGAAAGAATATTCATCACGTTTAACTACATCTTTGGGATGATATTACTTCATTGTTTGCTCTATCAACTTAACAATCCCTGAAAAAGTATTCAAAGAAAAAAAAACTGAAAATCTCTTTGACAATATAAAAGTGATATATACATGTACTAGAGACGTACCAATTCAAAAATTAAACGTTCCAGAGAAACTGGAAATTGCCAAACCACCCCTAAAATTCAGGGAAGATTCAATATGCTCTAAAAGGTCTCACTCTATTTTTTCTTTCCTTTTTAACTTTAGTGCTGAAGAAATACAGCTAAAACTGTAACTAGCCAACTATTATTCAGATAATCCAATGCTAACTTAATTAACAGCTAGGGCTGTGAATAGCACTAGAAACAGCTGCTTCACAAAGACATTTGTGTAATCAAAATAACTCTGCAAGAAGCATTTAACACAACTACGACCTTTGGAATGATTGTGTAGCTGCTCGGAAAGCACTTTCCAGCTATCTTCCTGTTTGTGTGCTTGAACAGACAATTCATTTAGTGAAACATACGACTGGGGAACAGCTTCATGAGTCTTCGGAAGGGCAAGGCTGCTTTGAAGCTTCATAAAGGGATGTTTTGTTCCTATTAATATACTTTGCGCACTACTTGCTCTGAAAACATCATACAGTCTAATATGTTTTATGACATTTTATAATACTTGTACACTTACGAGTTTGCTTAGTTTCTTTTGGAAGCTGCATCTTGTTGGTTTGACCGCTTCCTTCCAGCACAAAGACGAAACCTTTCACTTCCTTATCATATTCCTAACAAACCAACAAAAAGTGTGTCATCATCAAAATATCTCACGCAGCTGAATAATCTGCAGGATTTATTAGCCATAATGCCTATTTGCCTACGACAGAAATGGTTAGCCACACTCATACTTTGTAACTGTTAAGGTGAGTGATGTTTGGTTTAGGTCAGGAATTGCCACTACGCTTAAATGGTATTCTATAAGTCTAATACAAATGGAAAACTGGAGTATTAAATGGAATCAATGCAAAGCCTGTACTCTGAGGTTAGAAGTTAATATATGTTAAATTCACTACCCAGTGTAGCATACTTCTGAAAATGCACACAGGATCCAGTAAAAATAACTCTTTCTTGTGAAAAATGGCTTTGCAGTTAGGATGTCAGGGCCATCTTCCACTTAGTATGTCAAAACATCATCCTTCATTTCACTAACATTTACCATATTTATTTTATTGGTTTTTCTGTCTTGACAGCAACCTGCCATATTAAAACAGTTGCTTGATTCACCATTTTATCCATATCAAGAAAAGTCTGAGCAGTTTCATGCAATTAGTTTAAGTAAGTGAAACTAAAACTTAAACTATATTTAGGAGTGAATAATTTGACCATGTAGGCTTGATGAGGATATCAGTAACCACCTTCCTTCCATCCTCCTCCTCTATATCTCTTATTTTGTGAAAAAGCCTGGAATTTACCAGATATCTTGAAAACATGCCCCAAATTATTTTATTTAGTCCTAATCAATATATTTCCTGACTAGAGATCTTCATTTTCTTAATAGACTAAAAGTTTGTTTTATTATTTAGTAAACATAAAGAAACAAACAAATAAATATCTTTATCTTGTATACTGCACGGTGTTATATGCTGTCTATGACATGGGTGGTTATATAAATTTACCAAATAAAAATAAATATTTATACCACCACCCCGCCAAAATATATTCAAAACTTACAGAAACAAAAACATTGAAGATCTTAAATACAGCAAGTTTTATCTGCTTGTAGGCATCAAATAGTATTTCCTGTTCTCTGTTATTCTGCTCTGATGAAAGGAATGATAGAGATAATTTTTTTAATAGAATAGAATAACAGTATTGGAAGGGACCTTGGAGGTTTTTTTGTCCAACTCCCCTGCTTAGGCAGGAAAACCTACACCACTTCAGACAAATGGTTATCCAACATCTTCTTAAAAATTGGAGCATTCACAACTTCCGCAGGCAAGTTGTTCCACTGATTAATTGTTTTAACTATCAGGAAATTTCTCCTTAGTTCTAAGCTGCTTCTCTCCTTGATTAGTTTCCACCCATTGCTTCCTCTCCTGCCCTCAGGTGCTTTGGAGAAGAGCTTGACTCCCTCATCTTTGTGGCAGCCCCCGAGATATGGGAACACTGCTATCGTGTCTCCCCTAGTCCTTTTTATTAAACTAGACATACCCAGTTCCTGCAACCGTTCTTCATATGTTTTAGCCTCCAGTCCCCTAATCATCTTTGTTGCTCTTCTCTGCACTCTTTCTAGAGCCAGTTACGAATCCATCTGGTGGTGATGCTGTCTAACCCACATTTTTCTACTTTATCTAGTAGTAGGTTATGGTCTACTTTATCAAATGCTTTACTGAAGTCCAAGTAAATAATATTGACAGCATTCCTCTGGTCCACTAATTTTGTCACTTTACTCAAAAGCTTTCATGTTTTTTTAAAGAAAAAAAAATTAAGCTCTATACTTTATAATCAAGCTTTTACCATTTCTTTCCAAAACATACTTTCCCTATAACTGAAGGATTGCCAGAAATTTTCCATTTGGTCCCAGTGTTCTTGCCTTGAGCACTGAAGATTTCAACAAATGGGCCACCCTGCAATTAAAAAAAGAAAGAATCTGTCCCATTGTCATAAGAAATCAAGTGTAATACTTAATTCGTAAGTACACCCATTCCATATTCATTCTTATAGTGAATATGAAGTCTCATTATAAGCTTATTTCATCTGGATGCTCAACTGGTAACATCTATTACAGTAGATGTAATCTTTTCTGAAGAAAATGGATTATGTTGCAGTAACTTTTCTTGTATTGTAATGTAGTTGCCTTTGGAAAGTGCCCAAAAACTTCACCTAGTCGGAATTAATTGGGGCTCTCTAAATAGAACATAAGGGACGCGGTGGCTCAGTGGCTAAGACGCTGAGCTTGTCGATCAAAAGGTTGGCAGTTCAGCGGTTCAAATCCCTAGTGCTGCGTAACAGGGTGAGCTCCCGTCACTTGTTCCAGCTTCTGCCAACCTAGCAGTTCGAAAGCATGTAAAAAATGCAAGTAGAAAATAGGGACCATCTTTGGTGGGAAGGTAACAGTGTTCCGTGCGCCTTTGGCGTTTAGTCATGCCGGCCACATGACCACAGAGACGTCTTTGGACAGCGCTGGCTCTTCGGCTTTGAAACGGAGATGAGCACCGCCCCCTAGAGTCGGGAATGACTAGCACATATGGATGAGGGGAATCTTTACCTTTACCTTTACCTAAATAGAACATATTATTTTAAGGTGCTGGGGTTACCTATAAATCTATAATCCTAAAGTGCTGCATGATACAAGACCTGGTTATTTGCAGAACTGCCTATACCCCACTGTGTCAGTCCATTGCACTAGATCTAAGTGTCCCATGCTCCAGGTCCCTTCTGTGAAACAGTGCCATCTAGTGAGCAAAGATATGGAAAAGAAAAGAAGGCCAAATAATGACTTACTGATTGTTTATAATGAAAGACTGAGCGATACGGGACTTAAGGACAATAAGAGGTACAGAATGTGGAGCAGATCATTATTTGGAAGTTTAACTGATCAAACTGTGAAAAGAAAGAAAGAGAGAGAAAGAAAGGAGAAAGAAAAAAAGAAAGATAGATAGATAGAGACATAGAGAGAAAGAGAAAGAAAGAAAGAAAGAAAGAAAGAAAGAAAGAAAGAAAGAAAGAGGAAGGAAGGAAGGAAGGGAGAAAGAGAAAGAAAGAACAAGAGAGAGAGAAAAAAGGGAGGAAGAAAAAGAAAGGAAGGAAGAAAGAAAGAAAGAAAAGAAAGAAAGAAGAGAAGGAAGGAAAAAATAGTGCATACAGGACAAGTAAGAAAAAATAATAAAAATAATATGGCAACAGTAATGTAATGAAAGGTGATGCTGAAATTGCTTGTAATAGAAAAGAATTATGTTACAGACTGCCATAGAAATGTGAAATTATGCTAACAGGGAGCATTAAAAAGACGCTTGGTAGAATAATGAACTGAAAGAGGCTGCAGATGAGAAAAATATGCATACCGAATGGCAACAGCAAAAATGAGGACGAGAAAAAGACATACCATGTGTACAAAGAGAAAAAGACAACTGCAGATAATTTATTGAGAGGAATGGTTACGCTTAGAAGAGTGAGAAAATGGAGAATTTTGATGGAAATGAGAAAGAGTTTGGAGAGTGAAAAGGGTTGAACAAGGAGCATCTAAGAGAATGAACAAAATCAAAAATTAAAATGATGAAATCACTGGTGATGATATTGAAGTGAGGGAATGTTAGAAGAAACATTTTAGAGGTTAGCATGGCACTGATATACATCAAAGACTGGAACTGAAATGAATGCTGTAAATGTTAGTATCCAAGAAAAAAGAAGATGAAAGTCATAAAACGTGAGAATATTGAAAAGCAATATTGCAGGGGTGGATAATATAATGTTAAATATGGATATGATTTGCTTATAGACTGGCAGTGTGACTTGTTTAACATTTGTATGAAGTCTGACAGTTGGAGGAATGTATTATTGTTCCTCAATGTAAAAAGAAAAATAGTAGAAGTGAATGAAAAAAATACAGATTTATAGGGTGCTCAATTGGTAGTGTGACTTGGGTAACTAATCTCTCATTCAATTCAATACACCAAAAAAGATGAAAACAGCAAGGAAAAAAGCATGTCTCACTCAGGCCACTCTGCACAATTAAACCCTTTAAAAAAAAACAGGTTCATCTAATGCCCAGCCCAAAGCATAAGGAAATAATAAATCTTCAAGAGCATTATTTGATAAGAAGTTGTTATGGGAATAAATGGCATGCTTAATAAATATTTTGGATTTGTGAAGGGAGTAAGACTAGGATTTCTGATGGCCACTTGATGGTTTAATGTAATTATGTTTAATGTTTAAGAACTGTAGGGACATTAGAGCTGTGTTGTTGGAGCTGTGAATGCAAACGATGCTTTATTGTTGGATGAGAGCTGCAATAACTTGCAGTGAATGTTGGAAAGATTGTATGCAGCGTGGAATATGAATCTAAAAATTAAGTTAACAAAGAAGGCGGAGAGTGGCTGATAAATGAATGTGGTTTGAATATAAACTCGAGTGATCAATATGAAAGACGTTTGTTGGTGTGGGTTAGGCATGCAGACAAAATGAGTGAGCATCAAATTGCAAAAACTGATATGTGAAGGATGAGTTTCTTCAAAGCAAGGAGAACAAAAACCCTGTGGAGGGTGGCATACAATTGATGAGATCCTCAAAGAGAAAGAAGTGAGCATTTTAAAGAGGAAAGTGTATGAAGCTGTGGTAGAAGGAAGGAAGGAAGGGTTGGTAAGAATAGAGACATATAGCGGTAAAGCAAACTGTGTTGGTATAAATTAGATTCTGCTCTATTTCCTTTCCTCTTATCTCATGTGTTTACGATTTCCTTCTCATTTTCTATGCTGTGCAAGAAACTGCTTATCTTGAAAGGGAGTAGCAATGAGAGGTATAGTATGTATTGAATAGTATGGAGGGTTTGTGATTTTTGTTGCTGTTTTGTTGGACATTATTATATGCACATCTGAATAAAAGTGTTGATCATTATTTGGGACTGACAACTAACTGTATGTTAGGATTTTTTTTTTACAATATAAATTGTTATAGAGATATAACTAAGGATGTGCAAAACTCACTCATTTGGGAACAGACTATTCCAGAAAAGTCCTGAACATTTTTTTCCCCTTCTGGACATTCTTAGGGTGGCTCTGCAATTTACAGATGTAAATCATTTGTAAACTAAACCGAGATATCCTGGGATAATTCAAACCCTGAAATAAACTGTGTTGTCCAGAATGCCATATCCAAAACACATTGAATATTTTAAAATTCTGCAGAATACAACATTTCTGAGTTGGTCATATTGTTCTATACTTTATGTTGGTTTTTAATATTAACTCTTAAACTGTTTGTATGTAGAAAATTGGGTATTTAGTTTTACAATTTGTGAAACCAACACTTTGCATTGAGTTTTGAAAAAAAAAAGGGAATGAATACATTTGGCACTTATTATTTAATCACTATATAACTTTTCACGTTGAGAAAAAATAACCTGGAATAATATGTTCTATATACCAAGTCCCAGTAACTGTAGCTTTTTAGATGAACTGAATATTCTTCAGTATAAACTCATTACAATAATCTAATCTGAAGGCTATCAACTATGATCAATCCCACTTAATAAAAAAGCTAGGATAAACCAGTCCTGCTATTTCTACCACTCTAATATATAGGAGTGGGATTCAATCTGAAATACAAATAAGATCACAACCACTGCCAATTATCAGTGTCAGATTGGATTTTACCTGCAATTCATATGGTAGGAGATTGAAATATTTTAGAACCCACTTCAAGCTCACATAAAGTGACAAAAAGGGATAAAAAGTCTCCTCAAAACAAGCTGTGTACTCTAAAGATTTTGGAGTTCTCTGCAGAAATTCCTTTGATACTGGAAAAGTTTATTTTTATTTATTTAGCTATTAAATATATAAGTTCCCTAAATGTTTGTATTCCGTAAAGTTGGAAGGGATAATTTAAGCCACTGAGTCCATCCCTTGAGCCCAAAAGGTCCAAATTGAAGAATTCCAACTTTCTCGCACTGCCATCCCCAATGTCTATCCAGCCACATCAATTATCTATCATATGTGGCTATGTCATTTTTTGGACTCTCCAGAAAATATTTCTATTAGCTTTTACCATATTACAATCCAACCTGAAAATATGCTGCCAAACCTATATCCACAAACTTTATAATTCAGGCAGAGAATAATACATTGGAAAAATATTATTTGTTTTTTCCTAGTAATTTTATTAAAAAATACAATTACAAAAATAAAACTAATATAAACTAAAACAGAAAAGAATGAAAAAAATATCAAAAGTTCAGAAAAAAATGGAAACTCTTTTGATTTGTTATTTGTATATCCCTTTTTAATTATTAAGACATCAGCTGATTTCTTTTACATGTCCTGTGTGGCTCTTTTTCCATGTCATTCTTGCAGCCTGTCATTTTAAATCCACTTTCAGATCAGTTACAGTCTTGTTCAGTAAAACTTGTTGCTCTTCCTTAACATTTTGTAAACTCTATTTATATATTAAATTTAATTTCTGAACCTATTATTCAAAAATATCATTTGATATGCTGAATATTAAAATCTTTTCTTCTATTCTGTAAGTCAAATTTAAATGTTTGTCTCCTTTAATTGTTATCTTTAGTTCCTTCTGGTTTCCTCCAGTGTCCAACCTTCAAAGTCTTATTCTGTTTCTTTAAGAGATTTCAAAACAAAAACCTTTTTCCATGGAAAGGATTCTTATAATGTATTCCAAAACCTTATTTCAAATCCATCCTTAATCTGTTTTCAAAAATCAAAGTTTTACTCAAACTTTTGCTGTTTATTCCAAAATAATTTTTAAGTCCTTACATTTGCATTTAAAACTTCTTTCACTAAAGATTGAAGGAAACTCACCCAGTGCTATTAAACATGGCAATACAAAGGTTCCTAATAGCAGAAAACTGTTAAGAAGAAATTTCCAAAAGTGATTAGAAAAGGAAGTATGTGAACCCAGTGTCCTTTTGAAGGTGCCAATCACAGTTTGAGGGAAAAGATGGCTATTCTCTCTTCTCTCATAACTCTAAACTCACCAGAGATGACTATCCTGCAGTTTCTAAGTGAGGAGCTACTGTCTGGAGTATTTATGGGTAATCTCAAATCCTCTTCTTGTCCAGAGAGGAATTATGAAGAGCCGACCTACTTGCCAGTTCTTCATTCTGTGGCAGTTGCTGGGTATGCTAAAAGCTATTTAGTAGACCACTATTTCCTCTTTCTTTTAAGGAATGCAAGGCAGAATATAGTACCTTTCTTCCATCTTTATAACAACCCCTTAAGATTGATTACACTTATAGAGATTGACCAACTCAAAGTCATACATTGGATTTTGTGATCAAGGTGATTTTGAATCTACCATTCTATTCACTACCCTTTGGTGGTTATTGTCATCATCTTTAATTCTTCTAAGACAAGGGAAAGACATAATATCTTATGAATATGCAGTTTATATACAATGTGTACTAAGAGTGTCAAGCATATAATTTTTTATTAAATGAATAGTTGAAAAGTAACAGGAATTCTGCCTGGAATGCACTGTCAAAGATTTTATATCTGCAATTGTCATCCATAATGTTAATTACTTCCTGATTGTAATCCTGTCTTTTTTTTTCAAGTTTTCAGATCAGATAAAAAAGTAGAAAAGGTTGAGAGTGACAAAAACCAATTATAAGCAGTTAAAAATTTGGAGATACCTATTCAAGTTTTCAAAAAAGAGACAAATAGAGAATATTTATATATCTAAGGACTTTTCACCCAATATTACATACCATTGCAATGCTAGTATCTTTTTTCATTTCTTTCTAAATAAGGACAAAATAATAGAAATATTTCTCACTTACCTGATACTCATTTTTGAACATTTTAGCAACTGATCAAATGATTTCAATGCATCAGCAAGCAATTTGGTTCTTCTAAAAGTTAGGAGGAAAAAAAATATGTCAGATTTCACATATGGTTTAACTAAAAACAAAAAAGGAATGTATTTCAAGTATTGATTAGTACTACTACTATTCTCTAACATATATATATATATATATATATATATATATATATATATATATATATATATATATATGTATATATATGTATATATATTTGTAATTTGATTTATATGCCATCCTTCTCTGGAGATTCAGGGCGGCTTACAATGCGTTAAGCAATAGCCTTCATACTTTTGTATATTTATACAAAGTCAGCTTATTGCCCCCACAAACTGGGTCCTCAATTTACCTACCTTAGAAAGGATGGAAGGCTGAGTCAACCTTGAGCCTGGCGAGATTCGATCTTACTTTAATTGCAGACAGCTGGTATTAAATTACAGAGCTCTATCTGTTGAGCTATCCAGGCTCCATTAAATAAAAGAGTGTTTTTTTAAATTTTTTAAATTTTGAACCTGCTGTATTCTGGTTAGTTTTGCTAATACGTTCACCTGGTTTTGTATACAGTCCGATCACTCTATATTATATTAGTACTAAATGATTCAGACTATAATGAGTTAAATTGCAATATATGTAATGTTTGTATTGCATATGTAAATGGTAAATTCTAAGATACATTAAAAACATAACATAACTGAAAAGTACTAAATCACTTTAATTAAATCCTATTAAAGAATGTTATGAACATTTGAACAGAAGTATTTTTACTTATTTCCTGCTTCTTTGATTCTAGTCAAACATCTTTCTACTACTTACTACACCGTTTATTTATGGAAAAATACACTTTCAGGATTGGAATACATAAGCATTCATTTTACAAAGGAGGTTATTTAGAGAAGAAGCCATGGAACTTCAAAGAATTTGTGACTATCACATTATCTCATTTGATTCCCAAACAAAATATCTTTCTTTCTCTAGGGAGGGGGGATGGAGAAGATCAAGCCTGGATGCAAATTCCTTAAAGGCACCACTTCACTTCCAGATATAAAATATTTGTGCATATGTAGAGCAATATGCAATCCATCTACTCCTTATCATAATCTTTGCCTGGAAGTTAAATATAGGAAAATTCATTATATTCACGTAAAAGCTACAACTTGATTTATATTTATTAATGCATACTTATAAATTCATAAAAATGTAGCTTGAAGTGATGACCGGAATGGATGAATACATTACCACGAAAGGCTACAAAAAGCCATACCCGTAACTTTCATTGTCTCCAAAATATGGTAACTTTGGTCACAAATGCCTGCCTGAACTGAAATACTCAGTGTAAAAAAAAACCAACAAAACCAGAACAAACGAACAAAAACCCAGATTACACCCATCAAACACGGGTAGAGAAAAAAAAAATCGAGTAACTTTTTAATTAACGATTATCTTGTAATGGTTCTGTAGAACTATTTTAGATTCAGATTCAGATTGGACTAGGCCACATTAATTCAAATTGTTAATATAATGAAGTCATCTGTCTAATCTGAAGGAATGGACTGGGAGACACAAAAAGGATGAGGATGACTATTTATACAGTGGTAATGCTGGAAGGAAGGAAGGAAGGAAGGAAGGAAGGAAGGAAGGAAGGAAGGAAGGAAGGAAGGAAGGAAGGAAGATTTCTGATGCTCCTTGTCAGCTTTCTACAAAGAAATTCAATAAGGAAGTTGGTAGGAAGTCAGAGGTCATTCCCATGTTTTTGTTTCTCTATTTATGTATGGAAATATGTCTGGAATGATGACTTAAAGGTGTGCAGGTTGTCTAGTACGGAGAGTTCTTGACTTACGACCACAACTGAGCTCAAAATGTCCATTGCTAAGCAAGACAGTTGTTACAGGAATTTTGCCCCCTTTTACAACCTTTCTTGCCACAGTTGTTAAATCAATCACTGCAGTTGTTAAGTAACTGCAGTAACATGTTTGTTAAGTGAATCTGGCATCTCCATTGATTTTGCTTGTCAGAAGGTTGCAAAAGGTGATCACATGACCCCAGAACAAACTAACCTTCAACATGCTAGTTGCCACCACGTGACCACAGGGATGCTTCAATGATCGTAAGTATGAAAAACGTTCATTCCACTTTTTTCAATGCCATTGTAACTTTGAACGGTCACTAAACAAATGCTTGTAAATTATGAACTTCTTGTAAGCCAATAAATGGCAGAATCATATCTATGAAAATTATGGAAACCCACTAAACATCAACGTTATGAAAGTATATGCATGTAGAACAAACATCAGCCTTTTACACTGAGCAGTGGCACCCTCCAGAATCCCTGCCCATTCTCAAGCATGACCAGGGCTCCTTCCTTCCTTCCTTTAAAAGTCATGATAACTTAAGTTTCAGTACTATATAGATAGCCATCCTCCTCTTTTCTGAGTATTACTGCCTTCTTGACAAAAAGTGTAATGCATATTTTTTTTTATCCTGCCTTTATTATTTTTATAAATAACTCAAGGTGGAGAGCATACCTAATACACTTTTCTTCTCCTATTTTCCCTACAACAACATTGTGTGATGGGTTGGTCTGAGAGAGAGGGACTGGTCCAAAGTTACCCATCTGGCTTTCATGCCTAAGGTAGGACTAGAACTCAATAGTCCTCTGGTTTCTAGCCTGTTGCCTTAACCACTAGACCAGTGTTTCCCAAACTTGGGAACTTCAAGATGTATGGACTTCAACTCCCAAAATCCTACAGCCAGCCATGCTGGATGGGGAATTCTGGGAGTTGAAGTCCACACTTCTTAAAGTTCCCAAGTTTGGGAAACACTGCACTAGACCAAACTGGCTCTCTTTTGCTATATTGATATGATAGCTTAAATCCTTTGATGATGTTACCTGGTTTTCCATTTCAGAAACATTATAGACCCATAAATTAAAAACTTAATATACAGATAGGTTGGACTATGAATCATGTCTGGGAGTAGAAATCTGAATTTCAGAAAGTAAAAATGTCTTTCAGTGGGACACGGCTTTAAACACTGTCCCGTTAATTTTATATTAACTACAGTATGGCAGATTCTATATTCCCAGTTAGGCTCATGTGCTATATTAAAAGTACATACTTTTTAGGGCAATAAAATTGTATGTTTTTTTCCCAGCCTTGGTTGAAAAATGAGCAAATGGCTACTTTATAGCATCCTATAAAGATGTCAAAAGCTGCCGATTTATTTGAAAAATATGCTAAAAACTAGAAGCATTTAAAATTCAAGGTGACATAACTTCACCGTGTTCTTCTGGATCAGAAGCACTTTTTACCAAAATAAAAGTCCTGAAATGTTAGGTATCAGGGAGTCTGCAAATCAATTTTGTATTCATGTTTATACAACTATAGACTAATAAATATAAGCATATATATGCTTTAACAAAAAAAAAAATCAACACCAGCTTTAATCAAGTACTTGAGAGGGAACAGCTTTGTTTATTTATTCATAGGATTTACAGAGCTGCCCAAAACAATATGATTCTGACAGTGTTCAACAACAACAAAAAAAGGCAATAAACCATATACATATACACAAAAAACCGAATGTTAAAAAAAATGCAGTACATAAAATGGCAACCGAACATGATAACTAAACGACTGAAATCACTAGGACCCAAATGCCTGGAGAAAAAGCTACGTCTGACGGGCTCAAGGTTGACACAGCCTTCCATCCTTCCGAGGTCGGTAGTTGGGGGCAATATGCTGACATTATAAACTGCTTAGAGTGCTGTAAAGCACTATGGGGTGGTATATAAGTCTGCTATTCCTGTACTGCAGCGGTCCCCAACTTTCTGGTACCAGGGACCAATTTTGGGGGGGGAAATTGTCTTCCATGAATGGATGTGTAGATGAAATTTTGCTTGCTTACTGCAGGCAGCCTGGTCCCTAACAGGCCATGGACTGGTAACTGGTCCATGGCCTGGAGGTGGGAATCACTGTTGTACTGTATATGGAGGAACCAGAACCAGAATTCTAAACTGTGACTGTTGTTAATGACATGTCATCCAGTCCTTCACAACCTCCAGTCTTTGGGACAGACTCTTGACAGCTTCAATTCGATGGCTGGAATGTACAACTGGATATTATTAGCATATTAATGGTGTTTCATCCTGTATTGGTGGTTGATCTCATCCAGCAGCTTCATATAGATGTGGCAAAAGAAGAGGGGAAACCTTGAGGCTTCCTGAAAAACAGAGGCCTAAGACTTTTAACCCTGACTGGAACTAACCCAGAAGAAGGAGGAAAACAATGCCCCCATTTCCAGCCCATGAGCCACTGCCAGGCCAAATAGATTCCATGGTTGATGGTATCAAAAGTCACCAAGGAGAGGCAGGATGGACATATCACTGCCAAAGATTATCAACAAGCACAACCAAAGTTATCTCAGTACTGTAGTATACCCCAGTCTGAATCCTGACTGAAAGGGGTCCAAATACTCTGCTTCCTCCAAGGCCACCTTTCAGAGCTGGCGGCAGTACCCGCTGTCTCAAAGAGGTATTTACAACCACGTAAATCCACTGACATTTCCCGTCCCTCGGAATCTTAACTATCATGCAGGAGGGACCCAATTCTACAAGTAGAACTATTACAAAAGCTCTAATGTTTTCCACTTCTTCAGCATTGATGTGCTTCAACTCATCCCACATAACACATAAGACTTCTCCCTCAATCACCTCCTTCAGAACAGAGGATGACACCTCCGTAGGACTCGCCCAGCTGGACTCCAACTCAGAGCAAGTCTGAATGATTTTATCCATTGCAAACTGAAAATAGTCCTCACAGTTACCATAAAGAGGCTCTACCAATCTCTCTTCAACTAGCAGGGGCTAGATCACCCTGAACAGGGCCAGTGGCTGGTACCCGGAGGATGCAATAAATGCAGTGAAATAGGACTTTTTAATTTGCAAGCTACAAGCAAATTACTTGTTACTTGGGGCTAAAAGAACTCTAGAAATTAATATGGCTTTTCTTCTAAATAATTCATTTAAAAATACATAAACTTAAATCTTACGCTTTAGTCTTGCAAAAAAAAAAAAAAAAACCACCAACCTCTACATTAAAATTTTATAGCAAGACCTTTTCCTGAAATTTAATCAAAGCTAGTGATTTCTGAAGTAAATTTAAGCAGTTTGCAGCCTTGGTATTAATAGGATTAAAATAGAATATTTTTCTGTGCACTTGGTATATTAATCATGCTATAGAAATAAATAAGAAAGTATATATTCTCCATCATGATATAGATTATAAATACCTCTCTTTATTGCTGGAAGCACAGATACTCTTAGCATGATGGCATGGCTGAGAGATTTGAGATTACATGGCAGATGAAGACTATATGGTAGCAAAATGCTATGGAAAATTCTAAGTAATTGCTGCAATATAGTGGCCTTCTAGATTTTTGCCACCCATATATGGTATGCATAATTATTGTGATATATAATACAAGCATAACATTTATTGTTCCTATTATTCCATTTCTCCAGTAACTACAAATTTTCACTGAGAAAATAAAGTCATCTATTTTTTCTTATCTGATAATTTATAGAAAATATTTTAAAACATTACAAATAATAAAACTTGCTTTTAAATTCACACTTTTTATAAAGACCGAGAATCTGTGATAAGCACAATTTAACTCACATTAAGAGGGTAATACTGAAATTACACCAATTACCTCTGCTTCTTCTAACTTTTAAAGCTTAAGAGTGAATAATGCTTTTTAAAATTAAGCATAAATATATTAGGTGCAAATATATTAACACTATAATTTTCTTAGTGTAGATCTTTTTACTAAGCTACATGTCAACTTAGTATATGTATAATTATAAGGATATCAAATGCAATATAGCCAACTTTGAACTCTTAAAATCCACAAATTCTAGTATTTTTAACTGCAGTTATGCAGAAAGTCTTACTGTTCAGTTTCATTGTTAACACTATATATTTACATCCAATAAAGCAATGACAACTTTATGTCACAGCAATAGTACAGTAGAAATGAAGTTGACAATTTTATAACACATCAATATGTCATAATGCAGGAAAGATAATATGCGGTGTATAAACTAGGTTTTAATATGGCAATTCCACTGCTTTTTAATGTAAAATAGCTGCCTAAAGACATCAGTGCACAATGGGGAGTAGGGAAAGAATAATTTCTGCAGTTATTTTAGCTAGGGTTGGTATCTTAAGTAACGTAGAAGAAACTTGACTGAAGTAAACACAACTTTTTCTTGGGAAAAAAATGTATTATAAAAGTTTGACAAGATAAAAGTCATTGAACTTTGATGTTGGCTTTGCCTATTTGACTGTAGTTGGTTTGGTTTGGACACAGCATAATATATGAATCCAGTGTAATCGTATATGCTATTACTTGTACATGCCCCTATATTTTACGAGGCATCCTCTCATATAACTATACATACATATCTACCTACTTGCTCACCAGGGAATAATCCAAGAGAACAAAATAGGATTTGTATAATAGCACTTATATGATGAGTTTAACTGTGGAAAGATCCACTGTATGCGAATTAGAGTTGTGGACATTTTGAAATGATTGAGAATAAATGTTCATGCAAGGCCAGTACTTCCCTGCTCTTTAAGAGGCCTAACTTCCTCTTGAACCTGAGAAAAAGTTATTGCTACTTCTAAATTTATATTCAGTTTAATCAGTGAAAGCCTTGTGCACGAAGCCTGAAAAAAGCCTTGAAAGCTTTGTGCACGAAGCCTTGTGCACGAAGCTTGCTTAAATGAATAGTAAAGAGTTGCTATACTTTGAGACCAGAAGCATTTCTTCTCAATAAATACCAATTGTGCACTATTTTAATGTATTTTTATGCACATCCACAACTAAGCAGGTGTTTGAATAAATAAGTTATACATTATACCATAAATTGGAATTGCTCTACACTGTACCTTCTAAGCTTTACTTAGGGTAATTAGTACTGCTGCGCTTTTAAAAATTTAATTAGCTTGATCAACAAATATTGGTAGGTAACTGTTCGTCTCTCCCTCTGTCTTTATAAAAACTTCAATGTTGATTTATTTAATTGCTACTATGTCAGAGAAAGTCAAAATTTTAGGGTTTTTCTTTCTTGCTGGTCAATAAGAAACATTGCTGGAAGCTAAACCTTATTGAACTCAATTAAATCCAATTAATTTCAAGATAAAATGTGCAAGATCAGGTGACATCACTGTCATGCACATTTTGCTTCAAGAAAGCCTTAATTCCAGTAAAAAAAAGGCACTGGGTCATTTTGGAAGGTTACAAAGCATTCAGTAATAGTTCTTCAATTTCAATGAGGATGCTGAGCAGCCCATACTTCTGCATAATCTACACAGACTTTCCTCCCTGACAGTGTGTGAATAATCTATGTTGCTCTTCCTGGAAGGGTGAAAGTTGTCCTAAAATGAAAAAGATAAAGATCAGTCTTGTACACCTAATAGTTTTACTTCCCCTCCCCTCTCCAAATGGCTTGTGCCATAAAATGCAATTACTCTTTACACATAAAACATAGAAGTCAGCAACTAGGAATAAGATCCCTTTTTTTAAAAAAAAATGCTTATGTCCTATTTGCAAGACTGTAACGTAGCACAGGTAGTCCTTGACGTAGGATTACAACCAAAATTTCTCTTGCTAAGTGAGTGTTGTGAAGTGAATTTTGCCCCATTTTAGGACCTTTATTGCCACAGTTTTTAAGTGAATCATTGCAGTTGTTAAGTTAGTAGCACTTTGTATTATCTGTGTTGTGAATCTGGCTTCCCCATTGACTTAGCTTGTTAGAAAGTTGCAAAAGGTGATCACATGAACCCAGGACACTGCAATTGTCATAAATATGAGTCAGTTGCTAAGCTGAATTTTTATCACATGACCATGGACATGCTGCAACAGTCGTAAGTATGAAAAATAGTTCTAAATCACTTTTTTTTAGTGCTGCTGTAACTTCAAACAGTCACTGAATGGTTGTAAATTGAGGAGTACTTGTACTTAGTTCTGACCATTAAAGAGAAGAGGTAACTGGTCTTTCTGGTGTTTCTCTGAAGACGTTTCACTTCTCATCCAAGAAGCTTCTTCAGCTCCCCACCATCAAGTCAGAGCTGAAGAAGCTTCTTGGATGAGAAGCGAAACGTCTTTTTAAAAAATCCAAAGACCAAGTTGCCTCTTGAAAAAGCACCTTTGGGACTTCTAGCTCACTGTTTAGCAAACCTGGCAAGAACTGTGGACTTCAACTCCCAGAACTCCCCAGCCACCTTGCTTCCCCAGCTTGCTGGCTGAGGAATTCTGAGAGCCGAAGTCCACAAGTTTTAAAGTTGTCAAGTTTGAGAAACACTGCAGTCTAGCAGTGTTTATGATTGCAGGTTTTCATTGGTTGGTGGTTCTGACCATTTCTCCAAAATATTAATTTCGAATTATAAATTAGATGGGGGGGGGGGGGTTTGGTGGTGGATATTACCAATCCTTTTTTTTACCAGAGGTGGGTGGGTGGGTGGGTGGGTAGACAGACAGGCAGGCAGGCAGGTAAGCAGGTTAGGTTAGGTTAGGTTAGGTTAGGTTAGGTTAGGTAGGTAAGGTAGGTAGGTAGGTAGGTAGGATAGGACAAGACAAGACAAGACAAGACAAGACAGATAGATGATAGATTGATTGATAGATAAAAAATCAGCAACTTTAGTTAGTTTGGCTGAGAAGTTGGCACTCCAGAATGATTTCTAAAATCAGTTCGCAAGGGAGGTGGGTTTTTTCCCCCCTTTTATTTCATTAAGGCCTACTAATCTTTGTAATTACTGTACTAAATTCGGCTTGGTCGGTTGCAAAGTAGGCCATTTCGTCTCGTTCTGGATGATTTGGGGCTGTTAAAAAGCCACAAACCAAGGCGTTAAAAACCCAAACAGGCTCATTTCAATTCTAACGCACCTGTCGTTTCCTAGCGTGGAGTTTTATTTCTTAAGGGCCTCTCCCAGCTTTTACACTTAACGGTGTACACTTCCTTTCGTTCCAAAATAAGGCTACTGCGTATTTGATCTTAAAAAGACTTTCCATTACTCCCCCCCCCCCCGCCTCAAGCTGGGCCGGCCCCGTCCCTCCATCTCAGGCGGCTGCGCCCCGGGGGAAGCGCCCCGGCTGTGTTGTAAGCTGCACCTGCAGCGAGAACACCCCCCCCCCCCAAAGGTCCTTCTTGTGCCAAGAAGACCGAAGAAACAGCAACTTTTTCGAGCTTTACATCCTTTTCATCCACCACGTCACGGTCATCTCCAACGATTAAAAAAAAGCCGCTGCTTTTCCAATGCATCGACCCCTTCCTATTTGACTGGGTTTAAGGCGGCTGCCGGGCAGTTAAGCGTGCCCAAAGTTGCGCCCTGGAGGAGAGACAAGAGAGCGACCCAGAGGGCCTTACCTGCGCGGCGGCGAGGGAAGAAGCCATGAAAGAGGCCAAGGCCGCGGGGGAGAAACTTGAGCTTCTTTACCCAGCCTAAC
The DNA here is from genome assembly GCF_029215685.1 of Pituophis catenifer annectens. Lineage (NCBI taxonomy): Eukaryota > Metazoa > Chordata > Lepidosauria > Squamata > Colubridae > Pituophis > Pituophis catenifer. The sequence goes on from NW_027256882.1 coordinate 46,259,003, forward strand.
TGGCCTCAAGGCCTCCCCGCAGGTAGGCAACGGACCAGAGTCCGGCGGAGATGTGCGCGCCCATCCGCCCGCGCTCCCCAAAGATACCCACGGGCGCTGCACCCCGCGGGTCAAGATGGCGGGAAAGAGGCCCTTGAAGCAGCGAGGGAAGGTATCCGCGGCGACCCAATTCCCGCACCGAGAACTGCTATGGCTGCGCTCCGTTCTGCGGCCCGAGCGCCGCCAAGTCCCGCCAGGAGACGCGCGAGAAGCCGCCGGAGCCGCTTGCCTTGTGTTTGGGCTGCCATGGTGACACTGCCCTGCAAACGGCGAGGGAGAAAAGCTGCGCCTCTGCTTCGGAGCCGGGGCTCTTGAGCATCTCTGGGTGCGGGGAAAGGCCCGCAGTACAGTTTGTTAAGAGTTGCAGGCCAAGGAGAGGGCACCCGGTTGGGGAAGATTGCTCTTTGCCCTCCACCAGATAGGTAGGATAGGTAGATGGATGAATGGGAAGGGATGGATTGGATAGGTAGGTAGGTAGGTACTAAATAGGATAGAGAGGGAGATAGGTATATAGGGTAGATAGATGATAGATAGGATAGGTAAATAGGATAGGGTAGATAGATGGGATAGGGTAGGTAGGTACGTAAATAGATAAGGTAGATAGGATAGGTTAGGTAGGTAGGTAGGTAGATAGAATAGGTAGGTAGGGTAGGTAGGTAGGTAGGTAGATAAGGTGGATAGGATAGATTAGTAGGTAGGCAGGCAGGTAGGTAGGTAGATAGGTAAATAGGATAGACAGACAGACAGACAGATAGATAGATGATCGATAGATAAGGTAGGTAGATAGGATAGGGTAGGTAAGTAGATAGATAAGGTAGATAGGATAGATAGGTAGATAGATAGGTAGATAAGGTAGATAAGTAAGATAGATAGGATAGCAGTGGTGAAATCCAATTTATTTTACTACCGGTTCTGTGAGCATGGCTTGATGGGCGTGTAAGGGAAGGATACTGCAAAATCTCCATTCCCACCCCACTCCAGAGGAAGGATATTGCAAAATCTCCATTCCCTCCTCACTCCTGGGGGAAGGATGCATTGTAAGCTGCCTTGAGTCTTCGGAGAAAGGCAGCATACAAGTTGAGCAAATAAATAAAGGATATTGCAAAATCTCCATTCCCACCCCACTCTGGGGCCAGCCAGAGGTGGCATTTGACGGTTCTCCGAACTACTCAAAATTTCTGCTATTGATTCTCCAGAACCTGTCAGAACCTGCTGGATCTCACCCCTGTAGGATAGGATAGGATAGGTAAGGTAGATATGTTAGGTAGGTAGTAGGTAGATAAGATTGATAAGATAAAATAGATTGATAAAATAGATTACATAGATTAGATAGATACTCTCTACTTGACTTATTACCACAGTTGAGCCCAAAATTTCTGTTGTTAAGCGAAACATTTGTTAAGTGATTTATAATTATAATTGGATCTTACCACATCTTTAAATAAATTCTAAAGAACCTTGGGAATAAAGTCACCCAACTTCTTTGGATAAATATATTATGAAGAAAATTCACTAAGTATGTATTCTTCTACTAGGCTATCATTGGCTAAGAATTTATATCATACAGGCAGTCCCTGTGTTAAGAATGAGTTCCCTTCATATGTATGTCTTTAAAACAAATTTGTATGTAGCCCTCAACTTACGAGCACAATTGAGCCCAAAATTTCTGTTGCTAAGCAAGACAGTTGTTAGTGAACTTTGCCCCATTTTACAACCTTTCTTGCCATAGTTGTTAAGTAGATCACTGCACTTGTTAAATTAGTACCATAGTTGTTAAGTGAATCTGGCTTTCCCATTGACTTTGCTTGTGAGAAGGTCGCAAAAGCTGATCACATGACCGTGGGACACTGCAACCATCATAAATATAAGTCAGTTGCCAAGCATCCCAATTTTGATCACATGACCATGGGGGTGCTGCAACAATTGTAAGTGTGAAAATAGTCATGTCACTTTTTTCCAATGCCATTGTAACTTTGGTCATTAAATCAACTGTTGTAAGTTGAGGACTACCTGTATATAGAATCTCCCCAGCTTCCTGGCAGGTAGCAGAGTTGCTGTTACGGGGATGGAGCGGAGAGGAGACAGCTTTGAGCTTCTGTGCAAAAAGCAGGATAAAAATCTCATAATACTGTAAGCATCCTGATGGATCTTGTCTTAAAAGGTGTCCCAGGCATCACTGAGCCACAACTTGCTTTGGTCTAGAAAAAAGGGAAGACAGATGGGAGTTGGTAGCATTGAGATGGGAGAGTGCAAAAAACAAAACAAAACCCAGCATTATGGATTTGGTTGTGAGGTAGAAAACTTTGGAATAAAGGCAGAGTCACATTTCAGAATAAGATGGGTGGCATATAAATTTAATAAATAAATGAATAAAGGGTAAGCAACTTGTGAGCTCTTGCCAAGCAAAGTTGAGACCTCCAAGTATAAATTAAACCTCTATACACAGGTATAGGTAAATCTGTATTTTTTCTTCTCCTTCATGTTTACGGAAGCCATAGTTTAAGGTGTTGTATTTATCCCACAAATTGATGTGTATCTATTTATTGTACCAATATTGCTCTAAACGTTATTCTGTATTTCTGGTGTGAGAAGGGAAAACATAAATGGCTTTTTCCTGTTAATACATTGAATACTTTTACATTTTATTTTCATTTTATCTACGATTGATGGGCTAAGAAGACCTCATTCCCATGTTATCCATATCCTTAGGCTTGTTTTTTTGCATAGTTTTTAAATTTTAATGTGCATAGCTTTAAAATTCTAATTGCTTTTCTATTTATCTTTTTATGTTCTGCAAGCCATCCAGAGTTCCCTTATCAGGGATGGCATATAAATTTAATAAATAAATTACATGTTTATTGTGGCAATATAACTGTGAAGGGAATGTGGTCTTTGGCTCTTCAGATTAAGGTTGGGATGGATTTAACAGAACAAATGCTGGATAGAAATTGTGATGTCTGGTTTGAACACCCATGTCATTCTGAAGTGATTCTACCTTTATTCCAAAGATACACAGAATATGATATTTTAAGAAAAAGAGAAGCTGTTTAAAAAGAATTTAAAAAATCCAAATAGAAATGAGCAATAATATTTTTTTAGAAAAAGGGAAGTTACTAAAATGTTTTTCCTATAATGCTTTTCTTTTGCCTTTTTTGAATTTTATTTTTTATAGTTTCTAGTTCAAATTTCACTTTAGTGTACAGTTTATGTGTATTCCTTTTTGTTTTTGCTTTTTTGTTTATTTAATAAAAATAAATGAAAAAGGGAAAGAAGAAAATATTATGAATCATAGTTCCTGAAGTCCCTTTCCGCTGGCCATGTTTGCTGGGACAGGTGGGAGTTAGATTTTAAAATAAATCCCTATTTGCTCAAGTAATAATCTTTTCATATATCCTGCTCTGCTAAAATTCTGCCTGTGTTTGGCTCAGTAAACATGATTGTGGCTTATATTCCCAAGGCTGCCTGTCATAAAAAATTTTTTACTTTATTTGAAGAAATGTATTTTTAATTATGCTGATGCCTCATAATTAATGTGAATTTACTAGAATTTCTTGAGTTCACATGCAAAAAGGAACCCTGTTTTCCAAATTTCTCAGCATGAGCGGCAAAAGGAATGTACCCAAAATTCACTATGTCTAGTGCATCTAATTTTGAACTATAGGTTCAAGTTATGCTCAAATTAACCAGGGTTGTTACTTAAGAGAGAATATGTAATTTCTGGCATGTGTTGGGTTCTGATTTTGAGAGCTAAAAAGGAGAAACAAGGCCATATCAAATGCCCATCCCAAACATTTTCAAAACATTAAGACGGTGACCACAATGATTTTTTTACTAATTTATAATCATCATAAAGAATAATTGTGAAAATGCTTGCAAACACCATCATTCTTTAAGGCTGAAAATGCTAGAGTTTGGCGGTGTTTTCCCTTCCAGAGGACCCCAGCAATTCTGCCTTTCTGGAGGAAAGTGAACGTAAGTGTTCTGAAAGGCTCAGATGCTGGCATTCACTAGTATTTTACCAGAAATGAGATCCATTCTGTAACGTGCAAGAGAATTTCTCTTCTCTGCTTGGAGGGGAGGGGAAATCCCTTGGTGTGCAGGGGGAACGGACCTCAAATCCAATGCCTTGTCCGCTTGCAATCTTTCCTGCCGACTTCCCCATTGACTTTTTGGGGAAGCCAATAGAGAAAATTGCAAATGGCGACCGCATGATTACAGGGCACTTGGTGATCAATTATAAATGTGAATGGGTGGTCAAGTGCTCAAAATGTGGTCATGTGACCAGAGGGGCGTCTGCCATAATATTTGACAACAGCCCAGAAGTGCTTTACAAAGCACCTGTTCTGAGGCTGTTGTGACTGCAAATGGTCATTAAATGACTGGTAATAAACCAAGGACTATCTATACATTCATCATTTTCTTATTTTCTCATATTGAAGGGAATGGATAAAACTCAACTTCTTATATCTGAGTAAATGCAATGTAAAGTTCCTTCAAACTGTCTTTGAACTGATATGGAATTATCAACGATTGAGAAGTTGAGAATGTTGATAATAGACCGAAAACCTTCACAAAATATCAATATCAACCCGTCCTCTGGAACGAGCTACCCCCAGGGATACGACTGATCCTGGACCTCCGTACTTTCCGTCTGGCTCTGAAGACGTTTCTATTTCAGCAAGCCGGGCTGGTTTAAAATTTTTTTAATTGGTTAATTTTATGGGTAAGGGGTTTTAAATTGTGGAAGCCAAATTGATTTAATTATTTTTAAATTATTTTAATTTTCATATTGTATGTATTTTAATCTTGGCTGTTCATCGCCCTGAGTCCTTCGGGAGAAGGGCGGTATAAAAATTTAATAAATGAAATGAAATGAAATGTATTATAATTAGACTACTATTTAAAAAGAAAAAAATTCTTGAAAAATAAGATGTATAAATAATAAACTATATAGATCAGAGGCATATGCTCTTGTTCCAGGTTTAAATTGATACAATGATAATAATATTTCATAGTTTTAAATATTCTGTTCCATTCCAGACGCTGAATTTGATTACCTCAAACTATAATATGGTTATATATTCTTAACTACAGGGCCAGCTGTTACAATTGTGAAATTCGTGCTTTAATAGGAACAATTCTGATCTGTCAAAATAGGACTCTAATCATGCCTGTTGTCAAAAATGATCTGACAGAGATAAGCAATATCAAACTTGCTTTTGTTCAGAATTTCAAATGAGCTTGGATTTGGCATTTTCTTTAGATATTTTTTTCCCCAAATAGAAATATGTTTTTAGTTTAACCTCTCTATCAGTGATGTGCAAATGTTATGTGGTTGCTTCAAAAACGTTTTTGAAGAAAACAAGAAAAGGTCACAGGGAAAAAAAATTAGAAAACACATTTTCATTAAAGGAAATCTTTCCAAGTAATGACTAGATTTCCTGCTGCCAAAGTTACATTTCATATCGGTGCATTGTATAGTTTACAAGATAAGAATAGCTCAGCTAGATCAGACAAGGCCTATCTCGTACAGCATCCTATTTCTCACAATGCCAAATAAATATCAGCAGAAAGCCCATAAGCTAGGCTCGCTTTTCTTCCAATTCCTGTGATATAATCTATATACCACTAAAACTCTCATTGTGTTTATCTGTTTGTCTGCTTGTACCCTCAAGTTAGCCCAAACAGTGAATTACACTGCAATAATTTTTGAATCAAGGTACATAAAATCTGTTAACTTAAAGAATGTGTAAAAAAAAATCTGAGCTGGAGTATTATATGAGATGGAGATCTCATATAATACTCCATATAATATAATAATGAGATTATATGAGTATTATGTGAGATGGAGGGGACATGCATAAGCGCACCCGTGTGTCTACCGTCCCTGTCTTACTGTCCCCATTTATTTGTATTCATTTCCTTCGTTGTCCATATTCATATTCATACCTGCTATCTTGTACATGTTTGACAAATAATAAATAAATATTCCTATGGAACTGAAATTTCCATGATGTTCAACAGATTAACAGAGTTGGAAGGGACCTTGCAGGTCATTTAGTCCAACCCCCTGCCTAAGCAGAAGACCCTACATCTGTCTCTACCTAGGATCGAACTCACAATCTCCTGATTGTGAGTCAAGAGCTCCACCTCTAGGCCACAGCAGCTGAGTTCTGTTTAAAAAGGTGTGGTTGGTTCAGCATGTCTGCAACCATGTGATCATAATTTCTGATACTCCCTGCCAAGCTTCTTACAAGCCAAGTCAGTGGAGAAGCCAGCAGGAAGTCAGAGGTTTCTTCCATTCCCACTGCATTTTTGTCCGCCTGTGGTCTTCTTGTTTATCTGTTTACCTGTTTAGAGAAGACCTATTATTGAAGTTCATTTGCCACTACAATTATTTTTCTATTTCACAGGACCATCCAGCATTGGGGTAAAAAAAAAAAAAGGTCACCCTAAAATTTAATGTTCATTCTGGTCACATTAGATCCTGCTACCTTCTCTCAAAGGGGAGCCCAACAGTAACAGGATTGTTTAGTTTTTTTCCCCCCTAAAGTAACCATAAGTACTTGGGCAGCAAACAAATAAACAAACAAAACAAAAGTCCCCTCAAAAGTTCAGCATTCTTTATGTTTGGGGGAAAAAAGAAAACATTTAAAATTACTTGGTAAGTTATACATTAAGGCAGCTTGCAGCTTCAGTTACATTCATATTTACAAAGGAGCTGAGTCTACTGAATACACAATAGTTTAGGCTATAATCCATTACTTGCTCGCCTGGAGATAAACCCCCCTGAAAACAATAAATTTAGTAATAAATTGGAGTAGAAGCCACCCCAGTGACCTCCCTGGGAGGAAAGAGCTAAACTAGAGCTGAAAATAATACAGGTCCTTAATTCTTACCTTAGAAAAACAAGCAAATTTCCCTCTTAGTGCCAAGGAAGTTTATGAAAAAGTCTCTTTATGTCATGTTTCTCAATATTGGCAACCTTAAAAGTGTGTGGACTGTTGAATCTGCAGGAGGGTTACTAAGTGTTGCTCGATTGCCATTGCTGTGTAAAGGTTTAGCTCTGTTAAAGTTACTCTGAAAGATATTTGTGCTGTTTGGGTATGGATTGGCTTGTTCATTAATTCTTTGAATAATTTTGTTGTTTTCCTGCCATCTTTTACCTATGCATATTGTATGGTACAAATCAAGTACATATTCCTAGTCATATAAAGCTTGATGTCATTTTCATGAAAAACTTAATGCCCTTGGGAGAAAAATCCAGCAGCCAATGGAGTCTCAAAAGAAGCCCAGGATCAGGGGAAAAAATGGTGCATTGCTTTGGAGTTTTGTTTGTTTGTTTGTATTTCATGGTTCTAAACCAGGGGTGGGTTCTAAATTTTTTTACTACTGGTTCTGTGGGCGTGGCTTATTTTGTGGGTGTGGCTTGATGGTCATGTGACAATTCTTTAGAATTTAGCAGAGGTACTGGTCTACCAGGCTTTTAACTGCAGGGCTGTACCGGTCTTCTCATTTGTTTTTGGAGGCACTTTTTTTTATTATTATTAGATTTATATGCCGCCCTTCTCCGGAGACTCAGGGCGGCTTACAATGCGTTAAGCAATAGCCTTCATACTTTTGTATATTTTTATATAAAGTCAGCTTATTGCCCCCACAACTGGGTCCTCAATTTACCTACATTAGAAAGGATGGAAGGCTGAGTCAACCTTGAGCCTGGGGAGATTTGAACATGCAATAATTGCAGACAGCTGAATGTTAATAACAGGCTTTTAGCACTGATCTACACATTTATTTTTGCAGGCACCGGTCTACTCATTTGTTTTTTGAGGCATCGGTCTACCACCACACTGCCTTTTAACACTGATCAGCTGTAGGGCGGCCCTTTGAAATCCCACAGCAAGAGTTTAAACAGTTTTTTTTCCTTCTAGCCGATCAGCTGGGACTCAGGAGGCAGCAATAGATTGGGGGTGGGGCCAAATAAAAGGTAAGAATAATGCGGGGGGGGCAGAACCGGTTCGGTGACATCATATCATCACCGCTACCAGCTCGGCGGAACCGGGAGGAACCCACCACTGTTCTAAACCATCTCCTTCAAAGAGAGGCTCTTATGAAAGCCAGTCTGATTAGCCACCTTAAATATCACTGCCATATTTCAACTTTCGGAAAAGATGGCACCCTGGAGAAGATGGCTAGTTATGCAATAAGTACCGATAAAGGAGAATATTTGCACCCGGGTGAGCAGAGATTAACTCCAAGATTAACATCAGACCAACAATCAAGTAAACAATATCCCAGTCAAGGAACTGCCAGACAAGCCAATAGTAAATGGCTCAATCAAAGAACCTCTAAGACCTCCCCCACCAACACTGACAGGGCAAGCCACTAGAATATAAACTGAGAGCAAATCCTATTCCTTATTAACACTGATGATCAGTGGTGGGTTGTCCCCGTTTCGGACCTGTTTGCAAGAACCGGTAGTAAAACCGGCGGGAGGCTCCGCCCACTGACCCGGACATCATCATAGGCAATCTGCACATGTGCAGAAGAGCATGTGCATGGGCACAATGTGAACCGGTAGTAAAGTTAAATAGAACCCACCTCTGCTGATGTTACCTAATTCCGGTAACATCTGCAAGAAAACAACCAAGCTCAGAGAGTACCAAGGATGCAATGTAATGAGTTTCTCATAGCATAAACTTTATTTTTGCCTCTCTGTGGCAAGTAGCTCCTTTAATCAATTATGATTTCTTTGATCACTTGCACTAGAATTAACTGGGTCTGAAAAGCCAGTATTCACACGATCTCTTTAACAAATCTTGCTCTCAAACAAAAAAACCTCCCCAAGTATCCCTTCTGGCTCTTACATCCAGTAACACTGGCCATTCTCCCTCTATGTATCAATCAGAAGGCAGCAGAATTGGACCCGTTTCTATTTTCTCCTGTGGACACAACTACCTAATCTGGTTGCTACACCTGAGCCCATTCCCCCCCCCAATTGCTTCATTCCCAGATTTCTGGGATTAAAGGTTCCACTCTCGAAATATATTTGCTTTTTTCAGAATGTGTGATTGGGGTTGAAAGAGGAGGTGTTTGTTTGGGGAAATCTAGGGAGATAAACCCGTGAAATAAATTGAAAGGAGAAAAATGTGTCACTGCATTGTAGAAAGCAGAACAATTTTTTCTCAAGCCAAGCTAAACTGAAAATGGCTTTTGCTCTTTTAATGTAACACTCAAGACCCAAAATAATTAAAAGTCCACCAGACTTTTCGACAGGAAGCTCAGCAAAATTATGTGCAAAGGCCTAGAATGAGCAAATCTATCACATAAGAAATTACTATAAACAGAGGCGATCATGTGTTCACCAAAGGTCAGTGCAATGCACCAAAGCCAATAGATTAATGCATGAATAACAAGTAATGAAATGCAGAATGGGCCGACGTCTGAAAGTCATCCACTAAATGTAGGCACACAAGCCAACATTGCTTGAAATGCAGGATGCTAAGAAGGAACAGAGGACAAGGTTACCAAAGAAAAGAACAAACTTCTCACAGCTTAGCCTTTATAGAATCAATAGCTTTAAAAGCCAACATAAAAGTTCCATTGACATTCAATTAAGATCCAATTACTTGGTTTGAATTCCCTTGCCTTCGTTATCCCCTGAGGCCCCTAAACCAACTAAAATGCCTGCGGTAGTTGATTGTTCAAGATGAGAGAGTGAAATAGCCAGCCTAATATTCCATTTTGCGTAGCATAGTGTACATAGTCGTTTGCAAGATTGGGATGCAGCCCTTCCGATCCTGAAGATAGGAAGATAGGAATTGCACAAAATTATCCATGGGCTTTTACATAATCTTTGAGCTTACATGACAAAAAAAAAAAAAGGGCTCCTTGTGCTGATTCCACGGTGCTGATTCCACAGATTACATTAGGGCTGATGGAGATTCTGCGATGTGAGGATAGAAGAAAGAAAAATGGTACACATTTTCCCATTTCTAGGACTGCAATTATAAAACAAAAGCAGAACAACAGAATAACAGAGTTATTACCATATGCTGTCTGGGGAATTCTGGGAGTTGAAGTCCGCGCATCTTAAAGTTGCCAAAGTTGGGCAACCTTGACCTAGACAAGGGGTGTCAAACTCAATTTCATTGATGGCGGGATCAGGGTTGTGTTTGACCTCGGGGGGCTGGGGTGGGCGTGGCCGGGGTGGGCGTGGCCAGCTCAACACTCATGTCGGGGGCGTCTCTGGTGGCCTGAGCAGTCTGTCAGTGAAAATGGGATCCCGAGCTCCATTTTCGGCTGCGACGGCGTCCTGCAACCCTCTGCCAACAAAAACGGAGCTCCCTTTTTTAGGGCAGAGGTACCACGGGCCAGTCCTTTGCTGTTTCCAGGGCCAGAATTAAACACCCCATGGGCCGGATCCAGCCCGCGGGCCTTTGAGTTTGACATCCCTGACTTAGAGGCTTTCTTTTCTTTGCTGGAACTCAACATGGCCAGCAAAAGCACGGACAATGACATGCTGATCCCCCTACAATTTCATCCAAAACCACAACAGTTGGGCACAGTGGGGGATGTAGTTTAGTGCCTTTGAGAGTACTGGAAGAAGGAAGGACATATTTTCCTACTGTTTACATAACAGAACCAATTACCTCTGTAACGCAATAAGGGTGGTGAGGAAGACAATAATAGCTGCTAAGAAAAAGGAGCTTTTAATTTAGCTGCCAAACCTAAGGATAGGTAGCCCCAACAGAGCACTAAGCTATGATGAACTGTCAGTTTGGCTGGCTGTTCTCATTATTATCACATATAGTAACGAAAGACTCCGAAGGGAAACAATTGCAGAAAACGGCTTCATCTTTTCAGCTAATGGCAAAAAATAAGTTATATTCCCGTCTTTCAGTAAGTTCAAATGGTTTGGTGTTTTTTTTTTCCAAGTCCAAAAAATGTCTGGTTTGTATGGATAATGCTAGGCGCTTCATATAGGTTGATCCACCAATGCTTTAAGGCAGCCTGCCCAGATTAGCATCTTCCAGGTGTGTTGGACTACAATTCTCATCGTAGCCACATGCTGAAAATAATGGGAGTTGTACATTTGAAGGATGCCAATTGGAGACAGTTGCTCAAGATTCTGCTTTCCCTTGGTGCTTAGAAAATGTGAGAGAAAAGTTTGCCATGTTAGAATCAGGAAAAGTGAGGACTGAAAGATGAAGGGAAGTCAGGAGGAAAAAAATCATAGTAGACAAATAAGCCCCTAAGGTGGAAGGCGCGAGATCTCCAATTTTCTTTTTAATTTTGCATTTATTCAGCCTCTAAATCACAGTGATAGACAGAACTAATTCCTATGATGTACTGTGCAATTTTGGGTCACTCTACCTCAGGGCTGTCAAACTCAATTTCATTGAAGGCCACATCAGGGCTGTGGTTGACCTCGGGGGGCCAGGCAGGCATGGCCAACTGGATGGGCATGGCCAGCTTGATGCCATTCACTGGGCATGGCTGACTGGATGGGTGTGGCTGACTGGATGGGTGTGGTCAGCTTGACGCCACTCCCCAAACTGCTGGCATGTTTCCTCTTCACACTGGGTAGACTGGGCCGAAGCCAGGCTGGCCCGATGTTTGCTGTTTGCACTGGGTAGACACAGCCGAAGCCGCATTGGGTAGACTGGGCCGAAGCGACGTGGACCGGCCCCTTACAATTTCCAGGATGGGCCAGTGGGCCGGAATCTGACCACTCCATGAGCCGGATCCGGGCTGTGGGCCTTGAGTTTGACACCCCTGCTCTAGCTCAAAATGGATATTTCAGAACTGAAACCCTACAGAAAGCTGCTGCCATGTTGATCCTATCATCTTTGCCCTTTAAGAAAGTTTACAACATTTGGACTGGCAAAAAGATGAGGAATGAGAGAGAGTATGGCTAGGTATTCTGGAAATTATAAAAAAAAGTCAGAGCCAATGAACTTTTATTTTGGTCATTGATCAGAGTTTTGTAATCTTAGAATACAGGTAGTCCACACTTTACAATCATTTGTTTAGCAAACGTTCAAAGTTACAAAAGCACTGGAAAAACTTATAATTCTCCTTACACTTAGGACTGTCATAGCATTCCCACTGTTCTATGTTCAAAATCCAGTTGCTTGACAACCAGCGTGTATTTATGATGGTTACAGTGTCCTGGGGTCATGCGATCACCATTCACAACCTTCCGAGGCAGCTTGCTCTAAGCAGTCAATGGGGTAAGCTGAATTTGCTTAACAACTGCACGATTCATTTAATAAGTGCAGTGGTTTGCTTAACAATAATGGCAAAAAAGGTCATAAAATAAACTTATAATCAATGATCCACTTAACAATTGCCTTGCTTAGCAACAGAAATTCTGGTCTCACATCTGGTCATAAATCAAGGACTACCTATGTCTGGTTTAAGATTACCGTATTTTAGCTGCAAAAATCTGGGCCAACATAAAATGGGTAGCCAAGAATCTGCTATCCAATACCTATTTCCCTATCTTCTTATGACTATAACTTTGTTGCTTGTATCTTACGATTTATATTGTTTTATTTAGTATCGTAGTATGATATATGTTGATTGCTTATTTAGTATCCTATGACTATCACTGTTGTATCTTATGATTTATGATGAATGTATTTTATGACGATTATGATCATGATTTATCACTTGTTGCTTGTATGTACACTGAGAGCTTATGCACCACAGGCAAAATCCTTGTGTGTCCAATCACACTTGGTCAATACAGAATTCATTCATTCATTCATTCATTCATTCATTCATTCATTCATTCATTCATTCATTCATTCATTCTGTCTGTCTGTCTGCCTGCCTGCCTGCCTGCCTATCTATCTATCTATCTATCTAGCTAGCTAGCTAGCTAGCTAGCTATCTTCCATCCATCCATCCATCCATCCATCCATCTATCCATCCATCTATCCATCCATCCATCCATCCATCCATCCATCCATCCATCTATCCATCTATCTATCTTCTAGACTTGGTTATGGTGAGTTGTTCCCTTCAGACTTTTTGTTGGGGTTATAGCCAAAGAGTCATAAGGTCAAGATTTATCCCCTTCTCTTTGTCTCTTTGTTCTTTATTAATGAAAACTAATTAAATGGGGGACACCATAGTTAAGAGTGAGATGCTTGGGAGAGAATGAAGGAGTGATTACATGCTTTCAATACAGTTATTGTATTGAAAGCATGGGACCAGATATTGGCCTAACAAGTAATTATCATTTGTAAACAATAGATGCCATTAGCTGATCACAAATGGGAAAGTATTGTGACTATGGAAAATTGCCAGATGCCCTGAGTTGTTACATACATGAGCACTGTCAAAAAGAAAAAGAAGTACTGTAGCAGCCCAAAATTATGGAGCTCCGACATTCTGCAAGTAACTCACTGTGACATAGAAAGTAAAACATTACCACTCTACTTTTACCATGTTGCTGCTAATTAGCAAGTGAAATACTAATTCCTAAGTCCTAATTCCTCCTGGCTCTTGTTCCACTAAAACCCCAAATGAAAATGTACATCGGGAGAAAGGAGATAGTTTGTATTCTAATTAAGTGTTCATCCAAAGAACGGAATTGAGAATGATGAAAAAGATTTTGAGAGCGTTCAAGGTCAAAGAAAAAAAATGCTACCCAATGGAGGAGGAGAATGCCATTCAAGTTGCACAAGGTCTGATGGCTCTATTAAAAGCCACTCTAATCTGGATTTTCCTCCTTCTAGTGCCTTCCATTGTGGGCCACAATGGCTGGAGGCTGCTAGGACTGTTACTCTACCCAGAGAACACCAGATTGCAGAAGATTGTTCTACTTGGAGGCTGCTAGGACTGTTACTCTATCCGGAGAACACCAGATTGCAGAAGATCGTTCTACTTGAAGAGTGCCATTGCTAGTGAAAACAATATTTTCAATTGTGTTTATATGCTGATTTGGGAGGATCCATTGTGGGCCACAATGGCTGGAGGCTGCTAGGACTGTTACTCTACCCGGAGAACACCAGATTGCAGAAGATCGTTCTACTTGGAGAGTGCCATTGCTAGTGAAAACAATATTTTCAATTGTGTTTATTGTGTTTATATGCTGATTTGGGAAGATCCACTGTTCAGTAGCATAGCAATAGCAACAGCACTTAAACTTATATACTGCTTCACAGTGCTTTGCAGCCCTCTCTAAGAGATTTACAGAGTCAGCCTATTGCCCCCAACAATTTAGGTCCTCATTTTACCCACCTCGGAAGGAGGGAAGGCTGAGTCAAACTTGAGCCTGGTGAGATTCAAACTGCCAAATTGCAGGCAGCCGGCAGTCAGCAGAAGTAGCCTGCAGTACTGCATTCTAACCACGACGCCACTACAGCTCTTAGTAAGAGCCACGTAGTAAGCATAATTTACATCTCATATTGCTAATCCAAAGACATCACTGAAAGCAGGACTCAAAAAGACTTTTACCCTGCTACATCTGGTTGGGAACCAGTTTGGTGCAGTGGTTAAGGCAGGGGGTTGTGCATTCAAGTCTAACCTGAGGCACAAAGCCAGCCGGGTGACTTTGGGTGTGTCGTTCTCTCTTAGCCTTTGGAAGGAGACAATAGCAAACTGGAGTCCCATAGATAGTGAGATGGGTGGCATGTGATTTAATAAATAATTAAAAAAAAAAATACTTGCAAAAATCTTACCATTCTCCAGATGGCGTCTGTGAGCCCAAAACTGGCTCAAAGGCAGAAAATAAATAAATAAAAAGATCACAAAAATTAGTCAAAAGTTGCCTCATTTGTTTTGCCTCATTAGAACAGCTTTGTTCTAATTCTTGCTTGGGTGGGGCAGTTTTTAGGCTCAGTAGAGGTGTATGTACATAAGTATATACGCAAACACACATGCACACACTCAAGCACAGATAAAGAATGTCACTATGTGACACTGGTTCCATCACATTGACAGTCCAGGAAGTACTGGATAACAGAAGATGCAAAGATCTATGCAAAGATTCTGATGTTGTTCTAAACGTATCAGCCTTTTTCAAGGTTAAACAAAGTTGGAAAAAATTTCTCAGTCACCTCATGATTGATTGATTGATTATGTGCCATCAAGTCATTGTCACCTCTTAGAAATTACAAGGATAGATTTTCTTCAAGGTTGATCTATCCCCTCACCTGGTCCTTCACCTCTTCCAAGGGTGCAATCATCCTACATACACTTTTAAAAAAAAACACCTTTGTGTGCAATACAAGTATCATTGCCGAGAGAGAGAGAGATTTTGAAAATCCTCTTCCAGAGGTATTCCTGGCAAAGTCATTTCAAATTTCTGGTTGCAAGGACTTAGACTGGATGGGTGAATTTCAGGGGTGAAATCCAGCAGGTTCTGACAGGTTCTGGAGAACCGGTAGCGGAAATTTTGAGTAATTCGGAGAACCAGCAAATACCACCTCTGGCTGGCCCCAGAGTGGGGAGGGAATGGGGATTTTGCAGTATCCTTCCCTTGGAGGAGTGGTGTGGGAATGGAGATTTTGCAGTATCCTTTCCCTGCCATGCCCACCAAGCCACACCACACCCACCAAGCCTCGCCGAAAGAACCGGTAGTAAAAAAAATTGGATTTCACCACTGGTGAATTTAAATGAATGGTTTGATTGAACAAAATGGATACTGCTTTTCCAGTCCACTATTGTTCCAGTCAGTGACAATAAAATGGTGCATCAGTGGACTGATGTTTTATTTTTCAGTCCAGCAGAAAAATAAGTAGGGCAGAGAAAGAAAAATAGTAATTAAAACAGCAAGAGTTCTGCCGGGCTTTGAACAAGCGAAGGTTGGCATGTCAAGGAAGTGTTATATCCATTATCCATTGAAGCACCATTGATAACAGCAACTGCAGCAGAGATCAGAGGGCAACAGGGTGATGACCTGGTGAGGGGGTGTTCTTGCTCGGTACGATACCAATTAAATTGCAGGGCTTTGCCTGGAAGAAAGTAGAGCACAACAGACAAATTGGACAGCAACCCTTGAGCTGGCACAAACACGACTTTCAATTTGGAGCAGGAAAACATGGAGAGGGTTTGAATTATTTGAGGACTGGCGGTGAGTAGAAGATACCCCTGCTGTCAAAAAATAGATGATGGTTGATATTCACGATGGGGCAGCTTGCCAGTGTGGATATTGCCCTAGAGCATGGGTGTCAAACTTGCCATCGCGTGACGTATCGCGATGTTTTTTCCCCTTTGCGGAGCTGGGGTGGGCGTGGCCTGCACGTGATGCATCCGTCCCGCGGGCCAGCAATTTGACACTCCTGCCCTAGAGCGTTTGTTTATTTTGCATGTTGCCTAACAAAAGCTTAGCCTGTTTAAGTTGTGATCCTGTCCCGGCTTCCCATCCCTTTCTTGACACACAGTGAATCTGGGAGTTTGTGTCCTTAGGTCAGTATTTCCCAACCTTCGCCATTTTAAGATGGGTCAACTTCAACTCCCAGGACACTGCAGCCAGCATTGCTGGTTGGGGTATTCTGGGAGTTGAAGTCCTCATGTGTTAAAATGGCTAATCTTGGGGAACACTGCCTTAGATAACACATTACCTAACTTGGCTGGAGACATGTCTTGTATAGGGCTTCCAGTCAACCTTGGGTAGCTATTATGGAGAAAGAGAATCCTGGTCTAAAGAAATCATTGTCCTAATTTAGCATGGCTTGCCTTGCACTCTTTCAAACTGGGGGCTGGGCAGGTGTCACTGATTGCATTCGGTCAACGTTGGCATGCAACCTCGCTGGGATTAGTAATTACAGCGTTTTAGGCAGTGGATCTCTGGTTGCCATTGAGTCATTGGAAATTATTTTTCTGTCCTTTAAAACTTGGATGATTCTAGGTGCAAACTTCTATTTTCCAGAATCCCTCGCAATCTTTCCAAAGTGAAGACACGTCACTAAGTGATGGCAGAAGATGAAATATCAACAACGGACACAACTTCTTTTGGAATGGCGTTTCCTTTTGAGGGGCCTTCAAACCTACATATCTACAGAATTCATTTACAGGTTTTCAAATGAACAAAAGGATCGGATAACAGCTGTGCACCCCACTTTCTTTTCTATAACATTTTTTCACTTAAATGGTAGCCAGCCTGAGAAATAATATGTCAGGGAATGTGGTTTTTAAAAGTGTGGAAAAGGACGGTTTGATGCATTCTAAAGCTTTGACAAGTCTTTTAAGTGTATTTTTCCAGCCAGGAAAAAAAAAAAAGACCTGCAGGAGGGAGCAAGATTTGTGATTGCTGAGATTTCAGTCTTAACTATAAAGCAGATATTGATGACTCCATTCTATATTGCCCTGACACCAGTGATATGTCACTTGGCAGAAATATTTCCCAATGGCCTAGTTGGCAACAGAAGTTCTGATTTGTACTTCTACTATTTCACCTTTTCTTTTGGAGGTTTTATCATAGCAAGGGATAGTTAGATCCAGTATTTTTGTTTGCATTTTTATTTATTTATTTATTTTATTGCAATTTATATGCCGCCCTTCTCCCGAAGGACTCAGGGTGGTTTACAAGATAAAAATTCAACAATATGAATTAAATATAAATTAAAATCCAATTAAAATGAATTAAAATTATTACAATGTAAAACCCCCCCTCAACGGGTCAGTCCATTTGATGAAAAAGCCACGTCTTCAGTTCGCGGTGGAAGGAGAGGAGATCGGGGGCTGTCCTAAGCCCAGTGGGCAAACCGTTCCAGAGGGTCGGCTCTCCCACAGAGAACGCTCTCCCCCTGGGGGCCGCCAGCCGACATTGTCTGACTGACGGCACCCGGAGGAGGCCTGCTCTGTGAGAGCGCACAGGACGATGGGAGGATGGCAGAAGATGGTCCTGCAAGTACCCCGGGCCTAAGCCATGTAGTCATTTTGTCTGTGCCAAAGCAAGATTTGGTAGTAATAGTCCTGATCTGAAATTTGAAGGTTAGGGCACATTTTTTTTTTCTCCTTTCTGCTCCCATTAGTAATTCTAAACAAACTTCTCTGTGCCACATTCATTATCCCTCATTAGCACTCTCATTAGTACTATAATTATTTGGGGGCTTTTTGTGTGTGTGTGTGCCCATGAACATAATTCAACTGCCAAAAAAAGGTAATAGCGAGAACAAAAATATTACAGACTGTGAATGAGGCACTGGCTTGACCTTTGCATGCTCCAGTGACCCAAGCTTAGAAATTGAATAAAAAGGGAGACCTTTGCCAAATGCCACATGCTGAGTTTAAGCAACACATCCTTGGATGAAAAGCTAAATAACAAAATAGAAAGAACTGCAATCCCAGCAAAGGCGGAAATTGAAGAGAGGGGGTTACAATTACTATTAATCAACAGCTTTAATGTGGTCTGTATGTGTTGTGCTTTGCTTTAAATGGTTATTAGATGGGTCAAGGCCTGAAAAGGGCTAAAAGAAAAAGAAAAAGAAATCCCCAGGTATCGGAATTACAGAATAACAGAGCTGGCAGGGACCTCAGAGGTCTTCTAGTCCAACCCACTGCTCAAGCAGGAAACCCTATACCATTTCAGACAAATGGTTTTCCAATATCATCTTAAAAACCTCCAGTATTGGAGCACCTGCAACTTCTGGAGGCAAGTTGTTCCACTGATTTTTCAACTGCCAGGAAATTCCTCCTTAGTTCTAGGATGCTTCTCTCCTTGATTAGTTTCCATCCATTGCTTCTTCTCCTGCCTTCAGGTGCACTGGAGAATAGGTTGACCTTTCTTCTTTATAGTAGCTGCTTAGCTATTGGAACACTGCTATTATATCATCCCTAATCCTTCTTTTCATTAAACTAGACATATGCAATTTCTGCAACCATTCTTTGTATGTTTTAGCCTCTAGCTCCCTAATCATCTTTGTTGCGCTTTTCTGCACTCTTTCTAGAGTCTCGATATCTTTTTTATTTCCTGGTGATCAAAATTGGATGCAATATTCCAAGGTCTAGTCTTTAGATCTTTGCATGATCTAAAAATGAAGCAGAATGTGGGGAGTGCTTAAAAAGACTTCACTTTTATCCCTAGTATAATAATCTGAGAATTCCTTTGTCTCCTATTGTTCTTTTGTACATTTTCTTTTACCATTCGTGCTTGATAAAAGCCAAAAAATGAACATGCAATGGGAGCTGGGGAAGGAAAGGAGATTCTTGTACATTTTACTTTTATCTTGTTGACATAGTGCAACCTACTGGTTCTAGCCTTATTGGGATGAACATGAGCAAGGATCCATGAAAAGATGAGATAGAGGAGTACCGTTCTATAAAACCTTAGCAAGAGCACACCTGGAATACAGCATCTAGTTTTGGTCACCACATTACAGCAAAGATGTTGAAACTTTGGAAAAAAATGCAGAGCAACTAGGATGATTAAAGGCCTGGAGACTAAAACATATGAAGAACAGTTGCAGGAATTGGGTATGGCTAGTCTAGAGCAGAGGTGGGCAACTATGGCCCTTTTATGACTTGTGGACTTCAATTCCCAGAATTCCTGAGCTAACATGGCTGGCTCAGGAATTCTGGGAGTTGAAGTCCACAAGTCATAAAAGGGCCATAGTTGCCCACCCCTGGTCTAGAGAAAAGAAGGACTAGGGATGACATGATAGCAGTTATTCCAATATTTGAGGGGCTGCCACAAATAAGAGGGGGTCAGATTATTTTCCAAAGCACCAGAAAACAAGACAAGAAACAATGGATGGAAACCAATCAAGGATCCTGATTGACTGATTAAATGCATTCCTTGAGACCTCAATCATTCATTTTCATCTGGTAGACTTGTGATCGGAGAAAAGCCAGGAAGTGCTATATAACCACTACAAGGAATTGAGGAGGAACAAGTGTTAAGAAACTCAAACCTCTCAATCGATTTTCCTTTTTAAAGGCATTGTGCATTGATTTCATCTAATTTATTATGGATGTCCTTCATTAACCTCTGAGGATAGTGGTGCCTAGCAACCAACATCTTAGCCCAGAAGGGAAAATACCCCATGCAGATCTTCTCACTGAGCTGGGAACTTTGTATGCGGTTGTATCCACCATGGGGTAAAGCTGCATTTCTCTAAACTATCTCAGATTAATTTTAATGTGTTTCTTCCCACTGAGCTTTTTTATCTATCAATTATTCAAGACAAGTCATGCTCAAACTATGTGCATCTGATTTTTCATTTCTGCCTTATAAGAAATACTAGACGGTACTTTGCTCCTTGAGGATGACTAGCTAGGATGACTCAACTGATGAAAAAAAAAATAAGAATTATACATGTCTGCAAGGAGAGGTTAATGGATTCTTGGGAAAGTCAGAGGATCAAATATCTCTTCGCTTAAGAAATTAAATATGGAACACTAAGAGAAGGAAGTACAGCATAACAACCCAGAGGAAACTTTTTTAGCAACTGCTTCTACTCTCTGCATAGTATTTTGATGTCCTCCAGAGCAGATATTTTAACATTACATTGACTTGGAATGAAACTTCAGCCATTGTTTTTTTAATGAGTTGAATTAAACATCCATTCGTTCCAACTTCACAATCCCTCCAGAGTTTCATCGGTCAGTCTCAGGAAACCACATACAACAATATCAAAAAACAGCATTGTGCCAGTCATTTTATTCATGACTTTTCCTTACCATTCAATCCATTCAATGCAAAATAAAATAAAATAAAATAAAATAAAAAGGCTTAAAAATTAAGAGAAGAACATTTCAGAGAAATTCTCACGGGTAGCACTCACCTTGAATTTGGGGTAAGTGGGGGATGTACTTAGATCTTCTATCTTTTACTACCCAGTCATTTCTCTAGCCGATTGTAGCCTTTTGGGCTTCTCACATTCTGATTAAATCATGAGGTCTTTTGTTCCATGCCGATTAGTTAGAAATTGTGGAAGTTGGAGAGATGTGTAGCAAAATAAAGGATCCTGCCAATTATAAGTTAAACATCTCTAAATAATATCTAAAGAACCCCGGGAATAAAGTCACCCAGCTTCTTTGGGTGAATAGGGCAAGAGCCTGTAGTACAGTGGACTAAGCACTGTTATTAACATCTGCTGCTTGCAATTACTGCAAGTTCAAATCTCACCAGGCTCAAGGTTGACTCAGCCTTCCATCCTTTCAAAGGTAGGTGAAATGAGGACCCAGATTGTGGGGGCAATAAGCTGACTTTGTATAAATATACAAAAGGATGAAGGCTATTGCTTAACGCATTGTAAGCCGCCCTGAGTCTCCGGAGAAGGGCAGAATATAAATTATATCTATATCTATATCTATATCTATATCTATATCTATATCTATATCTATATCTATATCTATATCTATATCTATCTATATCTATATCTATATATGTAGGTCTTTGGTTATTCGGGTTTTCTCCCGCGTAAAATTGGAGGTTTCTTGGCAACGTTTCGACGAAGTCTCATTCGTCATCTTCAGGCTGGTGTTCTCGGCTTCGTGCTTCTAGGAGCAATGTGTGTGATCGCAGCTGTTTCTTCCTTTTAACTGCCAGTGGGGGTGTGAGCTGATTGGGTGGGAGCTTGGCTGTGTTCTGATTGGGCAGAGGTGTGTTCTGATTGGTTGGGGGTTTGGCTGTGCTCTGATTGGATGGGGGGTTGGCTGTGCTTTGATTGGCTGGGTGTGTGTTCTGTTTAGGTGGGGGCTTGGTTGTGCTCGGGTCAGTCTGAGTAGCAGGGGGATTTGAGCTGGTGAGCTGTGTTGCTGTTGTTTGGCTTCGCGTTCGTGGCCGTGCTATCTCTTCATGGTGGGTGTCAGTCTGCTTCATGTATGGATTGGAGGGGTTTAAGGTGGCTAATGATGCAGCTGTGGTCTGGCTTCTGGTCCGGGGTCGTGCCTCATTATCAGTGTGGGTTCGAGTCTGCTTTCTGCGTGGATGTGTGGTGGCTACATCCTGTGTGGCTCTCGTGAGTGTGGGTCTGGTGTCATTCTTTGTGTTAGGGACTCGTTTGTCAATAAGGGCTGGTTTCCAAATGGCTGGTAGGCGGGAGGTATCATCTCGTTTATTCATGCTGTGTGGACGTTTTTCTATCTCGATGGCTTCTCTGATTATTCTGTTGTTAAAGTGTTCAGTTTTGGCGATAGTTCTGGTCTTTTTAAAGTCAATATCATGTCCTGTGGCTTTGAGATGTTGGACCAGGGAAGAAGTTGGTTCCTCTTTTCTGACTGAGTTCTTGTGTTCTTCAATGCGTGCACTTATTCTTCTGTTGGTTTGTCCGATATATGTGGTGGGGCAGGCGGTGCATGGGATTTCATATACTCCTTGATTTTCTAACTCAATTTTGTCTTTGGGGTTTCTTAGGATGGTGGATATTTTTCGGTTTGTGCAGAATGCTGTCTTGATGTTGTGTTTGTGGAGGATCTTGCTGATTCTGTCTGTGGTGCCTTTTATGTATGGGAGGAGGGCTTTGCCGTTTTCTTGTTCTCTGTCTTGGATTTTAGTGGGGGTTTCTTTTTGGATTAGGTTGGTAATCTTATTTCTTTGGAATCCCACCTAAACAGAACACACACCCAGCCAATCAAAGCACAGCCAACCCCCCATCCAATCAGAGCACAGCCAAACCCCCAACCAATCAGAACACACCTCTGCCCAATCAGAACACAGCCAAGCTCCCACCCAATCAGCTCACACCCCCACTGGCAGTTAAAAGGAAGAAACAGCTTGTTGCGATATTTTCAGGATCAGACTCAATAAATAATTTGAGAATTAAGAGTTCAAATATATCTCTCTTTATTTACATAAGGCATTCTATATTCACTGAATATTCACAGATAGAAGCAAAGAAGGGATGCATCCAGCTCCTTATATATACAATGGGTGGAGCTAGAAGAGGGAGTGGTGAAGTATGAATACATTAAGAAGTGAAGAATAAGTTAACCCCTGATATCCTGTTCATATACTATTTACATAATGGAGAATAAGGCATTTACTTGTGACAAATCCCCCTCTAAATGCCGATTCGATATATTACACCAATTACATTCAGATTCAGAACAATATAAAACATGTAACTTAGAAGTCAAATATTTATGTTGCTTGGACGGCAAAGGCTTTGTTAATATGTCAGCTATTTGCTCTGATGTTTCACAATGAACTGCTTTGATAAATCCATCCTGAGATAACTGTCTCACATGTTTAAATTTTATATCTATATGTCTGGACCTTTGTCCAATAGCATCAGATCTAGATATTTCGATAGCAGCTTTATTATCTTCATGCATGATAAATGGTAAGGTGGGTTTTTTCCAAATGTCTGAAAGTAAGTCATTAAACCATACAAGATTATTTGCTGCTTTAGATAGACAAACATATTCTGCTTCTGTTGTTGAAGTAGCTACTAAATCTTGTTTGCCAGTGTACCAGTAAACTGGACAACCGTTAAGGAGAAATATATAACCAGATGTGCTTTTTCTACATGAAGTATCGCCAGCCCAATCCGCATCGGCATAACATGTGAGGATGGGCTCCTTGATATTATCAGGTTCCAATAGCAAACAAAAGTCTAAACTACTCTTCAAATATCTTAATATCCTTTTGACAGCTTCCCAATGGTATAGTGTTGGTTTGCTGACATGTCTGGACAATAAGTTGAGAGGCAAGGCAATATCAGGTCTAGTCCAATTAGAAATGTAAAGAAGGGAACCTATGATTGATCTATAAAATGTGTTATCTTTGAATTCAGGGGATGATTCGTCTGCATTCCTTAGAAAATCAGTTTGCATGGGAGTGTCACAGGACTTAGCATTACTTAAATTACATTTATTCAAGAGCTCTATGATTTTATCTCTTTGAGAAAGTTTGAATCCCCTTCTGGTTTTACTGATTTGAACGCCAAGATACTTATTTACTTTACCCAAAGATTTTAGTGAAAAATGTTCATTTAGTTTTGTTACAAATGTTTCTCTCCTCTCTTTATGTTTACCTATGTACAAAATATCATCCACATAGATCAATACAAATTCTATGGAATCACCATCCTTTTTTACAAAGAAACAATTGTCAGCAGTAGTGGCACTGAAATCCATAGTTTTAAGTACTTTCACTAAACAATCATACCATCGTTTACCAGATTGTTTCAACCCGTATAAACTTTTGTTTAATAACCAAGTCTCATTTTTGTTTGTGTATTGACTGTGAGGTGCTCTTACATATATTTCTTTATCTAATTTTGCGTGTAAATACGCAGTCTGTATGTCATATTGGAACACGTTGAGATTGAGTGCTGATGCTATAACTAGAGCTGTTTTGACACTCTCTGTTCTAACTGTGGGAGAGTATGTGTCTGTATAATCCTCGGGATATTTCTGTGCATAACCTTGTGCAACTAATCTAGCTTTGTATAGTGTATTGCCTCCCTCTAAATTTTTAATTTTATATATCCACCTAGTGCCAATGATGGTTTTGTCCTTTGGTGCAATTGCAGGTGTAAATACATTTAGCCCTCGTAAACTATCCATCTCTTTAGTCATTGCTGATTCCCATTTTTCTTTTTCTTTAGGAGGAAGTTTTAACACTTCCTCATATGTATTAGGTGTTGTTGATTCTCCATCCATATACATTACATAATCTTTGTATTTGTTTGGCACTTGATTTCTACTACTTCTGATTGTTCTTTCAGGCTTACTATCATTGTCATGTAAATACCTTGCTTCTTTTTTTGTTAAAGAGTCTGTCTTTATTTTGTGTTGACTGTTTGTCCATGTTTTGGTTTTGTTTCTATGCATGTTGTTACTGTGTTCTTCTATAGTTCTTTTTCTTTGAAGTTTGGTATCTGGTTTGGTGTTTGGGAATATTTCATTAAGATGTATTTTAGATCAGTTGGCCTGTTCATGGAACACAGCCGTTCTGGAAACTATAAATTTATTATTATTATCGATGAATCTGTATCCTTTTGTGCCTGTCTCGTATCCCATAAATCTAAGTCTTCTGGATACGTTCTCTCCTTTGCGCCTTAATTGTTTAGGTATGTGTACGTCTGCAGTGACTCCAAATATGTGCATGTGTGCTAATTTTGGTTTCCTATTATACATTACTTCATATGGTGTCTTATTCACAATGCTGGACCAAGTTCTATTTTGTGTGTAATTAGAATATTGTAGGGCTTCTGACCAGAATTGTTTGCCTAAGCCAGCATCTTCTAATGTGCATCTAATCATGGTTTGTAATGTTGAGTTCTTTCTCTCTACCACTCCGTTCTGGAATGCGGAAAATGGGCTAGATGTGTAATGTAACATTCCTTTGTCCTTTAGCCATTGGGAGAATTCCTTAGACATGAATTCACATCCCCTATCTGTCATGATTTGCTTTATTTTAATATTGTGCTGTGTTTCTATACGTTTGTAGAACTCTTTAAATTTCTGAAATGTTTCATCTTTATGTTTTAATGTGTAAACAAATCCATAACGACTATAATCATCTACAATGGTTAGAAAGTAACGTTTTTTGTAAGTAATTGATGGTGTTAGCGGACCAACTAGGTCCATGTGTACCAAATCAAAAATTTTGTTGGTTGATCTTGTTGATCTTCTAGGTCTGGGACTAGTTTTTAGCTTTGTAGACTTACACACTGAGCATTCCAAATAGTTTTCACAATTTTTTATTTTAACACCTTCTGCGTGTTCAGTCATCTTTTGTACTACAGGAAAACTGGCATGTCCTAATTTCCTATGTAAAACATGAGCACACTCATCGTGAATTGGCTTACCTATTTTAGGTTTTTTTTCATTGTGTGTATCTTTGTGATTGTGAGTTACTTCACATTCATCATTGTCACTGTTACTATTGTTTCCATTATCTATCTCAATGCCATCTTCCATATTTGAATCAATGTTGTGTAACCATTTCTCCCTTGTCATTAAATAAGGTAGGCCTCCTTTGATTATTACTGTACCTATATCTATTCCATTTTTCTCTAATGTTGCTTTTCCCTTTGAGAACACAATGTTAGTGTCGGAATCTCTGCTTAGTTTTATGGCACTAAGTATGTTATGAGGTATTTCAGGTATTAGTAATACCCCCTCTATTTTTCCTAGACCAGGTAAGGTTACATTCCCTCTACCTATTACTTGGACTTTTTCTTGATTAGCTACTTTGATTACAAATTTATCCTCTACAAATGAAGACAATATATTTCTATTATTTGTAGTGTGATTAGTTGCTCCAGAATCAATAAGCCAATTATTGTTCTTTGTTTGTTGTATGTTAGTGTTGTCTTGTTTGTTTAGTCCATTCAGTGAACCAGATTTCCTATCCTTTGAATTATCTCTGCCCCCTCTATGTTCTTTATAATTAGGTGGACTTCTATACCTATGTCTATCAATGGAAGACTGTCTGTTGTTGTACTTACTTCTGTATTCTGATCTATGTCTTTCTCTTGTGATTTTAGGGCAATCCCTCCTACTATGTTCTTTGGACCACAATTGTGGCATCTAAATGTATCATGATATCTTTCTTGAAATGCTACCTTTCTATATTGTTTGTGTTCTATATGATTGTCTGAGCGACACCTCCTTGAATTGTCTTCAGCTATTAACTTATTGGATAGACTTTCTATGGATAAGTATCCTAGATTGATTGTGTCTAAATGTGACATATAATTATCCCATGATGGGTCAAGTGAGTTGATGATAACACTTTTCATCGTTTGATCTGAAATCACCTCCCCCCTTAAATGCAGTTCTGCTCTAATTTTGTTTAAAGATATTAAATGTTCACTTATGGTAACCCCTGGCTTTATCCTAGAAGAGAAGAAATCTTTAGACATTCTTGTGGTAGTAGCTACACTATCACTGTGAAATAAATTGAACATGCATTGAATGATTTCTGAGACAGTCAGATTCTGCTTAATGCTGTGATACATGGCAGGAGACACACTGGAAATTAACAAGAAAAATGCTCTATGGTGTAGGCAATCTAACTTTAGAGTCCAAGGTCTTTTTGGGGGATTAGTGATAAAAAATAATAAGTTTTCTTTCATAAAGACAACCTGGAGCTGCTGATACCATTCTTGCAAATTAATGCCATCTATCCTCAGCTTTGGGAAGTCACTGGGTAAATTCCCAACATTGTTGGGTCCATTACTTACAACCGGGGGTAGTCCGTGGTCTCGTAAATGCTGGAAATTGCAAAACAGCGTGGGAATGCTCGCAACGAGTCTACATGATTCTCTCCGCATCTCATGTCTTCCTGGGTCGTCCTCGTAGTTTTGCGCATGCGCGTTGCTCATTTCGTTCCTGGAATCGTCGTGAGAGGTTCTCGCTGCTGCAGCTCGTTCGCTTTGTTCTTCTTCCGATGAATCAGTCTCCGGCTCGATCTTGGGAGTCCTGGTGATAGCGGGTGCTCGTTTCCTTCTGCTGAAGGCGCTGGTCCTTGGATCAGTCTGCGGCGTGGGGTGGTATCTGCAGGGCTCTCTGGGTTCAGGTGTCGGTGCTCTCGTTGTCTGGATAGGAGCGGGTAGATTTTGAGGCTCTGGCTTGCTTGCTTGTTTTTTGGTTGATTTTTTAGTAATCTTCAGTTTCGGTCCAAATGCAGCAAAAAGCGTTTTCATTGCTGACTTTATTTGTATGTCTGATGAATCTTCTTCGTTCTCTGATTCTGATTCTTCTGAGGTATATATTTTTTCTTTTTTATTTACTTTATCTAGTAAGGCCTTTCGCGCCAGAAATTTTGAATCTTGTTTTCTGATTGGCTCTGCTTCGCTCACCTTGGGTGTCTGTTGAAACCAAGATGGCTGCCATTCGAAATTTAGCGCGGGATCGCTGCCCTTCTTCTTCACTGCGCCTTTGTCTGTAAGCATTTCACTTACTATTTTAGAGTCTTTAGGCTTTTCAGTAGCGATGTGCTTTTCTCTCGCTGCTCCGTTGTTTTTTAGTATATCTTGGAGGTTCGCAATGAGACTTTCATCGCTCTTTTGGCTTTTTAAAAGTTTTAGTATCTCTGACCTGAGTTCGTTGTTTTCTATTTCGTTTTCCTCCTGGTCATTATTTTCATTTATTATTTCTTCGTCTTCTGTGGTGTATTCTTCAGATTCTCTTGAAATTGCATTCGTGGACTCATCGATTATTTCTTGGTCCGTTTCCATTTCTTTGCTGTATGCCCTGGTGTTGGGCCTATCTCTTTTAGATATATTTAAATTTTTATTGAGTCAATTCAACCATCCTCTGCTACCAGATTGTTGCGATATTTTCAGGATCAGACTCAATAAATAATTTGAGAATTAAGAGTTCAAATATATCTCTCTTTATTTACATAAGGCATTCTATATTCACTGAATATTCACAGATAGAAGCAAAGAAGGGATGCATCCAGCTCCTTATATATACAATGGGTGGAGCTAGAAGAGGGAGTGGTGAAGTATGAATACATTAAGAAGTGAAGAATAAGTTAACCCCTGATATCCTGTTCATATACTATTTACATAATGGAGAATAAGGCATTTACTTGTGACACAGCTGCGATCACACACATTGCTCCTAGAAGCACGAAGCCGAGAACACCAGCCTGAAGATGACGAATGAGACTTCGTCGAAACGTTGCCAAGAAACCTCCAATTTTACGCAGAAAATTTCACCAACTATGTATTCTTCCAATAGGCTATCATTGGCTAAGAATTTATATAATACAGGCAGTCCCTGGGTTAAGAATGAGTTCCTTCCTAAGTCTGTCTTTAATGCAAATTTGTATGTAAGTTGGAACTGTTGGCTAGCTGACAGGAACTCATACTTATGACTGGGCTTTCTATTACAGGTAGTCTTCAACATACGACCGCAATTGAGCTTAAAAGTTCTGTTGCTAAGTGAAGCAGTTGTTAAATGAATTTTGCCCCATTTTATGACTGTTCTTGCCACAGTTGTTAAGTGAACCACTGCCGTTGTTAAGTTAGTAACACGGTTGTTAAATGAATCTGGCTTTCCCATTGACTTTGCTCCTCAGAAGGGCGCAAAAGCTGATCACATGACCCCGGGACACTGCAACCGTCATAAATATGAACCAGTTGCTAAACATCTAAATTGTGATCACGTGACCATGGGGTTGCTTCAATGGCCATAAGTGTGAAAAACGTTCACTTTTTTCAGTGCTATTGTAACTTTGAATGGTCACTAAATGAACTGCTGAAGCCATGCAGTATTTTCATGAACTGCTCAAAACAGACTGTATGTTAAAAACATGCAACTTTGGTGGTTCATGAAAACATTGCGCAGCTTCAGCCCATTTGTAGGTAAGATTTGTCTGTAAATCAGATATTCTTAATCTAGGGGTTGCTTAGAATTGTAGAGTGATGTCCTTAGAATATCAGCTGAACTGAATTGAGGCCTTTGAACTATGGTGCTGGAGAAGACTCCTGTGAGTCCCTTGGACTGCAAGGCGATCAAACTGGTCAATCCTAGAAGAAATCAACCCTGACTGCTCTTTAGGAGGCCAGATCCTGAAGATGAAACTCAAATACTTTGGCCACCTAATGAGAAGGAAGGACTCACTGGAGAAGAGCCTAATGCTGGGAAAGATTGAGGGCAAAAGAAGAAGGGGATGACAGAGAACGAGGAGGCTGGATGGAGTCACTGAAGCAGTAGGCGTGAACTTAAATGGACTCCAGAGGATGGTAGAGGACAGGAAGGCCTGGAGGAACATTGTCCATGGGGTCACAATGGGTCAGACATTCTCTGATGTTTTATGTAACAGCTGGTCAATTACTCAAGCCAAGAAGCTGCATTTCAGTAAAGATAGGTTTGAATATGGAGATATATTTATTTTAGGACAGTCACTGTTATATTATTAGACCATTCTACAGATAAATGTGAAATTATTGCTATGCCATTACCGTGTTTCATTTTAAGCCACAGTTACGACAAGCAAAACATCGAAGTATCATAGATTAAAAAGAATAAATGAAAAGAGGGAGAGAAATCTATTTAAAAATCTAACATTAAAACTCTGTCCTAACATGAAAATGATTGATGATTGATGATGATGATGATGATGATGATGATGATGATGATGATTACTGCTCAATTGATTCTTGGTGGTTTTATTAACCGTCACCAGCTCTCTCCACCTTTTCCAATCCTGTACAACTTCTTTCATTTGTTTTATGCTCTGGATGGTGTTAACATTGATGGATTCCAGCCACTTGGTGGCCTTGTTTCTTTTCACCGCTGATCATTCTGAGCATAACTGCTTTTTCCATTGAATTTGATCGCATGACACAGCCAAAATAAGTAAGGCGGAATTTTGTGATTTTTTTTCCTTCTGGCAATATGTCTGGTTTTATATGCTCCAGTACTTGCTTATTTGTCATTTTAGCTATCCAGGAGCCTTTTCCAACACTACAACTTGAATGATTCAATTTTCCTCCTGTCTGGTTTTTTTCATGGACCAACAAAACTTTAATGATCTATAAATACATTTAAAGTCTTGCAGATGACTTAAATTTGCAAGATCAATTTTTAAAAATAAAATAAAATCCATATTCAGTGTTTTCTAATCCAGTATTCTGTTCACTCACCCTCAAGCCTTCCTAGGCTGTCTCATCATGGCAAGGAGAGTGGGTGGGGAGGAAACATACCTGCAAGGGATAAATTAAGAACACCGAGAATGTATGGCAAGGATATATATTGTGTTTTAAGGTGGGTGATCATATAAATCTTCAAAATAAGGAAATACATACATTTCCCAGCAAGATTCCTGAAGATCTTCCCTGCTAAAGCTATCCGGCCCATATATCAGGCAACAGGGATATAAAAAGATGCTGGAAGCAACTGATTACATTAGTGACAACAGCAAAGGCATCATTTCATACGGTGTGGGAGAAGGTAATGGCAAATCACATGGATAAAAATAGCCCTTAGGATCATCTGACACAGTTTAGGTCAGGGGTGAAATTCAGCAGGTTCTGACAGGTTCTGCAGAACAGGTTCTAGAGAACCATCCCATCCAGGGGTGGGTTCTAAATTTTTTTACTACCGGTTCTGTGGACGTGACTTAATTTGTGGGTGTGGCTTGGAGGTCATGTGACTAGGTGGGCATGGCTAGCTGGTCAGAGTCATTTCTGGAAGGTCCTCGCACTTACGACCAGTCCTCGCACTTACGACCCGCCTCATTTGTTTGCTTTTAACACTGATCAGCTGTAGGACGGCCCTTTGAAGCCCGGCGGCAAGAGTTTAAACAGTTTTTTTCCCTCTAGTCATCAGCTGGGACTCAGGAGGCAGCAATAGATTGGGGGTGGGACCAAATAAAAGGTAAGAATAACGTGGGGGGGTGGGGGGTGGGGGGATGGGAGGGCGGGGGGGGGGGGAGAACCAGTTCGGTGACGTCATATCGTCACCGCTACCGGCTTGGCCAAACCGGACCGAACCGGGAGGAACCCACCACTGATCCCATTCCATTCACCTCACCTCACCTCACCTTACCTAACCTAACCTGAAGTATTTTTTTTTTATGTCACTACTTAAACCGGACAGTTTGGAAAGGAGATGCTGGGAATGAAATCAGTGTGTAGCCCTATGTTTCTTACATTCATTTTCAGTATTTACTTAAGTATAACATCTAGAGACAGTTTCCATTGATATTCTAGGGGAGTTGTTAAAGGGTAGGACTAGATCAAGATTAGCTAATTGATGACAGGGGATGCTACCTCATTCCAACTTACTTTGATGTACAATGTATATACATTATGATGTATATTAATGATGTACCTTAGGGATCTGTGATTTGGGCAGACATGGTGATGATATGGCACGGGACAATGCCCACATGGGGGAAGCTAGACACACTTAAATTACATGGATTGTAGAAATGCTGACATGGTAAATGACTTACCTGTCCTTTGTGTCCTATTTAACTCAAGCAAATTGTGATTTGACTCTCCCAGGAATGTGTTTATATTTAATTAATAATATGATTTGTTTGAAAGATAAAGTGTACAAGTATGGCTGTAAGCATTAAACATTTATTTAATATCTCTGAGGCATTTTAAACCAAGAGTGCCCAATGTTAATATGTTTTAATTTTTCTCCCGTTACAATAAAGCCATTTCTACCGGCAGTGTTTCGCTTGTATTAAAATTACAGAATTGTCGACTAGTGAAATCCATTTTATTCTAGGGCTGTTTTTCAGACTTGGCAAATGTGTGGACTTCAACTCCCAGAATTCCCCATGTTGGCTGGAGAATTCCAAGAGTTGAAATCCACACATCATAAAGTTACCAACTTTAAAAACACTTTTCTTGTCTATCAAATTTTAACAGCAAAAATATACCACTGACCACTATAAAATGACAGCAAAGCAGTCATGCTTCTATCTGTTTGTTGCAATCAAGTGCTCAGATGGATTATCTGCAACCTAAATCCTTACAGTTCTTCAGTTGGTCTGAAAATGAGTAACTTTTTAAAGAAGGTGTGAGATGAAAGATCCAGTCCAGTTCCAAACCGGGAGAAAGACGCTGGAAATAAAATGGAGACTGGCAAGAAGGAAAGAAGGTCTCTGTTTATAATGGTTTCCAGAAACTTAAGTGACAGCATCATGTTTCTGGGGTGGCTGACAAAATGGCTGATGAGTGGATTGATTTTTATAGGGTTCTGGGGTTTGGTGATTGAGATGCTCCAGGGACTTGTGCAATGTAGTGAGACTTGTGTCTTTTACTATTTCAATGGTAGCGGGTTAATCCTATTATGTCTTAAAAGTCATGTCCTCTCCTTAGAATTTGTGTGGGGGGAATGTAATTTCTTAATCCCATCAACTCCATCCTTCGGTGGGAGCTGTGGTTGAAGGTGTTTTGTTTATGAATAGATTGGCCCAGTCTTCCTGAATGGATACAAAATCTGCATTCCTAAAGGCCAGCCTCTTCAAGCTTCTTAGTTTGAAGCTGTTTTCCTATGGCAGAAAGACTGAGGCTGCTTTCTGCCTTTGTTAAGATTTTTCTCCATTTTTCCTTTGGGGAAATATAATATTCTGCCCCTTTTAATATCTCCCAAAATATTTCATTCTCTGGGAGGGTGGGGGCTTCCCGCAGAGGTATATATAAGATAAGTTAGCAATTTAATGAACAAAAGCCATCATTCTATTTTGTACAGAAAAACACAATATGTTGTTTATGGATAATTATTATATTAACACAACACAACAAAAACAGCCTCAGGGGGAAAAAAAAGACAAAGGTGCCCAAGGAGCTACAAAGTACTCATTGTTTTATCTAACAATGGGCTTGTTACTTTAAAGCCTTTAAAAAAAAGAATTAAACAAAGATGAATGAAATTAAAGTGAAATAAAAGCCCACATTTAAAATACTTAAAATCTATTGAATTTAAACCAAAAATTAACCATTAAATGCTTGCTTGCAAATGCACAAACTTTTTAAAAAGCTAACCCAAAAGTTTGGTCCCTCGGTTCAGCAAGCCGGTTTATTGCAAAGTTTTGGGGCAGTGACAGAGAAGGGTTGATAATATAGGTTGGCCTATATTATCTCAGAGAATGGACTGGAACAGATGGCAGGTGAAGGATCGAACAGCCAGTTTGGGGTACTCATTAAGGCACCAGGTTAGAAACCAGGAAACTGTGAGTTCTAGTCCCACTTTAGGCATGAAAGCTGGCTGGGTGACTTTGGGCTAGTTACTTTCCCTCAGGCCAACCCAAAGGTGGGGGATATATATAAATCTGAAAGTCTGCTAATATGAGATATGTTAAATGGAGGAATTCTGCATTCCCCACCTCCAAATGTGATAAAAGGCCACCTCCTCCTTCTTTCTTCATTAATTTTATATGCCACTTTTCCTTCAGAAATTCACAATTACATACCTAGAATTGTTTCACTACAGAAGCATTCTCGACTTACAAATCCCCATATCTCCATTCGGATTAAGAGATTTACCATTTCTCCAAAATTGTGACATCTGAGTCCTGTTGAGATTCAATCAGTTTTTAATATCTTTTAATGAATCGAAGCGATTATCTGTTACTAACTATAAGCCAAGGCCATTGCAGGCAATGCTCACTTTACAGTGACAATTGGAACTGGCAACTCTGTTGCTAAACAACGCAATCATAAACTGCAACTTTTATAGGTCTACTGGTCCATAGGTTGTTGGAGATCTATCATTCATCTATGGAGATTCTCATCTACTGTATAATTCATCATTATTTCCTTCATCATTTTATGAGGAATAATTCACAATAAAAGTAAAGTTTGAGAAAGTTCCTACAAAAGGAACTTTTGAGACTTTTTCTTTCTCTTCCATTCCATCATGTCTGATTCTCGGAGACTTGCTTGGCCATGTCCCTGAAGTTTGATTGGCAATTTTTTTCAGAAGTGATTTGCCATTGCCTCTTTCCTAGTTTGAGAGAAAGTGATTGGCTCAAGGACACCCAGCTGGCTTCATGCCCAAAGAAGGACTAGAACTGGTATTTGGTAGACCAATTCTTGAATACAGCTCATTTGTCTGGAACCTGCACTGCATATTGGACATTAATACAATTGAGCAAGTCCAGAGGTATTTCCCGAGAAGAGTCCTCCACTTCTCTGCTCACAACAGAAAACCTTATGCCATCAGGCTTGAAATTTTGGGCTTAGATAATTTAGAACTACACCGCCTTCGGTCTGACCTAAGCGTAGTACACAAAATTATCTGCTACAATGTCCTACCTGTCAATGATTACTTCAGCTTCAACCGCAATAATACACGAGCTCACAATAGATACAAACTTAAGGTAAACTGCTCCAAACTTGATTGCAGAAAATATGACTTCAGAGTGGTCAATGCCTGGAATGCACTACCTGACTTTGTGGTTTCTTCCCCAAACCCCCATAACTTTAACCTTAGACTGGCTACTGTTGACCTCACCCCATTCCTAAGAGGTCTGTAAGGGGCGTGCATAAGCGCACCAACGTGCCTACCGTCCCTGTCCTAATGTTCCCATTTATTTTATCCATTTCATGTATTCATAATCATGTCTATACTTATCTTTGTTATCTTATACATGCTTGACAAAATAAATAAAATAAAATAAATAAACAAATAAACAAATAAACAAACTAACTAACTCATGGTCTCCTGGTCAGATGCTATAACTATTACACCCAACTGGCTCTCAAACTTCCTATGAGTGGTGGCAAATGCAGCAGTTTATAAAAGCAGTTGAGAGGTAAATAAATTTAATGTGGTCCTAGTGCAAATGTGAGAGAGGACTCCCTGGGTCACTTGATTGGGACAGTTCTTCAAATTTTCCCATCCACAAGCTTTGCAATGAAGTCACATGGATGTAAAAGATGTTATTACCGCACCCTTCACAGAACAGCTTCCAAGAGTACGCTTTTTGATGACCGTGCTGCTTTTTGATTGTCACTAATTACAGTGAAGAATGACAAGTCTTGAAGCCAGAGGTCCTATCAATGCAGACAGTTAATCAAATAAGATTGGTATAAGGAAGGGACAGCCTGGCACATTGTTAGTGACTGAAAGAATGTAGGAAGAATTAATAACATGATTATAGAGTGAGAATGGTTGCTTCTCCTTCAAAGCATCATTAAATCTAAACAATTGGAACAATGTTCAGGAAGACATGCAAAAAAGACTGTGACCTCATCTTGATTTATAACTTGAGTAGATACATGTTCAAATAAACTCACAAGGCAGAATATGTTATGTCAGTTGCAGGGCCATAGTTGATCACTGCAAAAGAACTGAATGTAAAAAAGTCCCACATTGTCAGCCCATCAAAGTAGACCAGACCAGGATAGTGACTCCAAGTCTAGATCTGCAATTTTTTTTGTGATCAGATATAATAACAGAATCAGGCAAGCCTGACTGTACATTATCTCTTTTTCTTTTTATATCCCAGTGAATCAGAGAAGAAGAGGGGGTGGGCCTTCTCTGTGGGGGCACCTACCCTATGCAACCAGCTGCCCCCAGAGATAAGGAGAATCCAAGACCTCGGTGCCTTCCGCCGTGCCCTTAAAACTTTCTTTTTTCAGCAAGCCTAGCTGGCTTAACATATTTTTAAATATTTTTAATTGGTTTGTCATTTTAAACTGGGGCCAAATTAATATATATTCTTTTAATTGTTTTTAATGTTTGTATTGTATGTTTTTATCTGGCTGTACACCACCCTGAGTCCCTTAATTTAATTTAATTTAATTTAATTTAATTTAATTTAATTTAATTTCGAATTTATATACCGCCCTTCTCCCTGAGGACTCAGGGCGGTGTACAGCCAAGATAAAAAACATAGAATACAAATATTAAAACATTTAAAAATATATATAAAATTTGGCCCAAAAATTAAGAATCGCAGACTAATTAAAAGAATTTAAAAATTTTAAAAATTTCTTCTTAAGCCAACCCGGCTTGCTGAAAAAGATAGGTTTTCAGGGAACGACGGAAGGCATTGAGGTCCTGGATTCTTCTTATCTCCGGGGGCAACTGATTCCAGAGGGTGGGAGCCCCCACAGAGAAAGCCCTCCCCCTGGGGGCCACCAGCCTACATTGTTTGGCTGATGGCACCCTGAGGAGGCCCTCTCTGTGGGAGCACACGGGTCGATGGGAGGTCATCGGTAGCAGCAGGCGGTCTCGGAGATAGCTAGGCCCTATGCCATGGAGCGCTTTAAAGGTGATAACCAATACCTTGAAGCGCACCCGGAAGACCACCAGGAGCCAGTGCAGCTCGCGCAGGAGCGGTGTTACATGGGAGCGCCATGTTGCTCCCATCACTACCCGCGCTGCTGCATTCTGGACCAGCTGGAGCCTCCGGGTGCTCTTCAAGGGGAGCCCCATGTAGAGAGCGTTACAGTAGTCAAGGCGAGAGGTGACGAGGGCGTGAGTGACTGTGCACAAGGAATCCCGATCAAGAAAGGGCCGCAACTGGCGAATCAGGTGAACCTGATAAAAGGTCCCCCTGGTAACAGCCGTCAGATGTTCCTCCAAAGACAGCTGCCTATCCAGGAGGACTCCCAGATTGCGAGCCCTTTCAGTGGGGGCCAAAGACTCACCCCCAATAGTCAGTGATGGAGTCAACTGACTATATCGGGATGCCGGGAGCCACAGCCACTCAGTCTTGGAAGGGTTGAGCCTGAGCCTGTTCCTCCCCATCCAGATCCGTACAGCCTCCAGGCACTGGGACATCACTTCAAGGGCATCGTTGGGGTGGCCTGGGGTGGAGATGTACAGCTGGGTGTCATCAGCGTACTGGTGGTATCTCACCCCAAAGCCACGGATGATCTCGCCCAGTGGCTTCACATAAATGTTGAACAGAAGGGGCGAGAGGACCGATCCCTGCGGCACTCCACAAATGAGAGGCCTTGAGGTCGACCTCTGCCCCCCTGCCAACACAAACTGCGACCGGTCGGAGAGAAAGGAGGAGAACCACCGTAACACGGTGCCTCCCACCCCCAACTCTTCCAGCCGGTGCAGCATGATACCATGGTCGATGGTATCAAAAGCCGCTGAGAGATCTAATAGGACCAGAACAGAGGAATAACCCCTGTCCCGAGCCCTCCAGAGATCATCAACCAACGCGACCAATGCCGTTTCCGTGCTGTGCCCAGACCTGAAACCCGACTGGAACGGATCTAGATAGGAGAAGGTGTGGTATATAAATTCGAAATAAAATAAAAATAAAAAATAAAATAAAGAGTTGGCCTGATTCAATCATATTTTCCAGAACCTTAGGTATATTTCAGCTCTCTTTGCTAATGTAATGGTTCCTGCCAATCTCCCTTGAGGTCACCTCCCTGATTCATTGCTCAATTTCAGCCTCTACCATATTGAAACAGAACTAAGAAAAACTTGCTAGAATTTCTGGATACTTATGGCTCTAGCTGGGAGATTACACGAGGACCCCACTTCCTTCTAACAGCCTTTGAAGACCACACAGAATGTGCCATGAGGATTCATTGGCAAGCAAATAACAGAAAATAAAAATGTAGTTCTCTATAGAATTCAGAATCACATATCTAGAAAATATAATTCTTCTCTAATACATTAAAAGGAAAAATGGGTTGAAAAATCTGGGTGCCCCCTCAGGTGATGTCACAGTGAGGACTACCTATAATAGAGTTAACAGCCAATCACTTAAGTATTTAGATATACCATTCATATTCTAAGGACATAGACATATAAATATATATGCATATAGCAATGACAAAATCTTTACAAAATGTGCATTGCGACATTACTATATAAACCTGTGCTGTCACACATCAGTGTGATTTATGGAGGGTTTTATCTGTCTTCCCCCAGCAGTTCTCTTCACCTGGCTTTATAACTGTCACAACCGAAGCCAGCCATGAACAAGCCCAGATTAATTCCCCAGGCAATGACCAATTAGTCCACAACACAAACAGCAAGCTACTCAAACAATAAGTCCAATAAACAAACATAAAGCCCCCCCAGGCAAAACTTAAAATACATCTACATTAGCTCATGGAAACACAAATAAGCACACAGCCACAACCCACACACATTGCTTCCAGCAACACCTCCCTCTGCCTGTCGTGCTAAATAGCTCCTGGTGCAGCCTATCAACAGGAGCAGGGCCTTTTGCTGAGCAATCTGGCAGACCTCCACTTCTCTGCCCTGTGTGCTCTGAGATCCACTACAGCAGGCAGCTCCTCCCCCTCTTCTTCACTGGCCTGCAAGCTGTCCTCAGCCGAAGCCTGTTCTGCTAGCAGTTCAGGATCAGTAATTACTGACGTGTCAGGAATGATCTCATTCCCCCTCAAGCCGACCTCTGAGGAAGCATCGGAGGAGTTGTCCAAAGAAGACATCACAAAACCTCATACTTTCCTACTTGTATTACAGAATTTTATGTAATTCAAATTGTCTTATTTCCTAGTAACCTATCACATATCAGTGCCAAATCACAAAAGTCTATGGATACCTATATTCCTATAAGCTCGCCCAATGACATAAATAATAATGACCACCTCAGCTACTGTTACTGCTAATTTTATTTTGTAAAATTGTTCATGGTGACTTAACATTCAAATCCAATTCAGCACACATCATATAATACATAAAAATTACCAATGGGAAAACTGTTTTAAAAGCAAAACACAAAGCTAATGCCTTTCAAATCATTTGGAAGTAGAGATAGGGGAGAAATTAATATGAACTCATCTAGTTTTGTGTTTGGAACTAAAATGGAAATTAAAAATCAGCCATCCTATAAAATTCATGCCTCTCCAAATTTGGCAGTTCACTTTTCCAATAGAAAATGTGTTAAATTTCACATCGTAGAAAAATAACATAAATGCATTTTGTTAGAGAAAACTGCCTGTAGTAATGTATATTAGATTAGACAAAATTTCATATGCAAATTGTGAATGTTTATGCAAATGTTTCCCCCATAAATCTTAACACGACGAAGAAAAAAGGTGAACTGAATTTAAGACTCAAAGATAAGGGACTGAGAAAAACCAAAACTAACAGATTTATCCATCTTTACTTGAACTCATGCAGAACAAAACAAAACAATTTCCCTAAAACTAACCAAAGATGAGTCAATTTTATCGACTTAGCTGTGGTTCCAAATTCAGGATAATCCTATAGAAAAGCATTTCAAATGCCTGCATATTCATTTTTTGGTATTGCAGTGTAACATAGTTTGGCTTAGGTTTAATTAAATATATGACCTTAGTCTTTATGGCCTATAAACCATGGCTGTGTGTGTCTTAGTTTTATATGAACATAGCAAACTGCATATTATGTAACAAACCATATAGTAAAGATAAACCTAGTTTTATCTGTTGTTCAAAACCAGCTATTTTCTCATTAATTCTTAGGAACCTAATTAGTGGCCCAATATTGACTGGGTTTACAGATGAGTTTTAATACCACCTATCTGTTGGGTTTTATGTGTTCTGTAAATCAAGTCAATGTGATCTGTTAATCTTGATACATGGTTTGAACCCAGTCATTTATGGTTAATTGAGTACCTAGGCTTTGATGCTGGGAAAAGTGGAAGGAAAGAGAAAAGGACAACCAGCAGCAAAATCGATGGATTAAGTTATAGTGGTAACAGTGCTTCATTATAAATATCAGGTTGGGGACAGATCATCTTGAAGAAAATATATGTCGTCACTAAGAGCTGATGCTGGTGATGGCACAGAATGAATGAATGAATGAATGAATGAATGAATGAATGAATCAATCAATCAATCAATCAATCAATCAATCAATCAATCACAGTTAATTCAGTACCTAGATTCTAATGCTAGGAAAGATGGAAGGAAAGAGAAGAAGAGGACAACCAGGAGCAAAGTCAATGGACTTTGTTTCAGTGGCAATGGGTCCACAATTAGAAGACTGAAAGACCAGGTTGGGGACAAATCATCTTGTAGAAAATCTATGTGGTCAGCAAGAGTTGATGCTGCTGCTGCTGGCACATAATCAATCAACCAATTATGCTTAATTCAGTACTTAGGCTCTAATGTTAAGAAAGATGGAAGGAAAAAGAAGGAGAAGATGACCAGCAGCAAAGTTGATGGATTCTAAGAGATTAGCATGCTTGAAAAGAAGGTCACCTTCCATGTTGTTTAACGAAACAACAAGATGTCCCACAAGGACAGCTTAAGCTACTTCATGAGCTGACATAACCGCAAGATCAGCAAAGCAAGCAGCTGCGCTCTCTTAATATTTCTCATCCTTTTGCTTCTCACTCACCTGAAACTGGAATTTGGGGGGCAAAGTATTCAAAAAGACACGCAATTATGTGATTCATCCAAATATAAATGTCCTGAATTTCTCAACGTTCTTTCAGATGTATTATTTAAAACCTGAACTAATTTTTTTAACTCATCTCTTGTATTAAGTGGCCATTTTTCCTTTAATTGGCTTGGTAAATTAATAGCTTTGTTACACGGATGATTTTTTTTTTTTTTTTTGCTAAGGCCAGCATTCTACACCTGTAAAAAGCTCACAATTCATGGATTTCTACTTTGTAAGTCTTAACTTCTGCCAAGTGGTAACTTGAAAACTGCTCAGTCAGCATTGGAGGGAAAGCGAAATATTCACCATTTCTGCCAAGAAAACTTGCTTTTTATGCTTTAGAGTTGCAAAATCCATTTCGGGGGGTGGGGGTGGGGCAATGAGCATGCAGTCCTCAAGAATCTTACCTAGGCAACTTTTCTGACCTAGGATAATATTCATAGCAACGGAAGCTCTCTCTCTCTTTTTTTTATGGAAATGAATTCCTCACCTGGAAACTTGGGCTTCCTTTTTAACAATTAGTTGCAGAATATGTTTCAGCTTCCATCCTAAGAGCTGCGGTGGTGCAGTGGTTAGAGTGCAGAACTGTAGGCTACCTCTGCTGCCTGTCAGCTGCCTGCAGTTTGGCAGTTCGAATCCCACCAGGCTCAAGGTTGACTCAGCCTTCCATCCTTCCGAGGTGGGTAAAATGAGGACCCAGATTGTTGGGGAAAATATGCTGACTCTGTAAACCGCTTAGAGAGGGCTGTAAAAGCACTATGAAGTCTAAGTGCTATTGCTATTGCTATGTTTAGATGATTCTGTCACTTAATGTCTCTTTTACACCAATGTGGCAGAAATAAGCTATCATAGAACAAATATGAGACTTACTAACCACAGTAGCTTAATTTTTATTTTGTCATAGCAAAAAAACAAAAATAAACACAAAAAAACAGGCCATCATATCAAAAGAGATATCTGAAGAGTCCCCAAATCAATTACTATATTTCCTCTGAAGAAAAAGAGAAGAAACTATTTTTCCTCCTGCCTTTTACACTTAAGGTCACTCTGCCCTTATTTTGAGGCCTTTGAACTATGGTGCTGGAGAAGACTCCTGCGAGTCCCTTGGACTGCAAGGTGATCAAACTGGTCAGTCCTAGAGGAGATCAACCCTGACTGTTCTTTAGAAGGCCAGATCCTGAAGATGAAACTCAAATACTTTGGCCACCTAATGAGAAGGAAGGACTCGCTAGAGAAGAGCCTAATGCTGGGAAAGGTTGAGGGCAAAAGAAGAAGGGGATGACAGAGAACGAGGTGGCTGGATGGAGTCACTGAAGCAGTAGGCGTGAGATTAAATGGACTCCGGGGGATGGTAGAGGACAGGAAGGTCTGGAAGAATGTTGTCCATGGGGTCGCGAAGGGTCGGACATGACTTCGCAACTAACAACAACAACAACACCCTTACTTTGGGCTCTAAAGAGTCTGGAAGCCTCTTAGAGATGGCCCTGGGGCACAGGAGAGTTCTTACCGTGTAGGAAGGAGTATTAAAGGACAGGGGACTGCACATTTTCACATGCTGGGTGCTATCGTGTGAACTTTTATAATGGTTCAGGGTCCAGAAAGCAACATTAAAAAAGTTATAATGTGATGATCTCAGACATCATCATTGATGTATTGGCTGGCGTGGAAGTTCCTTGCTTTGGTGACCTCAATATTAGAAACGAGACTCCCAGAGCAATGTTCCTCACTGACGAATCAACTGACAGATCTTCTCTTCTCTGCCTCCCCTCTTTCTCTTCAGTTGCTGCTGATCTCTGCACACATTGCTACCAAGAAAACCACTCAACCACAACATTTTTCTGCCTTCCAAACCATGTCTACCTGGAACAACTGGGTTTTGCTCCATTCCCTCCCCCCCCCAAGAATAAGTGTATGTCAGTTCTTATTTGGATCACAACAGATTCATTTTGTTCCATATACAAGCCAAATAACCAAAAATACCTTTTTCAAGGTATTTGGCCGTGGTCCACCAAGCCCAGCTGTTTCATGCATACAGAGTTTTGCACATCCCTATTTGTCTCCCTCCTTACCACAATGATTTGAAACAGCTTTCCTCAAACATATGTACTCCAGATGTTTTGGTTTATAACCTCCA
The DNA here is from genome assembly GCF_029215685.1 of Pituophis catenifer annectens. Classification (NCBI taxonomy): domain Eukaryota; kingdom Metazoa; phylum Chordata; class Lepidosauria; order Squamata; family Colubridae; genus Pituophis; species Pituophis catenifer. The sequence goes on from NW_027256882.1 coordinate 46,301,886, forward strand.
TGATCCAATGATCATAGTGATCAAAGGGTTGCACATGGTTTAGTTCCACAAATCTGGAAAAGATCATGTTTGGGTAAGTTATCTCAAAGCTACAGCTAGCTTAGAATTGTTGCTGAGCGATGCTCCCAATTTCCCTGCTTGCGGTTGCCATGCATTCAGCTTGATCTTGTCATTTTTGTAGTTCCTCTGTGGTTCAAATTCTTTTTTTTTTTTTTGCATTGGGCAGGTTTTGACCATAATTAGAAGGCGTTGTCAGTAATCTTCCCATTTGACCTTGAGATCCTCGAAAATAATCACCAATGATGCAGAAACTAAATCAAAATCATTTTGCTTTTCTTGAAGGACACCATCCTGGCAGCACATTCATTCCTGTCTGCTCCCGTGTGAATCTTAGGTTCTTGGAGTGAAAACACCAAGTCCAGGATTGTGCTCTTTCCTTTGTCCTTCTTATCTCTGCTCTGCAGTCGGTAAGCAGCCTACATTTTTTCTCAATCTGCTGCCCCCAAATGCAGCCCTGTGTCCAATTAAGAACTGCCCTTTCAATACCATCCCAGCTTAGCTTCTCTCGCTATCTTCACAGGGCTGGTACAAAAGCTTCCTTGAAGTTCAACTACATTGAATTTCCAGACCTTCCTCCTCAGAGAGTTCTTGATTGTTGCTCTGAAAAGATTTTTCTGAGCATGACCTCCTCATTAGAAATCCTTTGACTAACTTTAACCACTTGCCGGGAGACGTGATCACAACCTTTGCAAGGATCTGTCACAATAGAGGATGTTCAGGTAGAAGCAGCGTGGCTGCTTCCCACTTTGTTGTTTAATTATGATAATGATATATTTATATATATTTGGTTTTCAAAAAAAAAAATATATCCCCCACAATTTTCCTGACTGACTGAATATTAACTCTTTCTTAATGGAAGCTCAGCTGCCATGGTTTGAATGGCCGATTAGAAAGAGGTTGTTTTCATTTCAGGTGAAGGTTTTATCTCCAGCAGGAATTTTTCTCCATCAAAAAGAGATCTAATAGAGATCTCATTACTTTCAATTATTTTGTCTTCAAGGCAAGGGTGGGCTTCAAAAATTTTAGCAAGGGGTTCTCTGCCCGGTTGCTGGGTGGGCATGGCGATGGTGGGTGTGGCCTACAGCATGACAGGGGGCGTTTTTGCCCTCCCCGGGCTCCGGAGGCTTACCTTGAGCTGAAAACGGCCCCATTTCTGGCCTTCCCAAACTTCCGGTAGGCCCGTTTTTTGTCCTCCCCGAGCCTCCGCACTCGCCCTGCACTTACCTGCATCTAAAACAGGTCACATGGGCACTCCTGGGAGTGGAGGGGTGGGTGGAGCCAGCCAGGAGTGGGATTTGGGGGTTCTCCGAACTAAATCATACAGAATCATAGCTGGAGGTTCTCCCGAACCCCTGCAAATCCCCAGCAGCCCACGCCTGCTTCAAGGAGTTCAGATATTGCAGATACTGGATTTGAGAGTAGGGTGCTCTAGACTTTGACTGTTTTCTCTGTTTTGGTTTTCATTCTGTAAATTGGATCCTGGATGGAAAGTTATCCTGCCTTAGAATCCACACAGCTTTTAGTCTCTTTAATCCATCAGTGGATGGCTGGGAAATTCTGGGAGTTGAAGTCCATACACATTAAAGTTCCCAAGGCTGAGAAACACGGCTTTAGTCATCTCCCATAAATCTGCTATGGATAAATGATCTCGCTCAGCATAGATCGTTGTACTATATTTAGGGATCCAATGTTTCATCCAGTAACAGATGACACATTTCTAGAGAGGAGAGAGGAATGGGAAACTAACAGGCAATAAATGGGGAGAAGAAACTCTTTGCTCATGTCCCATCACTTCTGTCCAGCCATTTATTCTTTACCTTGCAGTTCTCCAAGGTCATGCGGATCTTCATATCTCTACGGAGGCGCTCACTGATGGCAGCATGGTTTCTTCATGCACAAAAATGAACGTTTTCTTCCTTCGAGTTGATGGATCATGTTCCTTACTAACAAAAGGAACATGCTGAATGGTGTACTATGTCTCAAAATGGGGACACTCTACACTGTGTAACACATGCATTCTTTTAATTCCAGCAGGTTAATGACTGCTGTTCTACCCATAAGAGGGGCAGTCCTTTAATCATTAGTGATATTGACAGGTTACTTCTCTTCCAGTTTCTTTCCAGGAACAATTCAAGGTGCTGTGATCACTTTAATGTCCTATATGGCATGGGTCAGGTTATCTGTGGGACCGCCTTTCCTTAAAGATAACTAACCGTCCTACCAGATAGGGCAGTCACTTCCCCTAAATATTGCCATCTGATGGGAGCTAGAAAGTGCCTTTTTCATGGCAGCTCCTGCCTTATGGAATCCTCTGCCCCCGGAAGTTCAACAGGCCTACATCCTTTTAGCCTTCCCCCCAAGCACTGGGATAAAATTAGATAACTGCTTATTAGAAGATTGACCTGTTGCCAGGTATTTGTTATTTTTAATGTTTTAATCTGTTTAGTTTTATAGTTTTCATATGATTTTATATGTTGTTTTAACTTTTGATTGGGAGCTGCTCAGAGTTAGAAGATGAACAACTATATAAATGTTTTATACATATACATACACACACACACACACACACACACACACACACACACACACACATATGCATATTCTTTCTAGCCAGGTTTTACCTACGTAAGCTACGATGTTATGCAGCCCTGGTTCTGTGAAATCTCATTCACAAGTTTCTGGGCTTTTTGTTTCTTGCTGACAGACAGCAGACTCTGTGCTGCCCTTTGGGAGACTCAGATAGCTATTTCTGCCTTATAAGGCTTCATTAGTGAGCCACACCCTCTTCTCAGGTATCCTCCCTGTAAAGGTACAATGTTTCTTTTACTTTCTTTTTCGTAGGCTTTTATGTGCATATTCTTTCTAGCCAGGTTTTACCTATGTAAGCTACGATGTTATGAATATATATATATATATATATATATATATATATATATATATATATATATTCTTGTCTTTTCGTAGGCCTTTATGTGTATTTTTCTCTCAGCTGGGTTTTTTCCTGCCTTGGACTGCCTTGGAAATGGTGAAGGACCGGACTCCAGTGCCTCTGCCAGTAAAAACGGAGCTCTGGATGGCTGCACACAGCCCTCTCGAGTTCTGTTTTCACTGGCAGAGGGTTTCGGGAGGCCATTGCAGCTGAAAACGGAGCTCGGGAGCCCGTTTTCACTGGCAAAGCACTCGGGCCACCATAGGTGCTCCCTGACACAAGTGACGTTGAGCTGGCCATGCCCACCCTGGCTATGCCTACCCCAGCCCCTTGAGGTCAAACACAACTCTGATGCAGCCCTCAATGAAATCAAGTTTGCACCCCTGTTCTAAGGCTAACCTATAGCACTGAGGTTTCCATGTGATCCTCTATTCAAGCATTAACCAAGCCTGTTTACATTTTTTTCCAAGATTAGTCAAAGTTGGCTAGGTGTTATCTGCGGTGATTTACATTCTAGAATCCTTTGCAGTTGAAGTTCTGAGACATAGTGAAAAACCCTTATTGGCCAATCTAAGTGCATCATTTACCATGTTATGGATAGCTATATTAGTGGAGCAATATTAGATGCAAAGCAATATTAGATACAAGTCTGGGTAGTATTAAGGGCAAGGGCAGATGTTCTATCTTCTTTCTGTTTCACTAAGTAGTGGTTCTTCATGTACATGCTGCAGGGCCAATTTGGTTAGGCATCCAATATTAAAACTAAACAGCAGGTATGCCCCTATATTAGTGATGGCTAACCTGTTTGCCGTCGCGTGGCAAAAGTGGGGGGAGCGTAGGGGGGTCGCGCGTTCTGTGCCCACACCCATAATTCAATGCGCACCACCCACCATGCATGCACGCGTGATCCCCCCCAGTGCAACCCCCACTTTTTGCACGTGAGGCCCGGTGGGCCTGTTAGGCCCGTTTATCACCTTCCCCGGGCTCCAGAGTCTTTCTTGGAGCCTGGGGAGGGCGAAAACAGCCTTCCCCACCCTCCCGGAGGCCCTCCAAAGGCCGGAAATGGCCTGTTTCCCGACTCCCAGTGGGCCCGGAAGGCCTGAAAATCAGCTGGCCTGCGCATGCATGCACGCTGGAGCTGAGCTAGGGCAACACTTGCGTGCCCACAGATATGGCTCCATGTGCCACCTGTGGCACACGTGCCATAGGTTCGCCATCATGGCCCTATATACATATATAACAAAAACTCATAAGAATTTCCACAAACAATTGGAAAGGAGGAAGGATGCAAGAGTTTGTTTCAGATGCAATTTTGAAGAGAAAGAATAGCATCTCGACTTCCTCCTCTTTTCCCCCATAGCTCCTTTTCCATCAAGACAAAACATTTATCACCATTTCCACAGATGCTGAATGTTTGGCAACAGCCAGATCCAGATGCCAAGGGCTGGAATGCTTCCAGCAGTAGTATCTGAGCCTGATCCTGGCTCTTTCCCTGCTGGTGTTTGCTGACACTAAGCAGGTGTCCAAGGAGCGGCTTCAGGGCTGGTTTGGGAATGGATTTTCAAGAAGTGTTAGGATGTGGTCTAGCTGGGGAGAACTGTACCAACATGGGAACCTGCCTACTCACAGCACAAGGGCGTGCCCACAGTTTGGGATAACTCTGATGGGGACTTTTCCTTGCTTAATGTACTGGAAAAAAGGTGTGATACTGAGCTGGTGATATCTTTCAGAAGGGAGCTGATGTTGCAGAATCTAGCAATCTCCTTTGATTATATGAATACAGTAATGTGATGGTGAGCTTTTTCTCTTTTCAAAACAAAATGAAGGAACCATGGTTGGTTAATTCAGACGATGATCTGGCTAGCTCATGCCATCTTCCATCATTCAACAGGGAGGAAACGTGGCAAGGATAAAAAGTGAAGACAAAGAAATGGAGTGAAAAAGAGAAACAAATCTTGCATTAAGAACGTTCTTTTCAGAGAGCTCCTAGGCATGGCTGAAGCAGTTTCATCCCAAAATATTACCTGGATGAAAAAAAAAGAGGACATTTCAAGGTCTTTGCATGATTAACATTGTGTGCTGTTTATTACCTGTTTTCCGTTACTTTCTATGATTTGCAGCTTGAGCTCCAAATTCTTTTTATTTTTAACCAAGAGACTCCTATTGAGAGGTTCCAAACACAGATCATAGTGACATTGTTATGACACCAGTGTCACTTACAAAACTAAATTTGACTCGATTAGGTCATCACAAAACCAAATCAAAAAAGGTGCACAGATCCTGAATTGCCTCCCAAATTGCACCAGAAATTTACTTGATATTTCAAAGCTACTATATATGAAAAGGACACACTTTCTTTGTTCTCTTTGTGGAATAAGCATTTAGTCATCTTTCACAAGAACAACAATGAAAAGAAGAGTAATTCATGTCTGTACCTTGGGGCTTGCTATATTTGTGTGGAAAGGCTTGGCCAAACTGCATGTTTCAGTGAATCTCTACATAAACAGAAGCTAAAACAACTTTTATATCGGTGTTTTTCAATCTTGGCAATTTGTGTGTGGACAAATAATGTCCATGCAGTCCATGCAACCCTGTCCAGCTAGCCCCATTGGAGCTAAGCAATCAATTTCATATCTACCCCCCTGAAAGAAAGCATGGAGACATCTGGAAAAGGGACTTGTCAAGTGTATAAAGAGTTCTTTATGCAGCCATGCTGGTTTCATCTGAAATCACTTCTGCTTCTTTCTCAGTGGTATTGTGGTAGACTGGGCATTTATAATCTCATTTTTCAAAGTTTCCCAAGCATCTTGAGTTGGTTTCCCCTTTAAGATTTCCATCCATGGAATTTTTCTTAAATTCTCTCTAAGTTTCTTGAAGTCAGCTCTCTTAAAGTCTAAACCACTTGTCTGGAATGATATACGGTCTCCTGCTTGTGTAGGGGGTTGGATTAGAAGACCCCCAAGGTCCTTTCCAATAATAGCAGGCGACCTTATACCAGCGGTTCTCAACCTGGGGGTCGCGACCCCTTTGGGGGTCGAACGGCCATTTCCCAGGGGTCGCCAAAGCCCTCTCTCGCCCCCCCCCGCCTTCACTCACCCTCTGCCTCTGCTGGATCGCCCGGTTGCCGTTCGCTTACCCCGCCCACTCCCAATCTATTGCTGCTCCGGAGTCCCAGCTGATGGCTAGAGGGAAAAAAACTTTAAATTCTTGCCGCGGGGCTTCAAAGAGCTAGCTGCAAAGAGGTAAATTCCTGGAGCAAGTTTTTTTCCCCCTAGCTTACTGAAAAGAGAAAACGAAAGCAGGGTCTTAGCTGCAACGTGACAAAATGAGGCAGAGAGGTTTCTTTTTCTTTTTCCTCACCAAAAAAGGTAGGTACAAAACTGCAAACAATGGGAAATTTAGGGCAAGAGGAGTTCAAGATTTTAAAACACAAAAGAAAAAAAGCTCTATTTAACTAGGGAATTGTAATAATTGAGATACTATTAATTGTATATTGTGTTGAAAGCAGAAATGGTTAAGTTGTGGTTTGGAGGAATATATGGGGGAAATTATTTGGTTTATTATTATTGGTAAATATAATTAATTGATTTGTAAGAAATTGGATTGCATGGAAATAATTGGAATATTCATGTTCATATTGATAAATATACAAAAAAGATAGTTATATAACTAATTGATTTATATTAAAATGTTGAATTTGTATTAAACAACTGTATTACATAATTAACCAATGTGAGGATGGATATAAAAATAGATGACAATGCAAAGGTAAGGTGACCAGACGTCCCGCTTTTGGCGGGACAGTCCCGCTTTTGAGCAATTTGTCCCGCGTCCCGCGGCGTTTTAAAAAAGTCCCGATTTTTCATTCTGCCTCCTGGTTCCCGGCTGCCTCCTGAATCCCCGCTGATGGCTAGAGGGAAAAAACCTGTTTAAACTCTTGCCGCGGGGCTTCAAAGGGCCGCCCTACGTTAATTAGCTCGGCTTCCCCCTCTCAGCTGATTTGCACAGGGCTCTGCTCTTGCTAAATTGCTCAGCAGTTTTTTTTTTCTCTTTGTGCAAACCAAGCTCAAAACGAAAGCGAAAGTAAAACAGGCTGTTGGCTTTGCGGTTTGCTTGCAACGTTGGAAAATTAGGCAGCAGATTTATTTTCCTTTTCCTCACCAAAAAAGGTAAGTGCAAACAATGGAAAATTATTTAGGGCAAAAGAGGAGAGTTCAAGATTTTAAAACACAAAAGAAAAAAAAGCTCTTTTTAACTAGGGAATTGTAATAATTGAGATATTAATTGTATACTGTGTTGAAAGCAGAAATGGTTAAGTTGTGGTTTGGAGGAATATATGGGGGAAATTATTTGGTTTATTATTATTGGTAAGTATAATTAATTGATTTGTAAGAAATTGGATTGCATGGAAATAATTGGAATATTCATGTTCATATTGATTAATATACAAAAAAGATAGTTATATAACTAATTGATTTATATTAAAATGTTGAATTTGTATTAAACAACTGTATTACATAATTACATAATTAACCAATGTGAGGATGGATATAAAAATAGATGACAATGGGAAGGGGTATAAAATAGAATAGAAGGGAAAAATTGAATTTGATTAAGATTAGAGATGAGGATGAAGGGTAATATTGTTTTTTTAAAAAAATAGATGAGGAATAAATATGGCAAAAAGGAAATATAGAAATTGTAAATTTAATTGAAATGACTAAACACTGTTTAAATTTGTGAACCAGCCAAATATTCTGTTCAAAGAAAATACATTGTATGTATGTGTGTTTCTAATTATTGCTATTTATTCATATTTGTTCTCTTTTATTCTTTAAAGTTTAACAATTCATTCTTTATCTTAATATCTTTATATTTGTTTGGGGTTGGCTTTCTTCCCTTTCATCTTTTTTATTGTACAGCAATCTTTCTCTTCAAACCTACCACCTCTCTTTTCTTTCCTTCTTACTTTCTCTTCCCCCCCTCTTCTTCTCCTCCCTACTTCCTCTTCCTTTCTCCTTCTCCTCCTCTCTTCCTCCCTCTCTTAACCGTCACTCCTACTCTAATTTCCCTTCCCTTCCTTCATCCCTCTCAATTACTGTATCCTTTTATGCATATGGACTACTCAGAGGGCTGAAAAAGTTATTTTTGACTGGTCCTCGCACTTTTGACCAGTCCTCGAACTTACGACTGTCCTCACATTTTACATTTTTGCCCTATCTTGTCATCATGGTGAAGAGAAGCAGTTGTGAAATGAGTGACATGGTTGTTAAGAATGCTGCACGGGCATAAATGTGTGGATGGTCATAAGTGTGAGGACCAGTCAAAAGTGTGAGGACCTGTCAGAAATGACTTTTTTCAGCCCTCTGGTTAGTCCTTTTGTGCATATGGACTACTCAGAGGGCTGAAAAAGTTATTTTTGACTGGTCCTCGCACTTTTGACCAGTCCTCGAACTTACGACTGTCCTCACATTTTATGTTTTTTTCCCTATCTTATCACCATGGTGAAGAGAAGCAGTTGTGAAATGAGTGACATGGTTGTTAAGAATGCTGCACGGGCATAAATGTGAGGATGGTCATAAGTGTGAGGACCAGTCAAAAGTGTGAGGACCTGTCAGAAATGACTTTTTTCAGCCCTCTGGTTAGTCCTTTTGTGCATATGGACTACTCAGAGGGCTGAAAAAGTTATTTTTGACTGGTCCTCGCACTTTTGACCAGTCCTCGAACTTACGACTGTCCTCACATTTTATGTTTTTTTCCCTATCTTATCACCATGGTGAAGAGAAGCAGTTGTGAAATGAGTGACATGGTTGTTAAGAATGCTGCACGGGCATAAATGTGAGGATGGTCATAAGTGTGAGGACCAGTCAAAAGTGTGAGGACCTGTCAGAAATGACTTTTTTCATCCCTCTGGTTAGTCCTTTTGTGCATATGGACTACTCAGAGGGCTGAAAAAGTTATTTTTGACTGGTCCTCGCACTTTTGACCAGTCCTCGAACTTACGACTGTCCTCACATTTTATGTTTTTTTCCCTATCTTATCACCATGGTGAAGAGAAGCAGTTGTGAAATGAGTGACATGGTTGTTAAGAATGCTGCACGGGCATAAATGTGAGGATGGTCATAAGTGTGAGGACCAGTCAAAAGTGTGAGGACCTGTCAGAAATGACTTTTTTCAGCCCTCTGGTTAGTCCTTTTGTGCATATGGACTACTCAGAGGGCTGAAAAAGTTATTTTTGACTGGTCCTCGCACTTTTGACCAGTCCTCGAACTTACGACTGTCCTCACATTTTATGTTTTTTTCCCTATCTTATCACCATGGTGAAGAGAAGCAGTTGTGAAATGAGTGACATGGTTGTTAAGAATGCTGCACGGGCATAAATGTGAGGATGGTCATAAGTGTGAGGACCAGTCAAAAGTGCGAGGACCTGTCAGAAATGACTTTTTTCAGCCCTCTGGTTAGTCCTTTTGTGCATATGGACTACTCAGAGGGCTGAAAAAGTTATTTTTGACTGGTCCTCGCACTTTTGACCAGTCCTCGAACTTACGACTGTCCTCACATTTTACATTTTTGCCCTATCTTGTCATCATGGTGAAGAGAAGCAGTTGTGAAATGAGTGACATGGTTGTTAAGAATGCTGCACGGGCATAAATGTGAGGATGGTCATAAGTGTGAGGACCAGTCAAAAGTGTGAGGACCTGTCAGAAATGACTTTTTTCAGCCCTCTGGTTAGTCCTTTTGTGCATATGGACTACTCAGAGGGCTGAAAAAGTTATTTTTGACTGGTCCTCGCACTTTTGACCAGTCCTCGAACTTACGACTGTCCTCACATTTTACATTTTTGCCCTATCTTATCACCATGATGAAGAGAAGCAGTTGTGAAATGAGTGACATGGTTGTTAAGAATGCTGCACGGGCATAAATGTGAGGATGGTCATAAGTGTGAGGACCAGTCAAAAGTGTGAGGACCTGTCAGAAATGACTTTTTTCATCCCTCTGGTTAGTCCTTTTGTGCATATGGACTACTCAGAGGGCTGAAAAAGTTATTTTTGACTGGTCCTCGCACTTTTGACCAGTCCTCGAACTTACGACTGTCCTCACATTTTATGTTTTTTTCCCTATCTTATCACCATGGTGAAGAGAAGCAGTTGTGAAATGAGTGACATGGTTGTTAAGAATGCTGCACGGGCATAAATGTGAGGATGGTCATAAGTGTGAGGACCAGTCAAAAGTGTGAGGACCTGTCAGAAATGACTTTTTTCAGCCCTCTGGTTAGTCCTTTTGTGCATATGGACTACTCAGAGGGCTGAAAAAGTTATTTTTGACTGGTCCTCGCACTTTTGACCAGTCCTCGAACTTACGACTGTCCTCACATTTTATGTTTTTTTCCCTATCTTATCACCATGGTGAAGAGAAGCAGTTGTGAAATGAGTGACATGGTTGTTAAGAATGCTGCACGGGCATAAATGTGAGGATGGTCATAAGTGTGAGGACCAGTCAAAAGTGCGAGGACCTGTCAGAAATGACTTTTTTCAGCCCTCTGGTTAGTCCTTTTGTGCATATGGACTACTCAGAGGGCTGAAAAAGTTATTTTTGACTGGTCCTCGCACTTTTGACCAGTCCTCGAACTTACGACTGTCCTCACATTTTACATTTTTGCCCTATCTTGTCATCATGGTGAAGAGAAGCAGTTGTGAAATGAGTGACATGGTTGTTAAGAATGCTGCACGGGCATAAATGTGAGGATGGTCATAAGTGTGAGGACCAGTCAAAAGTGTGAGGACCTGTCAGAAATGACTTTTTTCAGCCCTCTGGTTAGTCCTTTTGTGCATATGGACTACTCAGAGGGCTGAAAAAGTTATTTTTGACTGGTCCTCGCACTTTTGACCAGTCCTCGAACTTACGACTGTCCTCACATTTTACATTTTTGCCCTATCTTATCACCATGATGAAGAGAAGCAGTTGTGAAATGAGTGACATGGTTGTTAAGAATGCTGCACGGGCATAAATGTGAGGATGGTCATAAGTGTGAGGACCAGTCAAAAGTGTGAGGACCTGTCAGAAATGACTTTCCAGCCCTCTGAGTAGTCCCTATACACATAGCCATGGCCACCCGGTCACATGACCAGCTAGCCACGCCCACCCAGTCACATGGCCTCCAAGCCACGCCCACACAACAAGCCACGCCCACAATGGTGTCCCTCTTACCAATGTTAAAATCTGTTCACCTTACCCTATACACATAGCCATGGCCACCCGGTCACATGACCAGCTAGCCACGCCCACCCAGTCACATGACCAGCTAGCCACACCCACAAAATAAGCCACGCCCACAATGTCCCTCTTTACCAATGTTAAAATCTGGTCACCTTATGCAAAGGGGTATAATATAGAATAGAAGGGAAAAATTGAATTTGATTAAGATTAGAGATGAGGATGAAGGGTAATATTGGTTTTTTTAAAAAATAGTTGAGGAATAAATATGGTAAAAAGGAAATATAGAAATTGTAAATTTAATTGAAATGACTAAATACTGTGTTGGAAGAAATATCCTTCTGGGTTCTGCTCCAAGTGGGGAAAAAGACACTGGAAACATGGGGACTGTTTGGAAAGATGTTTTAATAATGGACAGGATCACATGGCTTGATGGGGCCCATTGTGTTAGTTTCTGTTGCTATTGTGTTGCAAATGTCCTTTGACAAAGGATTGACTTTCTGCCTCTGGCCCATTAACAAAGGGTGGGGGGCAGGAAGGTGGGAGCTGCTTTGTCTGTAAAATATGCTTCTCCATTTCTCATCCAGGGAAATATAATATTCTGCCTTTTTAATATTTCCCAAAATATTTCATTCTTCTAGGAAAGGGGTGGCTGCTAACCTCCTACAACTGTTTAAATTTGTGGACCGGCCAAATACTCTGTTCAAAGAAAATATGTTGTATGTTTGTTTCTAATTATTGCTATTTATTCCTATTTGTTCTCTTTTATTCTTTAAAGTTTAACAATTCATTCTTTATCTTAATATCTTTATATTTGTTTGGGGTTGGCTTTCTTCCCTTTCATCTTTTTTATTGTACAGCGATCTTTCTCCTCAAACCTACCACCTTTGTCTTTTCTTTCTTACTTACTTTCTCTTCCCCCCACCCTCTTTTTCTCCTCCCTACTTCCTCTTTCTCCTTCTCCTCCTCTCTTCCTCCCTCTCTTACCTTCACTCCTATTCTAATTTCCCTTCCCTTCCTTCATCCCTCTCTATTGCTGTATCCTTTTATGCATATGGACTACTCAGAGGGCTGAAAAAGTTATTTTTGACTGGTCCTCGCACTTTTGACCAGTCCTCGAACTTACGACTGTCCTCACATTTTACGTTTTTGCCCTATCTTGTCACCATGGTGAAGAGAAGCAGTTGTGAAATGAGTGACATGGTTGTTAAGAATGCTACAATGGGCATAAATGATGACCAGTCATAAGTGCGAAGACCGGTCAAAAGTGCGAGGACCTGTCAGAAATCACATTTTTCAGCCCTCTGGGTAGTCCTTTTGTGCACAGGGACTACTCAGAGGGCTGAAAAAGTTATTTTTGACTGGTCCTCGCACTTTTGACCAGTCCTCGAATTTACGACTGTCCTCACATTTTACGTTTTTTGCCCTATCTTATACCATGTTGAAGAGAAGCAGTTGTGAAATGAGTGACATGGTTGTTAAGAATGCTGCACAGGCATAAATGTGAGGATGGTCATAAGTGTGAGGACCAGTCAAAAGTGCGAGGACCTGTCAGAAATGACTTTTTTTCAGCCCTCTGAGTAGTCCCTATACACATAGCCATGGCCACCCGGTCACATGACCAGCTAGCCACGCCCACTCGGTCACATGACCTCCAAGCCACGCCCACAAAATAAGCCACGCCCACAGAACCGGTAGTAAAAGAAATTTAGAACCCACCCCTGGTTGGGGGTCACCACAACATGAGGAACTGTATTAAAGGGTCGCGGCATTAGGAAGGTTGAGAACCACTGCCTTATACCATTCCAGACAAGTGCTGTCCTGTTTCTTCTTAGAAGCCTCCAGTGATGGAGCACCCATAACACCAAAAGGCAAGCTGGTTAATTGTTCTCACTGTTAGGAAATTTCTTCTTAGTTCTAAGTTGCTTCTCTCCTTGATTAGTTTCCATCCATTGCTTCTTGTTTTGCTTTCTGGTGCTTGGAAAAAAGATTGACTCCCTCTTCTTTGTGGCAACCCCTCAAATATTGGAACACTATTATCATGTCACCCCTAGATCTTCTTTTCACTAGACTAGACATATCCAATTCCTGTAATAGTGCTTCATATGTTTTGGACTCCAGTCCCCTAATCATATTTGTTGCTCTTTTTTGCATTCTTTCAAGAGTCTCTACATCTGTTTTATAATATAGTGACAAAAAATGGATGCTGTATTCTAAGTGTGGACTTACTCAGGGGTGGGTTCTAATTTTTTTTTACTACCGATTCTGTGGGCGTGACTTATTTTGTGGGCATGGCTTATTTTGTGGGCGTGGCTTGATGGTCATGTGACAATTATTTAGGATTTAGCAGAGGTATTGGTCTACCAGGTTATACAGATCTACCCATTTATTTTTGCAGGCACTGATCTATTCATGTATTTTTGCAGGCACCGGTCTACTCATTTGTTTTCTTTTAACACTGATCAGCTGTAGGGCAGCCCTTTGAAGCCCCGTGGCAAGAGTTTAAACAGTTTTTTTTCCCTCTAGCCATCAGCTGGGACTCAGGAGGCAGCAATAGATTGGGGGTGGGGCCAAATAAAAGGTAAGAATAACACAGGGGGTGGGGGGGCAGGGGGGCAGAACCGGTTCAGTGATGTCATATCATCACCACTACTGGCTCGGCAGAACTGGGCCGAACCGGGAGGAATCCACCACTGGTCTTATTAAGGTTTTACAAAGCAATACCAATACTTCATGTGATTTTGATTCTGTGATCTTCCTGTAATCTTGATTCTGTGTGCCTTGAGTGCAAATCAAACCGGAAGTCACCCATAGTAATTTTTAAACCCAAATCTCTTCTTTTGAAATGGTTCTGAGTGACTTGTCCACATTTAAACTCTGCTCATTAACAACTTCTGGATTTTACCTACAGAATGACTTAAAAGCTGTCATAAAAGAGGCTAATCTATTACTTCTTAGACACAGCAGGGCCAGCTGCTCTCTTCCAACCCTTGTCATCTCCTTAATCCCTTTTTAATAATGCCTCTTTTACCTCTATGAAGTGCAGCGGAGCCTTTAGAAGCAACATTTTTCTTTACATCTATCATGGGGTATCTGTGTTTTGTGGGTGGGTGACTTCTATTTTACTTAAAGGGTGTAGATGTATATCCATTCCCCAAATTGTCAAACAATAATAATAAAAAAAAACCCTCCTCGTTTTCCCTTTTCTCTTTCTCACTGACCTAGATGACAGGAAATCCTCCCCTGCACCTGGCCCACAGCTTCAAAATGAGATTTAGCATATATATATATATATATATATATATATGCAGTGAACTTTTAAATATAAATCAACCCCCTCCTTCTGGTTGTCTCTTAACCACATACCTTCAAAGAAATTATATTTTTACTCCCAGCAAATTACCTAGGAGAAAAAAAATGACAAGAGTAATCTATTTTTTTCACAGCTGGTCGGCTGGCCAGAGTTTCTCATCAAGGCATACATGCTGTTTGCTTCCCAGATGGACAACCTGGATGAGTAACAAATCCTCAGAGCCTGGGACACAAGGTAGAAATTATGCTGCTAGTGCTTCTCATTTTACACAGGCCTTGCACATTGGTAATTGCAAATGGCCTTCTTCCAACGAAGACAGGATCCTCTGTCTTGTCAGAATGGCTCCCATTAAGGTCTCAGCTGGAATGAAAATGAGAGATTTGGAATAATTACAGGAAACTTCTCTCTCTCTCTCTCTTAAAAAAAAAACCAATAAGGAAAGGAAATCAAATCATGTAACTCCAAGGAATGAAAACCACTTCACCACTAATGGGAAGATGTGGTAGATCGGAAATTGTCCATGTAGTTGCTGGTAAGGGAGGGGGAAAAAAATCTAATTTGTGAAAGGGTATGAAAGAATATGGATTTTTTTTTCTTAAAAAAATGGGGGGATAGGATATTTTAAAAACGTAACCATGAGGATGAAATTGCAATTGCTTTTATTTTCTGTTAAGTTGGGTGAATGAGGACACAGCAAGCCAGGCAGTGAGTGACAACAGCTCTGTTTATTAGGGTGAGAACCCAGCAACTGACCTAGGCACACAGCTTCCTTTATATACCTTGCAGCTGTGGTGGTCAGCCAATCAGCTGAGGGTCAGTTAATTCAAACTTCCCGCCAAACAAACCTATTTACATAACATTTTCCTTCTACCTTTGTTACAGTTAGCGATTTACACTTCTGGGAAAGGTAAAAGTAAAGGAGTCCCTGTGGATTTTCCTCTGCTACTCATTGCCGACGATAGGGGGCAGTGTTCATCTCCATTTCAGCTTGATGTCACAGAACGCTGTTACCTTTGAAAGAGGAATGGGGTACAACTTGAATAGAAAAGCAAGGGGTGGATTAATCAGCCCGAATGCCAGCTTTGCACCTCAATTGAAGGATGTTTATTTCGTGGGCGTTCCAAGGATCTGTTTCAGGCAGTTGCAATTTCTGCAGCTGTTTGTGACTGATTATGTTACTAATGATTTGGGGGGTTTTTGGGGGAGGGGGATTCCATCTTGCTCACTGTATTATGGCTTCAGACATACCAGATGACAAAGTAATGACCATTGTTATTAAACACAGAGCAGTTATAACTGTGCAGATCTAAGCGTCCATTGCATTTTCATGGGGTTTTTTTGAACATTTTTTTTTATTTTTAAACAAACAAACAAACATAAAACCATCTTCAATTGCAAACTGTGTGTCGGTTGGTTACAAGTCTTTTGTGCATCATTCATCAAATTCATAGCTTACAATTTACAGTTTACCTAAATTCTCATATCATCGATCTAATAAATATCTATATATTATTATCCTCATTTATCATTTATTTGACTATGGCTATTTCTTCCCTCATTATTATTCAAACTATTCTAAGATTTGAGTTAATTTTTATTATAACATTCATTTCATCCTCCTGAAACTATCCAATAATAATACCTTTTTATGTTATATTTCACATAGTTCTACAGTTCTTGTATTGTGAAGATCTCTACCATATTTCAATTCCATATTTTTTTATCTAACCATTGATAAAATAGGTCCCATATCTTATAGTATTGTTTGTCTTCTTGTTCTCTAATTTCAAATGTCAATTTGCTCATTTCAGCACATTCCATTATTTTTTTTAATAATTTCATCTTGTGTTGGTATTTTCTCATTTTTCCAATTTTTAGCAAACACAATTCTAGCCGCTGTTAATACATTCACAAGCAGATATCTCAATTCTCTATTATATATTTCAGGTACAATCCCCAATAAAAAAATCTCTTGTTTAAAATCTATGTATTTTTTGTCATTTTTTCGAACCACGTGTGGAGTATCTTTTGGTTTCTGCACATGTCCACCACGCATTTTCATGTTTTTCAAGGCCATCCATCTGATACTTCCAGAAGGTTCCAGCCGTGATGTCATAACCTGCTCTTTGGTCAATTCTTGACTGTGTCCTGATTGCTTTATAGTACTAGTGAGGAATAGTGGTCCCTTGTTATCAGTTGAATGTCTATGGTTATTGTTATGTCTATTGTTATCAGTTGCTTCCTCCCCCTTCAGCACATTTTCATGCCTTTTACCTGTCAATTTCTGAACATGAGTTTAGCACTCTTTCAGAGGAATGCATATCTGTGTTAAGAAACGGTCCAACTGATAGGTCATAGATACAGTTGAAAAATTGCACCAAGCAGGACTATAGCAAGAGGTCTCTCTATGTTCACTTTATGACTACCTTAATAGTATCATCAATTAAGCCATCTGACAAGTGGCTTAACCCTTGTCTCCATATCACCTTAAGGAAAGTGATGATTGTTGTTTTCCCACTGGGAGGTGATGCTTTGGAAATAGGTATAAGAATTAGATAGATGTAGATTGTAGATGTAGAGATGTACAAAGATAGATAGATAGATAGATAGATAGATAGATAGATAGATAGATAGATAGACAGACATGAGATGAGATAGATATAGAGATACATAGATGTAAAAAGATAGATAGACAGATAGACAGATAGTCATAGATAGAGAGATAAAACAGAGAGACAGAATATAGAATATGTGTAGCAAAGGTGAAATCTCCTGAAATCAGAGCAGGAAGCAGAGGTGGGATACAGCCGGTTCGCATTGGTTTGGGAGAACTGGTTGTTAACTTTTTGCCCAGTTCGGAAAACCAGCTAATCCCACCTCTGGCTGGCCCCGCCCCTCTCAGGAGTCCCTCTGTGCATCCCGTTTTGGCTTCCAGGTTGGTGCAGGAGGCCTTCCAGGCCCAAAACGGAGCACGGGAGGGGGGGCATCATGTTGCCCCCCCGTACCCCATTTTGGCTGCCAGGGTGGTACAGGAGGTCTTCCAGGCCCAAAATGGAGCGGGGGGGGAGTTGCATGGCCCCTGTGCCTCATTTCTGTTTCCAGGGTGGTGCAGGAGGCACCCTTGCTCTAGGGTGAGTTGGGAATGGGGATTTTGCATTATCATTACTTTGGGTGAGTTGAGAATGGGGATTTTGCATTATCATTACTGTGGGGTGAGTTGGGAATGGGGATTTTGCATTATCATTACTGTGGGGTGAGTTGGGAATGGGGATTTTGCATTATGATTGCTCATAAGTAAATAGGAACCAGTAAAAGAGGAATGGAAAAATCCCTATCTGTAGATCAGCATTTTTCAGTCTTGGCAAGTTTAAGATGGGCGAAATTCTGTGCTGCCTGTGAAATTTTGGGAATTGAAGACCATGCACCTTAAAGTTGCCAAAGTTGAGAAGCATGGGTCTACACTAGAGGTTAGGATTTTTCATTCCTGTTTTATTTAGAATTTGGTGCAATTAAATAAATCAGTTGTGGTTTTGTTAACAAATAGCGATTAACACAATATGTACCATTACTGAACTTTTTGTGAGAAACTGAACTTAAAAGTTGATCTCGGCTTTGATGATTAAATAAGGGATTATGGAAATAATGTAGACAAATGTTAATCTTAGAGTAAGAGTTTGATATTTTTTTTTAACTTATATCAGTACCAAAGAAAGTTGAAAGTCATTCTTTTTCAGTTTTCCTTCTTTTCCTCTTTCTTTCTTGCACTTTCACTCTTTCTTTCCTGAGCCTTTTCTTTTTTCAAATCTGTTTTTTATTTGTTTATCCCTTAGCTTTGTATTTTTTTGATGTACGAAGGATCAAATACTCAGCCATTATCATTCTACATTCCTTATTTACAGAAATCATATCAAAATTTAGAATGAAATCCACTGGGAGCCAAATCCACTGGCTCTGAGTCCTTCTATCCAAAAACTGTTTATCGATAGAAGAGAATATTTGTAGCTCAGAGTTGAACTGTGGGTTCCTTGGTGCTCTCTGAGCTTGATAGTTTTCTTGCAGATGTTTCATTACCAAACTAGGTAACATCATCAGTACTGGAAGGGAGTGGACTTTACTCTTATTTTCATATACTAGTGGCTTGCCCTGTCAGTGTTGATCAGTTTCTTCACAAAAAGTGCTTTGATTGGTGCCGGGTCTCTACAGCCTCAGGCAGAGAAGGACTATTCTGCACTCCTCCCTCAAATGTTCGTTGAAATACAGAGTTTCCCAGCATTCCTTTAGGAACCTCCAACATGCAAACTGTGGTTACTCATCCTAAAATGAATCCTCTTGATCTGGAGCGTCAACATTTGCTGTTTGCTGGGGAGGTGTATAGCTAAAAGTCAGTCTACATTTAGTGTAAATCTGACTTTCGGGATATTTCTTCATAACCAAACAAAAGTGTATTTTCTGTGCAGTTCACACCCCTTGCTCGCTGGATCTGGATGTCACAAAGCAAAGCCCACATTTTGTAATTAACCCCCGCACCCTGTTTTGGCTGACAGAGTGCTGCAGGATGCTGAGTGCTGTCACACCCCCTGGCCACACCCACCCAGCCACACCCACCCAGCCAGTGATTAGGGCAGAGATCCAGTTGCTAAATTACTTGAATCCCACCTCTGGCAGGAAGCCTACTAGAGGGAACTATATTTGCTTAGATCAGCGTTTCTCAACCTTGACAACTTTAAGATGTGTGGATTTCAACTTCCAGAGTTATCCAGCCAGCATGCTGAATAGGGAATTCTGGAAGTTGCAATCCACACTTCTTAAAGTTGTTGAAGTTAGAAACATTGACCTAGATTGTATATTATTAGTGTTGGGTTGAAACACTCAGCCATAAATTTTGGGCTGTAAGGACTTGGACCTGAGAAGAAATGGATATTCCCAAAGCACAAGACTCTTAGAACTTCTGATTTATAAGATTTATTAGGAAGCAAGTTTAAAAGCGTAAAAATTCTGACAAGTATTATTCTTTCTAATGCAAATTCTATATATAGGCACCTTTAAATGGCAAGATTCTATTTGTTTGCCTTTTCTTGTGCTCTTTTGATTCTCTTTGGTGAAAGTGCGGCTATCTGTAGAATATTTTTGGAAACAGCTACCAGTCTTCTTATTAATATGAGAACCAGCTCTCACGCTACAAGGGCAAAAATATCCCTGTAGATTGGATGAATCATGTGGTGGAAATTCAGAACCTTAAACTTAACAAATAACAGATTTCACTGCTAATATGATTTTCAAAATCAAAGTAAAGGGAGTGTAACCTGGCATAGTGGCATAGTAACAATGAAGGAAAGTATTTTCCTTTTCTCAGGATAGGGGAGAGAAAGAATGACCTAATTGACACAATGATATGGCTACAGAAAGTGAAGGAATAAATACGTTGCCCATTTGTTATGAATCCTTCCCTCTGTGTGGGGCGCCAAATACACTGTTACAGTTACTTATAAACTATTATTATTGCTTAATGAGATGGCTGCTAATTTACAGCAGATGACATGATCATCATCACAGTCAAAGCATGATCAACAATCACTAGCCTGGGACATTATTAACACAAGAAAAAAAAAAGTCCATATTTTGTTGCTTCTTTGCTACTATTAGCACAAATGGCTCTGGGATAATTAAGAGAAAAATGTTAACGAGCCTGCATGTTTTGATTTTGTGGTGGGATTTCTATGAACACTGAGAGAATTAATTGGTCTCACCATTCAAATCTATTAGCACAGTCCCCTGTAGGATAAATAATCTTGGTTTTTAATTGAGAACGAAGAGAAAGAGATGTCTGGGTTATACTCACTTCTCCCCACCAAAGGGTTTGGTCAAAGAAAAAGATATTGAAGAACTAATTATGGTTTTTATATCATAACTCAGGAAGGTGTACAAACTTCAGGTTTGCCCTCAAAACCTCATTGTTTATGCTCCGTGCAATTACAGCAAGCCATCTAATGCTGTGGTGACATCTACCTTTCCATTTCACAGATATTTTCTGCACCTGCAAAAGAGGTTTCTGTTTTTTCCACTATTTAGCTTCCAAGAGATCCAATCTAGAATTAAGGATAAATTTCCTGTTACGAAGAATCATTAATCATTGGAATGACTTGCCTCCAGAAGTTGTGGGGGCTCCATCATTGGAGGTTTTTAAGAAGAGACTGGGCAGCCACTTGTCTGAAATGGTATAATAAGGTCTCCTGCTCGAGCAGGAGGATGGACTAGAAGACCTCCAAGATCCCTTCCAATTTTGTTATTCTGTACAGGTAGTCCTTGACTTATGACCAACATTTCTGTTGCTAAGTGAGATGTTTGTGAAGTGAGTTTCGCCCCATTTTATGAGCTTTCTTGGCAGAGTTAAGTGAATCAGTGCAGTTGTTGAGTTATAACATGGTTGTTAAGTGAATCTGGCTCGATTCACCTGATTCATTGACTTTGGTTGTCAGGAGGTCACAAAAGTGAATCACATGACCCCAGGACCCTGCCACTGTCATAAAAATGAGTCAGTTGCGAAGCATCTGAATTTTTATCACATGACCACTGTAATGGATGCTGTAATGGTCATACGTGTGAAAAACAGTCACAAGTCACTTTTTTCAGTGATGTTGTAACTTCAAATGGTCACTAAATGAACTGTTGTAAGTCGAGGACTATCTGTATTATGCTAAGCCAGTTACAACCCACTTGCTATCTACACAGCTATTTTTTTTCTGCCTATGTGCAGGGCCTTATATGTCTCACAATAGAGCAACATTTTGTTCGATGTCCAAATATGAGAAGATCCTTTTGAATCTTAACTTTGTCTTCAGGGATTTTAGCAATCTTCCCCTCCCAGCAAGCTTTATCTCATCTGCAACTTCTATGACCTCTCTGCTATTCCCTCATCTCTCCCTATTCAAAATTTCTTTTGAGCTACTCTTGGTGGGTGCTTTTGAGCCAACCATCTCAACTAAACCCGAAAAAAAACAATCACATAGAAAAATAATAAAGAAATTCACAAATGTTCAGATAAACATTTGTAAAATAGAATCCTCTTCTGCAAATATTGGCAAGCATCAAATGCCAGTAAGTGAATGGCTTTAACCAAACAAAACACAAATGTTTTGTGTTTTGGGCAACAGAACTGAAGATCAGAGATAAGATTATCTGCCTCCGCCAATGGGATTGGAGCCAAAGCTGGAACAGGACACCGAGTCGTGTGTGCCTTTAGCACACTTCCAAAAGGCGAACTTCCTTTTCAAAGTAATAAAATATATGAATAGAAACCCACAAATAACCAGTAGTCGTTGCATTTCATTCTAAATGATTCAAAAAATTTGTTTTTTTTTTTAATTCCAGCACATCTGAGTATCCCTATCTTAGTGGGACATTTTATTGTCACACAAAAGCCCAGAAGTCTTTTCTGACTGTAAGCCCAGCAGGCTGAGCGGGTGCTCTGTGAATGTGCCCTAACAAATTATCTCTGGTTTTATTAGTCATGGGAGGAACTGAAGCCAATATCATCCTTGCCAGACATACAGCATTTGGCTCTCCAGGTTACAGCAATCTTTGGGTTTTTCATGTGCTGTGAACTAAGGTCCCTGCTGCTGACTTTAATGGCCTTCAATTGACTTGAATCTGAACAACTTCACTTAATTGCTTTGTGGAAATGGTCGTTAGTCACCTTCTATTTAACCACATTATATAACTCTGTACCTGCAAGTCATGTTTATCGGCTTTTAAAATCTAGTCCCTGAAAGAACCACTGCATTTTTTCCAATACTTGCAGCTATAATGAATGGCTTTGAGGCAGAAAGAAAAATACGTCTTTGAGTGAGTTTCCTCAGCCCAGGACTATAGATATACGCTGAACACACATTGCACTTAAACCATATAATTAACAAACCATATAATTACAGTTCTGCGCCGCAACCGAAAATGGCGTCATCTTATCCCAGCTTTCCTTAGCTATCCCTGAGTATCTTGTACTGATTTAAGTGGCAACAAAAAGAGATTACTACTTTCAAATATATATTAAAAATGAAAACTGGTGAATGGGCTAGGTTGCAATATTCTCCTGCTTTTATTTGCAGATTATTCTACATTTTCAAATGTAGCCGCAATAAAAGATGGAACCACAGGAATTTTGCCACAAAAGGAAAAGCTGTGATTTTTAACCCACTCCTGTCACCATCAGAGCTTTAATTATGCATTTCTGTCCAGATAGCACAAAGGAAAACAATTAAGACTTGATAATTTAAGAAATCCCCAGGCTTTCTTTTAAAAGCAGGTCAGAGATTTTCCTTCTTTTCATCCATCTAGCAAATAAAAAGTTACTCCACAGAGTGTCCCTAAATATTTATCACTACTTTTTGGTGGTAGTTGCCTTCCTCATTTTTTCTAAGACTCTTCATAACAATATCAGTGTCAACACCAGGGAAATCAGAAGATCCAGGCATTTCAAACGTGTATAAAGATTTATTGTAAACATAAGCTCTCTACAAGAATCTGAACTACTAATGGTCAAGGGAAATTAGCGGGAATTAAGAATAGAAAGGAATTCAATGTGGGCTGGACTCTTGTGGGTGCGCAGGAACTCATGACTGATGATGCATTTGATCCCTCCCTCGATCTCAGCCTGGTAATCTCCTACAATCAAGTCCTGTGGAGGATAGTAAGGCCTGTCTAGGTGCCAATACTATTGTACTGGTAATTGTTCATTCTTTCACCCTATTTGATTTATATTACATTTCTTCCTCCAGCTATTCTGCTTTGTTGACAAAAGAGTAACAATAAAAAAATATATGGCAGATAATATGCATTCATGTTCACTCCTGAAACAAATAAAATACCCTATGTCTCTGACTTCTAGTTCTAGTTTAGATTCAGAAGCCATTTGTGTGTCTTTGAGCCTCTCTTTCTCAGACCCTAAAAGAAGGCAACTGCGAACCATTTCTGAAAAAGATGTCAAGAAAACTGTGGATTTTTCCCCGTAGTTGCCAAAGTTGAGGCTGACTCAAAACCACACATAAACCTTTACCTCTGCATCTCCACATTTGTCCTTCACAATGCACAGAAGCAGATCACTTTTTCTGCATTAAAACCTGCTTACTCAGGTAGTTTAAAAAAAGGGAGGGAGGTATGGGGATGACTCTCCATAGATTGTGGAAATCAACTGTTTCCATCCCAAGGATGCAGTAAAGAATTAAAGCAGAATCATTATGCAAACATGCCCAGATTAGCCCTGCTTTTATCCTGTTCTAGTGCTGCTGGGAAATCATGATGCTTTAAATCAGTCTGCCTCTGCCCGCAAAGTGCATCTCTCCTGTGCTGTCAAAGTGGATTTGTTTTGCTATACTGTCCACTCAGCTTTCCTGTGCTGGAGTCCAAAGTCTGACTTTGGATGGCCAAATCAGTCATACAAACTGCTGTATACAAAACCATTGTTTGTTTGTTTGTTTAAATATAATTTAATTAATTAATTAATTTATATTCCCGCCTATTCCCACATGGCGACTCAAGGCAGCTTACAAAATATAAAACCTTATTTAAAACAATAAAACTAATAAAAAAGAATCAAATAAATTAATATAATATAATAAAATAACTGCCCCACTCCCCATCCCCTGCCCCGGCAACAGCAAGTCACATAAGCCTTTTAATAGGCTGCATCCCCCTCTGGGTTCCCCAGGCCCATTGGCAGAACCAGGCCTTCAGCATCTTCCGGAAGAGTGTTAGAGTGGGGGCCATTCTAATCTCTGGGGGAATGTTGTTCCAAAGAGAGGGAGCCACCACGGAGAAGGCCCTTCTTCTGGGTCTCACCAGGTATATCTCCCTAGGGCAGGGGTGGGCAACTGTGGCCCTTTTACAACCTGTGGACTTCAACTCCCACAATTCCTGAGCCAGCTTGACTGGTATAGTGATAGTGAATCTTTCCTGCCTGGTTTCCTGCCTGAGAGGGGGTTGAACTAGAAGAACTCCAGGGTCCCTTCCAACTTTGTTATTCTGTTATCCTAGCATTTGGCAGCTAAAAGGTAACCAAAATGGAGGACTGCATTATCCCACAGAACCATGTGTCTTGTCTTATCTCTATGATCCTGGAACCCAAGTTTAACCATTAATACTATCCCCTCTAACTGAATCATAGGGACACAATGGGATCACCAACAGTGGCATAGCTGAGCATAGGGTCTTTTGTGTTGACCACCTCTTAGTCATAAAGTTTATAGCAACATTAAATAAAATGAAGAAGGAATATTTCTTGAAGTGTACTTTTTTTGAAATATATATATATATATTTCTTTTAGCCAGATTTTTCCTACGTAGCCAAGATTTTTTTTTTTTCCCTACAGCCCTAGCTCATATTTCGGGTTTCTTCCCGTGTAATTGTGGATATATCCCTAAAAGGGTAGAAGTGACGTTTCGACAGAATCTCATCTGCCATCATCAGGCTTATGTGAGGAGTCTTTTGCAGTAACTGCCATTACTATTTCAAATCTGGTGCTGGTAGTCTGGGATGGCTCAAGATAGACGAATCTTAACACCAAATATAAAATATAGATCAAACATTAATCAAAAAACATGTACAAATCCCATCCAAATCATATTCAAACCAGCCACAAAGATGAAGCCCTGCCACCTAGTGGAGAAAAACCGACCATACACTCGAAGCCAAGCCAATAAACACATACTGGGACTCCCAACCAATCAGAATGAAAAGGTGGAGCCATCCCAGACTACCAGCACCAGATTTGAAATAGTAACGGCAGTTATTGCAAAAGACTCCTCACATAAGCCTGATGATGGCAGATGAGATTCTGTCGAAACGTCGCTTCTACCCTTTTGTGGATATATCCACAATTACACGGGAAGAAACCCGAAATATTAACTATACACACATATATACCCGTGAAAACTTACATAGACAAATATATATATATATATATATATATATATATATATATATATATATATATATATACACACACACACACACACACACACACACACAGTGTGTATGTATGTATGTTTTCTCAGGTTTTCGCGGGTGTTTGTATGTAGGTCTTTGGTTATTCTTTCTCTCTGGGAATGATTCTTTGCTGAATCTCTTCGCTGATGGAGGAGGCTTTTATTTTGGATCTGGTGGTTTTTTCCAGGTAGGTGGTGGGGTCTGTGTTTAGGGGTTTGTATATGGAGTCTTGGAGTAGGTTGGTTAATTTGGTTTGGTAGTCAGATGTGTTCATAACCACCGTGGCATTGCCCTTGTCTGCTGGTAGGATTATTATGCTGGTGTCTTCTTTCAGGTTAAGTAGTGCTGTCTGTTCCTCTTTGGGTAAGTTACTTTTGGGTGGCTTGCTGGTGCAGAGGGTGTTGGTGATTTCGAGTCTGATTCTGTTTGCGTCGTCGGGGTTGATTTTGGTCAGGCTCGTTTCAACTCCGCATATAATGGTTTCAGTGGGGATGCTTTTGGGAGCGACTGCAAAGTTGAATCCTTTGGAAAGGACATTGGTTTCGGCTTTGGTGAGGATCCTATCTGAGATGTTATGTACTGTTTGTTTCATGTGTGGCTGTGAGGGTGGAGGGGATTGTTTCTGGCGTTCTTGTAGTCTTCGGAGTTTGTTGGTGTGTGTGTCTGTCTTGAGGGTGGTCTGTGTTTCGGCTCTCCAGACGGCAAGTTGTTTGGATTTGTCCCAAAGTGCGGGGTGGATCTTGTTGCTGAGTTTGAGGTGAAGTGTGAGGAGATCCTTGTTGATTCGGTCTAGGAGGAATCTTTTTCTGTGGAGTTCATTTCTGATTAGGGCTAGTTCTGTTCTTTTCAGAATGCGTTTGGTGGCTGCAGAGTTGGAGTGGAATTTCAGTTGGAAGCCTGTGGGGATTAAACTTTGATCTCGGCAGTTGCGTAGGAATGCAAGGTCACATAAAATGGAAGCTCTTTGGACTTTGAGTTTTTCATAGGTCCTGGTCAGATGGTGGATTTCCTCCCCGTAGAGGTGCGATATTTGTTTTCTCAGGTTTTCGCGGGTGTTTGTATGTAGGTCTTTGGTTATTCGGGTCTTCTCCCACGTAAAATTGGAAGTGTCTTGGCGACGTTTCGACGAAGTCTCATTCGTCATCTTCAGGCTGGTGTTCTCGGCTTCGTGCTTCCAGGAGCAATGTGAGATCGCAGCTGTCTCTTCCTTTTAACTGCTAGTGGGGGTGTGAGCTGATTGGGTGGGAACTTGGCTGTGTTCTGATTGGGTGGAGGTGTGTTCTGATTGGTTAGGGGCTTGGCTGTGCTCTGATTGGATGGGGGGTTGGTTGTGCTCTGATTGGCTGGGGGTGTGTTCTGTTTGGGTGGGGGCTTGGTTGTGCTCAGCTTAGTCTGAGTTGCAGGGGGATTTGAGCTGGTGAGCTGCATTGTTGTTGTTTGGCTTCGTGTTTGTGGCCGTGCGAGCTCTTCATGGTGGGTGTCAGTCTGCTTCATGTATGGATTGGAGGGGTTTAAAGTGGCTAATGATGCGGCTGCAGTCTGGCTTCTGGTCCTTGG
Organism: Pituophis catenifer annectens; assembly: GCF_029215685.1. Lineage (NCBI taxonomy): Eukaryota > Metazoa > Chordata > Lepidosauria > Squamata > Colubridae > Pituophis > Pituophis catenifer. The sequence continues at coordinate 46,328,937 of NW_027256882.1, forward strand.
TCGTGGCTCATTATCACTGTGGGTTTGAGTCTGCTTTCTGCGTGGATGTGTGGTGGTGACATCCTGTGTGGCTCTCGTGAGTGTGGGTCTGGTGTCATTCGTCGTGTTAGGGACTCGTTTGTCAATAAGGGCGGGTTTCCAAATGGCTGGTAGGCGGGAGGTATCGTCTCGTTTGTTCATGCTGTGTGGGCGTTTTTCTATCTCGATGGCTTCTCTGATTATTCTGTTGCTAAAGTGTTCAGTTTTGGCGATAGTTCTGGTCTTTTTAAAGTCAATATCATGTCCTGTGGCTTTAAGGTGTTGGACCAGGGAAGAAGTGTATATATATATATATATATATATATGAGTGTATATATATATATACACACACACAGTAGATAGATAGATAGATAGATAGATAGATAGATAGATAGATAGATAGATAGATAGATAAATAGTTGCTACCATCTTTGTAGAAAAGTCAATAGCACAAAAGTGTACAGGAATGAGGTGGAAGAAGTTGGCTATCTAGAATTTTCCAAACCAAAAAAAGTCAACGGTGCATTTTTCTGTATTGAACAGTTTATAGATTCCTGCTCCTTGACATCCCTTATCTTAGAAGAGCAAATTAGCAAATGACACCGAAGAGTCAGTGGTGGATTCCTCCCGGTTCCGCCGAGCCGGTAGCAGTGACGATATGATGTCACCGAACCGGTTCTGCCCCCCCTGCCCCCTGCGTTATTCTTACCTTTTATTTGGCCCCACCCCCAATCTATTGCTGCCTTCTGAGTCCCAGCTGATGGCTAGAGGGAAAAAAACTGTTTAAACTCTTGCCGCGGGGCTTCAAAGGGCTGCCCTACAGCTGATCAGTGTTAAAAAAAACAAATGAGTAGACTGGTGCCTGCAAAAATAAATGGGTAGAGCAGTGCCTGCAAAAATACATGAGTAGACCGGTGCCTGCAAAAATAAATGGGTAGACCAGTGCCTGCAAAAATACATGAGTAGACCAGTGCCTGCAAAAAATAAATGAGTAAATCGGTATAGCTCTGCAAGCAGTTAAAAGCCTGGTAGACCAGTACCTCTGCTAAATCCTAAAGAATTGTCACATGACCATCAAGCCACGTCCACAAAATAAGCCACGCCCACAGAACCGGTAGTAAAAAATTTTAGAATCCACCCCTGCGAAGGGTCCTGTATTACATTTCCTCTGTATTCTTCTCCCTGAAGCACTGTGGCTGGTGAACTCTAGTAAAGCAATTCCCTGTGAGTAGAGGCCTAAAACTTTGCTTTTCGATTTCTCCTGTGTCTGGGGATTGCCTTATATGTAGGGCTTGGAGGAAAAAAATATCAGGCAATGGAGATACATTTCCTTTGTACGTTTATCCCTACAAATTTCCAAAATTACAAAAAAATCTTCACATCTGTTTGGATGTTGAGGAAATCCTTTCAAATTAGCTTGATCAGTCCAGGATTATGCTGAATCTAACGCATTGTGTTTCTTAAGAACTATGTATTAATTAGCTTACAAATGGGAAAGACAAATTAACTAATTCCCAACTCATTCACAGGCGAAGATTATATTGGCCCATTTGCATTTTGATGTATCAATAAAAGTTTTATTGACTGTTATTGACACGAGTATAAGTGAGCTCATTTATTTACTTATTTGCTCTTCCTCATTCATGAAACTGCAGGGGGCCTCTAAAATAGCCCTCTGCTCCTTCCTCATTTTTGATTCTTTTTTTTTTTTGCTCCTAAAATTCATTAAATATGCCAGTTGGACTGAGGCTCCAAGGGCAGCGGTCACCAATGGACATGGTTGATGAGGTAAGAAAACTTCATCTCCATCCTGTCCATGTCTTAGTTCTAGGTTCAGTATAATTTTTAAAATCTTAACCTGTGTAATTTGAATGTTTTAATATTTTAATTATTTCTCTACTTGTTTTATAACATGTGAGCTGCCCAGAGTCACATCTTATGGACTGGATAGTTCGCAGGAGAGAAAGGGGTGGTATAAAAACCTTAATAAAATAAATAAATATTTGCAGAAATCTAGGATAACTGTACTATATCTTATTTGTTATTGCATTGAATTCTCCAGTCAATGGATTATATTTATGGTCCTATTTATTGGACTGGGAATTTTTTTGTCTAGCATAATTTAGCTTGCAATCCTTTACTCCCTTTTGTATAGCCCAGTGAATTCAAAGGGACTTCTTTTTGAGTAAATATGTATAGGACTGGTTAGGGCTAGAGTTGTTGGAAGAGTTGGTCACCCAACTTAAAAGATTTAAGAAACTTCTATGTAAACAATCACCTGTAAACACCTCCATTATAGCAATAGCGCTTAGACTTATATACCGCTTCACAGTGCTTTACAGCCCTCCCTAAGCGGTTTACAGAGTCAGCATATGACCCCCAACAATCTGGGTCCTCATTTTACCAACCTCAGAAGGATGGAAGGCTGAGTCAACCTTGAGCCTGGTGAGATTTGAACTGCCAAACTGCAGGCAGCCGGCAGTCAGCAGAAGTAGCCTGCAGTACTGGACTTTAACCACTGCGCCACTACAGCTCATTATCAGTGAAAAGACCTGCAACTTGCTAGAACCTAAGTATGGAATTAAAAAGAAAAGCAGAAAGATTTCACCCAATATATCTAGGATTATATTGGCTCTACATTGAGAATAGCCTAGCTACTGGAATTTTACCTCTTTCAGCTTAATAAACTTGCTAAAGAGTGCTGATCTAGTGGGTTCTCAGTTGTCTCATTGGGATCAAGAAGCTAACTGATTGGTTATCTTCATCATCATCAAAATAAAAGGAGAAAATCCATTCTCAGCAGGGGTGGGCTGCTGGGGGTTTCCAGGGGTTTGGGAGAACCTCTAGCTAAGATTCTGTGCAGTTCGGAAAACCTCCAAATCCCACTCCTGGCTGCCCCACCCACCCCTCCCTTCCCTTCCCCTCCCAGGAGTTCCCAAGCGGTCCATTTTGGATGCAGGTAAGTGCAGGGTGCATGCGGACGCTCAGGGAGGATAAAAAACGGGCCTACCGGAAGTTCAGGAAAGCCAGAAACAGGCCCATTTCCAGCCTCCAGAGGGCCTCCAGAGCATGGGGAGACCATTTCTGCCCTCCCAGAGGCTCGAGGAAAGCCTCTGGAGCCCAGGGAGGGCAAAAACGCCCCCCCCAGTGCAGGAGGCTGACTAGGCCACGCCCACCATTGCCACGCCCAACCAGCAACTGGGCAGAGAACCCCTTGCTAAAATTTTTGAAGCCCACCCCTGATTCTCAGAGGTGTTGAAGCATGAACAAATGATGGTAGGAAACTGAAATAACTGAGAAAAAAAGTGAACAAATTATTTCTCATGTTAAGAACTATTAAAGGATAATCTCAATTTCCTAGAACAGAGTGAATCCATCTTTCTTACAGAATGCTGACTGTCTAATATGTTTCACCTAATTGAGTCTAATTTATTGAGTTCTAATCAATCTTATACTATGGAAACTTATTTCTATCTTCCTAGGAAATATTTCAAAATCTCAAAGATGTTTTCTGAACTGTAAAAAAAAAAAACCCTGAAAATTAAAACAAATGATAATGCAATTATGTTTCTAAAAACCGTTTGGCTTTCATTTTCTGGAACTGACAGTAAAACTGAGTTTGATTGCTACCAATCACTTGCCCTTCAGAATTTATTTCCTGAAAAAATGTATTTATGCAGCCCAAAAGCCAGAATATTCAGGTGGTGAGTGCAAAAAGTGGGGACTTAATCAATGCAAGCTTATAATTCATATTTACTAGTCTGGGTAATTTTTTTTTATTATTTTCAGATAACTCAACTGTGGTTATCATAGAGGCCATTTTACTGTATGTGATTATTGAATTTGTTTTTTTAACCCATGTGCCTTCTCTTTCCTTCGTGTTTGTTATAATCTTTGGTTGAAACAATTATGTTTTGTTCTGTTCTGTTTATACATTTGCAAGGGTTATACAAAGACAAATGTTGCCTTGAACTGATCTTGACTTCTGATGACTACAAGGACCTGCCTGTTTCCATTCAACAATGAAATCTAAAGCCAGCAATACAATGAAGAAAAGCAGATACCATAATAACAAATGTTGACATTCTTAACTTTGTTGTTGTTAGTTGTGAAGTTGTGTCCGACCCATCGTGACCCCATGGACAATGTTCCTCCAGGCTTTCCTGTCCTCTACCATCCTCTGGAGTCCATTTAAGCTCACGCCTGCTGCTTCAGTGACTCCAGCCAGCCACCTCATTTTCTGTTGTCCCCTTCAAAGATTGCCCTCAATCTTTCCCAGCATTAGGTTCTTCTCCAGTGAGTCCTTCCTTCTCATTAAGTGGCCAAAGTATTTGAGTTTCATTTTCAGGACCTGGCTTTCTAAAGAGCAGTCAGGGTTGATCTCCTCTAGGACTGACTGGTTTGATTGCCTTGCAGTCCTAGGAACTCTCAGGAGTCTTCTCCAGCACCATAGTTCAAAGGCCTCAATTCTTTGGCATTCAGCCTTTCTTATGGTCCAGCTTTCACAGCCATAGCCTTGACTATATGCACTTTTTTTTGCAGAGTGATGTTTCTGCTTTTTAGTATGCTGTCTAGATTTGCCATAGTTTTCTTCCCCAGGAGCAAGTGTCTTTTAATTTCTTGGCTGCAGTTCCCATCTGCAGTGATCTTGGAGCCCAGGAAAATAAAATCTGTCACTACCTCCATTTCTTCCCCATCTATTTGCCAGGAATTGAGAGGGCCGGATGCCATGTTCTTAGTTTTCTTAATGTTGAGTTTCAAGCCAACTTTTGCACTCTCCTTCTTCACCCGCATCAAGAGGCTCTTTAGTTCCTCTTTACTTTCTGCCATTAGAGTGGTATATCTCCATATCTGAGGTTGTTGATATTTCTCCCGGCAATCTTAATTCCAATTTTTGATTCATCTAGCCCCGCCTTTCTCATGATGTGCTCTGCATATAAGTTAAATAGACATTCTTAACTAGTGGTGCAGTTATTTATCTCTTATGCCTCTTTTATAGCACTGAGGTATTTCTGAGGGAGAAGAGCAGCTTAAAATAATTTTGATAAACAACAAAGATTCCTAAAGACAATTTGAAAGGAAAGACTTACATCATGAGGAGACCAGCATCAAAAATGTTTATGGTACTTATGGTGGTGGATTTTACTGATGAATCATAGAAGTTTTGATAGTTGTAGTCCCAAACATCTGAATAGAATCAAGTTGTAAAGTTCATAGGAACTGGGGTTGTTGATCAGCAAGCTCAAAATTCAAAATTAATAGGGTTAAAGAAGTTTTGGAGGATGGATTACCATCTTAATGTCATGTTCCCCTAAACTTTCTATCATCTACCTACTTGATTTTTACACTATCTTTTAATGTAATTGGAACACTTACATGGTACAAAAAGTAAAAGCAAAAAACCAGTTAAACGTGCATAATAAAACCATGTGAAATAGTTAAGGATAGATAAAGAGATTATGGGATTGTCGCATTTCTGAACTTTATTTAAACATAAATTTATTCTGATTCATTCGTTTATTTATTCCGATCGTAATTCTGCACCAATTTGAACTTGAAAAGCATAGGAGTTTCTTTTAATACACACATTTCAATGCAGTTTTCTTAACATACACATTTTTCTGTTTTTCTATATTTTTCTTTCTAACAATGTACTTTGGCGCTACCTTGTCTTATAAGTTTGTGGTGGTGGGGGGTTCCTTAAATTTTATCCATCGTTGCAAAAATAGGGAAAATGTAGATATCAGGTATCATTGGACCTTGGTTCATGCAGAGGTTTGGGAAGTGACATCTGGGAAAGTTCGTGTGAACTGAAATAAACACATTTCTTTCCTTCAATTTTCAGAAAGAGATGAAGTTGAATCTGACACGGTTTAAGATCATAGTTCAGTCTGCATGTGGAGTCACTGCATATATGACTAAACATATGCAGGCGCATTCAAATTATAATTAATGCTGCAATTAGTATCTTTTTTAAAGCACAATCTAAGGGGAAGCATTTGGATAAATTTTACAGCACAACAGAAGAAATATATCACTATTCTAGATCTAATTAGATTTAGGGGTTCTTAATTCCATCATTAGCAATCATTATTTCCTTTTCAAGCCATGTAATTAAAAACCGCATGAGGAATATCATTTTTTTCCTTCTCTTTTACCAAGGTATCAAGGGTTACATTTTGACAACGATAGTATGGTACACAGCTGCTGGTATTTAAATGAGGGAGGTTTTAATGACAACTCAAGAATTAGAAAAGCAATTGGTTAACTAAACTGAGGGAATTCTCAGCAAAGATCATTATGTTTACATAAGATTGGTTATGATGCAGGGCAGGCTGTGTAATTAGTTAAATTATGCTGGGGAAAATGGGACAATCTTGCATTATTTACCCTTTAGTGTATTGTAAAATTGTGAAATCTGCTGCAGCATTCATCTTTCCTGTCTTCCCTTAAATACCATCTCTGTTTTTAATAAGGAATGCTGAGAGACAAAGTCCTAGAAATTTCCTAGATTGGCTTGGCTTCAGTAACTTTTAAGTTCTGGTTTATAGTTTGGATTCATTTTTTATAAATTACTGTAATTGGATCCTGAAATGTACTGTATTTTTCAGAGTATAAGACGTACCTTTCCCCCCCAAAAAAGAGGGTGAAAATCTGGGTGTGTCTTATACTCTGAATGTAGCCCCGCCCGGCTTCTCAAACGGAGGTTTCAGAGGCTGAAAAAAGCATGCCCTTGGGACTCAGGAATGTAATATTTGATATTACATGTCTTGACAGCAGCAAGAATTGTATTTGCACAATACTGGAAAAACAAGGAAACACCTACAGAAGAAGATATAATTAAAAAAATACTAGACTGTGCAGAAATGGACAGATTAACACTGAAGATAAAAGAAAAGGAAGACATAGAGTACTATCGACCATGGGACCTGTTTTAGCAATGGTTGGATAACAGAGGTAGAAATTAGGATTTTAAAAAGTATTACTATGTAAGCAACTGACTCAGAAAGTATGCTGTTCACCAAGCACTTATTGTATGTAAAGAAAAAAAAATATAAATAAGTGAGAAAAAAAGAATAAAGACTTTCAGTCTAGAGGTTTACCAAAACTGGGATTCATACATCATTCTAAAGCATAAGGAGAAGGGTTTAGTTTTGCTGTAATATGTTGAATGGAATTATTATTACTATTACATGTATTGTTGTTACAATAGCCAGGAGACAACAATGCAGGTGCAGTTATAGTTTGGCATGCCAAGGTACCAGTCCTGTTATGGGACACACTTGCATGCTTCCCAAGGTATTGCCATAGAAGGTGAATTGCCTCCTCATGAGAGAGAATGACAAGTGGCTCTTCCTGCAGCATCACCCAAGGCCCCCTTCCTTCCTAGAGCTGCCTGACAAATGGGCACCACAACTAGGAAGGTTCAGAGCCATCAGGAATCTGACTGCCTGCACAGAGCATCAACTCATCTCCTGCCAAAGTGATACCTATCTATCTACTTGCATAGAACATGCTTTCAAACTGTTAGGTGGACAGAAGCTAAAATGAATGATGGGAGCTCACCCTACCACACAGTGCTTGGGCTCAAACTTCCGGAACTTTGCTGAGACCATTTCCAGCATCATTAAGCCACCTAGCCACTGCTCCTCTTGTTGAATGGAGTATTTGGCATTTGTAAATTTTGGCTGAGAGCTCAGCATGATGTATGAATCAAGGATTTATCATTTAATCCCATAATTAAACTAAATCATGGTTGGAGTCACTGAGTGTTCCCAGTCATAGAATTGTTGTGATTGATTTTAAAGATTTACAATGACAAGAATTCATAATATTCCAGCAAAGATACTATTACTTACTTTCAAACCTACTTTTGGGTTTGATAGTCTATGATGCAAAGATATGGAACACTACAACCCTCCCTCCTTTTGTCATCAAAGTTGTTAAAAAAACACTGTTTTTTAGTTTTTATTCAAAGAAAACAATGTTTTTGCACTTAGTTATGAGCAATGGTGGGATTCAGCTGGTTCGCACCACTTCGGGAGAACTGGTTGTTAACTTTCTGAGCAGTTTGGCAAACTGGTTGTTGGAAGAAATCATTAGGGCAGAGAACCGGTTGTCAAATTACTTGAATCCCACCACTGGTTATGAAATACCCAAAAACTTGTATGAAAATCTTTCTAGGGTTTTGCAGCCTCCTTCAGTTTCCCACACTTCCACATTTTATCTCAGGGAAACACTTCAGAAGGGAATTGCTGCGCTTACGTCTTTCTTTTGTGATACATTTCCTGAGAAACCTCCTTTTGTCAAAAATTGCTGACTTTATTAATTTCACATATTTCTCATCTACCGTATTTAAAAACTCTGAAACATCTCCCTGATGTGAGCTGTTTCTAACCTCTACCTCTATTGCCACCACAAAACCTAATTACCCCTTTTTGTATACAGCTTCCAAAGCCATATGGTTTTTTTCCGACACGTATTTCACAAGAGAAAAAAAAATGTCTTTTTTGAGCAGATTTTTGACTGGAAAAAAGATTTTGTTCATGCAGCATCTGTTAAATGGTGTGGCCTCTTTGGAGAGATTTACAAATAACTCCCACAGACACACATGAGGGGATGCTGTTTCAAATCCCTAAACTCTGTTCCCTTTTGTCTTTGTTCATATTGTCTTCCTTATGTTATAGATGAACTTCTAAAGCAAAGAACCATCTTTAATTATGGAGACATTTTATGGAACACAGAATCTAAAAGAAAAGAAAAGAAAATAGTATTCTGATAAGATTCACAGCCACCCTATTTCATATACTATCCCTGCATTTTCTTTTTTTTCAAGACAGTCTTGATTCAATTTGATTTGAGTTACTTTAGTTGTGTTTATCTGATTTTTCTGACATTTTCCCAACAAGTTCAGAATAGCATTCAAGTTCCTCTTTTCATTTCATCCTCTCCATAATCTGAAAAATGGGCAAGACATTTGTGACCGGAAGGGGATTATTCTATGATCAGCAGGTCAGTTTGGGGCATTGGAGCTAGTTTCCAGTCCTAACTTATGATGCCACTGTCCTCCAAATATGGATCTCCATCTCTGGAACTTTTCCAGAAGTGGCTGATCACTCATCTCTCCTAGAAAGTTTAATGGGTTCTTCTGCAAATTCCAGATGGCTGGACTAGATCAGATTAGTGCTTCTTAAACTTGGCATCTTTAAGAGGCATGGTCTTCAACTCCCAGAACCTTCCAGCCAGTGTGGAAATTCTGGGAGTTGAAGTCCATACATCTTAAAGTTGTCAAATTTGAGAAGCACTGGACTAGAAGATTCTTGTAGTCCCTTCCAGTTCTATAATCTAAGATTCCATATTTTGGTGCGGCCACATAATATGGCTGGGGATTCTAGGTAAAGTATCTGGAGAATGCCTCGATATGGAAGAAAACTAGCAATCTTGCATTCTGTTTTTTTGTCCATCGTGAATTTCTCTCTATGTCAGCTCCACTTTTCACATTCATGTACCAGCACACTTTCATATTATTGGTCTATTTCAGGACTGTCAAACTCCCAGCCCACTGGCCGGATGCATCACACGCTGGCCACGCCCATGCTTGGTTTAGTGAAGGGGAAAAACATCCCGATACGTCACGTGACACCACTGTGATGACATGAGTTTGACACCCGTGGTTTACTTTGAAGGAATGCTTATTGGAAGGTTGCTGAGACTTCACGCTGGCTTCTAACTTCTCTCTCTGACATACCATGTAGAATTTGTTCTTACATGAGAATCTATGCAGAAATTTAATGCTGTCATTTGAAAAGATTCCAGTGACAATTAGAATCCAACATTTTTCACCCTCACCCAATCCATGGGAAGAAAATTTACGATAGGCCTGCTCTTCACCAGCCAAATGACTCAGTTTTATTAACCTGTGTTCACTTTTTTAAAAAAATGTTGATCAGAAACTTAAGCAAAAACGAGAAAAGTGGCAATGGGATTAGTCTAGTTAAATGAGTTGTGGCAGATGGATAGGAGTGTTGCTCGCAAAAGCTTAAATTAACAGAGCATCAAAAGCAGCAGGGCTATTGTAGAACAATTAAACCAGTGTTTTTCAAACTTTAAGTTGTGTGGGCTTTAAATCCATGAATTCCCTAGCCAGCCTGCTGAATTAAAAAGGCAATCTGATGTTCAAGAAAATAATTATATAACTATGAAGATAATCTCTATAGTCTGCTAAAGCCATAGCCAAGGAGGGAATCATCATTTCTACACCTTGAGATGACCAAAAGGGAAAAAAAAAAATCCCAATTAGTCATAAATGTAGGTAATGTGGATTTTGATTCCATTTTGTCTGCTAATTACAAGAGAAAGAACTTGGTTAGGAAAAAAGAATATAACATGTAATGTTTCAATAATATTCTTTTCTGTAACATTATACCTTTACTATGGCCAGGAGACTAGACTATTGGCTTTCTACTTCTTGTGTTTTCATAATATGCAATGTGTACAATATTTATAAGATACAATAGCCAGGAGACTTTATATTCATAATATGCAATGTATACACTAGTTATTATGTACAATTTCCAGAAGTCTTATAATATGTTTGGGAACGCATTAGATAAAATCTCAATTTGATGGGTGGTTGGTTAGGGGGCTATAAAATTCAGGTCAAATGTAGTGATAATGTCACCTGCATGCTTACTGAGCCATTCATTGAGTTTTCCATTTCCCCAATAGCATCTTAGGTTATTATACATAGCACTTCCTATTTACCTGTCTAATTGGGAAGATTAATCCAAGGTTTAAACAGAGAGGGAAAGAGGGAGGGCCCTATAAACACTACAGCAATCCCATTCATTGTAGAAAGCATCTGAGGCATAATGAGAATAAGAGTGGGGATAATGTCAGCATCATTTTGAGAATCTGGTTACATAAAGGTAGTCCTTGAATTATGACTGGTTGCTTAATGACACTTCAATGTTCTGATGGACCTATCTGGAGGATACTTATGAACCAGATTAGAAGTTCCACCCCATGATCATGTGACCGAACTTCTGTTGCTTGGCACCCAGGACATATTTGCGATTGTTTGCAGTATCCTGCAGTCACATGATCACCACATTTGTTTAATGCTGCCACAAAGAAGATTGCAAAAATTGTGCGACCGACCTGCTTTATGACTGTCACAATTTGTTGGTGATGGGTAGGTTCCATGATGGTCATAACTGGAGGACTACCTGTACTGCCCCTTTCTTGGCCATTGTTCTGATCACATATGCATTTTTTTTAAAAAAATGTATTTATTTGATTTGGATGCTGATCAACTTTAAATTTATTCAGGGTGGCTCACAGTACTGTTGTTGGATATTAGAGCTTATGCTTGCTCAGTGGCTAAGATGCTGAGCTTGTCGATCAAAAGGTCGGCAGTTCAGCAGTTTGAATCCCTAGTGCCACGTAACGGGGTGAGCTCCTGTTACTTGTCCCAGTTTCTGCCAACCTAGCAGTTTGAAAGCACGTAAAAAAAAAAAATGCAAGTAGAAAAATAGTGACCACCTTTGGTGGGAAGGTAACAGCATTCCATGCACCTTTGGTGTTTAATCATGCCGGACCATGGAGATGTCTTCGGTCAGCGCTGGCTCTTCAGCTTTGAAACGGAGATGAGCACACACCCCCTAGAGTTGGGAACGATTAGCACATATGTGTAAGGGGAACCTTTATCTTTTTAAGTAAAAGAAACACTTTTTCACATTATTTCCCATTGAGAGATCTTTTTGGTCATCATATGACCTAAGACAAATTTGCAGCTCTATTATAGCAATAACTGTTTATAACAATTGTCGGAATAATCTATTTTTAGCCCAGTGATATTGGCTGTTAAAAGTGACCTTTGCTGATATAGTCAGATAATAGGGCTTGTTTAGTTGCTGGATTTTTGTTTAGATATATATATTTAGACAATTTTTTTTTAACATCGGTATAATCTTTCATATTTTTCATAATTATTGCCCCCATTATCTAAAATAAACATTATCTAAAATAACATAGGGCCAGTTTTGTGGAGGTTCAGGTTCATGAGTTTTAGTTCTGTGTTAGGCACAAAGCCAGCTGGGTGATTTTGGGCTGGTCCCTTTCTCCCAGCCCTAGGAAAAAGGAGGAAGCAAGGTCAAATCACTTCTGAAGTTGTGGCCAAGAAAATTGCAGGAACTTGTCGAGAAAGTAACCAAGAGTTAAAGACGGACTCAAAGGTTTACACACCAGTGGTGAAATTCAAATTTTTTTGCTACTGGTTCTGTGGGCTTGACTTGGTGGGCATGGTATGGCTTGGTGGGCATGGTGTGGCTTGGTGGGCGTGGCTTGGTGGGCATGGCAGGGGGAGGATACTGCAAAATCTCCACTCCCACCCCACTCCAGGGGAAGGATACTACAAAATCTGCTGCACTGGCTCCCGGTGGTCTTCCGGGTGCGATTCAAGGTGTTAGTTATCACCTTTAAAGCACTCCATGGCTTAGGACCTGGGTACCTACGAGACGGTCTTTTGCCACCAATAGCCTCCCTCCGACCAGTTCGTTCTCACAGGGAGGGACTACTCAGGGTACCGTCAGTCAAATTATGCCGACTGGCGACTCCCAGGGGGAGGGCCTTCTCTGTGAGGGCTCCAACCCTTTGGAATGAACTGCCCCCTGAGATACGAAATATCCCTGATCTCCGTGCTTTCCGCCGTGCCCTCAAAATCCTGATGTTCCAACAGGCGGGGCTAAACATATGAACATGTGAATGTTTTTAAAATGTTATCTAATTTTAGGTTCTATTTAATTGGGCCAAACTATGTTATAATAATAATTTTAATTAGCAATTTTATGATGTTTGTGTATCTATATTTTTCTTGACTATACACTGCCTTGAGTCCTACGGGAGAAAGGCGGTATAGAAATATAATAAATAAATAAATAAATAAATAAATAAATAAATAAATAAATAAATAAATAAATAAATCCTCCATTCCCACCCCACTCTGGGACCAGCCAGAGGTGGTATTTGCTGGTTCTCCGAACTACTCAAAATTTCTGCTACCGGTTCTCCAGAACCTGTCAGAACTTGCTGGATTTCACCCCTGTTGCACACATAGAAAGCTGAAAGAATAATTACCCGTCTTGTCTTCCCATATCACTTTGCCAGCTTGCATAGAAGTAACTCCTGGAAGCAGAATGGGAGTAGAATTATTCAATGTGAACTGAACAGTGTACAGTTTGGGTGGAAAGAATCCATCTTTCCTCCAGAAGAAACCACGTGGGGGAAAATGGATGTATAGATTTGATCTGGGAAGTTATCAATGCCTTTCTTATGTCAACAGCTTCTTAGATCTAGATAGGCCTAAACACCACACAAAGTTGGAGAAGACTCAGCCGGAAAGGAAGTAGGAAATGTTATTTTAGCCCAGCGGTCCCCAACTTTTCTGGTTTGGTGGACCAGTGGGGGACGGTGGTTCCGTGTGAGTGGCAGGCGTGCACGCTTGCGTGTACAGCTCCGTTTGCGCAAGCAGCGGGTGCATACAGAAATGGAGCTTCACGTAGACTCGTGCACACTTGCTGCTCACCCAAGTGGAGCTGTGTGCATGCACTCACCTGTTGCTTGCATAGCCTGATTTTAAATAGGCTATGGCCTGGGGGTTGGGGACCCCTGTTCTAGCCCATCTTTATTGCTATGGTTTTATTCAGAGTTTTGGGCAATACATAATGTGTTGAATTCAGTGGTGAAATCCAATTTTTTTTACTACCGGTTCTGTGGGCGTGGCTTGGTGGGCATGGTGTGGCTTGTTGGGTGTGGCTTGGTGGGCGTGGCAGGGGAAGGATACTGCACAATCCCCATTCCCTCCCCACTCCTGAGGAAGGATATTGCAAAATCTCCATTCCCATCCAACTCTGGGACCAGCCAGAGGTGGTATTTGCCGGTTCTCCGAACTACTCAAAATTTCTGCTACCAGTTCTCCAGAATCCTGCTGGATTTCACCCCTGGTCAAATTCCTCTTTTTGATTAGGTTCATTGATGGCCTGTTACAGAAATCTTTTCTTTTCTTTTTGAGAGTAGGAAGAGATGGCATCTTAGTTCAGCTCCCTCCCAGCACGAATAGGACCTCCAACCACTTTTTCCTGGTGTGATTTTAAAGTACAAGTAATCCTCGATTTATGACCACACATGAGCCTGAAATTAGGGTGGTAAGTCCTATCCGTCATCAGGCAGGCCATTATGTCACCACACCCAATTTTGCCACAGTTGTTAAGTGAATGTGGCAGTCAAAAAGCAAACAAGTTGGTCTTAAAGCAAACTCAGCAGTCATTAAGAGAATCTGTTTTCTGCAAAATGTGGGGTTTTTTTGGCCAGAAACAAGAAGCAAATGCCAGTTTTTGGCAGAAAATGCTATAAATGTGGCGATGTGACTGCAGGATGCTACAAACTGCCAGAAATGCAGGCCATTTGCCAAGCACCCAAAATGCACTCAAGTGTTTGTGGGGTGCTGGCTATCAGAATTTTGAATCCTGGTAGTAAATAGTTTTTGGGGAGCCTATTAGAATGGACACTAAGTGTAGGTCCATTGTAGGTCAAGGACCACCTGGAGTGTTTTGCCCTTCTGTTTCCTGGTGCTTCCTGTCCATTTTGGCTGATAAATGTACTTCCTTACAGGCTAGCCTGAAAAGCTGATGGGTGACTGCAGGGTAAGGAACGGCCATTCTGCTCACTTTTCAAGATGGCGTCTTGCTGCCTTGATTACAATGTTATCTTAAATGAACAGGAGCTACAATGTGTCGAGATCCCACACTCGACACGTTGACGACGAGTGCTCCTGCAGATGAGAGATCAACGCGATGAGGCTATGGGGGTGGGGGTTGGGTTAAGTATCCTAAACACGGATTGGTGGAGGGGGTGTTAGGGAGGCAGGCGGACGGTCACCTGGCGGCCGCGGTAGGGTTTGGAACAGCTGTTACGCATTATCACATATGAGAGGGGCGTGCCGGCAAGGAGGAGCCGAGAAGGGCGGTAAGGGGCGCGATTATTTAAACAGCATTAAGTGGCGTTGCCGCCCAACGCCGACTTTGTATTATCCTCACCTGAACTCAGCAACTATTTGCACCACCTTTGGACGCCGAATAAACCGGTTTCTGCTTCGAAAACCCATTGATTTGCAGCGTGGTTTATTTCCGACTACGGGTGACGGCGAGAGAGCTGAGAGAAAGTCGGCGTTTTCTTCTGTTACGGTGAGCGACGCCAGAAACGGAGGGATGGCGGAGGAAGCGGCGGCTGGAGCGGCGAGTCCCGAAGGACCGGAGGAAGACACCACCGTGGTGCAGGTGTCGGAGGGACAGAGCCCTGCAGACCCTCCGGTAGTCAGGTCCAAGGAGAGGAAGCCCCAGCCAGCGGACGGAGCCGTTGAGTCCCAGGAAGCGTCTGAGTCGCAGCGAACGAAGATGTCGGGGGGGGGAGAGTGGTGGCAGAGCTCCGCGCTTGTGAGTTCTGGGATCCACAAAGCCCCAAACCCCGGGGGTTATTCGGGAGAGTCCTCCTTTCATGGTTGGAGGGAGAGGAAGTGGTTGGATGAAGAAGAGTGTGACTGGAGTCACTCTACTGGCCTGGGAGCGTCCACCCTGGATGTTTTAAGGGAGAAATTCGGGGAGGGCAGTTTTAGAGATGCAGCAGCCTGGCAACCCTGGCTAGGAACAGAGGCTACTGAGTCATGGCAAAGAGGGCGGGAGTCCCGCTTCCAGCTAGCGAGCCCAAAATTGCGAATAGAGAGGAGGGAAGGGAGCAGGGGCCAGTCGATGGGACAGGCCCGGCCCAGGGTTTCCTCTCTAGGTGAGGCACCTCGCGAAGTTGAGCACGAAAGGCAACAAAGAACAGCAAGGCGGGGGATGGACCAGACCGGCATGGGGCCCAGACCAAGCCAGCTTCGGGCGGGAGTACCTGTGCAGGGCAGTGGAGCAGGTGACCAACCCCCTCCCCTGGTGTGGCCACCTGGAGCATGGCCACAGCAACCCCAGGTTGTATGGGGTCCTCCCCCTATTCAGGCTTCCTTTGACGGGAACCCTGACCGGGTCTCTGTCTTCCTAAGTCAAGTGCTCAGCCACACTGATCTCTACGGACATCTATATCCATCGCAGTGGGCTGTAGTTATGGCCATAACAGCAGTCCTCCAGGGGGAGGCTGCTAATTGGGTCGCAGACCTACATAGTGAGCATGCTAGGGAGCTAGCCGATGTGGGACTGTTTCTGGAGGCGCTACGAGGACGCTTCGAGGATGGCACAAGAGTCCAAATCACAGAGGGGGAACTGCTGGCATTGAAACAGAGGGGAAGGCCTGCCAAGGACTACGTTAAGGAGTTCAAGATGTTAGCGGGGAGACTTAGGTCGTGGCCAGAGCGGTTATTGGTGCACCAGTTTCGGTCCGGTCTGGATAGAGAACTGAAACAAGCATGTGTGTACCGTGGGTTACCACCAGAATTGTCCGAGTGGTTTAAGGCAGCCGTGGAACTGGAAACTGGATTGCGGGAATTCCGAGGGCGTGTAGGCCAACCTCAACGTTTTGTGCCAACTGGAATGAAGCCGACAGCCCCAAAGGAGTATGGAACAAGTCCTGCGCCCAGTAGACCGGCAGCAGGTGGAGGACGAGGAGTATTCCGGTGCTTCCGGTGTAACCAGCTAGGACACCGCGCTGCCGAGTGTCCTATACCACCCTTGCAGCCCACACCGACACGCGCTCCACCGTCCGGGACCAAGGTTCGGGAGAGGGCACGATCTACATCTGAGCGGACAGCCACGTCTACACCGATATCTGCTAGCTGTTCTCGATCCACGCTAACAGGGGTAAAGAGCCCTCCGAGGGAGGGGGGTCTGCCAACCGTGTCGGATGGCAGCGATGAAAGCGGATCGGAGGATCCTATGGTAAGCGATCCTATACACCCATTCGTGATACCAGTTGTGCTGCGAAATACGCGCACCTTACAGGGGAGTTCGCTAGGGGCACTCATAGATTCCGGATGTACCCGTTGTCTCATCCGGAGTTCAGTAGCGGATGCTTTAAGCTTACAGCGGATAAAACTAAAAACCCCTATTCGTTTTGAACAAATGGATGGATCATTATTAGGAGGTTCACCGGCCATGTTTGTGACAGAACCTGTATATCTTGAAATAGGAGAACATAAGGAGCGGATTCGGTTTATCATAGTGGAGCACATGGTCGAGCCACTTATATTAGGGCTAGCTTGGTTGGATAAGTGGCGTCCCACTATATGGTGGGAGGGGGGCTATCGAAGGCTACAAATATGTTTAGGGCCAGACCCTGTTCCTGAGCCTCAACAACAGACCCAGCAGTGTAATGGAGTGGGAACTGCAGGGCCAGAATATCCGGAGGTGTACAAGGATATGGCAGCTGTGTTCGATGAACGTGAATGTGAGTCGTTACCCCCTCATAGAGCGACAGATTGTGCGATAGAGCTGATACCGGGGGCGAGGTTACCAAAGCCGCGTATGTACGCCATGACAAAACCTGAGTTAGAGGAGTTGCGACGCTATATTGATAAGAACCTGGCTCGAGGATTTATCCAGCCCAGTCGGGCGCGTATGGCAGCCCCGGTTCTATTTCGTGAGAAGAAGGACGGCGGTCTTCGTCTTTGCGTTGACTTTAGGGGATTAAATGCTGTGTGTGTAGAGCACCTATACCCTTTGCCGTTAATGAAGGATTTACTAGCTACACTAGCGACAGGGAAGGTGTTCACAAAGTTGGATTTAAGGGAAGCGTATTATAGAATAAGGATACGAAAAGGAGACGAGTGGAAAACGACCTTTAATTGCCCGTTAGGGAGCTACAAGTTTAGGGTTATGCCTTTTGGGCTGCAGGGCGCCCCGGCTGTGTTCATGCAGGTTATCAACGAGGTGTTACATGAACATTTATATCGGGGCGTTCTTGTCTACTTAGATGATATTTTGATATATTCGGAAACGATGGAAGAGCATATCCAACTAGTAAGAAATGTTCTGTCTAAGTTGCTAGAGGCCAAGCTTTATGTGAAGTTGTCAAAATGCGAGTTCCATCGCACTAGCCTGGATTATTTGGGGTATCGTATTTCGGCACGAGGAATAGAGATGGATCCGAAAAAAGTCTCGACAGTGTTGGAGTGGCAGGCACCCAAAACCAGAAAGCAATTACAAAGCTTTCTTGGTTTCGCTAATTTTTACCGGCAATTCATCCCATCGTTTGCACAGGTGGCCCTCCCCTTAACAGATCTATTAAAGACAAAGCATCTAGGTGGAGGTAAGATACGACCGGGACAATTGTTATCTTGGACGAAAGAGTGTCAACAGTCGTTCGAGCGGCTAAAGGAATTATTCGCCAGGGAACCCGTGTTAAAACATCCAGATCCCTCATTGGACTTTGTAGTACAGGCAGACGCTAGCGATGTAGCTGTAGGGGCAGTGCTTTTGCAGCGGGCGTCGGATAGGACCTTATATCCTTGTGCGTACACTTCTCGGAAATTGACACCCACAGAACGGGGTTGGGCTGTGTGGGAGAAGGAGGCATTTGCAGTGAGATGGGCTTTAATGACATGGCGACATTTACTAGAAGGCACCGATAAAAAATTCGAGGTCTGGACAGACCATAAGAATTTGGAGGCTTTGCAAACCCCTAGAAAACTGTCGCCAAAACAGGTTCGTTGGGCACAGTATTTCCAGCGATTTAATTTCGACCTGAAGTATGTTCCAAGTGGTAGAAATTTTTTAGCTGATGCATTATCGCGGATGCCCCAGTTTGATAGTAAACGAGAGGATGTAGTACAAGCAATTATTCCAAAGTCTCAACATATGGCCTGGGTAGGAGACAAACCTACCGAACTAGAGTGGAGAATAGGACTGGAAAAAGCAGTACAGGATGACCTCTGGATAGCCAAACATAAAACAATGGTGACCATGCGTGATGGGTTAGCTTGGATGGGGTCGAAATTATACATACCCCAATCTTTGCGGTCAACTGTACTGAACAGGTGTCATGATGCTAAAACCGCTGGACATTTTGGGTTTCTAAAAACCCTCCATCTCGTGCGACGGCAATTCTGGTGGCCGCGTATGCGTAAGGAAGTGGAGAAGTACGTGAAAGAGTGTCATGTGTGCGCTGTAACAAAGGCAAGACCTGGTAAACCACTTGGTCTTCTACAACCGGTCGCTAAACCCAGTAAACCATGGGAAGAGATAGGGATGGATTTCATCGTAGACCTCCCTGATAGTAAAGGTCACACAGTTATATGGACTGTGGTTGACCTCTTCTCTAAACAGGCTCACTTTATTCCCTGTAAAGGCCTGCCGAGCGCGAGACAATTGGCTCTACTGTTCGTACGGCATATATATCGATTGCATGGTACACCCCGACGGATCATCTCCGACAGGGGTGTACAGTTCACGGCACGGTTTTGGCGTGGCTTTGTTAAGTTAATAGGTTCATCGCAAGGGTTAAGTTCTGCTTATCACCCTAGTACAAATGGAGCTGCAGAAAGAGCTAATGCCATGATAGAGAGATATCTCCGTTGTTACGTATCGTATCAGCAGTCCGATTGGTCGGGCCTCATACCACTTGCCGAAGTAGCCTATAATAATGCAGTACACCGGAGTACTGGGGCTACTCCGTTTCAAATTGTGTATGGGCGGGACTTTAATGCAATCCCTGAATTGGAACCAGATGCGCAGGAGGGAGTGTCCCCTAGGGAGTGGGGCATCCGTATTGGTGTTCAGTGGCCAAAGATCAAAGAAGCGTTACAAAAGGCGGCAGGAGAGTATAAAGAGTTCGCTGACAGAAAACGAAAGGATCACAAACCGTTTCGTATAGGAGACCAAGTGTACGTATCCACTAAATACATTAAGTTACAAATACCTAGTAAGAAATTAGGTCCAAAATACCTCGGGCCCTTTACTATTGTAAGAATCATAAATCCGGTAACTGTTGAGCTTAAGTTACCATCGTTACTGGGTAAGGTCCACCCAGTCTTTCATAGTAGTTTATTAAAGCCAGCAGGCAATATGCGCAGCTCTACAGACCGCCCAGGACCGTTGGTGGGTTCCCATTACGAAATCATAGAAATCCTTGATTCAAAACTGAGTAGAGGGAAATTAAAATACCTAGTGAGGTGGAAAGGTTACCCTCTGGAGGATGCCTCATGGGTATCGGCTGACGACCTGCAGGCCGAGAGGTTATTGAAACGATATCACAAAAAATACCCCCACAAACCGGGAAATACTGCGATAGCAATGATATAACCCCGTGTTAATGTCCTTTCTTATGTTTTACAGGTGGACCCCTGGTAGGGGGAGCCGCCTGTCGAGATCCCACACTCGACACGTTGACGACGAGTGCTCCTGCAGATGAGAGATCAACGCGATGAGGCTATGGGGGTGGGGGTTGGGTTAAGTATCCTAAACACGGATTGGTGGAGGGGGTGTTAGGGAGGCAGGCGGACGGTCACCTGGCGGCCGCGGTAGGGTTTGGAACAGCTGTTACGCATTATCACATATGAGAGGGGCGTGCCGGCAAGGAGGAGCCGAGAAGGGCGGTAAGGGGCGCGATTATTTAAACAGCATTAAGTGGCGTTGCCGCCCAACGCCGACTTTGTATTATCCTCACCTGAACTCAGCAACTATTTGCACCACCTTTGGACGCCGAATAAACCGGTTTCTGCTTCGAAAACCCATTGATTTGCAGCGTGGTTTATTTCCGACTACGGGTGACGGCGAGAGAGCTGAGACAATGTTTTTTTCGCATGTAGAGAGGTCTTTAATTAGAAATTCAGCAGGAATCTACTTGGTGATGTTTACATCACAATTTTTCTTTCCCTGACCTTTCCTTCAAGCAACTGTACAAATAACAAAATGGTGCACCTCAGAAAAATAAAAAGAAGGGGAAAAAATGCACAGAGGAGAGACTAGGGAGGTCATTGAAAGGAAAATAGTAACTAAGAACATCTACTCGGTTTCAACCTGGAGACCTTCTGCATTGAAGGGCAAATGTTTGAACCACTGTGCCAATGCAGTAGCATAGTAACAGGTAGGAAATGACTTCGAACAAACACTTTGAAAGTGCAGGAAATACATTTTTATTTTAAAACTGGATGTTGTGTGCCTATATATAAAAATATGTGTGTGTATTTGAATGCTTTTAACTTTGTGTATATAAATGAAGGCTGTATATTTATAGAAAATGTGTGTTTATGCCTATGTGTAAACACAAATGCTTTATACATATGTGTGCATGCATATGTTTTTATGTATGTGTTTCTGTATACATATGCAGAATGACTATGGAGATTCTCAATCATCCAGGTCATATGTCAGGCTCCAAGTAATGCACCCATTACATTGCATTACATTGCTAGCCTGACATCATGGTTGTCCCAAAGGTGCTTTTTCAAGAGGCATCTGGATTTTCTGGTTTTTCTTTGAAGACGTTTCATTCTCATCCAAGAAGCTTCTTTAGCTCTGGCTGGATGATTCAGCTTTGACATAGATGGCCTCTTTGACCTCTCCTTCAAACCAGCAGTCCTCTCTGTCCAAAAAGTGGACTTTGCTGTCTTTAAAAGAGTGGCCTTTTGTCTTTTAAATGCAGACGGACTGCTGAATCTTGCCCTCATGGGTTTGTTCTCCTATATTGTGCCATGTGTTTATGAAATGTGGAATGCATGGCACAACTTATCTTTGGGACGATATACAAAAAAACTGCCCCACCCCAAAAGGTGACTGGTCAATTGGGAGGTTTCAACCTTGAAAAGTAGTCCAGATAGGAAGCAGATGAATTAATTCAACTTTGTTGTAAGGTTACATCAACAGAAACTTCTCCCGTCATCTATACAGCCCAAGAAACTAGGGAGGGTCCCTTCTGAAACATTTGGCACACTTACATTCCTGCTATGGGCTAAGCTGCCTCTTATCTGTTCATTGTCCTGGCTGCACCTTTTCCCTCTGTCGCCCAAGGTCATTTCCACACACCATCACAGGATGTTACAGCATCAGAAGAATTCTCCAATGGGATGATGTCCTAGCCTGTAGTCCAGACTGAATCTTTTTCACAATGTTGTCAAAGCATCTCAGTTTGGGCAGGAAAAGCCAGCTTACTTCAGGTTTCGTGAACAAAGAACTTCAAGAGTGTACTGAGGATGTCTACAGACACGATGATTTTCTCTGTAAAAATAGTTTCTTTTGTCTTATTGCTGTTCACACACAGTTCTTAAAATGAAATGGCTGAAAAATAGTTACCAGATTAAAAAAATAGAATGGGTGTAACGAGAAAAAGCATTAAAATCATATGATTTTTTTTTTAAAAAAAACAAATAGCAGAAGGTAAAAACAGCTATGACAAAGCTAGTCTTACTGCAAGGAAAATCTATTGGGGTGGCTTTTTCAGAAACAACAGGAAAGAGAATGAATGGATTTATTTCCCTTTGGAATAACTGAATTGCATGCAGCTTTCATAAGCATGAGAATACAATTCTTCCCAAACAAAGGTAGAGTATCTTTGTTAAGCAGAGGTTAAGGAGTGTTTGCTTTGACTCAAGTGTCATATTTTTCAGTGTAAACTGCATTATGAATTGCTCAACTTCTTGGAGCTGAAAATAAGGGAAAAAAAATCTTAGTGTTGCTGAAATCATCGCAGAATTGAATGGCTGAAGATAGCCAATTTAAACCAAGCAAAGAAATGTGATTAATACGTTGTACATACTGTACCCCATTCCTTCTTTTTATGTGGGAAAAAATTACCATAACATAAAAGTAACTTGTTATAAAAAGGCAATTGCAAATGTTTGATAATAGAATCTAAATCCAATTTGGCTTCTTAAGGGAAGTAAAATGATTGATAGGAAAGGAAATTCACCTGGAGCATTGCAGTGACATATAGATATATTTATAATAAACATAATACTTAACCTAATTAAGCCTAGGTGTATGGATACATTTTCTCCATTAAACCTCAAAGGCTGAAACAAATCAGCTTTTTCTAATAATATGCCTGCCACAGGGATAACCTTCTTAGGGGATTATCTTGTATGCATCAGGTTTATGAGATTAACAGATCTCGCTTTGTCGTTTTAGAGCGTTATATAGAAAAACCCCTTAATTCAGAAAAAAATTGCTAACTTCCTGTTGCTCATCTTGGGATTGGTCTGCCGATCACTAAATAAAGCATTTCTTTGTTTTTCAGGAGATGTTTGGAAGTTTAAAGCTACATTTCACATTAGGAATTTAATACCCCCCACTGTAAATGTATTGAATTCTCAATAACCAGCCTCATTTATTATTTAAAATGCACACAGATTCTTAAATTCATCTTGGTAATTACTGGCATGTTTATTTAACACCGTAATGGCCTGCAATTTCAGTGGACAAATATAATACAGTTTGTGGGTTTATATGTACACTGACATATACCTATACACACAAACATATTTCTCTACTTTTCAGGTCTGTGCTATATTAGTTTTATTCAGTATGCCCATATGATTTTCAGAGGGATAACTTTTCAGAAAACAACAACAACTGGCATCTCTGGATTACAGAGATTATAGTTCATTAGGTTTCAAAGGACCAGAGATTTTCCCTATTTTAGGAGATGCGTAATACAAATATGGCTCTAAGTTATAAATTGCTAATCTTGGATCACATACTATCTAATTTTCATGAATGAATTGTGTCTGGAGTTGCAATACTTAGTTTTGTTCCCTTCAAACCAAGAAGAGGGTGGGGAAGGAGCAGAGGTGGGTTTCAGCAGGTTCTGACCAGTTCTGGAGAACCGGTAGTGGAAAGTTTGAGTAGTTCAGAGAACCGGTAAATACCACCACTGACTGGCCCCGCCCCCATCTATTCTCTGCCTCCTGAGTCCCAGCTGATTGGGAGGAAATGGGGATTTTGCAATATCCTTCCCCTGGAGTGGGGAGGGAATGGAGATTTTACGGTACCCTTCCCCTGCCACGCCCACCAAGCCATGCCCACCAAGCCATGCCATGCCACACCCACCAAGCCACGCCCACAGAACTGGTAGTAAAAAAAATTGAATCCCACCACTGGGAAGGAGATCAGGTGAAAAACAAATTTTCCAAAAAATGGGAGGAAAGAAAATTAAAGATTATTAACCCAGTTTAAAATTAAAGAAAATTTAAATTAAAGATGGTCTTTAGAAGTCAAATGAAAGCCACAATTTCTGTCTCATCCTCTTGTTAAAGATATTCTTTAAAGTGAAAAGTGATCCTGCACAAACACCTTTGTTTCTTTATTTAAAAGGCTTGTATGGTGCCGAGAGTTGGGTGGCTCACAACTCTAGGTACCTCGCAAACAATAACAAAAGGAAAGAAAACATAAAAGCAACATCCCAAACATCCACCAACTAATCCTTGCTCCCTAACTCATTAACAATTACAAATAGAATCACTGGGCTCTAGCCTCACCGTGTCTTAATGTGTGAGGGAAGAACCAACTTTGAAGGCCTTCCAGAAGGCATGGAGAGTGGGAGTTTGTCAGATCTCAGTGGGAGATATGGGAATGACCTTGGTAAATCAGGTAAAGGGATGCTGCCTAGGGAATGGTCCGATAAAAGAAAGCATAGTCTGCAGCTGCATAACATATGGAGCACGAAACTTAGGAGGGACCCTCCCTAAGTTATAGGACTGTAAAGATGATGGTGGGAGAATTGTCATTTTAGGCTTCCAAGATCCTTTTAATGTAACCACACAATAAAATAGAATTAGTTTATCTGGCTGTGGTTCCTGTCTGCTCTACCTGGTAAAGGTGATTTCATTTTTGCAAGTCTAAAAATACAATTCTCCCATCGTCACCAGGGGTGGTGTTCACTTACTTTCAGTGGTGGGTTGCCCGCGGTTCGGACCAGTTCGCAAGAACCGGTAGTAAAACCGGCAGAAGGCTCCGCCCACCGACCCCGACGTCATCAGAAGTGCGTGTGCATGGATAGACTTCCGGTGGCTCCGCAGACGTCGAGGACGGTCTCCATAGACCGCCAGCCACCCGATCTGTTAAAACCGCCCTGACAGCGCTAAACAGCTGTCCGGCGGTTTGAAAAAACTCTCCTTCGGGCAAAGAAAGAGAGGAGAGCCGGAGGGGGTGGGTAGAGCTCCCCGAAAGTCACTGGATTAATTCCAGGGACTCGGAGGGTGAGAGCTCCCCAGTTCACCCCTCCCATCGCTCCGGATCGCTGGTGCCTCTGTCTTCAGAGCAAGACGTCTGCGTCCAATTCTGCTGGCAAACAGTGAGTTTTAATGATTTTCAATAAGGCAGACAGAGCGGAAGCAAGAGTGCAAGCTTTTTAAGAGAAACAGAACTTAACTCCGTGAATACATTGTTGCAAACGGAGCTCTCTGGAGCTGGAGGCTGGGAGGAAGCCTTTGTTATGGGCGGAAGGGAAAGTGAAAGTTAAAAGGAAACTGCTTGTTAATAGCCCTCTGCCTGAAGAGAAAACTACTGGGTTTTGAGTATAGTTTGAAGAGAGGATTGTTTATTTTGGAAAAACTTTGGAATATACTTTCTAAGACTGTTTACAAGATTTTCTGGCTGTAAAAGGAAAACTTTTCTTTAAATAAAATGGCTGCTAAACAACTAAAGCCACCAACTTCTAAAGGGGGAGGAGGTTCCCCTGTAGTGACTCAAAAACAACAACTTCCGGCTGATACACAGTCACAAGACCTTAAAGAATTTATAATGGGTGCCCTGAATAATCAGACAGAAATGATGAAAGGATTTTCAGAGGAGTTAAAGAAACTTACAAGTGTGGTGGAGGAAAAACATGATGAAATAAGAGATGACATTGTTTATGCAGTTTCAGGATTGGCTACTCACATGTTAAAGATTGAGGAGAGAGTGCGGGAAATTGATGATGCTAACTTGGAGATTGCAACTAAACTGGGAGAGGTTATGATACAGACAGAGAAAGTGGATGACGAGATGGTTATGTTACAGTACAGGTCAATGGAATTTGCCCTGAGGCTGAGAGGTTTGAAAGAAAAGAGTGGTGAAAATTTAAAAGATGTTTGCTCCAATGCTTTAGCAGAGCTGATTCCAGAAAGGCCAGAAGATGTGGCAATTCAAATGGACAAAATTTACAGGGTCAATTCCTGGCTGGCAAAACAAAAGCAGTTACCAAGAGATGTGGTGATCTATTTTACAACAAGGAAAGTTAGAAATGACATTTTGCAAGTGTCTTATAGAAATAAGATTAAAGTGGAAGGACAAGAGCTGGTGGTCCTGAAAGAGCTTCCTCCTAAAATGTTAAGAGATAGAAAGCAGTTTGGCTTTTTGGTGAATGAACTAAGAAACCAGCAAATTCAGTACAGATGGGATGTCCCATTTGGGATAATAGTGCCATACGCTGGGCAAAGACATCGTTTAAACACAGTTGGAAAAGCAAAAGATTTTTATGCCAATGTTTTAAAGGCTGGAAGGCCACCCTCACCAGGGGGTGCTAGAAAGCAATTGGAAATTACTCAACAAGAGAAAGATGGAGGGCAACCACAAACCTATGCTCAAGTATTAGCTGGAGGAGCTATTCTGGAAGAAGATCCATTACTGACTGGGGGTCCACCACCAACCTTGGAGTCATTAACGATGATTCAGCTGCCAAAAGATCAACGACTGACAAGGGCTACCTATAAACAACATATGGCACAACAGCCTCAAGATCCAACTCAACAAGCCCAAAAAACGCAAGCAGTGGGAGGAGCTAGGCCGAAGTCTAAAATGGCGGAGGAGGTTCAGCTGATGCTCTCAAAGCTTGGAACGCCCAGAGATGGCAAATAAATTTCTATCTTGGAATGTTAACGGTTTAAATTCTCCACAAAAAAGAAAGAAAATATTTCATTATTTGAAGCAATTTCAGAACGATGTTATTTGTTTGCAAGAAACGCATATTAAATCTTCAGATCAAAAGTACTTGATAAATTCGAAATTAGGTACACATTTTGTGGCATCAGCACCAGAAAAGAAAAAAGGCCTAGTAATATATGTTAAAAGAGGCTTAGTGGCCAATTTAATTGAGGCTGATACTCAAGGTAGATATATCGCAATTGAATTAACAACACAGAGTGGGAAGCTGCTTGTAATCGGAGTATATGCACCTAATCAACAACAAGATAAATTTTACAAACTTTTAGATACCAAAATACTACAATGGGACTATAGATCCTTATTTTTAATGGGTGATTGGAATGGGGTATTAGATACCCAGAAAGATAAAAAAAGTCTTTCCAAGATCTCCATGCGTGCTAAGTTGCCTAAATCTTTTTTTGATATTTTGGAGGATATGGAGCTTAGAGACATTTGGAGAGAAAGGAACGTATTGGAGAGCGATTTTACTTTTTTCTCAGATAGGCACCAATCTTTTTCGAGGATTGATTTTATATTAACTACAAATGATCTTTTTTCTAGGGTGAAGAGTACGAAGATATGTCCAAGAACTTTAACTGATCATAGCCCGGTTTGGGTGGAACTAGAGCAGGAGAGAGGGGAAAGGAGGTCTTGGAGGCTAAATGAGAATTTATTCAGATATGAAGACAATTTGTGTGAGCTTAAAAAACAAATGAAAGAATTTTTTATTAATAATATGAACAAAGGAACTTCGATGGAGATGGTATGGGATGCGTGTAAGGCTTATATGAGAGGAACATTAATCTTTTTGAATAATAAACATAGATTAAAACAACAAAATAGACGGAAAGAGATAGAGGAGGAAATTAAAAAGAAAGAACAATTGCTTATAATTAATCCGGGAGATAAAAAGGCAAAAGATATGATTAATATTTTAAGAGAGCAATTTAATATGTTAATGGCGGGGCAAGTAGCAACTAGCATACAATATGCCAGACATAACACATTTTGTAATGCTAATAAACCTGGGAGATGGTTGGCTTACACGATGAGGAAAAAACAGAAATCACGTATTATAGATAAAATAGAATTTAGAGGTAAAGAGATTTATCAACAGAATTTAATAAAAAAGGCTTTTTTGGAGTTTTATACAAAATTATATGCTAAAGATGCAATTCAAGATGCTGATATTGATAGATATCTAAAGATGGAGATTCCTGAATTAACGTTGGAACAGAGAGATAGATTGAATCAGCCAATAACTTCTGAGGAAATTGTTGGAGCAATTAAACAATTAAAAATAGGTAAGGCTCCGGGAACAGATGGACTAACAGCTGTCTATTATAAACAGTTACAATCCGAAATGTTAGAACCACTAAAAATTTTATTTAATAAAATACAATTAGGAGGAGGAGTACCACCTTCTTGGAAAACAGCCTTTGTTTCACTAATTCCAAAGGAGGACCGAAATTCCATTAAACCGGAGAATTTCAGGCCAATTTCACTTTTGAATACTGATTATAAGATTTTTGCTAAAATATTAGCTAATAGACTAATGCCAGTTATGCAACAAATAATTCACAATGATCAATCAGGGTTTATAAAAGGTAGACAAATGAGATATAATGTCAGACAAGTTGTAAACTTATTGGAATATTTGGAAAAAAATAATCAAGTCCCTGCAGTGTTTATATTCTTGGATGCAGAGAAGGCATTTGATCGTTTGAACTGGCAATTTTTGTTTAAAATAATAGAGAAAATGCACTTTGGGGAATATTTTACACAATCAATTAGAGCGATATACCAGCAGCAATCAGCACAAATCATAGTTAATGGAGGTTTAACAGAGGCTTTTAAAATTGAGAAAGGAACAAGACAGGGGTGTCCTCTGTCCCCACTATTATTTATTTTGACTTTGGAGGTATTACTGAATAAGATACGTGATTCACAAAAATTGAAGGGTATTGTAATTAGACAACAAGATTACAGATTAAGAGCCTTTGCAGATGATTTGGTTATTACCTTATCTCAACCTATAGAGTCGGCTCCATACATATTGGATATAATTAATCAATATGGGAAAGTATCAGGATTTAAAGTTAATTCACATAAGACAAAGATGATAGTTAAAAATATGACTACATTTGAAAGAGACAAATTAGCAAGATTAACAGATTTTGAAATAGTTAAAAAGGTTAAATATCTAGGGGTATATATAGCAGCTTCAAATACAAAATTATACAAAAATAATTACGAGGTACTTTGGCAGAAGGTACAGAAGGATATGGAAAATTGGAAAAAATTACAGTTGTCTTTATTGGGAAGAATTGCAGCAATTAAAATGAATGTTTTACCTAGATTTTTATTTCTGTTCCAAATGATACCTGTGCTTAAGAAAGATGAAAATCTGAGAGAATGGCAGAAAGGTGTTAATACTTTTATTTGGGCTGGGAAAAAACCCAGAATAAAAATGAAAATTATACAAGATACACGTGAAAGAGGGGGTCTCAAAATGCCTAATTTAAGATTATATTATGAAGCAGCGGTTTTATCACAAATCAGTGATTGGTTTAATTTAACTGAGGGGAGAATTTTGAATTTAGAAGGTTATGATTTGTTATATGGATGGCATGCCTATTTGCTATATGACAAAAAAGTGGATAAAGTATTTAAGGTTCATATATTAAGAAATGCTTTGTTAAGGGTTTGGAAAAAATATCAATATAAGTTAAATTATAAGATACCTTTATGGGCAAATCCTAGACATGCAATAGAAAATATAAGTATAGAACAAAAACAGGAGGTGATTACTTATAAAGAGCTTCTTATTATGGAAAGGGGGTTAATGTATTTGAAATCTTTAGATATACTGAGAGAAGAAGGTATAATTTATACATGGTTTCAGTATGGTCAACTTCAAGCTAGATGGAAGGAAGATCAAAAAATTGGCTTTGTGCAAAATGAGGAGAATTTGGTAAAACAAATTAGAGATCAAAAACAAATGCATATTAAAAGGTTGTATAATGCTTTATTGGAAATAGATTCTGAGACGGAATTGGTTAAAGACTGTATGATTAAATGGGCACAAAATTTTCAAGAGCCAGTAATGATGGAAACTTGGGAAAAGATTTGGATTAGAAATGTGAAATTTACACAAGCACAAAATTTAAGAGAAAATTTTTATAAAATGTTTTATAGATGGCATTTAGATCCTAAAAAATTATCATGTATGTATTCTAATGTGCAAGCTAAATGTTGGAGATGTGACTGTGATGATGCAACTTATTATCATATATGGTGGACCTGTAGAAAAATCAAAGCATTTTGGATAAAGATTTGGTGGGTGATGCAGAATATTCTTAAAAAGAGACTGAAATTTACTCCACAGTTGTTCTTACTGGGTATAACTACGGACTGTACAGTTGCAGAGACTAAATTGATTTTGAACTTGATAACAGCAGCAAGATTGTTGGTAGCACAATACTGGAAGAAGGACTTTTTGCCTACTATTGATGACTGGATATTGAAAGTAACTAATTTAGCTGAAATGGCTAAAATCTCAGCATATCTGAAGGATCACACACAAGAAAGGTACATACAGGACTGGAGAAGATGGATTGATTATATACAAAATAAGTATCAGACCAAAAAATATCAAATAGCTTATGAATGATTTTTTTTATTTGTATAAGCGTTATATAAGTGACATTAGAAGTATTATGTTTAAGAAATAGGATTTTATATATGGGGGGTTAAGAATTTTTTTTTATAGGGATGTTAGTTTAATGATTGGTTATGCAATTTAGATTATTGTTAAAGATCAATAGAAATACCTTGTGTTCTGCTCTGGGAAGTCGGGGAGGGGGAGGGGGGGTTGGGGGGGGTTGGGGGGGTTGTGGGGAAAATATGTTTGTTTTTAAAACTTTTTCAATAAAAAAAAAAAAAAGAAGTGCGTGTGCATGCGCGAGTGAAGCAAACTGGTAGTAAAGATAAATAGAACCCACCCCTGCTTACTACTGGTTCACATATGTGAGTGTGCGCGCCCTGTCCACGCATGTGCCCAGCCTTCCATGCATGCACTTTGCTGGCACCCGCACCTTCCACGCATGCACACGGCCTCAACAATATACCTAAATAGGATGGCATAGAGCTGGGGCGGGTGAGCGGGTGATTTCCATTACCGATTTGGGTGAACCGGTCCAAACTGGCTGAATACCATCTCTGATCATCACCTTTACAGGCTGGTAACTTAGGGAGAGTCCATCCTAAACCTTTTGTTCCATCTACTATGCAACTGAGGCAGTGGTGGGTTGCCCCCGGTTCGCACCGGTTCTATAGAACCGGTAGTAAAACCGGCAGGAGGCTCCACCCACTGACCCCGACCTCATCAAAACACTTCTGCGCATGTGGCCCGGTTGCAAACCAGTAGTAAAGATAAGTAGAACCCACCCCTGATGTGTACAAAAGGAGGTGGTAGTGGAGGAAATAAATTTCATTTCAAACAGGTGGTTTTCTCGTTTCTCCTTGTTGATGTTGTTCTGTTTACTATTTCTTCTTTTAATCCCTAGGAAAAGTAATTATGGTTATATGGAATTGGGAAATTTTAGAATCAATCTTGCATAGATCTAACTTACCTAGATGTAGATGTAATCATGTTTCTGTGTATGTGTGTATGTGTATGTATGAGATATATGTGTACAGTATATGATATATGTTTATTCACACTTTCAGAGACCCATGGAACAGAAAGGAATTTATTTTTTTAAAAAAATGCCTATTTATTTCTGGGAATAGTGTGGATACAAACCTACAGTGATTTTTGAAGTTCTTTAAACAGGTTCTGAAGTTATTTTTGTTAGCACTGCTCGTGTTTGCTGCCTTAGCTTTTTATTCAGTATGGATTTTATTTAAATCTTGAATAAGTTCTTTTTTTTCCTGGCGTTTTACAGATCGCTTATATTTTATATGAAGATATGGAAAATTAATAACTGCGATACTCTTTATATATGATTTGATAATTCATTTCTATTTCATTTCTATTTCTAACAAGCCGGAAACAAAAACAAAGGCAGCCCATTGCAAATATAAATGAGAAATGTACCAAGGGATTTCCCCCCTCCCCATCTCTCTTTCCCCCTGTCCTTTGCCCACTTGACATGGGAGTAGATCAGGGCCATTAAATGCACTATAGACATTTTTACAGCAAAGCCATTTTCCTCCTATATCATTAGAAACACCAAAGGTCACTTGCATTAATAGGGACTCTTATTATAGTTCTGAACAATGAATCTTCCCCTCTATTGGGTTCAAGAGAGTCATGCTTGCAAAGGCTAATCAAAGGATCCGTGCTTTCCCACATAATGGATAAACAGAACTCAGGTAGGAAAGTTCAGTAGAGAAAAGACTTCAAAGCGAGTCTATTTCTTTGCCTGGCTTTGCACAAGGGATTTTCAGAAAGAGCCAGAGTTGTTTTGTTCTGTTCCTTTCTAATGTAGTCTTTCAAATGATCACCATTACTAGAAAAGCCACACTTGAGAGCTTTGGTCGCTTTTGAAAGCATAAATGCTTCTATGGCTCTGTGGATGTCGGGAATTTTAAAGGTGCAGCCTGACTTCATTGAGAGGTGATCTTAACTTTCTTGTAGAAAAGATCTTGGAGCCAGTAGCTATTTTGTCCACACATTTTACAGTATTGTTTTGGAACACGTAAACTGGGTTCAAGAGAGTCAAGCCTGCAAAGAATCCGTGGACCAATTCTTCAATACAGCTCATCTGTCTGGAACCCGCACTGCATATCGGACATTAATACAATTGAGCGAGTCCAGAGGTATTTCCTGAGAAGAGTCCTCCACTCCTCTGCTCACAACAGAATACCTTATGCCACCAGGCTTGAAATTTTAGGCTTAGATAACTTAGAACTACGCTGCCTTCGGTCTGACTTAAGCGTAGTACACAAAATTATCTGCTACAACGTCCTACCTGTCAATGAATACTTCAGCTTTAACCACAAGAATACATGAGCAAACAATAGATACAAACTTAAAGTAAACCGCTTCAAACTCGATTGTAGAAAATACGACTTCAGCAACAGAGTGGTCAATGCCTGGAATGCACTACCTGACTCTGTGGTTTCATCCCCAAACCCCCATAACTTTAACCTTAGACTGTCTACTGTTGACCTCACCCCATTCCTAAGAGTGGGGCCTGTAAGGGGCGTGCATAAGCGCACCAACGTGCCTACCGTCCCTGTCCTACTGTCCCCTTTTATTCGTATCCATTTCCTGTATTCATAATCATGTTTATACTTATATCTGCTATCTTATACATGCTTGACAAAATAAATAAATAAATAAAATGAAAATAAATAAATGATGGATAAACAGAGGATAATCAGATTGACATCTGGGCCCGAAAAAAGTTGCTCGCCCTATCAGAAATCCATTGTGCTGAATTCACGATTTACTACTCACCATCAACTTCCTATTTGCTATTCATCATTCCTCTGTGTGTAACACTTCTCAAAAGTTTTCAGGAGTAAGGAGCTGTGGTGGTGAAGTGATTAGAATGCAGTATTGCCGGCTTACTCTGCCCACTGCCAGGAGTTCAAGCCTGACGGGCTTAAGGTTGACTCAGCCTTCCATCCTTCCGAGGTCGGTAAAAGCAGGACCCAGATTATTGGGGGCAATATGCTGACTCTGTAAACCACTTAGAGAGGGCTGTAAAGCACTGTAAAGCAGTATGTAAGTCTAAGTGCTATTGCTGTATTCTGTACAATGTGGACTATAGACTACTATGCTCTCCCATTGGATAATTCCCCTGTGCCTGCCTGGTTTTCTACTTCAGGAAAGCAATGGCCAAATGTTAAAGTAAACAAACAAGCTCAGAAATGCATTTTAAATTTTTCCAGTAACTCAAGGTAGGAATGTAGTAATTCTTTTAAGAATTATGCTGGGTTTCAAACTTGCAACCTTCTACATATTAGGCAAAGGTTGTAGCTATTTCAGTTCTGCTGATAAAGTGAGGCATAGATGTTATTACAGGGCATAGTAAATATATTGTCAGGCATATGACATTTGGTTTTAAATGCGTAAATGCATTGGTTGGGAAATGATTTTTTTGTATTACTGTTTACTACCATTGTGTTTACAAATTGTTGCTAACTGTGATAGTCACTAAATGAATGTTTATATTGACATTGCATGCCTGTATGAAATGAATGGAGTTTGCTTTATAATGGTACAAAATTGTGCTGTCGTTTTGTTGAGAGCCTGCTATCCTGCAGACAACCCTGAGAGATGAGTTTACACAATACTCTTAATCAGACAAGGTGAAGACCTTGCAGCTGCCTTTCCCCCACATGCTCAGGCTGACCATTTTTAATCTTGGTTAGTTAAACCCAGCCTTTTTCATGAATTTATGTTTCCATACATTGAGTAAAATACCTTGAGTAAAAAAGATGTGGAGACTCTAGAAAGAGTGCAAAGAAGAGCAACAAAGATGATTAGGGGATTGGAGGCTAAAACATATGAAGAATGGTTGTAGGAACTGGGTATCTCTAGTTTAATGAAAAGAAGGAGTAGGGGAGACATGATAGCAGTGTTCCAATATCTCAGGGGCTGCCACAAAGAAGAGGGAGTCAAGCTATTCTCCAAAGCACCTGAGGGCAGGACAAGAAGCAATGGGTGGAAACTAATCAAGGAGAGAAGCAACTTAGAATTAAGGAGAAATTTCCTGACAGTTAGAACAATTAATCAGTGGAACAACTTGCCTGCAGAAGTTGTGAATGCTCCAATACTGGAAATTTTAAAGAAGATGTTGGATAAACATTTGTCTGAAGTGGTGTAGGGTTTCCTGCCTAAGCAGGGATTGGACTAGAAGACCTCCAAGGTCCCTTCCAACTCTGTTATTCTAAAATCAGAAAACAAGGCAATTCAAGCATTTAGTTTTCAAATCCAAACTAACAATTGCATGCCATTTGGTCCCAAGTCAGATATGAAATTAATTCATTATTGAATAGATAATACATTCTGGCATAGGGCAGCAAGCTTCTTCCAATGACTCCTATCCATGGCAGCATCTTCAACATCTTTCTATTTGTTGTCCACTGTTCATAAGTCATCTTTTAACATCTGATGCCAAATTTTGTATGGTCTACCCCACCTTTGGTTTACCTTTGGCCACTCCAATCGTATAGTGTTTTGGGGGTATTGATGTTCCAGCAAGTGAAGAATATGGCTGTCTAAATACATTCAACATTCTGTCACAATAGCCTGCAAATTCCTAGATCCACTACACCATAAAATTTCATTGTTAGTGACATGATCGTGCCAAGTGACACTTGCTGCCCTATGAGCTTTGCGTGAAAGGAAGCAGTGATGATGATAATAATGATCATGCAGAGAAGAGCAACAAGAATGATTAGGAGGAGGGTGGCTGTTAAGGATATTGTTGTGTTAACCAACCAGCAGAGCAAGTGCACAGAGAAACGGTACTGAGAGCAATGAATACAATACATACAAACTGGTTTAACAAAACTTTTACTTTGTAGTGAAAAACAATTGCATAGTCTTTTAGTCAATCCAAGTCTTTAGCCATTCAAATCAGTCTGAAGTTACAGATATCTTCTTACCATACAAACAGCAGTAGGTAATAAACAGCAATTCAACACTGGTAACAAATCCATCCACTTCTTCACACATGACAGTAACAGTTCCAACCAGCAAGTCAAGCAATTCTGACCAACAATGACTGTAGCTCGGCTCTCTCCTTATATACAGTTTACACTAGTAATTATCCACTCGAGATAAGTGAAGTCAGCAGTGCAATGACTTAACAGTACAATTAGGATAATTGCAGTCAGCAGTCAGTCAGCAGTCAGTTACAATGACTCATCAGTACAATTACTCAACATTACATCTTAAAGTTACAGAATACATTTAAAGTTATAGAACACATAAATTTTGATGGAAAACCACAAAGGGTGATGAAGATGAATTGGGAAAAAGAACTTAATATTAAAATATCAGATTTAGATTGGAACGTGAATTGGAAGAGTAGAATTATGAAGACTTTATCTGTAAGGATTAAAGAGCATAATTATAAGGTTGTTTGGAAATGGTATTTGACTCCATTAAGATTGTCATTGATGGATAAAAAAATTAGTAAACAATGTTGGAGATGTGATATGGAATTAGGGACTTATGAACATATGTGGTACAAATGTGATAAAGTTAAAAAGTTTTGGCAACAATTGGAGGAAATGATATTTGAAATGATGGGGAAAGCAATAATATTGAGACCAGAAACTATATTACTGTTGATAATTAAGGAAATAGAACCAACAAAATATGAGAAAGAATTGATTAGAATTATGATTATAATGGATAGAATTATAATAGCCAGATATTGGAAGTTAGATGTGAATTTTAGAATAGAAGAATGGTATTGTGAAATGTGGAAATTAGCTTTAAACGATAAAATGACATGTGATATTAAAATTAGAAATGGTGACTATAAAGAAGATATTTTCTGGAAAATTTGGAAACCATTTGTGGACTATGTGCTGGGAAAATTGGATGCTTCGGTACCTGTACCCCGAGAACGTGGATTTTGGCGATCATGAGGATATATCCGAAGAACCAAATCTTCCTTTCTTATGTATAGCACAGGGTGAAATATTGTATATGTTGTTTGTAATGTTAGTAATTTAAAATATAAAATGTTTAAAAAAAAATAAAAAAAAAGAACACATATATTGCCTGGACAACTTGTTAGGCTTACACCATATCCTAACAGTGGCTAAAAGCTACGAAGAACAGTTTCAGGAATTGGGTATGTCTAGTCTCTAATGAAAAGAAGGACTAGGGGAGACATGATAGCAGTGTTCCAGTATTTGAGGAGCTGTTACAAAGAGGAGGGGATCAAGCTATTTCCCAAAGCACCAAAAGGCAAGACAAGAAACAATGGATGGAAACTAACCGAGGAGAAAGCAACCTAGAAGTAAAGAGAAATTTCCTAACGGTGAGAGCAATCAACCAGTGGAATAGCTTGCCTTCAGAAGTTGTGGGTACTCCATCACTAGAGGTTTCCAAAAAGAGACTGGACAACCATTTGCCTGAAATGGTATCGTGTTTCATGCTTGAGAAGAGGGTTGGACTAGAAGACCTCCAAGCTTCCTTCCAATTATTATTTTATGTTTTATGTACTATGATGAATATATTCTGGGCTACTGAAGACGAGTAGCAGACATGCCCAGAAGCATTCACGGGAGCAAAGAAAGAGTAGAAGAGAGAAAGTGTTCAAAGAGGAGCCGGATACTATTTGGCACAGGGTAGACCAGGAAACAGCCATCTGTGGAAGCATATTTTCAAAGCTGGCCAAGTGTCTACCAGTCAGAAATGTGGGATACGTTATGTACTCACAGGTGCTATTTGTACACTCTTGCACTGTTACTACTCTACAATACTACTCAGACTTTCTCTGTGGGCTGATAAAAGGCAG
This sequence comes from Pituophis catenifer annectens, assembly GCF_029215685.1. Taxonomy (NCBI): domain Eukaryota; kingdom Metazoa; phylum Chordata; class Lepidosauria; order Squamata; family Colubridae; genus Pituophis; species Pituophis catenifer. The sequence goes on from NW_027256882.1 coordinate 46,366,333, forward strand.
CAAAACCCTGTGTGCCTATCACACAATTACCATGGTTCCATTTCTTTCTTCGCTCCCTAGGAGAACAAAACCCACCATGTTCTCAGTTTTATCAGGAACCTTCAGCCAGGATCAGCTTCCTCTGGCTGAATGTTTCCTGTCTTGGCCATGAAAACAAGTGTGCATCATTTGTGGTCTAATGAAGCCAGATGCTGGCTGTATGTTGGGGGCTCAGCAGGTGCTTCAGAATTGGTGTGCAGTCCCAGGCAGGCAGCCAAGACAAAAGATTTATTGTTCTCCTGGGACAGGCTGCATTTGGAGAAATTTGCTTCAACTCGGAGATCTCTCAGACTTCAACAGTGTTCACTGGCAGGATTTCCTAATTTGGGTACTTATGCTGCAGTAAGTACTGTACAAGGAAGCTTGGAGAGTCATTTTAATTTACCAGAACGCTCTCGGGTACTATGACACGAGCATTGTTGGAGCATGTTAAAAGGTAGGGACTTGAGGGCAGGAGTCAGGCCAGGCTGCTACGTACATAAAGTCAGAGTGTGGGGCAAGCTGCATGATAAAATTAGACTTGGAAGGGAATTCTTGTGTTATATTCATTCATTCATTCATTCATTCATTCATTCATTCATTCATTCATTCATTCATTCATTCATATCCCACTGCAATCTCAAAGGATTCTACTTCATAGCTCCAGAGCTCTTTCTGGCATTTTCCAGGATACAAATGTAGAAACTCATTGCCAGAGCACTGAGTTGCTCGACAGTAAGATGGAAGGCATATACATTTAATAAACAAAATAGAAGATAGATAGATAGATAGATAGATAGATAGATAGATAGATAGATAGATAGATGACAGAATCACTTTTCTCAACATCTAAGTCTGTGAGAAAGTATGTGGGGATTGCAAAAGTGCTACAGAATCCATATTCATTTCTATCTAACCAATCCAATTCCAGATTTACATTAAAAAAGGCTGAAATTGGATTAGTTAGATCACGGGTGTCAAACTCGATTGTGTCATGTGACGTATCATGACATATATTGTGGCTTTTTTTTTTTTTTTTGCCTTTGCGGAGCTGGGGAAGGTCTGGCCTGCACGGCCACCAGTTTGCCATTCCTTCGATGGAACAATAGTAGATTGGCTTGAAACCAGTGGTGGGATTCAGCCAGTTCGCACCACTTCGGGAGAACCAGTTGTTAACTTTCTGAGCAGTTTGGCAAATTGGTTGTTGGAAGAAATCATTAGGGCAGAGAACTGGTTGTTAACTTACTTGAATCCCACCACTGCTTGAAACTGTTTTTCTATATGAGAACTTTTCACTGTCAGGGTTGAACTCCCCTTTTACTTGGCTAGTCCATTCACTTGCAACAAAATTTGATCTTTAGTGGAGTTGTAGGATTCTTCCAGGAGACTAGTAGAAGAACTGAGTTCTTGACTTGAGAGGCCTGAAATACGTGATGCAACAGTAGTGAATGATTTTCCAGAAAGACTGATCAATAGGACAATTAATCACAGGAAATAGGAGTGGCCATAGAACTGAACTGTGAATAGGATGGAACTGTGAATGCTGGGCCTCCAGGCACGAGCTCCTTAAAGTAAGCATCTTGCTTTCTGGAGTTTTTGTCCTGCTGTTTGTGTTGACATGAGATTCAATTGCCAAAAGCCAGTGTGATGTTGTGGTTGTTAAGGGGTTAAGAGAAGGATCCAGAAAGTCCAGCTATGTCTTTGGGGCAGTTTTTAATTTGTCTCTCCAAACTTCCTTTTTTTCCCCCTTTTGCTTTTGTCAGAAAAAAAAAAATGGAAGAAAGCGTCCTTGAACTCCTGGAGCAAAATGAAATTATCAGCTTCCCTTATCTGGTGGCTTCTCTATTGACACAAAAAATATCAACTGGAGTTCCTGAACCTGACAGCCAGCCACATAATATATTGGGCAGGGGTGTGTTCTACTTACCTTTACTACCGGTTTGCAATGGGAGCACGCGTGCAAAGAAGCTTCTGCACATATGCAGATTGTCAATTATGATGTCCTTGGGTGGGTGGGAGGTGGGCGGAGCCTCCCACAACTTTTACTACCAGTTCGCAAGAACCTGACAGAACCAGGAGCAACCCACCACTGATCTTGGGCCAGTTCCAACCATGAGCTTGTTTTAGGAGCAAATTATGGCCACCTTGAGTCAGATCCATTTGCTAGACTGGTTTAGTGACAGACAAAAAGTTTGTGTGTGCACGTATGGTGGTGTAACATCTTCAGAACGAGAGCTGGGGAACAATTAAAAGTTAAGAAGACCAGTAATAACAATGAGTTAATTGTTCTGGATCTCGTGTCCTAATTTATAAAGTAGAATTACATTTCCTCTTATTTAATGCCAAGAAATTCAGCAGCATATTTGTAATTAGGAATTCTATCCACTTTTTCACTTAATCCTTTTACCCCTGTTGTCACATTAATGGCTATATAATATCAGGCAATGTTCTCTAGTCATTAACTGCTAGAATAATAGTCCTGCAAATCACCATTGACAAGCATGCTACAAATTTTGAGATGGCTCCCTGGAAAAAGAAGGAGCCAAAATTAAATGTACAATTTCAAGAGACAATTGAAATATATTTTTTTTTCATATGACCTGCAAATGAAAATGTGTTTCTAGGAAACATGTTGCTTCTGATTTCAGGTAAACAACTAACTACCTTCTTTAAAGTATTATGGGACTGCTAGTTCCCCCTTAATTGAAAGGGGGTTCAAAGTGGTTTGTGCTTCGAAACATTTCCTGTCAATATTGTTTCCCAAGAAATTTATCAGGAGCAAAAGATAAAAGTAAGATAGAACTTTTGGGGCTTATTGTTTGTTTGTTTGTTTGTTTGTTTATTCAAGCATGTATAAGATAACAGATATAAGTATAAACATGATAATGAGTACGTGAGATGGATACGAATAAATGGAGACATTAGGGATGGTAGCAGAGGTGGGTTTCAGCAGGTTCTGACCAGTTCTGGAGAACCGGTAGCGGAGATTTTGAGTAGTTCGGAGAACCGGTAGTAAAAATTCTGACTGGCCCCGCCCCCATCTATTCTCTGCCTCCCAAGTCCCAGCTGATGGGGAGGAAATGGGGATTTTGCAGTATCCTTCCCCTGCCATGCCCACCAAGCCACGCCTACAGAACCGTTAGTAAAAAAATTGAAACCCACCACTGGATGGTAGGCATGTTGGTGTGTTTATGCATGCCCCTTACAGACCTCTTAGGAATGGGGTGAGGTCAGCAGTAGACAGTCTAAGGTTAAAGTTTTGGAGGTTTGGGGATGAAACCACAGAGTCAGGTAGTGCATTCCAGGCACTGACCACTCTGTTGCTGAAGTCGTATTTTCTGCAATCGAGTTTAGAGTGGTTTACCTTAATTTTGTATCTATTGTGTGCTCGTGTATTGTTGTGGTTGAAGCTGAAGTAGTAATCGACAGTTAGGACATTGTAGCGGATAATTTTATGTACTATGCTTAGGTTAGTCCGAAGGCAGCATAGTTCTAAGTTGTCTAAGCCCAAAATTTCAAGCCTGGTGGCATAAGGTATTCTGTTGCAAGCAGAGGAGTGGAGGACTCTTCTTGTGAAATATCTCTGGACTTATCAGTAGCACTTAGACTTATATACTTCATAGTGCTTTACAGCCCTCTCTAAGCAGTTGACAAAGTCAGCATATTGCCCCCAACAATCTAGGTCCTCAATTTACTGATCTTGGAAGGATGGAAGGCTGAGTCAACCTTGAGTCAGTGAGAATTGAACTCCTGGCAGTGGGCAGAGTAAGCCTGCAATACTGCATTTTAACCGCTGCACCACCACAACTGCTTAGTACTGAAAACTTTTGACAAGTGTTGTACACAGAAGAATGATGAAAAGCAAATGGAAAGTTGATGATGAACAGTAAATTGTGAATTGAGCACAGTGGATTGTACAGTATATAGTAATGCCTCAAACAATCTGGGTCCTCATTTTGCCAACCTTGGAAGGATGGAAGACTGAGTCAACCTTAAGACTTTCATCAAAGTGTCTCTGTCTGGGCAGGATGGTCCTAAGCATGCTGAAATCCAAGCCAGCACACAGTAAATACTGTACAAGACAAGAGCAAGTTAGGAGTGAGTGCAGATACGACCTACAATTAAGATGATGATAACTAAGAACTTCAGTTACAGACTTCATTTGAGAGACTCCATTTGCATGCAATTCAATCCATCGAAGATTCCTGCTCCAAGAATCTCCCAAGTCTCTGTGAAGTAAATCAGTACATTCCCAGATCTGATACTCACTCAAATCTCCTTCATTCCTCTATTGCATATTGAGCCCTTGCAGTTCCTATCTATATAGTTTATAGAACTTTTTCTCCGGGTGAAAGAGAGAAACATTCTAGCCCAGGGGTGTCAAACTTCATTTCATTGAGGGCTGCATCAGGGTTGTGTTTGACCTCGGGGGGGGGGGGGGGCAAGGGGGCGTGGCCAGGGGGGCACAGCCAGCTCCATGTCACTCACTGAGGCTCAGTTTTCGACCACGATGGGCTCCGTTTTCGGCTGTGGCGGCCTCTTGCAGCCCTCTGCCAGTGAAAAGGGAGCTTGGGAGGGCCGCGAGCAATATCCCTAAAAGGAAGGGATTGTGAGAACTGCAGTCCAAAATATCTGATTGGCACGAGGTTAAAAGCTAGACTAAAGAAGGTTTGACTATTATGAACCAGGATAACAACCGGCATTAAAATAAATACTGACTGAGTGGCTGTGGCTCCCGGCATCCCGATATAGTCAGTTGACTCCATCACTGACTATTGGGGGTGAGTCTTTGGCCCCCACAGAAAGGGCTCGCAATTTGGGAGTCCTCCTGGATAGGCAGCTGTCCTTGGAGGAACATCTGACGGCTTAACCAGGGGGACCTTTTGTCAGGTTCGCCTGATTCGCCAGTTGCGGCCCTTTCTTGATCGGGATTCCCTGTGCACAGTCACTCACGCCCTCGTCACCTCTTGCCTTGACTACTGCAACGCTCTCTACATGGGGCTCCCCTTGAAGAGCACCCGGAGGCTCCAACTGGTCCAGAACGCAGCAGTGCGGGTAGTGACGGGAGCAGCATGGCGCTCCCATGTAACACCGCTCCTGCGCGAGGTGCACTGGCTCCCGGTGGTCTTCCGCTTCAAGGTGTTGCTCATCACCTTTAAAGTGCTCCATGGAATAGGGCCTAGCTATCTTCGAGACCGCCTGCTGCTACTGACGACCTCCCATCGACCCGTGCGCTCCCACAGAGAGGGCCTCCTCAGGGTGCCATCAGCCAAACAATGTAGGCTGGTGATCCCCAGGGGGAGGGCCTTCTCTGTGGGGGCACCTACCCTCTGGAATCAGTTGCCCCCAGAGATAAGGAGAATCCAAGACCTCCGCTGTGCCTTCCGCTGTGCCCTTAAAACCCACTTTTTCCAGCAAGCCGGGCTGGCTTAAAAAGAAATTTTTAAATGTTTTAATTGGTTTGTGATTTTTAATTTTTGGGCCAAATTTATATATATTTTAATTGTTTTTAATATTTGTATTTCATGTTCTTAATTCTGGCTGTACACCGCCCTGAGTCCTCAGGGAGAAGGGCGGTATATAAATTGGAAATAAAATAAAATAAAATAAATAATACAGGGGAAATATATAAATTATATATTTACTCAAACTAACACTAATTTAAAAAATGAGTGTTAGTTTGTTGCTTTCTTAAAAGTGAGGTATATTTTTGATGCCTGTTAGAGATGTGGGTTTTAGGTTGCTGGATCTGCATCTGAGTTTCTTGAAAGAAAATTAGCCTTGTGCCTCTATGATTGAAGATAAACAGCTGCATGCTAGTTGCAAAACTTCATCTCTGTTGGAATATTTCAAATGATCTACGAGAAAAGTATATTTCCAAATGATGGGTGAAAATCTTGATTGCCACCACTGAGTTTCCTGCCTGGGATTTTGTGCAAACTACCCAAACTAATTAAGGAAAATTATCCTAATTTGTTTATTATGTTAATGATTGGAATTAATTTATAGCAATTTACTATGTATTACCAAAGATTTATTATGTTTTCCACCAAATGACTTAAGAGCTATAAATCCCATGGTTAAATGTAATTAGTGGAGACATATTTATCGAGGGGGATAATTACATCTGATAAAAGTTTTTCAGTTAGGCTTAATTAAAACAGATTATTCCCTCATAAATGAAAAGTAAATATGATAATTACTAGTTTGAGTTCTATCTCTTAGAAAAATAATAATAATAATTAAAAGAAATATCACAGCACTTTAATTTTCTAAAAGGATGGGAAGGTAAACTATATAATTGATTACTTCCCAATAAATGATGATTAATAATCCCTGAGAAAGAAACATTTTTTACTGGTGTAAACATTTTGCTACTTAATGACTAAAGGGCAGACATTGTTCAGGAAAACTGTAAAGCATTAGCTCATTATTTTTTTTTTTAATAAAGTGGACTCTAGCTGTTTTGAAATGTAATGAAAAATGTGTGGAACATATTATGCGTCCTTCCAGTAACACAGACACACAATTTAGCAAGCAAAGGAAAAGTGAGTGAGCAAGAGATTTTAAACACAATCCAAATAATTGCGCCGAGAATAATATTGGCTCATCTCTGTTAGGAAGGAAGCACATTTACAACTCAGTCTCTGTCTTTCTGATGCCAATAAAATGTGCTTTAATGCTGATTGGTGAAAATGGAAAGATTAAGATACAAATCTGAGTTTTCATCACTTATTTATTCCATTTCTGCAAAGCACTTTAATCCTGGGCCTGCTTCTTGCAAATCACTTTGTAAATAGAGCAGGGGTGGGCAAATGAATGCCATTATTATTTTTTTTAAAGTACCAGTATATTTGTATATTAATGCATCGGATTAAAAATTGCAATTAAAATATGCTCAGAGAGGTCAACTGAAGCTAGGATCATATGGATATTTGAGGGTGAAGCTATATCAAGCCTGATAGTGATAAGAACGTACAGGACTTTCTTGTACTCTATAGATGCTTTATTTATAGATACTTATTGTATATATAAACTTTTTTCTACACATGCATGCAATTATTTCTTTTGATCTTTGTCCAAAACCAATTTTTAATGGTTAATACACCCAAATGATCACCAAGATTAACAATAGACCAACAATCAAGAAGTAAACAATACCCCAGTTCTCCTCTCCTCTGGGGTATTGTTTACTTTTTTATTGTTGGTCTATGGTAAACCTTGGTGTTCATTTGGGTGTTGATTGCTGGTTGAAGGGATATTTTAATCTTTTGTTTCCCTTTTGGCTTTTGGATTGTGTTGCGTCCTCAAGCCACACTGTTGCTAGGCACAATACAGAAGCGTCTCCCATTGGTTAAGATGAGACAGCTCAGCCGGCGGGAGAATAAACGTCCGCCATTTGTTAAACCATTTGACAGTTGCTATATAAATAGAGGCTTGACAGAAAGTTGTTCTTGCCGGTTCCGCATTACTTGTTGAATGCTAGCTGTTACTCTATTAAAAGGAATTTACTTTCAACCCCTCGCCTCTTTCTAGCCACCCTTGTTCTCCCGAACAAAACAGATTGTCACTTTTGCATGGTACAGAATGTAGACAATTAACATTAGACCAACAATCAAGAAGTAAACAACACCCCAATCAAGGAACTATCAACTCAGACAAACATGCTAAGAGCAAACAACAGCCTAATTAAGGAACTCTAATCACCACTCCCTTCTAAAAATGATAATGTTACCTAGTTTGGTAATAAAACATCTGCAAGAAAACAATCAAACTTAGAGAGCACCAAGGACCCCACAGTTCAACCCTCAGCAACAAATATTCTCTTCTATCAATAAGTTATTAACAATTCAGAAATTTATTTGGCTTATTCTTTTTTTTTAAAGTTTTTTTTATTTTCTTTTAATACAAACATTTCCTCTTTCATTAAACAGTGTGTTGTCTGAGTACAATTTTTTTTGTGTGTCATAACAATTAAAATTTACCACAATTTTCATTATTTATATCTATTCTTATATTACTAGTAATACTTTACATACTGTACCTACTATTGTAACATTTCTCTTCTTAACCTATTTGACTTTATAATACATTGCTTTCATATTTATTCTCTAACCATTGATAAAATAACTCCTGTATATTATAATAATCAGATTCTTCCTTTCCTTTAATTGCAAGTGTCAATCTATTCATTTCTGCACATTCTAATATTTTCTTAATCACATTTTCATCTGTAGGGATCTCTTCACTTTTTCAATTTTGTGCAAATACAATTCTAGCTGTAGTTACTACACGAATAATCAAGTATACATTTTCTTTACTATAGGTTTCTGGTAAAATCCCCAACAGGAATAGTTCAGGTTTTAAGTCAATATGTTGTTGCATCATCTTCTCCAACCACATATGGATTTTTGCCCAATATTTTTTTGCTTCTACACATGTCCACAACATATGATAATACTACCCCGGTATCTGATGACATTTCCAACATCTAGATGATTTGTCTTTAAACATTTTTGCCAATCTTTCCGGTGCCTATACATGGAGTTGTTCTGGTTTCTTGTGATGAATTTTACATCTGAAGGGGAACTTTAAAATCTTGGAGTTACATTTCCATCTGGAACCTGAAGCTCAATAGCTTGGAAGAGGTGTGAAGCAAGGATTCCCTCCATTGGAGAAACAGAAATATAGTATTTCCAAACAAACCAGGTCAAAATCAAAGAAATCCACAATAATGGGCAATGGTATGAGAACACTGATGATGACAGGAATCCGGCCATTAAACGTTCTGCTAGCTCCATTCAGTTGCCCAGTCTCCACCCTGCAAGAGATTATGGGGTCGTTAAATGATGATGATGTATGAGAACACTGAGTGTCAATGTTCCAGAAAGCCCCAACTCCAATTAAAAACTCTGAGGCAAGCATTTCTCAAAGTCCCATTTATTAGAGTAGGTATACTGGCACATCTGGGAAAACCCAAATCTGAGAGTTCTGGGTTTTACCTCAGTAAATCAAACCCCCAAATCCAGCCCCATCATCCATCCCAACTTGAGCCATCACTGCAACCACTCCTCCTCCAGATGCAGAAACACCATGACCTTGACCGAAGGGAAGAATACTATACAATCACTCTCCTGAATCCCCCCTCCTACTTTTCCAAGCGCAAGAAGTTGGCAGCATGGAAACTTCTGGTGTTAATATTGCTTCCAAAGCTGATACTGAGGTTTGGAGATGCATTCAAACTGGACAGTGTCATAAGTGAATTAACCAGCAACGTTTTTCCACAAATGCTCTACAGAAAATGTAAAGCTGGTGCACAAGGGAAAAAATATACCATCAACAAATAAGTTTTCAACAGTGTTAAAATGGTGGGCAGGACTGGGAGATCAAAGCTGTGCACACCTATGAAAAGGTGATGTTTCAATCATCACGGTGATGTTTACTATTTTGACATGATTGATCCCCAGAGGACACTTTTAGAAGGAGCTGATGAAGTTGTGATGATCCAAGATGAATACAGACAGCATTAGCTGCTGAAGATTTGTGGTAGGTTTTAGGCAACCAGAGTGTTGGCTGGTGCTCCTGAGATGGATTGAGCAATTTTGATCTGCCGAAGGAATGCTGGTTCAGGGAGAGTCTGAAATCTCCTGGCCGTTATTTCCTTGGAAAACAATGTTTCTAATTTCTCATTATGAAAGCTTCGTTTTGCAAAGCTCAGCCGATTAGTCTAAGAAGCCCACACAATGTTTATACAGGGAATAAACTTGATTTCCTATGATTTATTTCTCAGGAAGCAGTCTTATGATTGCAAGGCTAAAGGCACAATATCAAAACCAACCTTGGTAATTCTAGGACTAAATGATATTGGAATTCAGCATTTGAGGAGATCTCAAATACTGAATTCAAGCTTGGAATTCAGTATTTGAGATCTTCTGTTGAGATGTGGTTTTGTGTACTCCCTGCAAAACTGTACAGTGTAGTGGAGGGAGTAGGGCAGAGGTGGGTTTCAGCAGGTTCTGACCAGTTCTGGAGAACCGGTAGTGGAAATTTTGAGTAGTTCGGAGAACCGGTAGTAAAAATTCTCACTGGCCTGCCCCCATCTATTCTCTGCCTCCCAAGTCCCAGCTGATGGGGAGGAAATGGAGATTTTGCAGTAACCTTCCCCTGGAGTGGGGAGGGAATGGAGATTTTACAGTATCCTTCCCCTGCCATGCCCACCAAGCCATGCCATGCCCACCAAGCCACACCCAGAGAACTGGTAGTACAATTTTTTGAAACCCACTACTGGAGTAGGGTATAGTAGGATGGAGAGTGAGGGGGGAAGGAGGGAAAGGTAGAGAGAAAGAGAGGGAGAGGAAGACACTAGTGGTGAGATGAAAAAGAGAAAATCAGGATGAAAAAGGAAAACAAGTGAACAGGAACAGCAGGCAGAGAAGGAGGGGTTCCTGGTGATTTACTGTAGGCTGTTAGAAGAAAACGACTTGCCAATTCATGAATTCACAGCAAGCTTGTTATGTTATCATCTCTATTATCTTCAGTCTTTCAGGATTGATAACATATTACAGAAATAATCTAGTCCTTTCAGTCTCTGTCATCTCCTAACTCATAGCCAGCTTCACCTTCTTTATGGCACTGATACAGCTCCATTTCTACACCTTTCATTTTACTTTAGGAATCAGAAATACCTCAAGAGTAAATGAAAAGAGGGAAACAGTTCTGTTCTCTCTGGTGGATTTGTTTACGTGGGGAACTTTTCACAGGATATTTTATTTTTATTATTTATTTTATCTTAGATTTTTTTAACTTGTCTTTATTATTTTTATAAATAACGCAACATGGTGAACATATCTAACACTCCTTCCTCCTCCTATTTTTCCCACAACAACAACAACCCTGTGAGGTGAGTTGGGTTGAGAGAGAGTGACTGGCCCAAAATCACCCAGTTGGGTTTCATGCTAAGGTGGGACTTAATGTCTCCTGATTTTTCTCAGTTCAGTTTGGCTCTTGTATGCTGTTTTCTTTAAAGATCAACATTTAAGAAAAGAAAGGCATGTTAGTCCTTGGAACTGCTGAGAAAAATCTGGAAAAGTTAGGGTCAAAGCATTGTTCCTAAGATGTCTGTGTGTGATTAGACTGCATAGAGAATTAAAAAAAATCTCATAAACCAGATGATGTGAATATCAAACAGATAAGGACGTGCAATAACAATGGATGAGAAGACCTTTTGATATCTAACTTTGTTAGAATGGCCAGTCTTAAGGTTTCCTTCTTAGTTTGCTTCCCTTGGGGAACGTGGCTATTCCTAGCAATAAAAGTATAAGAGCTGTGGTGGCGCAGTTGTTAGAATGCAGCATTGCAGGTTAACTCTGCCTTCTGCCAGGAGTTCGATCCTGACTGGCTCAAGGTTGACTCAGCCTTCCATCCTTCCAAGATCGGTAAAATGAGCACCCAGATCGTTGGGAGCAATATACTGATACTGTAAACTGTTTAGAGAGGTCCATAAAGCACCATGATGTGGTATATAAGTCTAAATACTATTGCTATATTTAGAAAATGAATAGAGGGTAAAGGAAATGACTTTGACAGCAATATGCCAGAATGTAAGTGTTTCTTAAATGCTGGGAAACCAAATAATATTCAGAAGTTGCAAAGGCATTCTCGCCCCTGATTCGCTGCAGTTGTATTTAGAAGGATCATATGATTGACTTGTGTGGCTTGCACAACAAGCTTGCCCAAGTCAGTGAAAAACTGACACAACGAACCTAACCTAATTAGAGTCAGTCATAATTAGGATTTTATTTATGTGGCAATCACAAATTTTATCATTAATTTATGAGTTAACGAATTGTGCAAACCCCAGTGGTCTGATTTAATAATCAAATTGTGAAAGTTATGCAGCCTAGTTGTAGATAAAGTAGACCACAGAACTTCCAGAGGTACATTAAAGGATAATTAATGCACAGGGGGCCATGATGAGCATAGCCCATCAACTGTGGTTCATATGCCCTCTTTAGAATAGCTGGAAACAGCCTTGATATATACAAAAGGAATGAGTTTTATAACCGCTCTACATATTTGGTTTCATTGTGTGCAACTTACAAGTGGGTCTTGTCACTATGATGTCCTACTCCATCATGATTCTATAGCAGTGATCATCTATATAAATTGCATTTCATGTTATTGTCTTCTGGGAGGGTGGTGGGTGGAGGGATTTCCGCCTTTCTTTCGGGGACATTATGAGTACCAAGGTCAAACAGATTGTGAAAATAAATATAAACATGGACCTGCTAGTTAAACTGTTTTTGTTTTTTAATCTAAGGGGCTGCCACAAAGAAGAGGTTGTCAACCTATTCTTCAAAGCACCTGAAGGGCTGAACAAGAAGCAATGGGTGGAAACTAATCAAGGAGAGAACTAAGGGGGAATTTCCTGACAGTGAGAACGATCAATTGATGGAACGACTTTCCTTCAGAACTTGTGGATGCTTCCACAGTGGAGGTTTTTAAGTAGAGATTGAACAATCATTTGTCTGAAATGGTACAGGGTTTCCTGCCTGAGCTGGGGGTTGGACTAGAAGACCTCCAAGGTCCCTACCTACTCTGTTATTCTGTTTTTCTTCCTTTCCTCATTTAAAACTACTGCATCCCAGTAGTTTTATCTCTCCCTTTTCTAAATGCCAATTAAGAAAGATTTGCATAAGATTCTTGGTTTCTTAGCATCAAACTTATATTTTTACATGGAGCTTTGGGGGTGGGGGGTGGGGGGTGGGAGACAGGCTGGTCACAAGCTTCTTCCCCTCTGCCTCCCTTTCCCATACAGATTTAGAACAGGACAAGAAAGTCTTGGTTCTGGGACCACCCAAATCTATTTCTGTGCTGTTTATATGAGATGGAAAAACAAGCAGCCTACAGCTTTTAATTAGCAGGAAATCCTTTATTCCCCCTCCCCACCCACACCTTACTTTACACCAGTTCAGCTTGTCTGATTGCGAAAGCATTGCTTTTGATTTACTGCAGAGCCTCCACTTTGGTGCCTGATGGATCTGCATACTGCATACCTTGTCAATCATGAATGCTGAAATGTAAAGGCTCCTGTAGAGGCCACGAAGAAGGAGGAATAGCAAATGGAAAGAAAAGAATAATTATCCTGCCTTAACCTAATGTTGTTAATCTATATTGGCCATTACAATCTTAAGCATCTTGCCTAGTGGAGTATGCTATCTTGTAGTGCTGGGTTTTTAACGCAAGCAGCATATCTAATATTAGGGACTGGCTCACCATCCATCATTGTAATTACTGTGTCATAATTTGCTGCCCTCCTTGGCTCTGCTGCAAAGAGATAGAGGAGGCCTTTAAAATGCTTGAGAAGGTTAAGGGGGTGGGGGCTGGGGAAAGAGGAAGCAATCACAGAGCATTTTACAGTGGTGAAATAAAATTTCGTTGGCAAAGTCTTTTCATCATGTAGGCATCAATGTCATTTTGAATATTTGGGGAGCGGAGGGGGGAGGAGAGGAGAGGAGGAGAGATGGGATGGGATGGGAGAGAAAAGGAGGGAGAAGGGGATGGAATGAGATGAGATGGAGAGGAGAGGAGGGGGGATGGGGTGGGAGGGGAGGCAATGGAGAGGAGAGAGGAGAAGAGAGGAGGGATGGGATGGGATGGGATGGGAGAGGAGAGGAGAGGAGAGGTGATGGGACATAATGAGAAAGATGAGAGAAGAGGGGATGGGATGGGAGAGGAGAGGAGAGGAAGAAGAGGAAAGGAGAGAAGGGAAGGGGAGAGGAGGGGACAGAGAGGGGGATAGGATGAGGTGAGATAGGATGGGAGAGGAGAGGGGGGGATGGGACAGGATAGGAAAGGAGAGGGGAGTGGAGTGGAGAGGAGAAGAGAGGAGGTGGTGGGAGGGGGAGAGGGGAGAGGGGAGAGGGGAGAGGGGAGAGGGGAGAGGGGAGAAGAGAAGAGAAGAGAAGAGAAGAGAAGAGAAGAGAAGAGAAGAGAAGAGAAGAGAAGAGAAGAGAAGAGAAGAGAAGTCACATCTAGATTTGGGGGCAGAAGGACTCCCTGGGAAAAAACTGGAGCAAAATGATGCCAAAGACTGCAGAAAGTTATAGCTGTACTCTTTGGCTGGTCCAGCTTGTAAAAGAAACAGCTGGCAAGACATCTAGAAGATCACTGGCTAAGACTCTGGAGAGTCATTGCTACTGAGAGAAAATAATTATGGACTAGATGTTTTCTGAGTTGGATGGCTTCCTGTGTTCTCACTGGAAAGTTTAATTATTCTCAATGTGATGCTTGGCAAAGGAATCAGTGCAGAAAGTTCCATCTAAAGGCAGACGGTTGAGAGGCTGGATATTATCCCACCACTTAAAGCCATTGCAAAGAGAAGCTGCTTTTTCCATCAATGTAGCTCCTCTGTGGAGAGCAGCATGTAGCCATATAGAGCCCCCCCCCATTATATGGAAGAGCATAGACTTTGCATCAGTGCCGTTGCAGACTCATTCCCTGTCATTACTAAGAATATGAGAAAGAGCAGAACTGAAAAGGGACTTTGGATGATTGCCACTGGAATGGAGAAAATGTATTGAATGGCAGCAGCTCCATGCTGTAGGTTCCTTCCTTCACAAAGACAGAATGTGAGGAAAGCCCAGGAATACTGAATGTTTGTGCCGATTCTCAGTCATCCAGCTCATGGTTGTCCCAAAGGTGCATTTTCAAAAGGCAACTGGCCTTTCTTTGTTTTTGCCTGAAGACGTTTCGCTTTTCATCCAAGAAGCTTCTTCCATTCAGAACTAAAAAGTCATGGACATAAACAGTCATTGTCTCCCTACGCAAACTATCCAACATTATTAACTGCTTGCAATAACTGCAAGTTCAAATCTCACCAGGCTCAAGGTTGACTCAGCCTTCCATCCTTTCAAAGGTAGGTAAAATGAGGACCCAGATTGTGGGGGCAATAAGCTGACTTTGTATAAATATACAAAAGGATGAAGGCTATTGCTTAACGCACTGTAAGGCGCCCTGAATCTCCAGAGAAGGGCGGCATATAAATTAAAGCAAAAAACAACAACAACAAAAAAAAACATATAGTGACAAAGTGCCAAAACAGAGCCTATAATGGAGGCTTCGCTGATGTCATGGCTGTGACAAATGAAACAAAAAATTATATCTGTAATCTAGACAGATTAACAGATTAACAGAGTTGGAAGGGACCTTGTAGGTCATCTAGTCCAACCCCCGCCCAAGCAGGAGACCCTACACCATTTGACAAATGGCAGTCCAATCTCTTCTTGAAAGCCTCTAGTGATGAAGCTCCCACAACTTCTGAAGGCAAGCTGTTCCATGTTTATAATATTTTAGATTTTATATTCCATATTTTATATTTTTAATCTATGTTTATATCAAAATGTGATGTGTGCCATATGATAAATACATATTAAACTCCTTGTATGATGATGTCTCCATGCTCAAAAGAAGTGGTGACATTAGCTGCCTCCTTGAAGAGGAGCTATGTAGAGGAGGACAACCATTGACCTCCACTTGTTGGTGAAGAAACAATTCCAGCATCTTTTAATATTAGCCATATTGGCTGGGTGGTCTCTGGTCTTTGACTGTAATAAATTTTATTTGATTTGATTTGTTATTGGCTGGGGGTATTGGGAGTTGAGGAAAGCTACTAGTTCTCCACATTTGTGTTAGGGTATTCCATAACTGTTCTGATAGAGTAATTAGTTTGAGGATAAGAAAAAAAAATAGAATGGAGAAAAAAAGAAACTAGTCTTCAAACTCCATCCTAATTTAATCATCTAGGATTGGCCAAAATTGAAAATAATAAGATATATATCTAAGATATATACTAGTGGTTATTTCAAGATTGCGATCATTCTCATTCCCATTTATCTCTTAATAAAATGTCATAGAAGCCCACTAGAAAGGGACCAAAAGCAATACTAGTATAAATATCTATGATTAAGAAAGAAGAAAGCATATTTTAAAATTTTCCTGATTTGTTTTTTAGGTTAGATGTTGAAAAAAAATATGACTGAGAAGGGGACCATGGCTTGGAGAGAGACAACTTTGTTTCAGGCAATGATAGAAAACTCGACAATTTGAATTGTGTGTAGATACATCTGTTTTTCTGGATACTAGTTGCAAAGTCTATTTTGTACCACTAAGGGCTGCAGGTATAGAAAAGCAAAAAATTGGGGCACCCTTCAAACATTTTAAAGAAAAGCATTAATTCCTTACAAACCCAATTAAAAATGAGGTATCGCTAAATGTTTATGGCAATTCTCAGTCATCCAGGTCATGGTTGTCCCAAAGGTGCTTTTTCAAGCGGCAACTGGACTTTCTGGTTTTTCTTGGAAGACATTTCGCTTCTCATCCAAAAAGCTGATTAGATGGTGGGGAACGGAAGGATGAGAAGCGAAACGTCTTCAAAGAAAATCCAAGAAAATCCAGTTACTTCTTGAAAAAAGCACCTTTGAGATAAAAATGAGGTAGTCTTACCTGTCCAGGAAGTTTGGCTATTGCCTATCACCATCTTTATTGTCATACAAAAGACTGCCCATTACAGATTAATGAGTTGCATGAATAGTATAGCAGGCTTTTAAAAAAACCTGATGTATATCAAGCAGTGGTGAAATTCAATTTTTCTTTACTACCGGTTCTGTGGGTGTGGCTTAGTGGGTGTGGTGTGGCTTGGTGGGTGTGGCTTGGTGGGCATGGCAGGGGAAAGATACTGCAAAATCTCCATTTCCACCCCACTCTAGGGGAAGGATACTGCAGAATCCCATTCCTTCCCCACTCTGGGACTAGCCAGAGGTGGTATTTGCTGGTTCTCCGAACTACTCAAAATTTCCGCTACCGGTTCTCCAGAACCTGTCAGAACCTGCTGGATATCAAATCATAAGAAGTAACTGTATACCATCTTAATTAGACATTGTAGACATATAAGCATTTGTTTGTCTACCTAGCAGCTTGAAAGCATGCAAATGTGAGTAGATAAATAGGTACCACTTCAGTGGGAAGGTAACAGTGTTCTATGCACCTTTGGCATATAGTCATGCTGGCTACTGTACATGACCACAGAAAGGATCTTTGGAAAACACTGGCTCCCTTGGCTAAGAAACTGAGATGAGCACAGCCCCGTATAGTTGAATATGATTGGACAGGGTAAAACTTTGCTTTTAAGTATTTACTAATATATAATTAAATGCCAAAATGAAGAGTTTTTTTAAAAAACAAACAAACCAATTTTATGAATGATTATTCCATTCAATCTAGGGAGTAACTCTTTTGGATTCCTAAATGGGAAATAACAAACATCATTAGCAATGGGGACTAATTATCCTGAAAAAGCATTCAACTACAGAAGGTACATGTGCTTGTTTTACTCTCAGAGACAAGAATAAATAATAATTCACATTACTGAGGACAGAAGGAAAATCCCTAATTAATGTACTCACCCCTTAGCACATTGGCAGGCGTACTTGTTCTAATTATCTTGATTTAAATTTAGGAGAATAGAAAAAGAAGAGAATGGAAAACTAGACTTTGCTAAAGACGGTGTGGAAAAAGATGATATGAAAATGTTGGGACAGGGCTATCTTTGTAGCACTGGGTAGAGAAAATTCAATTATAAGGCAAGCCAAATAGAGAAAGTCCCCATTTGAAATTACACTCCGCTCTAAAGTGAACAGCAACAAGAGGCAAGAAGCAGCAGTTCATCAGACGTGAATTAATTACAAAAAGCTTTAAGCACTCTCCTAAAACATCCATAAACAGTCATGGATCCATACATTTTGTAAGAAAGAGAATGGCACAGATTTAAAAAAAACCAAACGCATGACCATGACAAAAGACATGCTTGCGCACTTCCCAAATTGTGCCAGAGAAGGGCGAGCTTGCTTTGCATTAGAGTAAAAAACAAGGAGCTCTTCCTGCAGCATCACCCAAGACCTCCTCCCTTCCCAGAGCTGCCTCGCAAATGGGTGCCGCAAACAGGAAGGTTCAGAGCCATCAGGAATCTGACTGCCTGCACAGAGCACCAGCTTGTTTCTCCACTTAAGTGGTTGACTCAGCCTTCCATCCTTCTGATGTCAATAAAATGAGATTGTTGGGGGCAATAAGCTGACATTGTAAACTGCCCAGAAAGTTCTGGAAAGCACTATGGGGTAGTATATAAATCCAAGTGCTATTGCTAGCTTTCTACCTTCCACCCCCCACCCCAAATTATTTAATGGAACTGCCCCTCAGATAGAATTTTACATTTTATAAGAACAATTTTCAAAGTTTCCACTGTGTATTACAATATAGCCCTAGTTATTGCTGGCATTACAGTTAACTTCTCACACATCAGAATAGTAAAAGCCTTTTGAAATCAGCATCCAGTCTTCAATTTTTCAAACAAACTTAAGTATTTCTTTTTTAGAAATTGATTTGGTTTTTTAAAAGCTTTTGTTCTCCATTTTCACCTTTCGAATTATGTAAAAGTTGCCAGTTATCAGCTATGGAGAAGAGCAGCTATATTAAATGTTAAATAACCTTTAGCAGCCGCAAATATTTAATCATAAAAAGGTAAATTGACAGTGCTGTGGTTCACACAGTATCCCTTGGAAACTCGACAATATCATTCCTCATATATATTGATAAGTACAAGCTGTCCATAAAATTGCAGGCTCCATAGCTTTCTATTTATGAGGGGCTATCTAAAATTCATTCATTGCAGGTAATATCAGTAAGTCAATTCAGCTTATAACTGATAGCTTACAGTATAACTTTTTAGCCTGTTGTATCGACTGAGCCATAGACTGGCTTTTTCCTTGGAGGGTACTTGAAAAAATGATTTGTCCTGTGAGATTGTTCCTTCTCAAAGCTCGATGAAGTTTGACAAATGAACTTCACAATTGGAGCTCCCAATGGCCTGAAATCTCAATCATGCTAGCAAGGAAAGGGTCTAGGACAACTCGCCACAACCAACTTGCCACTGCCAACTCACTGTGGTCAATTTGCTGTGGCCAACTCACTGCAGGACAACTCACCATATCCAACTCACCACAAGACCACTCGCCACTGCCAACTCGCCATGGAACAACGTGCCACAGAACAAGAGTTACACGAATATCAAAGAAATGGTGGAATAGAATCCTTAAAGAAAGGATGCCAAAGGAAGGACAAAATGAAATGTGAATGACAACAATTAAAATAATTGATTAATTATTTTAAATAATTAAATTGAATTATTGAATTATTGAATTGTCCCATAGCAAGTTGTCCCATGGCAACTCGTGAGTTTGTCAGAGTTTGTTGCAGCACACACAAGCAGACTATTAAGCAGGATTCAAAATGTCTTTATATACAATACCAACACATAAGGCATACAATACCCTTGTAGATATTCCACATTATAGAGAAGAGAAATAGCAAGTACAAACACAACACAAAATGGAAGCACAAAATGGAGAAGGCAAAATGGAACAGGCAAAATGGAGGAGGGGGAAGCTAGTATCCTCAAGCTAATATACAGAACAGTTAAGCCACACCCAAGCTCCAAGCTGTCTCTTATGGTCCTATACAACAAATACTATGTTTCAGTTACCAAACAGCCCTCATTGGCTGACCTGCTGCTATGCCCTATTCAGTTCATGAATATACTCTGACAGAGTTGATCATGGCAAGTTGGCTATGGTGAGTTGTCTTATTCTGGTGAAGATAAAGCAAGGGATGCATCAAAGATCTGCACTGTTCTTGTTATTGGAAAAAAAGAACCTGCAGGAATCTCGAGGTCAATGACTGGTCTGAAGGTATCTCTAATTCTTGGAGTGGGAATCAATTAGCATCGCAGACCAACCACTTTCATATTGTTGTCAGGAATGAATGAGTCTCTCTGGGTAATTACCAGAAATTGACAATGACTCAATGAAATCTTTGTTTTGCTTTGCTTTACTTTTTACTCTTACGCTACTTTAGGTCTCCTATCAATTTAATATACTTTGGATATAGGCATATTTTCTTACTGCAAAGAACACCAATAACTTCATCCCATTTTATTCTGGCAGCATTGATTCATATCTGGAAATCCAATGGAGGGTCACAGAATTCATATATGACCCCAGGTACTAGAATGGGATTATTATATTTGCTTTGCTACCATCGGTCTTGAGTGTGTTGATGGTCTCATTTCTGCATTATTAAGGCATCCAGTCTTAATAATAAGTTTCATTCCAAAATCATGAAGATGCTTCTTCCACTACTGTACTAATAGTTCAAAGCCTCTTCATTTTCATTGGCTACCTCGACATCATCAGGATATAATAACATGCATGAATGTTATGATTGGAAGTTTCTGGTCATACAGAAGATAAAGAGCAATGGTAAGTGAAAAGATCCTTTGTGGACACGGATGTGGATGGGAAAATGTTCAAGCATCCAGCAGCACTTCTTACTGAGCTGGTTACATTGTGGTACAGCACTTATTCCCAGTAGAAGTAGGTTTGGAGTATATTGCATAGCCAAATGCTTTTCTCAGTCAACAAACTTGACCTAAGTCCTTTTGCCCCTTTTCTTCTTGTGGTGCTTCTCTATCAGTAGAAAGCATGTATGGTTCCACAGTTCTTCGTGAAACTGCACTGATTTGACTACACACTGGTAATTTTGTTCAGAGGTGAGTATCTATTATATTCAAATATTTCCATGGTGTGGTATGGTAGCCAGATTGGTCTATAGTTTGAGCAATCGAATACAACACTTCTGTCTTTCCAATGTGGGATTATTGTACTCATCTTCCAGATTGATGATGCTTCTATAATTTGACTGAACAATGTTGTAAAGCGTTTTGCTCCCTCAGCTTCCAGATTTCAGCTGGGATTTTATTCAGGCCCTTTTCCAGTGGCGTGCTAGGTTGAACACCTAATGGGCCATGTGATTCCCAAGCTAGAGTTTTTTGGGTATCGTGTTAGCATTTTAACTGTTCCTCACTATTGTTCTCCTTTTTGATAGATATACCATCACAGTTGCCTACTAAAGTTTTTTTAAAAAACAGTTCCAAAATTGATTAAGAAATTAAGGTTTGGTCAGGCATAGTGTCCCTGCTGTATTGTTGGTCTTAGCATCCTAATGAATCCCTCACTGCTGCTGCTGTTGCGATAATGAGATTAATTTTTCAGCATGTGTAGGATGCCACATACCATATGTAGCATGTGGGGAATCGAGAAAAAGATGAAGAAAAGAAGCCAACAAAATAGATAGGCCTTCTGGGAATTTTTAAGCTTAGACTGAAATACATTCAGTATTGTGTGAATGTGGCTGACGGAATAAAAAGTTGAAAATGAAGAAACTGCTCAGAGACAGAGCATTTCACAACAACCTTCTCGGTTTGTTGTGCTGGTGTCAGAAGTTTTCTGACAGAAATTGCTGGCAGGTATGGGAAAGGAAAGTTTTCAAACAGGAAAGGAATACTGACACATTGAAATTAGCAGCAGCGGCAACAACAGTCGCAATGACCAACACCTCTTTTATAAGGTTAGCACACTGCCTGTTTGAAATAATATGAAAAGGGAAGATTTGGTTCACATTCTCAGTCATAGTTGCTATAATTTCCTCATTTTCCTAAATCATCAAGGCCGCATAGCAAGCAAGCAGCAAGTCAATGTGAAGGCACCATTTTCTGGGCACAATGGAATTACAGAGGTTAACCATAGGGCAGCGTGTCCAGTGGTGGGATTCAAATAATTTAATAACTGGTTCTCTGCCCTAATGACCGGCTGGGTGGGTGTGGCCATGGTGGGCATGACCAGGAGGTGTGACAGGCACCCCTCAGTCTCCTGCACCCCTCTGGGAGCAAAAACGAGCTATTGGGGGGATATGCCCCCCCTTGTGCCCTGTTTTGGGCCTAGGAGGCCTCCCTGAAGCCTCCTGAGAGCGAAAATGGGTCATGGGGGGACGTTGTTGTTGTTTTTTTTTTTAAATTTGATTTATATGCCGCCCTTCTCCGGAGACTCAGGGCGGCTTACAATGTGCTAAGCAATACATGTTGGACCTCCTGCACCCTGTTTTGGGCCTAGGAGGCCTCCCTGAAGCCTCCTGGGTGCAAAAATGGGCTGCAGGGTTTTTGGCCCTAGGAGACGTCCCTGCACTTACCTGGGAGCCAAAAAGGGGCATGTGGAGACTTCTGGAAGGGGCGGGGCAGGAAGGGATGGAGCCAGCCAGCAATTTAACTACCGATTCGCCTGAACCGGCCCGAACTGGCTGAATCCCACCACTGAGTATGACCCAAACTGTGCGGTTCTTTCACATTACTTGCTATACACCAACACAAATAGACAAATATTTGCCCTCCTTCCCCTTCAGCCAGGCAGATACAGCTGCAGCTTTGCAAGTATGTTGGTCAGAGGGAAAGAAGGAATAAGAGTCTCTGATCACAGCTCTGGCAGTTGGATGACTTAAGCTTGAGAAACTCACTTTAATCCATTCATGAAAGGCTTCTTGCCATTTTGCACATGCATAAAGTAAAAGAAAAGCCCAAACAGTGTGACACAAAAGGAATAAAAAATTATTCATTTGGTTTTGTTTTGCTTTTAAAAAATAGATTTGTTTATATTTTGGGACTACTATAATATGCTTTTTGCTCCTGAAGGCAAACATTAGATTTTATTTATTTATTTATTAAATTTTTATACCGCCCTGAGTCCTTTGTACAGCCATATTAAAACAAACATATACCCATAAAATTTAACAACAATTTAAAATATATAAAAATTTGGCCCTTATGTTAAAAACTACAGACACCCAATTAAAATTCATTTTCTAAGCCAGCCTGGCCTGTTGGAACAAAAGAGTTTTAAGGGCACGGCGAAAGGTACATAAGTCGGGGATCATGCGGATCTCTGGGGGCAGTTCATTCCAGAGGGCAGAGGGCAGATGATGTTTTAGCATAGCTTCATCAGGGAATCTTGTATCCAAGAAGGATTTGGATATTAGTTTCTCAAGCCAAAGCTTCTTATGCTACACAGGAAGCCATTCCTGAAATTAAGCGGAGTATCAAAAAAGAAGGTAAAGACTCAATAAAGGAAATATTTGTAGCTCTGGGTTAAAATGAGGGCTCCTTGGTACTCTCCAAGCTTGGTTGTTTTCTTGTAGACATTTTGTTACCCAAACTAGGTAACATAATCAGTGTTTGACTAATGAAAATTTACAGGAAAACAACCAAGCTCAGAGAACACCAAGGATCCCTCAGACTCTCTTAAGCTAAGTTTGAGTTCTGCTAATTACATGGAAACTTCCATGTAGTTTTCTTGGGCTAAACATGGATGTGGTGTGTTGTGTTCCAAGATGTTTGTTGAGAGGTGGCGTGTCTCATTTCTGAGGGCAAGGCGGGGATAATGACAGAGAAGCCTCTCTTCCTAGATCTGCCAGTTGAAATTAGAGCTCACCAATCAAAACCTTATATTTGTCACAGCTGAATGTCATTGCGTATCCTTCTAAATTGTGATTTTGTCCTCTAAAGTTAGAAGTTCTAATACCACTTTTTCAGCTCAACATTTACAAATATAATTTATCAAACTCTGGAAATTTGAACTGAGGATTTAGATTTGAATTTAAGTACCAAAACGGCCTTTTTCTATTCACAGTTCTGTGTCCTCACTTTCCTCAGCCATTTTAAGAAGGGTTTACTCCCTCTTCTCGAAAAAGGACAATTATAAAGGGGCCTTTTTCTTGATCCCTGTCTTTACTTTCCCATCTCTGTCGTGCAAAAGGCCAACAGTTTCATTGGTTCTTCATTTTTTCAAACCTACTTTAGAAAATAAAAAAACTCTCTTCTAATATTTGGTATTCTTCATCAGACTTTAGCCTTCCTAATTCCCTCCCTACAAATTCACACTACTAATTTGTATCTCTCCTGCTTCCATTTGCTCTGCTTCTTCATTTTGCTCCTCAGTATGTCAGTGACTTCATTGTTCACCGGTACATAGTACTTAAAATCTTTCCTTTTTTTTTTCTTCTCATGAGGATCATTTGTGCCTGGGGTTTCAATATCTCATTTTTTGGGACTTCTATCTATCTTCAGCATATTTATTCTTTGGGATTTCAAGGCACAGTATTCTGTCCATCTTTCTTCTGAGTTCATTAAAATCTGTCTTCCTGAACTCCAAGGTACGTGACTGACATTTCTCAGATTTTCTTCCCTTAATTAACTTGAACTCCAACATGACATGGTTGGTTTTCTCCAAGGTATCAGACACTGTTATTCAACCAGTTTCTCTATTGGTCAAAATTAGACCCAGGAAAGCTGGCCTCTTTATTTCTTCTCCCAGCTTCTGAAAAATGAAACGTGAAAGGGTGCATTTGACACCAAAAAATGTGAAGTCATACATTTTGACATGAATAATTCAAAGTCTGTTTCACAATCTGCACCTGGAAGAAACTGAGCTACATGGAATACCTACTCGTCTCCTTTCTCTCTTTCTGGCGATACAGTTTGTTTAAATCCAATGTTTATAACACTCGGAATCCCTTGCATTATTTATCCAATCAAAATCATGTGATTCCAGGTCCCTTTCTTTCTCCAACTTTTGGATTCCAACCATCCTTTACTTTGAATGTTGCTTGCATCTATAATCTCATGTGTTTGACATAAAATTCCATTGGTATTTTCCTCTATTGCATCCATAGTAGGTACACATATTTTTACAACTTTGATGTTTACCGGATATCTGCTGTCTAAAATACGTATCAAAAACAGATTCATATGTTTTAATAATCAGGTTATAACTAAGTGTGTACATAGTAATGTCTTTTTTACTTTTTTTTTTTTTACTGTTCCACTCCTAAATATGAATGCATGCCTGGGGTAAGGTTCTTAATGAGCTTGGTAGTTTGCTTGAAGACATTTCATTACCCAATGGGGTAAAATCATCAGTGCAAGTGAGTGTGGGGCTTGCTCTTGTTTATATATAGTAGCATGTCCTGCTTGTTTTGGTGGGGTGGGGTATCTGAATGTAGCTGCTGGAATGTTTTTGTCTTTTTGTTTCCTTCCTAGGTTTTCTTTACTGTCTATTTTGAGTGGTGTGTAAATGTGGTTTATCTGTATGTGCCTATAATGGCTGATTTGTCTAATGCCAATGTCATTTTTGGATCAGGCTTGATCTGAGATGCTAACAGTTTCCCATTTGAAACTCTGATTGAGCCTATGTGTTGTAAGATTAAGGATTAATTTATCAAAAAGTGCACACTACAAGCTACAGCACAATCATTACAACCTGTAAAAAGGATAATACTCCCATACATCAAAAATATCTCAGAAACAGTCAATGGACTACCACTATCACATGGCATCACTGTAGCACAAAAGCCAACTCCAAAACATCTTAGGCAAATGTAGATCCAAGTAGCCAAAGAACAAAAAAAAAAATCTGTGTGTCATCTGTGACACACAATGCAAGAAATGTAGTAGCTAATATGTAAATGTCTATGGAGATTCAACCAGGTCATGGTTGTCCCAAAGGTGCTTTTTTTCAAGAGGCAACTGGACTTTCTGGTTTTTGTCTGAAGATGTTTCTTGCATGAGAAGTGAAACGTCTTCAGAGATCAGAGCTGAAGAAGCTTCTTGAATGAGAAGCAAAACATCTTCAAAGACAAACAAGGAAGTCCAGTTGCCTCTTGAAAAAGCACCTTTGGGACAGTGAATATGTAGGACAGACAGACAGAAGACTAACAGAGCACAGAGAACATCCATGAATACCAGCTAGCAGTCAGAAGACACAATGATAACTCCTCAATCCCATAACACTAATTGGTCCAATTCTGATTTCAATTGGCCATTTTGGTTATTAGCCCATAGATCAGGTGTGAAATCCAGCAGGTTCTGACAGGTTCTGGAGAACTGGTAGCGGAAATTTTGAGCAGTTCGGAGAACCAGTAGTGGAAATTTTGAGTAGTTTGAAGAACCGGCAAATACCACCTCTGGCTGGCCCCAGAGTGGGGTTGGAATGAAGATTTTGCAATATCCTTCCCCTGGAGTGGGGTAGGAATGGAGATTTTGCAGTATCCTTCCCCTGCTACGCTCACCAAGCCACGCCCACCACGCCCACAGAACCGGTAGTAAAAAAAATTTGGATTTCACCACTGCCATAGATAATATTATATTGCCTTTATTATACACCACTTTCTAATCCTAGTCATTTTTTCTAACTTCCTTTTGTCTACTCCTAAACACCAATGGGTGCTGAATGAAAAAAGGTCAGCCAGACTTTATTAGGGAAAGTATCAGTCTAGGTGGACCCTTTATTGGTTATTTTTAAATAAAAAAGTAAAAATTTTGGCCAGGATTTTGAGAGAAGAGAAATAGAAAGAGTAAAAAGATGCCCTTGTAACTTGGACTTGCAAGAGATAATGTTCCTTTTCAGAACAGAGGAAAGAATTCATTATTAGAAAGCAAAAACATCTGGGCAAAAAACTTTGGGTACAGTATCGAATTGGAAAAGTGGGAAAAATTGTGGGAAAAGAACAGGAAATTAACTCTGGCCACATCGTACAAAGAGAATTTATATAAAATGTTCTATAGGTGGCACCTACCACCAGCCAGGCTAGTCAAAATGTTCAAAAAATTATCACCTAAATGCTGGAAATGTTACCAAATACTGGACACCTACTACCACATGTGGTGGACATGTAGAAAAGCAAAAGAATATTGGCAAAGGATTCAAAGGTGGTTGGAAGAAATGACCGGGCAGAGATTGGAACTCAAACCAGAAATATTCTTATTAGGAATTCTTAAAAAAGATCTAAGTAAAGGGTTAACATATTTAATACTGCATATCATAACAGCTGAGAGAATAGTTTATATCCAATAATGGAAGAGTGGAAACATACTAAAGAAAGGGAAATAACAAAGAAAATATTTGACTGTGGAGAATGTGATAGACTGACACTAGAACTGAAAAATAAAGGAGAGACAGAGTACTATGAGATTTGGAATAGATTTTATCAATGGTTAGACTTAAGGAATGAAAGTCGGAACGGATAAGAACAAGGATGCATAAAACAAGAAGCAATATATGTAATATATGTAATTGTAATTGTAATTGTAAATGTGTAGAAGAGGTTAAGTATGTGTATATAATTAGTAAGTAGTAATGTATATTGAATACATAAGAAACTTGTGTGACACTTTGTATGGTGGAGATATCACCAAGACGGTTCCACCATGTCCAATTTTTTTTTTTAACAATAAAGGTTTTTTAAAGAAAGCAAAAACTTCTGGAAGTGCAAGCTGACTTTTTAGGCTACCTCTAAGTGAATGCTCTAAGGATTTTAGAGGATTGTGGTAATGTTCAAACAATGAATGGAATCCATATTTAATGGCACTATATACAACACACCTCATCGCTTTTCTTCCCCTGAAATCTGGACATTTGCAACAATGAAGCTGGGTGTTTTTAGGGGAAAGGGTAAAAAAAATAATAAGTCAAGAATCCATTATTGCAACCATCATCTTGCCTTTTTGGATCCATGCAAAAGTACACTGAATCTGACCAAGAAAAGTGTTTTTTCTGGTGAGACTGGTCTTTGAGGGCAACCTGGTCTACCCAAATAGATGGAGTATCCAAACCATGGGATGAAGCATACTGCTTCCATTTTCACCTTTCAGCCCCAATCCCGGGTTCGAATCCCAGAAGTTTGCTGATGAGAGCTAAATAGCTTGAAATAGATCTATACTAGCCTCCCTTTATTTCTTTGTCAGTAAATATAAGTTCAGCTGGCCAAGAAAAGGTATATGTGCATGTCTTTAAGGTGGCGAAGCTGATAAAAGCGCAGATGCCTTGCCAAAGTTTGTCTTCCATTTCCCTCCAATTTAGCCTCCTATTTCCTTGCCTTTTTTCTGAGAGCGCCTTTGAATTTGTTTATCATTTCTACCGGTGGCAATTTTGAGCTTGCATTATCATTGCGAGATGCCAGAAACTGGTATTTTTCAGTAGCACGTTGCTCTAACAGGCTTCCCCTCCCTTCTGCTCCTGCTACCTAATATGAAAAAGAGGCTGCTGGTGGTGCTTCCCCTTGGATTTGAAAAGAAATATGGGAAGCCAAAGGAGCAAAATCAATGTAAAATGAAAGGCAGAATATTCACATGCATACCTCTTGGCCAAGAGCAGAGCAAGGACTTGCACCCATCCCTGAGAATTTCATAAAATTACCTTCTCCTTTGAGAAAAAGATAAAAAAAAAAAAACAGAAGAGAAAAGCAATTTCTTTTCCATCAAATTGAGTGAGAATGGTCAGAAAAAAATTGCAGAAGTTATTTCCAGTTATAGCAGTGGTCTTATTTCTCTGTCATCATTGAATCAGTCAAATTGTTTCCAGCTGAGCTGTCCCGGGTACTAAGGGATTTATTAAATCTTATGCTGGAGGCTTGAAAGGGAATTCAACAGTTATTCACTGTGCTGTCTTTGTTAGATTCTAGGGTGATAACTATACACATTTGTTCACTGTAGATGGTACATCCTCAGTTTCTGAAACAAGTCACATTTGCTTGGGTCATTTTACTCAATCATATTAACAGTATATGCAGCATCACGAAGCTGGTAAATTTGTTCCATCTCTGTTTGCTTGATTAAAGCCTGTCTTTTCCCAGATTTTTGATCTAGAATGTTTCCTGAACAGCAAATGTTTTCAATTTCTGGAGAATTAAAAATTAATATTTTGGGGAGAAGGAAACTTGGTAATGTGTTTTGGATCTTGCTTCTAATGAAGTTTGGAACACATAATTAATCACTTTAGGAATCCCCGAATGATGTATTATCTGGTAGAGGGAATGCGTTCTTTGTCAGTTAATTTTGTCAGTCACTCATGCGCTCGTCACCTCCTGGATCGACTACTGCAATGCTCTCTACATGGGGCTGCCCTTGAAGACCACCTGGAGGCTTCAGCTGGTGCAGAATGCGGCTGCGCGGGTAGTGATGGGAGTGTCCCGACACTCTCATGTTACACCCCTCCTGCATTGGCTACCGGTTGCCCTCCGGGTGAGATTCAAGGTGCTGGTAATTACCTATAAAGCCCTACATGGCTTAGGCCCAGGGTACCTGGCGGACCAACTGCGGCCAGCGACAGCTCCCCATCGCCCGGTGCACCCCTTCAGTCCCGTCGGCCAGACAGTGTCGGCTGGCGACTCCCAGGGAGCGGGCCTTCTCTGTCGGTTCACCTACTCTGTGGAATCAGCTCCCCCTGGAGCTCCGGATGGCCCCTGACCTTCGCTCTTTCCGCCGTGACCTCCAAACATGGCTATTTGGCCTGGCCGGATTGGACTGAAGGGGTTTTTAAAGGGGATTGTATTGGTTTTTTATATTTGAATACTGAATTTTATGTGATTTTTATCGTTGTGAGCCGCCCTGAGTCCTTTGGGAGAGAGGGTGGCATACAAGTTTAATAAAATAAATAAATAAATAAATAAATAAATAAATAAATAAATAAATAAATAAATAAATAAATTTTGATTCAGTAAACCAAGAATAGGCAATTTGTGTTTGTAATACCAATATGTCAGAATAACAGAGCAGGAAGGAACCTTGGTGGTCTTGTATTTCAACCTCCTGCTCAGGCAGGAAACCCTATACCATTTCAAACCCATGGTTTTCCAATCTCTTCTTTAAATCCTCCAGTATTGGAGCACCCACAACTTCTGGAGGAAAGTTGTTCCACTGATTGTTCTGTCAGGAAATTCCTCCTTAGTTAGATCTCTCCTTGATTAGTTTCTATCCATTGCTCCTTGTCCTGTCTTTGTGCTTTGGAGGATAGGTTGACCCCAAATCCCTCTCTCTCCCCCTCTCCCTCTGCCTCCCTCCCTCCCTCCCTCTTTCTCTTCTTCCCACAGAAAGGAAATAAAGAACAATTGCTGCCTACATCAATGACCCTTGCTAAGCAGCAATTTGAAGAGTGTAAAACAGTATCTTCAAAATACTGATTTTCTGAAAAGTTTTCTTCTTCATGTAATTGCGTGTGCCTTCAAGATCCTTTAACATCTGTTGCAGAATCTGTGTGTTCCCTGAATGTTCTAAAAAAACAAAAACAACAACATGCACACACACACACACACACACACAGTCCTGACGAACAAAATTCGGAGGCTGTCATTATTCACCTATATGGTCCTACCTTTTCTGCTATGGGACATAATCCCCCTGAGATTGGGATGTCTCTAACTTGTCGGTCTACTGGAAGGCCTTAAAAGCCTGCTTTAATCCTGGATATTGACCTAGAAATATGGATGATCCCATATGATAAAGTGTTTTGGAATCTGAATAATTGTGATTTGTGATAGATGTGATTTAGCTTAATGTGTGTAGTTCTCTGTTCTGTTTTAATGTTACTTTCCATGATTTGTTCTGACCCCGACTCCCGAGCCTGTCCTAACAGAGGAAGAGGGCTCAGAAGGTGATGGGGAGGAACTGACAAGGCCTCCCTCTCCAGGATCCTCCTTTCTGGCAATGCCTCAGGTTCCATCCGAAGGCCAGGAGGAACAGTCTGGGATGTGCCAGGAGGAAGGCATATCGGAGCACCAATTGATAGGGAGCGAGGATGATGAATCCTGACTTGATCCCAGGCAGCGTTGGAGGGAGAAGCGTGTGCAGCAACGGAAGAGGTGTGGGAGGGCCAGAGATTGAGCTGAGTCACAGAGCCACGCCCCACCAGGAATAAAAGTGGGTGGGATTGCTCTTCAGGCTTTGTGACGGACAAAGTTAAACCCTGAAAGTCACATCGTGATCTCTGAAATTCGACTTGGATATATTTTGGACTGAACATTGACTAAACTCTTGTCTCGTGGATAATTTGTTGCTCCTGGAATGGACTGAAGATTAGTCCTTTTCTGCTTTATGGGAGTGAAAACGGTCTTGGCAGGCATTCGGCAGTTAGCTGCCAAAACCTTGGTCTGCCAGGAATTCTAATCTGTTTAGCTAATAAAATATTGGCAGGCGTGCTTGGTATTACATTTGCCTGTGTGAGGAAGGGGGACAGAACATGATTAGTGGCTATTTTGTTCTGTATTTTCAGTCCTTTGTTAGCCCACCAGAGTTACTAGCCTAATTTGTAAGTTTTATTTCCTTAAATAAAATAAATACAAATGGTCCTTCAAGGTTTTAGTTGGGTGCAGTCTTAATTTAGGACTGCCAAGTATCAACGTCTGCTTAGAACATCTTCTCCAGATTTCAGGCATGAATTGCCTACAAAGACATAAAACTGCATTACATCTCAAACACAAGAATGCAATGACACAATTCACGGATACTGCTCATTACAGCTGCAACGTTGATCCTATTTTCAGACTGAAAACCTTCCATTCACCTTAGCCGGGTCAAGATAGTCCTCAGAATCATCAGAAAGGGGTGGGTTTTGGGTCATTCAGCTGGAGGAGGTTGAGAAGGGAAAACTTGCTGCTGTGCATATGTTGACAACCAATTTATTTGCTGGATGATTGTGAAGAATGGTGCAGCCTCTCCATGTTAGTTTGAGGGCACTACACTGTATATGTTTTCATCGTCATTAGAAGGGTTACAAATAATGTACCTGGAGCACAGCATATATCTTTAGGACAAAGTGTCAATGTAAAGATAATTGGGTTGGTTTTCCTACCTCCCTTAGACAGCAGTATACATTCTCTCCCCCATGCACACACTCACACCTCCAGGTAGATAATCACTTGAACCGCTGCTCTGTAAACACATACACATTGTTTTTCATCAGAATCCATGCTACTACAATATTGAACTGCAAAAGGTATTGCCTTCTAATAATTCTCGCTGCTGTGTTATATATTTATCTCTAGGTGTTAGACATGATGAATTCACAGAAGACCAGTTGGATTGTTGCAATCAGGTCCATAAATTTCAGTTAACGGTGGGTTTTTTTGAATAAATTACTGGTGTTTGCTTCATGCAATATGCTGAACCATAAACTATGGCTTTCAAGCTTTACGGATGTATCGACATAACATCTTCATGTGATTTATCTGGCTATCCGTTTCATCAAAATGACTTTATGTGGCTCACAACAAGTAAAAACAATCAGAGAAATCATAGAGTCATAGCGCTGGAAGGGACCTTGGAGGTCTTCTAATGCAACCCCCTGCTCAAGGCTGGAGAACTTATACCATGACAGATAAATAGTTGTTCAATGTTTTCTTGAAAACCTCCAGTGATGGAGAACCCACGACTCCAGGAGACAAGCTGTTCCATTAATTGTTCTCACTGTCAGGAAATTTTTCCTTAGTTCCATACTGGATCTCTCTTTAATGAGCTCCAGTGGTGGGATTCTGCCAGTTCGGACCAGTTCGGGCGTACCAGTAACTCCGACAATCAGATGGGGCCGCCCACCCCTCCATGTTACCTACCTATATTTCCTTGTTTGTAGCCCAGCTGATAGGCACGGCAGAGCGCATTGCCTCACCTCAGCTGTAGAAGGTAAGCTTTGGAGTTGATTTCAATTGTACTGCGCCTGCGTGGAGCGCCTATTTGGCATGCATGCAAGTGAAGCGCGCTCGAAGCGAACTGGTTGTTACAACTGGTGAATCCCACCACTGATGAGCTCCCACCCATTGCTTCTTATTCTGTCCTCCAGTGCTTTGGAGAATAAGTCAACCCCTTCTTCTCCTCAAGTACTGGAAGACAGCTATCATGTCACCCCTAATCCTTTTCTTCTTTAAACTAGACATACCTAATTCCCTTAACTGTTCATCATCTCTAGAACTCTACTCATCTTAGTTGCTCTTCTCTGCATTTTTTCTTTTTTGTATTGTGGTGACCAGAGCTGGAGTATTCCAAATGTGGCCTCTCCTCAATAAAAACATTTTTAAAAACTATATATAAACTATTCATAATTTTTTTTAAAAAAAACAGAAAATCATGGTCAATGGCAAAATCCACTCTACATCAGCTCACCATGGTCATTGTAAGAGCTCCCCATCATTGCCAGACCCTCAGGCATAGCAGTAGAGCAATGTCTCCAGGCCTTCTTATAGATGTTCCCTCTCCATGGAAATCTCTAGCAAAAGGTGAAAAAATCACAAGATTTGAAGAGAAATCAAATCTAGTAGACTGCATGGGTATCTGCAGGGTGAGCAGATAACTCATAGTTATCTGATAATTAGTGCGAGTTCAAATCTCACCAGGCTCAAGGTTGACTCAGCCTTCCATCCTTCCAAGGTAGGGAATTGAGGACCCGGATTGTGGGGGCAATAAACTGACTTTGTAGAAACACCACTTATGGGGGGCCAAAAGCCCTAATAAGCAGGTATATACAAAAGAATGAAGGCTATTGCTATAAGTGCATTGTAAGCCGCCCTGAGTCTTTGGAGGAGGGCGACATATAAATTGAACTAATAAATAAATAAATAAATAAATAAATAAATAAATAAATAAATAAATAAATAAGGAAGGGGTCAAGAGTCGTGGTGGTGCAGTGGTTAGAATGCAGTACTGCAGGCTACGTTTGCTGACTGCCAGCTACCAGCAGTTTGGCAGTTCGATTCTCACCGGCTCAAGATTGACTTCGTGTTCCGTCCTTCCAAGGTTGGTAAAATGAGGACCCAGATTGTTGAGGGCAATATGCTGACTCTGTAAACTACTTAGAGAGGGCTATAAAGCATTACAAAGTCTAAATGCTAGAGCTATTACTAATTGATTTGTATTTTGAAATCTTGACACAATGATATGACTTATGCCCTTCTATCAAATCCCTTGACAAAGTACTTTGCTGTATCATTTGCATTATGATGCATTGTCATAATTGTAGTATCATTTTGATGTCACTGCAGCTTGGGGCAAATGCTGGATTAAAGTAACTGGGAAAAAAAAATCAAGTTGTGAACCATCCTAATGTGCCCTGGTTTGGTGTAAGGGCTAATGTAATGTGAAGAACCAAAACTATCCAATCCAGCTGTTATAATTACTGAGTTCAATTTTCTGCATTTCTGTAAGTAGCAGAGTAAGATTCCCTGGCTGGAACACGAAAAAATGATATGAAGGTTAAGAATTTTGTCTGGAGACTTCTTGTCCTTTTCCTCTTCTGACAGTAGAATATAGTGAACTTAAAATTAATCATATAGATTGAGTTCATGCATCAGATATAGTGACAGGAGAGTGCTAGGAGGTTTTCCATCTCTTTCCTGCTGTCTATTGCTGTCTGGATTTTTTCCCCCTAGATGATAAACTGTAGTTTGTGGATGGGCTTCAAAATATTTAGCAAGGGGTTCTCTGCCCGGTTGCTGGGTGGCCGTGGCCATGGTGGCCGTGGCCTATCTGGCCTCCTGCACCATGGCGGGGGGGGGGGCGTTTTTGCCCTCCCTGGGCTCCGGAGGCTTTCCTTAGGCCTCCAGGAGGGAAAAAAACGGTCTCCCCAGGCTCCGGAGGGCCTCTGGAGGCCAGAAATGGAAACCTTCCCAAACTTCCGGTAGGCCCATTTTACACCCTCCCCAAGCCTCCACACATGCCCTGCACTTAACCTGCATCCAAAACGGGCTGCGTGGGGACTCCTGGAAGGGGCAGGGCAGGGTGGGAGGGGCCAGCCAGGAGTGGGATTAGGGGGTTCTCCTAACTGCACAGAATATTAGCTAGAGGTTCTTCCGAACCCCTGTGAACCCCCAGCAGTCCATCCCTATCATGAGACTCTAGCCATTCTTTATCAAATCTCAGCTTCCTTCAAATCAAGATTGATTTTGGTCTTCTGAAGTTTCCTAGCAAGAGTATTAGCCAGCCAGAAAATAGAGGTAGATCTGAAAAATATTGTAGCTCCTGAAAACAATGCAGTATGGTTCAGGTTTCCATCCTGGAAGAGAACTTTTAGTGAAGAAAATAGGGACACTAGAAAGATAAAGCAAAAGGGTAAAAATGAGTATGTGGATTCTAGGTGTTATCCTTTATTTCATTTCCTTTGTTTACTTTCAGTTTCTATTTTATTATCTTTATTTTATTTTATTTTATTTTTTTGCTTTATCTTTTTGCTTCCCAGAAAAAAAGATTTTCCTACTTTCAAAATGTCTCGCTTCATTTTTTTGGAGCTGCTGCTGCAAATTTTACCTTTTAAAATTCTATCTATTGGAAGTCCAAACATTTGACTGTTTTATTTTAAAATGCTTTCACCTCTATTTCTTAATCCGAAAAAAACAAAACAAAACATTTTTCTTATCTTGATTTTCCTGGTTTTATATATTAGATCCTGAAAAGAAGATTCACAATGTTTCCTTTCTTAGGATGTGAGAATTCCTCAAATATTTAGGCTAAAATATTATTTAGCTGAAAGTTAAATAGGAAGATGTATGTTCAGCTAAATACATGATTTATTGACAGGTATCTGCTTATTTCATTTAATTATTTCATGGAAATAATTTCTTTTATTTCTCCATTGTGTAATCTTGCTCCTTAAATTAATTTTATATTATTTTATGTTTTTAGTCAATCATGATGCATATTTGCTTTTCTATTTATATATTGCTCTTCTATAGTTTTGCTGGGTTTGCTTTCTTAAATCATTAGTTATCCTTGCACAAATCTTCCTTATTTATTTTTGCCTCAATTCCTTTTTGTCACCAATATTTCCTTCAAACAAGCTCAAAAGAGCAAAGATTCAAACCCATTAATTGTGTGCCCTAAATGGCTGAACAAATTCAGAAGCATCTACTGGTTACTTAGCAACTGCAGGTCCATCTCTCTTGAAGATGGTGGATTAGAGCAAAAAGAAGCACTTTCAGCTGAAGATAAACTGAACATGCAGGCTGGGGTTCTTAAGGAGAAAAGGGGCATCTAGGAGGGCTTTCTCCAAAGTGATCTGCCCACTTCTTGCCAAAACAGACAGCTTCTGCACAAGCTTTTAATTCTTTCTTTCTTTCTTTCTTTCTTTCTTTCTTTCTTTCTTTCTTTCTTTCTTTCTTTCTTTCTTTCTTTCTTTCTTTCTTCCTTCCTTCCTTCCTTCCTCCTTCTCTCCCTCCCTCCCTCCCTCCCCCCCCCTCCTCCTCCTCCGCCTCCGTACTCTCTTCTGTCTTTCAGGGCTAAGTCGATGTTTATTAGTCCTTCCTTAAGGTTATCTTTGTATATTATATATCTTGCCCAAATGTGATGTTTACAAGATTAAAACAGGTGAGAGGGAAGTTGTATTAGAGATAAATGTTACTGTAGTCTGGATGTTGGCTCCAATATCACATGCACCCGTTACTGATTTTTAAACTGAAATAAAAAATATTAGCACCTGAAGGCAGGGCAAGAAGCAATGTATAGAAACTGGTGAAGGAGAGAAGCAATCTAAAACTAAGGAGAAATTTGCTGAAAGTTAGAACGATTAATCAGTGGAACAACTTGCCTCCAGAAGTTGTGGGTGCTGTCACACTGGAGGTTTTTAAGCAGAGATTGCACAACTATTTGTCCAGAATAGTATAGGGTCTCCTGCTTGTGCAGGGGGTGGGACTAAAATACCTCCAAGGTCCTTTCCAACCTATTCTATTCTATTCTATTCTATTCTATTCTATTCTATTCTATTCTATTCTATTCTATTCTATTCTATTCTATTCTATTCCATTCCATTCCATTCCATTCCATTCCTATTCCTATTCCTATTCCTATTCTATTCTATTCTATTCTATTCTATTCTATTCTATTCTATTCTATTCTATTCTATTCTATTCTATTCTATTCTATTCTATTCTATTCTTCTTTACCCTACCCTACCCTATGCTACCCTATCCATGTTTCCATTGAAAACAGGGAGAAATATTTTCCTTGCATTTTGACAGTGCTGAGCAAGAAACTATATTTTTTTTTCCATGTTTCATTAGAAGAAAGACCTTATTTACTGAATGTGAGACACTTGAAGACTTTTATTCATCTGAAGTCTTAGAGGTCAGGACAAGTAAAGGAAAAAAAAGGAATAAATGATGACCAGGAACACGGACTGCAATTATGTTTTAAAAAATGTTCAAAGCCTATCTTTTCTTTTGAATCAGACCCTGCTTGCCTGATAAACTTTCTAGCACAAGAGAATGCCCAACACTTCTGCTGCTGCCCTAAGAGTGACCTCCTTCCTTTCTCTTCGACATTGAAGTTATCTCCTGCTGGTAGAGGCTGATGCCTTAAGTAATAACAGCAGTAGGTGAATGAACCTATTTTCTCCATTGTATGTTACAGAACTAAACTTTGGGATCTTCCGGAGTAACAAAATGCTCAAAGGAACACTGAGCACACAAAGAGGGTCTGCAAACCTACAAAAAAAAAAATGTATTAATTACAATTACTTAAGCATCACGTGCATATGCACCCAGACACCACTCAATCCCTTATACGTTAGGTTTAGGTGTGGTGGTGCAGGGTTAGAATCAGTGATGGGTTGCTATCGGTTCAACCCGGATCAGGTGAACTTGTAGTGGCGGTGGGAGGCTCTGCCCACCCGCGCCAGACGCTTCTGCACATGCGCAGAAACTTCTGCACATGCGCAAGCGTCCACACACCCACAAGCAAACCGGTAGCGATGGGTTTTGAAACCCACTACTGGTTAGAATGCAGTATTGCAAGCTAATTCAACTCTCTGCTGGGAGTTCGATTCTGACCTGGCTCAAGGTTGACTCAGCCTTCCATCCTTCCAAGGTCTTTAAAATGAGGATCCAGGTTGTTGGGGGGAAATATGCTGATTCTGAAAACTGTTTAGAGCGTGCTGTACAGCACTATGAAGTGGTATATATGTGTACGTGCTATTGCTATTGCTATTGCTAGGGTCCGGTTGGAAGCAAAGTAGTTTCTTTTTGAGCGCACAGGTAGATGACTGCTATTATTCATTCGCCTTTTTTAGGGTTAAATAAAATCATCTCAGAAAATATTACTTTCACTTGGCATAGTCAGACAATTAACCAGTGGAACAGCTTGCCTGCAGAAATCATGGGCCTCCATCACTGGATGTTTTTAAGAAGACAGTCATTTATCTAAAATGGTATAGGTTCTCCTGCTCGAGCAGGGGGCTGGACTAGAAGACCTCCAAGGTCCTTTCCAGCTCATTCATTCTATTCTATTTTTCACGAATGCACACAGATTGTGAAAGGGAAGCACTTAGCAATGCTGTTGAACAGGATTTTGGGGGCTCAGTATGAACCCATTGAAATCTGACCAGATTTGATTCAGTTGGTGCTTTCCACATCACCTAGGTCTTTAAACTGCAGCTAGGTATCAACTGACTGCTAAAAACATTCAATTTCACATTCAGCTAGTCATTGACTTGTAATAGAATTAGAGCAAAGGGGTCAAATTCAATTTCATTGAGGGCCGCATCAGGGCTGTGGTTGACCTCGGGGGGCCGGGCAGGCGTGGCTGACTGGGTGGGTGTGGCCAGCTTGACGCCACTCCCCAAACTGCTGGCATGTTTCCTCTTTGCATTGGATAGACCGGGACAAAGCCACACTGGCCTGATCTTTTCTCTGCGCATTGGGTAGACCGGGCTGAGGCTACGTTGGCCTGATTTTTCCTCTTTGCATTGGGTAGACCAGGATGGCCCCACAGGCCAGATCCGACCACATCACGGGCTGGATGCAGCCTGCAGGCCTTGAGTTTGACACCCCTGAATTAGAGGGATAAATTGGGCCAGTTGTTAAGTGGGTCACCGTGCAGCCGTGAACAATTTTTTTGCTGCAGTTGTTAAATGAATCACCGAAGTTGATAAGCAAATATGATAATTGAGCAAATCCATTGTCTGCAATGGCTGTTTCTTGAGAAACAGGAAATAAATGCTGGTTTCTGGCCAAAAAAAAAAAGTCATAAATTGTGGTCACATGATTGTGAAATGTGCAAGCAGCCATATGCAATCGTCTGACTGTACAGAGGAGGCAGCTGTCGGAACTTCGAATTCAGATCATAAGAAATCCTGGAGAAGTCCAACATAACTTCAAATGGTCCTTAAGCAATAGGTTATGAGTCAAGGAGTACCTATAAAGCTTATGCACCACCCTGCACTGTAAAAAAAAAAATAGTTAAAAAGAATTAAATTCTGGCATTATTGAGATTATTCTCCAGTGTCACCAAAATCATCCAGAGGGCTAGCTTGACAATTAAAGCGTGTTTTGAGCATTTTCCCACTTGAAATGAGTAGCCTTCAGATCAGATGCCTGGAGGTGGGAACCTAGGCAAGGCAATATTGTCAATGACCTTTGGACAATTACTGTGTGAATTGTCTTACTCAATCCTGGCCCACAGAAAACAGGCATCCGGGAAAGGCATTATTTGGGATTTATTGCTATGGTCACAGTATCATTCGTGAGTTCAACTTGTTTTACTTTCTCTTGAAATGTTGGCAGCAGATCATGCAAACATTAAAACCAGTAGTGGGTTTTAAATTTTTTTACTACCGGTTCTGTGGGTGTGGCTTGTTAGGTGTGGCATGGCTTGGTGGGCATGGCAGGGGAAGGATACTGTAAAATCTCCATTCTCACCCCATTCCAGGGGAAGGATACTGCAAAATATCACGGGCCTGGTAGCTCAGCAGAC
This sequence comes from Pituophis catenifer annectens, assembly GCF_029215685.1. Taxonomy (NCBI): domain Eukaryota; kingdom Metazoa; phylum Chordata; class Lepidosauria; order Squamata; family Colubridae; genus Pituophis; species Pituophis catenifer. The sequence goes on from NW_027256882.1 coordinate 46,405,844, forward strand.
TAATCGGCCGGTGAGGTGTCTGAGATGGCCTGGGAGTTCATGGCTTCCATGACGGCCTTGGACCTGACACAACTAATTCATGGCCCTACTCACACGGGAGGACACACTCTGGACTTAGTTTTTGTCTCTGGTCAGTGGTTGAATGGTCAGGTTATAGGGGATATAGCTATTGAGCCCCTGTCATGGTCGGACCATTCTCTCCTGAGGCTGGACTTTTTGACCGCTGCACCCCACCGCAGGGAGGTGGAACCGATTAGGTGGTTCCGCCCCAGGCGCCTGATGGATCTGGAGAGATTCCAGAGGGAGCTTGGGCAATTTCCTGAGGCTTTGGCTCACGACTCGACTGAAGATCTGGTGGCCGCCTGGGATAGGATGGCCGCCGGGGCTTTGGATTGTGTCGTGCCTTTGCGGCCTCTGGCCCAGCATCGCACCTGCCCAGCTCCTTGGTTCACTGAGGAGCTGAGGGGGATGAAATGCCAGAAAAGACGCCTAGAGAGTAGTTGGAGGGCCAGTCGCTCCAAATCCGATCGAACACTAATTAGGTCTCATATTAAGACCTATTTAGTGGCGATAAAAGTGGCAAAGCGTAATTACTTTTCCGCTCTCATTGCATTGGCAGATAATCGCCCAGCCGCTTTGTTTAGAGTGACCCACTCCGTCCTACATCAGGGAGCACAGGAGGACCCCTTGCAAGGGCAAGCTGAGGATTTTGCACAGTATCTGCACGATAAAATCACTCAGATTCGGGAAGGCTTGGACTCTGACTGGGTAGATTCCGGCGGGGTGGCTGAGGCGGGTCTTGAGAATGTTATCTGGGATGAGTTCGATCCTGTAACTCCTGAGGATGTGGACAGGATTCTGGGGAGGTTAAACGCAACCACATGTTTACTGGACCCGTGTCCCTCCTGGCTGGTACTGGCTACCCGGGAGGTTACGCGAGGCTGGCACCAGAGGATTATAAATGCTTCTTTGGGGGAGGGTTTCCTGCTGCCTGCTTTGAAAGAGGCGGTGGTGAGGCCCCTCCTTAAGAAGCCTTCTCTGGATCCGGCTGTTATGGCTAACTACCGTCCTGTCTCCAACCTTCGCTTTATTGCGAAGGTTGTTGAGAGTGTGGTTGTGCAACAGCTCCCACAGTACCTGGATGAAACCGTCTATCTAGACCCGTGCCAGTCTGGCTTCAGGCCTGGGTACAGCATGGAAACGGCATTGGTCGCGTTGGTTGATGATCTCTGGAGGGCTCGGGACAGGGGTTGCTCCTCTGTTCTGGTCCTATTAGATCTCTCAGCGGCTTTTGATACCATCGACCATGGTATCATGCTGCACCGGCTGGAGGGATTGGGGGTGGGAGGCACCGTGTTGCAGTGGTTCTCCTCCTATCTCTCCGACCGGTCGCAGTCTGTGTTGGCAGGGAGGCAGAGGTCGACCTCGAGGCGCCTTGTTTGTGGGGTGCCACAAGGGTCGGTCCTCTCGCCACTCCTGTTCAACATTTATGTGAAGCTGCTGGGTGAGATCATCCATGGATTTGGGGTGCGATGCCATCTGTACGCTGATGACACTCAGCTGTACATCTCCACCCCAAACCATCCCAATGATGCCCTTGAAGTGATGTCCCAGTGTCTGGAGGCCGTGCGGGTCTGGATGGGGAGGAACAGGCTTCGACTCAACCCTTCCAAGACCGAGTGGCTGTGGATGCCGGCATCCCGATATAGCCAGCTGGCGCCATCGCTGGCTATTGGGGGCGAGTCATTGACCCCCACAGAGGCGGCTCGCAACTTGGGCGTCCTCCTGGACACACGGCTGTTTTTAGAAGAGCATATGACGACCGTGGCCAGGGGGGCTTTTTATCAGGTTCGCCTGATACGCCAGTTGCGCCCCTTTCTCAGTCGGTATTCCTTATGCACAGTCACTCATGCTCTCGTCACTTCTCGCCTGGACTACGCTAATGCTCTCTACATGGGGCTCCCCTTGAGGAGCACCCGGAGGCTCCAACTGGTCCAGAATGCGGCCGCGCGGGTGATCATGGGAGCGACATGGCGCTCCCATATAACACCTCTCCTGCACGAGCTGCACTGGCTCCTGGTGGTCTTCCGGGTGCGCTTCAAGGTGTTGGTTCTCACCTTTAAAGCGCCCCATGGCTTAGGGCCAGGGTATTTACGACACCGCCTGCTGCTACCGATAACCTCCCACCGGCCAATACCTCTCACAGAGAGGGCCTCCTCAGGGTGCCGTCGGTCAAGCAATGTTGGCTGGTGGCCCCCAGGGGGAGGGCCTTCTCTGTGGGAGCACCCGCCCTCTGGAACGAGCTACCTCCCGGAATACGGCTGATTCCGGATCTCCGCACTTTCCGTAAGGCCCTGAAGACGTTTTTATTTCAGCAAGCCGGCCTGGCCTGAATAGATTTTAGGGGTTTTGAATTGTATTGCTAGGGGTTTTAAATTGGGGCGGCCGTTTAATTTAATTTATTTTTAATTATTTTAACTTTTATATTGCATGTTATTTTAATTCTCGGCTGTTCACCGCCCTGAGTCCCTTCGGGGAGAAGGGCGGGATATAAATTTAATAAATAAATAAATAAATAAATAAATAAATAAATAAATAAATAAATAGCATTGTGATTAACACCAGCTGTCTGCAATTATTGTAAGTTCGAAACTCACCAGGCTCAAGGTTGATTCAGCCTTCCATCCTTTCAAAGGTAGGTAAAATGAGGACCCAGTTTGTGGGGGCAATAAGCTGACTTTGTATAAATATACAAAAGTATAAGGCTATTGATTAATGCATTGTAAGCCGCCCTGAGTCTCTGGAGAAGGGCGGCATATAAATCAAATAAAAATAAAAATAAAATAAAAAATAAATAAAATCCCCATTCCCTCTCGATCAGCTGGAACTTGGGAGGCAGAGAATAGATGGGGATGGGGCCAGTCAGAGGTGGTATTTACCAGTTCTCCAAACTACTCAAAATTTCCCCTACCGATTCTCCAGAACTGGTCAGAACCTGCTGAAACCCACCTCTGATTAAAACCAAAAAGCTGACAGGATTTTGAATGTCCAAGACTCCCAGTGTCATCAGATCAATGTGAAGAAGATTGGTTAAAATGTTCTGGAAGTAGGGTTAATTGTCCAAGCCAAAGCTGACAGCAGATGCAGAATTTTTGAAGAAAGAGAGAAAAGCAGAGCTGCATATTACAATAACTGATCGATTATACTATTTATTGGGTTTTATGCAGTGGCGGGATTCAAGTAATTTAACAACCGGTTCTCTGCCCTAATGATTTCTCCCAACAACCAGTTTGCCAAACTGCTCAGAAAGTTAACAACCGGTTCTCCTGCAGTGGTGCGAACTGGCTGAATCTCATCACTGGTTTTATGCCTATGGAGATTCTTAGTCATCCAGGTCTGAAGAAACATTTTGGATGAGAAGCGAAATGTCTCCAAAGAAAAACCAGAAAGTCCAGTTGCCTGTTGAAAAAGCACCTTTGGGACATGACTGGATGGTTTACAACTTTATAAAAATATCAATATAAAACAGTTAAAATGTAAAAATATTAGAACATTAAATGCTAAAAGTTAACAATAAATACAATGTTTTTGCCTTCATTTATCTGGAGATAGTTTCTCCTGCTAAAACCTGTAAATTGTTTAAACATTTAAAAATCGATAAGCCCGGTAAAACAAAAACATACAATCCATACACTCAGATTAAAGTTTAAAACATAATTTATGCTGGCACTTTAACTAAAATTGCCTGTTTCTTTTTAAACTCTGGATCTGATTTGACAGAGTGCTGAATGCCTTTTTTGAAAAATTCCAGGCAGATTTAATAATAATAATAATAATAATAATAATAATAATAATAATAATAATAATATGTGTGAAATCAACACAAGAGACCTGCAAGAGCAGATTTTATTTGTTAAATGTATTCCTCTTACCGATTCCTGCTACTGAAGGTAGTAAAACAAGGAGGATAAGATTACACAGGGAATAGAAAATACAATTAAAAGTGAATTCAACCATCATGCTATGAAATGAAAACATAAATCTAAAACCTGAAGTATCCTGCCTGATACTTTTTTTTTTGTATATGTTTTATTTGCAGTTTTTCTTTAACAACCAACATTGTTTGTGGACAGTGTAAGGACTGTGTTGACATATTTTTCACATGGGGATGGTAGAGGACAGGAAGGCCTGGAGGAACGTTGTCCGTGGGGTTGTGATGGGTCGGACACGACTTTGCGACTAACAACAAGAAGAAAAATTAATCCTTAGCTTGCTTTTCTGCTCTATTTGCTAATAATTATTTGTCGATCTGATAACTCGACCAAGGCAAGATTTATTTTGGAAGGTCTAGGATGCTGATCATCTTTTCCCTGCTATTGCATTTCACACAGCAGTTGGTAACATTGATTTAATTTCATCTCCTTTGACTCCGATGAATGAAAAATCTTTTTCTTAAAAAAAAATTATCTTTGAATTTCTTGTAACCTGTTGGATATGTGTGAGGGGTAGTACGGCAAGTAATGCTGTAATTCTAGAAATTATGGGAAGGCATCCAGAGCCAAAGATAAAACTTCAATTTATTACTTCCTGTAAATAACTTTATTGAAAAATGATTAAAACTGGCAATGTTTAGACTCCAAAGCTCTTTATGTAATTCTACTATTCAACAGTGGCTTTGAATATTAAAAGAAAGCATTTACCTCTGGCGAAGAATACTATAAATAGAATTTGCTTAGCGATAGCTACACAAAACCTTCATAGAATGATAGAATCATAGGGTTGGGTTCCTTAGAAGTAACAGAATAACAGAATTGGAAGGAACCTTGGAAATCTTCTAGCCCAACCCCATGCTCCAACAGGAGGCCCTATATCATTCCAGACAAGTAGCTGTCCAATCTCTTCTTAAAAGCCTCTAGTGATGTAGCATCCATGACTTCTGGAGGCAAGTTGTTCCCTGATTAATTGTTCTAACTCTCAGGAAATTTCTCTTTAGTTTTAGGTTGTTTCTCTTCTTGATTAGTTTCCACCCATTGCTTCTTGTCCTACCCTCAGGTGCTTTGGAGAATAGGTTGACTCCCTCTTCTTTGTGGCAGCCTCTCAAATATTGAAACACAACTACCATACCACCCCTACATCTTCTTTTCATTAAAGTAGGTAAAGGTTCCCCTTGCGCATATGTGCTAGTCGTTCCCAACTCTAGGGAGTGGTGCTCATCTCTGTTTCAAAGCCAAAGAGCCAGTGCTGTCTGATGATGATTCTATGGTCATGTGGCCAGCATGACTAAATGCCAAAGGCGCACAGAACGCTGTTACCTTCCCACCAAAGGTGGTCCCTATTTTTCTACTTGCATTTTTACATGCTTTCGAACTGCTAAGTTGGCAGAAGCTGGGACAAGTAACGGGAGCTCACTCTGTTATGCAGCGCTAGGGATTCGAACCACCGAACTGCCAACCTTTCTGATCGACAAGCTCAGCATCTTAGCCACTGAGCCACCACGTTCCCTCTGAGCCACCACATCCCCTCTTCATTAAACTAGACATATTCAATTCCTGCAACTGTTCTTCATATGTTTTACCCTATGAAACCTTCATATGTTTTAGCTTTCTTGTATTTGAACCCCCCGCCTACTGCAGAATTCCTCATATCACTCCAGAACAGGGGTCCCCAACCTTTCAGATCTCAGGGATCACTAAATTCATAATTTTAAATTCCATGGACCACTAATACGATTTGCCTAATGACCGGCTGGATGGGCGTCGCTAGCTAGTCATGTGACTGGGGGGCGTGGCCAACTCAATGACACTCATGTCAAGGGGCACCTCACCAGCCTCTACTCGCCCCTCCTACCCACTACTCTCTTGCTCGCCTGGATCCTTAGGATCCCAACAGAAAGCAATTGTTGGAGCTAAGCAGCCACCACGAGAAAGAGTTGGCAAAACAGCTCAATTCAAATTGGATCTGACCGAGAAGGCGGCTCAGCAGAAGCACCTCACTGAGGACTATGAGCATAGGCTTTCCAAGCAGAGGGAAGACCTGTGGGAGTGCAAGGCCAGGTACCGGCGCTTGGAGGCTCAGTGGGATGAGATAGTCAACCAGTTCCAGGCCATGATGCAGTCCCACTGGAATGAGGCCCTCCGGCCCTTCGCCACCAGCAGTGCTTCCCTCCAGCCTTCGCCCTAAATCCTTCAGGAAGCTGAAGCAGACCCCAAGTCGGAATTTCTTCCCCCCTCCGACCCTCACAAAAAGACCCCAAAGAGGGAGACTCTCTGCAGCAACACAAACGTTCATTGCATGTATCTGGCCCAGGGCCCATAGTTTGATGACTCCTTATTTAGTGCAATATTAAAAATGCAAATAATTTTTCTGTGGACAACCAAAATTTTCTCGCGGACCATCAGTGGTCCACAGACCACCAGTTGGTGACCGCTGCTCCAGAACAGTGGTTGTTTAATCTTTGTCAATTTTTGAAAATTCCCAGTGATGGAAGTTTCTTCAAAAGACAGGCTGTCCCACTGTGGTCATCATGCTTCATATACTCACAGGTACAATAAAAACTTGAAAGTATAGAGGTAGACCTCAACTTATGGTCGTAATTGAGTCTGGAATTATGGCCATAAGTCGTTGCAATCATTAAGTGGGTCACCATGTGGCCATACTTGTTTTAATGACTTTTTTGCAAAGGTTGTTCAAGGAACATGATGGTCATTAAATGAATCCAGTTATTTAATGGAATTCCCCAACTCCCCCAGAAGCTGAAAGTAAATGTCAGAAATTAGAAAATTGAAAATTTTGACCACAAAAACTGGAAATGGCCGTAAAGGTGAACCAGTTGCCAAATGCCAAAAGTGCAAATACATGACTGCAGTGTGTGTGTGTGTGTGTGTGTGTGTGCGTGTGTGCACGCACGTACGTGTGTAGTCATTGGAACTGTAAAATTGGGGAATTCCTTCAGATTCTCCATCTGGAATAAAACCATGCATGTTAAGCCAAACCTTGTTACAGGTGTTTCCTCTATATATAGATATCAAGGGAAGGAGTCAGGATTAAAGCTGATGTCTGTCCTCACTCATTTGACCTCGAGGCTTTCAAGTGAAAAGTGGAAGTGCACTTTTTTACTCCTTACAAATAAATAGAGAGGGTATATATTCCACTCATATGTGGCGGTAATACAAGACTCAGTAGCTGAATCAAAACATTCTACAGCAGTGATAGTGATCTTATGACATGCATGTAAAAGGCGACAGGCCACAACATTTTGGGTGACCTGCCAACATTTCACTAATGCCCAACAAAAGACAAACAATTATTTGCATGTTCATTTATTTTTTTAAAAAATACAGTCCAATCATGTGTGGTACTAGGTATTACATAAAGAAATGTTATATAATGTTATCAAAAATGTGCCCTGTTCTTGTGCAGTTTTTGGAACTTATAGTGAGAATGGATTGGGCTCAAGACTTCTGGACTCTCTGGAAATGAATTTGGTTTACTTGTATTTCATTTTTGTAATTATATAACATTTCTTTATGTAATACCTAGTACCACACATGATTGGACTGTATTTTTTTAAAAAATAAATGAACATGCAAATAATTGTTTGTCTTTTGTTTGGGGGGAGAGGACAGTGACAACACAGCAGAGTCAAATTAGGCATTTTCTGAATTTTTGACGTGCCGAATGCAAAAGGTTTGCTACAGTGGTGAAATCCAAATTTTTTTACTACCGGTTCTGTGGGCGTGGCTTGGTGGGCGTGGTGTGGCTTGGTGGGTATGGCTTGGTGGGTGTGGCAGGGGAAGGATACTGCAAAATCTCCATTCCCACCCCACTCCAAGGGAAGGATACTGCAAAATCCCCATTTTCTCCCAATCAGCTGGGACTTGGGAGGCAGAGAATAGATGGGAGTGGGGCCAGTCAGAGGTGGTATTTACCACTTCTCCGAACTACTCAAAATTTCCACTATCGGTTCTTCAGAACTAGTCAGAACCTGCTGAAACCCACCTCTGGTGTGCATGCCCTGACAATCCATCTATTTCTCTACTCTAATACAAGTACAAATCTTGTATCTAAATACAAATCTAATACTCCATTCCCTCCCCACTCCTGGGGGAAGGATATTGCAAACTCCCCATTCCCTCCCCACTCTAGGGCCAGCCAGAGGTGGTATTTGCTGTTTTCCTAACTACTCAAAGTTTCCATTGCTGGTTCTCCGAACTGTTCAAAATTTCCACTACTGGTTCTCCAGAACCTGTCAGAACCTGCTGGATTTCACCCCTGGTTTGCTATCACTGTCCTGCAGGAACTGTATAATGGGCTGTTTGCTGCTATTTGCACTGTGCCTATTTTTCTTTTTTCTTTCGCATGTTTTAGCAATAGCAATCCTTATGTACAATATGTATCAAGCGGTAGCATTATGGCTGAGTTTCTTAAAAGTGCATCAGATGAACATGCATATGAAGAAGGACCTGCCTTCAAGGTTGGACCCTTACAATTCTTGTTTTATTAGCACTGATGCTGCAAGATGTACCTCAGTGCATGATGGATTTAACACTGCTTATTTAAATTGCGCTGTAAGGGGTTTTGGGTAATTCAGTTCAGGCAAGTCTTATCGCTTAATTCAGTCATTTAATGCCTATTGTTGTTTTAGCTGCACGCACAGTCACTAAACATTTCAAGATTTTATCAAACACAATAGGTTGTTTCCTCTTCACATATCCTTTTGTTCAGCCTTGTCTTGAAGTACCCTTTCTTTCTTTCTTTCTTTCTTTCTTTCTTTCTTTCTTTCTTTCTTTCTTTCTTTCTTTCTTTCTTAGAAAGAGAGAGAGAGAGAGAGAGAGAGGGAGGGAGGGAGGGAAGGAGGGAGAGAGAAAGAGGTTATGGTCAAGCAGCTAAGGAAAGGTTCCCAATTTTGGGAACTTTAAGACATGTGGACATGTCTGGGACATGTGGATTCCCAGAATCTGAAATCTGAAAAATAGTGTTATGCAGCTTTTCTATAGATACCCAAGATCTGGATTCATCCTTGGACTCAGAGTTTGGGATAAAGGCATTTTATTACATCTCTTACCTCTGCCTATTTGCAGCAAAGGCAAATAATAAAAAGAAGGGTTGAAGACTTTATTTATTTATCAAATTTATTTGTTGCCCATCTCTCTGTATGAATATTTTGTTTTTGTTTTGGTTTCATTTAAGTTTATTTATAAGTGACCCAACTCCCAAATGATTCTAGGTGGCTTACAACTAAGCATTAAAAATACAACAGGCCAGAAAAGTACAAAGAACCTAACCCAAAAAAGGCATTTCCTCAATCACCCTGTCCAAAAGGCTGAGAGATATTGCCGTGCAGAATGAGGAAAAGCCAAACTTGCTATCTACACAAGGACATAGCAATAGCAATAGCACTTAGACAGCTTCACAGTGCTTTTACAGTCCTTTCTAAGTGGTTTACAGAGTCAGCATATTGCCCCCAACAATCTGGGTCCTCCTTCTACCCTTGGAAGGATGGAAGGCTGAGTCAACCTTGAGCCTGGTGAGATTTGAACTGCCAAACTGCTGGCAATCAGCAGTCAGCAGAAGTAGCTTGCAGTACTGCACTCTAACCTCTGCACCACCACAGCTCAATAGAGTTTAATACTGAAGCAAGTGAATGTCGTCAGATCACTTGTGTTAAATCCTGCTCAGTTCTCAGTTGGTTGTCTATGTAGCTGAAAGATTCACACTATCAAAAAGCTGTTTTGTGGGGTTTTTTTTTTTTTTTGGATTATTGGGTTTAGCACAAGCATTTCCCTTCATAAACCTGCATTGTGTATGGCACCAATGTTGAATGATTTGTGTTAATAATCTTTGTGGCGAGTGAACTTGGATGAACCTCTCATATTGTGTAGTTATGCTGGCTTGTGCTTGCTGTGATTTAACAACTAAAATAGCAAAAAACAGTTTTGCCCATCTCCCTACTGAATATCTGCCCTTTATCCTTAAATATACATGTATGCAGAGATGCTAAAGTTTGGATGGCAGAATAAAGTCAATTTCTCCTTAGTGTCTTCTAGCACCATCCAGTCATTGCTGTTCTGATATAATGTTAATGAGGACAGGTTTTATACCATATTAATGATATCTGGATGATGCTATAAAATCACCAATGAGGAAGAGCACTAAATTAATTTAGGCCTCAGACCATTATTTATTAATTATTTATTTATTTTACTTCCTCCTTCCCATAGTTTGAGCTGAGTTGGGCTGAGAGAGAGTGACCATCCCAAAGTCACCCAGCTGGCTTTGATGCCTACAGCAAGACTAGAACTCACAGTCTCCTGGTGCCTTAACCACTAGACCAAACTAGCTGTCTCACAGTTTCCCTCTACAGGGAACGCTTCCTAGACAGAGAAATCTGGTGTGTTTGGCCAATTGTTTTCCTGAATAGCTAAGTTTCCTTCTGCAGGTTCTTTTAAAATGCAGAGCACTCAGACATATTCCATTGGCAAGTTAACAACCCAAAGTGCCACCAATCAATTCAGAGGAGAAAAATAACCCTTGATTCTATCAAACACCTTCTCAGATTCCACTCTAGGGATTCATTATATATATGGCAATCAACTCTGAGAAAGGGTAGAGATTCAGATGGCCATTAAAACTGTTCAAAGGTGCACTGCTTAAATTACTATCATTTTCATCATTTTATTTAGCATAAGAGTTGGGAGCAAAGTCTGTTCTGGGCAAAGGGTTCCTAAATCTCTTTTTTTGGGGGTTGACAAGTCCTACCATATCAGTTTTAGCAATTATTCAAATTTCCCTGTCCAGTATTAAAATGTCTACTCCAGTGGTGGGTTTCAAATTTTTTTACTACTGGTTCTGTGGGTGTGGCTTGGTGGGCGTGGCTTGCTGGGCATGACAGGGGAAGGATACTGTAAAATCTCCATTCCATCCCCATTCCAGGGGAAGGTTACTGCAAAATCCCCATTTCCTCCCGATCAGCTGGGACTCGGGAGGCAGAGAATAGATGGGGGTGGGGCCAGTCAAAGGTAGTATTTACCGGTTCTCTGAACTACTCAAAATTTCCACTACCGGTTCTCCAGAACTGGTCAGAACCTGCTGAAACCCATCTCTGGTCTGCTCTCCTTGGCTGATCCAAAAGACAAGTCAGTCCCCTTCGCATCATCTCCAGAAGGTAAGAAACAGATGGAGAAAGACACAGGGATCATTAGATGGCCGAAAGCTACTTCAAAGACTGAGGTTCTGGACTGCAAGATTGCAAAAGGGGAATTGATAGCAGACATTCTGGGATGCTGAGCAACAGTGGTGCCTTCATTTTAAAATGCATTTGTTGAGTGATCTATATCAGGAGTCTTCAACCTTGGTCACTTTAAGACGTGTGGACTTCAACTCCTAGAGTTGAACTCTAGGAGTTGAAGTCCAGAAGTCTTAAAGTGGGCAAGGTTGGAGACCCCTGATCTATATCAACACACTTTCTTTGGGCTCAATAACTGGGCAATTAAGGATGAGCGATTGAGATGAAGGGATCAGTAACAGAATGTCTGCTTTGTTGTGGCTGTAGTGATAGGAGTTCCAACCTCTGCCAAGGATTTAAAATTTTGAATGAGAACTAAAGGAATAAGGACTGGTGTTTTTCTTTATTTTAAATTCAGAACTCAAATAATCAGCAGGATTCATTTCTGTGTATGTATTAATTTACTGGATTCGTATCCCACTTTTTCTCCCATAGCTGACGGCAGTTTTATACGGGGATCTCCCTTCATTTTATCTTGACACCAGGTGGGCTTCAGAGTGAGCGACTGGCCCAAAGTCACCCAGAAGGTTTGTTGGAATGAAGTTAAATCTGAGTCTTTATTCAGTATGTTAACCACTATTCCTCATTCTTCCTTTGCAAAAGCAATCCTAGTTTTGCATCTCAGAATTCCACTTCATTCCAACAACCCCTGACAACATGAAAGAAGGCCTCTATGTCAGGGGTGTAAAACTCAAGGCCCAGGGGCCAGATCCGGCCCACGGGGTGATTAGATCTGGTTGCCTTGGAAACAGCAAAGGACTGGCCTGTGGTGCCTCTGCCAGAGAAAACTGAGCTCTATTTTCACTGGCAGAAGGTTGCAGGAGGCCATCACAGCTGAAAATGGAGCTTGGAAGCCCATTTTCGCTGGCAGAGCACTCGGGGTACCACAGGCGCCCCTGACACAAATGATGTTGAGCTGGCCATGCCAATCCTGCCCCCCCCGAAGTCAAATACAACCCTGATGCGGCCCTCAATGAAATCGAGTTTGACACCCCTGCTCTATGTGATATTCATGTGCTACTTGGCTATTTGATCACCCAATGACTTAGCTTTCAAGCCTTGTATTAGAGTAGAGAAATAGATGGATTGTCAGGGCATGCACACCAGAGGTGGGTTTCAGCAGGTTCTGACCAGTTCTGGAGAACCGGTAGTGGAAATTTTGAATAGTTCGGAGAACTGGTAAATACCACCTCTGACTGGCCCCACCCCCATCTATTCTCTGCCTCCCAAGTCCCAGCTGATCGGGAGGAAATGGGGATTTTACAGAATCTTTCCTCTGGAGTGGGGTGGGAATGGAGATTTTACAGAATCTTTCCTCTGGAGTGGGGTGGGAATGGAGATTTTACAGAATCTTTCCTCTGGAGTGGGGTGGGAATGGAGATTTTACAGTATTACCCCTGCCATGCCCACCAAGCCATACCCACCAAGCCATGCCACGCCCCACCAAGCCACGCCCACAGAACCGGTAGTAAAAAAATTTGAAACCCACCACTGATGCACAATCCTAGCCAGTGTTTTTCTCATCTTTCCATGGGGTGTGTGTTTGTGTACGTGTGAAATTTCTGTGAGGGGAGGAGTTCTTCCATGTATCCACATGTCACAGGGGAGGAAGTTGCAAATGAGCATTAAAAGCAACGATTGATTGATCCATTTAGAAGGAAGCAACACCAATCATTGATCGTTTGGCTAGGTCAGCAAAAGCTGGAGTTGCATGGGGCCATAGATCATCCAAGATTCCTTTTGGTTCCAATTAAATCCAAATTGGGCAGCTGGAAGAACAGATGAGTTGGCTTTCTGGAAATCTCTTTAAAGCCCATCTAGCTTATGGCTTTCCGAGACAGAAACAAAGGGAGACCATCCAATTTAGTGACAGAAAAGATTTGATTCTGAAGCTAATAATTTGCAGCCCATGCAGCCATAACTCTCCTTTCAGCTTGAAGGCTTCACAAATCAGATTTCACATTCCTTGAAGCTTTGAGAGAGGAAGAGAAGAGAAGGTTGTTCTTAAATGGGCAAACCACGAGCCAGAAGCTACTCAGAAACCCTCTGGATTTGATTCTTTGTTAACCCTGCAGAGTTTTCATATTTGCAACCGCAGCAAACGAGCTGTAATTTCTTTTCTAAGTATTTTGGCTAGAAAACCTGGAGGGAAAGAGCATCTTCTACTTGCGAAAGGTCTCACGATTATTTCTCACTTGACTTCGGATGGCACGCAAGTGTGGCTCTTGATTAGAATTCTTGTGAAGTGCCAGTTTCAAGGGGAAGCGGAGGGATTTAAACAAGTTTAGCCATGATGGATATCTCTCCGGGGAATAAAGCTTGTCCCGAGAAGCAATGGATGTAGAAGAAGTTAGCCTGTAATTTGAATTTCTGTAGGAAAGAAAAAAGGGGGATGTGGCACATCTTTTTTTTGGTTTGTTTGTTTGCTACTGGAGTCTGAATGCCTATCGGTATGATCCTGGGTCTGAAATATCCAAGCGCCATCACTTTGCATTGTGAATTCACCCTGCAGAACAGTGCTTTGCAGTGACATTGGTAGAGCTTGCCTGGGGATACTGAATGTTAACCATTCGCTCTGAAGATTTTAAGAATCAGAAGTGGGGGAAGGAGCAGGGAGGCAAAGCAGGAACGGAGCTATTTTTACAAAAAGCTAATTGCAGACGAATAAAATGAAGACATTTAAGACTGCCCCCGCCAAGAAATTATCTAAATGGCACTGCTCTCTGCAGTTGTCAAATCCCTGGCATATGTAAATGAACTTCTGACATTTGTTTAATTACAATATATTTACGAAAGGAAACAACACTTCCTAATCTCTCATGCCTGCTTAAACTGTCTTTTGTAGTGACACCTCTATTTGATTTGAATAACTTCTCATTAACATTACCATTAAATTATACATCCTGAAGCTGTTAATGTGGCAAATACGCTACTTGGAAGAGTGTCAGAAGCCCCTTTTCATAAAAAGGAAAGCAATTTTTTTTTTTTTTAAAAAAAGAGAGAGAGTTGCTGGCTCCACTAACTTATCAGCGGGGTTTGTACTATTCTCTTTGATAGCGACATTTAATGAATGTACAACTCACTGAAATCCAGCAGCCTCCTTCCCATAGGATACAATTTCATAAAGCGACATTCTATTAAATGATATATTCGACAATGGATTGGTTTCGAATGTACTGTAGTTGTGTAGCGGGGATGTAAAGGTAAAAGTAAAGCTTCCCCTTGCACCAGAGGTGGGTTTCAGCAGGTTCTGACCAGTTCTGGAGAACCGATAGTGGAAATTTTGAGTAGTTTGGAGAACCAGTAATAAAAATTCTGACTGGCCCCACCCCCATCTATTCTCTGCCTCCTGAGTCCCATCTGATCGGGAGGAAATGGGGATTTTGCAGTAACCTTCCCCTGGAGTGGGGTGGGAATGGAGATTTTACAGTATCTTTCCCCTGCCACACCCACCAAGCCACGCCCACCAAGCCACACCAACAGAACCCGTAGTAAAAAAATTTGAAACCCACCACTGCCTTGGACATATGTGCTAGTCATTCCCGACTCTAGGGGGCGGTGCTCATCTCTGTTTCAAAGCCGAAGAGTCAGCACTGTCCAAAGATGTCTCTGTGAACATGTGGCCGGCATGACTAAATGCCAAAGGCACACGGAACGCTGTTACCTTCCCACCAAAGGTGGTCCCTATTTTTCTACTTGCATTTTTTACGTGCTTTCGAACTGCTAGGTTGGCAGAAGCTGGGACAAGTAATGGGAGCTCACCCCATTACACGGCACTAGGGATTCGAACCGCTGAACGGCCGTCCTTTTGATCGACAAGTTCAGCGTCTTAGCCACTGAGCCACCACATCCCTTAGAGGGGATGTAGTGAAATCTAAACGTTTTATATTATTTAAGGGTCATTTAACTGCCATTAATTTCAGCATCTTTTGTATGATGTAGCCACAATCCACCCTATATCCGTGCTTTATTAGTTTTTGGGGAGGGATGTATGTACAGCTACATTTCTTTTGCACTCTCCTTATTTTCCGTGTGGAACCAATGGATGCATTTTCAGTGGTCTGATCTCATTTTCCAAGTAAGGGAGCTTGATTTTTCAGCCTCAGGCTCCAGGAGCAATGACGGTGCTTTACTCCTTGGTTACAAGGCAGAGGATCTTCATTTTTGGATGAAAGGCTCATTCTAACCTGTCTCTTTCAGACTCCCAAGTTTTGAAATTAGAAATAGATTCTGATTAGTTTTACTCGTGATTCTGGTGAAAGGATCAACAACACACTGCCCTGCTGCTACCAACTACTATATATACTGGGGAAACAAATAATTATTGATTTTAATAACTGCTTGTATGGAGGTTTTTGCCAGCAGGGCAAGAATGGGAAATCCGGAGAGATGCTAATTGTATATTAGAGGAAGGTTTTTCTTGCATGTATTCATTGACTAATCTTATATACAGTTTATGGAGAAAATGCCCATGTAAAACCAAAGCATTTGAAGATAAATGCGATGAAGTACAGTATCTTTTATTAGTATGCAGAACAGTGATCACAGGGCCCCCTGGCCAGAAAAAATGCAAATAAGTTCTAGTTTCAGCAAGGTTATGGTTTATATAACCCCATAACTGTTGCCTAGGAACAATACAGAAAGTAATACAGATCAGATTGTGATTTTCATAACCCGAATGTACTGTCTGATAAGCACTATGAAGTCTCATTCTACTGATGGGACTCAAGCTTCTTCCCCTTCTAGCCTTATGTACCTTGCTTAGTGACTGATTGCGTAGCAACTATTTGACATTATGACAGACCCTTAAAAGCTACTTATGACCCAATTCTTGAGTTCTGACAATTCCTTCCATTTCATTTTCATTTCATTTTATTGGATTTGTATACCACCCTACTCCCGAAGGACTCAGGGCGGTGAACAGCCACAGAATAAAACACAAATACAAAATTTAAAAACAGAATAAAACCGAATTAAAACAATTTGGCCGAGACAAATTAAAAACACCCAATAATTTTAAAAACAAATTAAAATTTACATTTTAAAGGGGAAAAGATTTAGGCCAGGCCGGCTTGATGGAATTAAAAAGTCTTGAGAGCGCGACAGAAAGTGCGCAGATCCGGGATCCTCCGTATCTCCGGGGGGAGCTCATTCCAGATAGTAGGTGCCCCCACAGAGAAGGCTCTCTTCCTGGGGGCCGCCAGTCGACATTGTTTGGCCGACGGCACCCGGAGGAGCCCCTCTCTATGAGAGCGTACCAGCCATTGGTAAATAACCAGGTCCATTCACACGACCTCATTCTGGCTGCCTTTATGTTCCACAATGCAGTCTGACTATAATTACAATCTTTTTTTGGGGGGAAGTTTTCTGGTTTCAGCTGTTTTCTGGCAAACAAAAAAGCAAAAAACCAGCCATAGGGACATATGAATTTGTTTAATGACCACAGCTTTCGCTCAATGACCACTATGTTCACTTAACAAATGTGGTTTTCCCTTAACAACTGCCACAGAAAAAAAAAACTAATGAGATTGGATCCAGGTATATGGGTGCCTTGACTTAAGGTCGTCATGACTCATGATGGAAATTCTGGGCTCCATTATGGTCATAAGCCAAGGACTTCCAGTATGTATGCTTATTATCATATAGCATATCTGAACAGGATTGTCAGTGTTTTTCTGCTTTTCCACTGTCTACTGTCCACTGTCTATAGAGCACTGCACAACAGAACAACTAGACACAAAAACAGTTTTTTCCCGAATGCCATCACTCTGCTAAACAAATAATTCCTTCAACACTGTCAAACTATTTACTTAGTCTACATTACTATTAAACTTCTCATCGTTCCTACCACCCATCTCCTTCCACTTATGACTGTAATTTTGTTGCTTGTATCCTTACAATTTATATTGATATTGTTTCCTGATTGCTTATTTGTAACCTATGACTATCATTAAGTGTTGTACCTTATGATTCTTGATGAACGTATCTTTTCTTTTATGTACATTGAGAGCATATGCACCAAAACAAATTCCTTGTGTGTCCAATCACACTTGGTCAATAAAAAATTCTATTCTATTCTATTTTACTTCAGGGCTGCATTTTCCTTTCTGCCAATCCTTTGCTTTTTCTCTTGTTTGCGTCTTCTCTTTTTCTTTCCTTCTCTGGCTTCAACTGCCTCAGGCACCTTCCCAAATCTCTTCTCCCTGGCTGAGCGTCACTTTGGTTCCTGAGTCTCTCAGATGCTGCTTTCTCTGCTCCATGTCCCATTTGGTGGCCTTTTACTCCAGCACTTCTGCTGCCAAGCGAGAATATTTCTTTCTCCCCACTTTTCTGTCCATCTACACTAGCTTCTTTCGTACATTTTTTTTTTTCAAAACCTGCAGGCTAATTTGCGGACGATTCTACGGACTTCAAATTTTGTTTCTTCTTCATTCTGTCATTGCTTATGAGCCAAAGCAGCATTTTGGGCAGTCAGACTACAAAAGAAAGAGAGAGAGAGAAAAAGATTGACCTTGATAGTTA
Source organism: Pituophis catenifer annectens (assembly GCF_029215685.1). Classification (NCBI taxonomy): domain Eukaryota; kingdom Metazoa; phylum Chordata; class Lepidosauria; order Squamata; family Colubridae; genus Pituophis; species Pituophis catenifer. Next base: position 46,423,650 of record NW_027256882.1, read on the forward strand.
TTTATAGTTGAGACGTGATGGTTAGAATGCAGTATTGCAGGCAAACTCTGCCCGCAGCCAGTAGTTCATACAGATATAGATACAGATACAGATTAACAGAGTTGCAAAGGACCTTGTAGGTGATCTAGTCCAACTGAAGCAGACCCTACACCATTTTTGACAGATGGCAGTCCAGTCTCTTCTTGAAAGCTTCCAGTGATGAAGTTCCCACAACTTCTGAAGGCAACTTCTGTTCCATTGGTTGATTGCTCTCACGGTCAGAAAATTTCTCCTTATTTCCTGGTTGAATCGCTCCTTGTTCAGTTTCCATCCATTCTTTCTTTCTTTCTTTTTTTTAAAAAAGTTTTTTTGTTAGTAATTCAAAATTTAAAAACATTGGACATAGATATGATATCACTGGTCCCAAGCATCTTCCAACACTTTAAGTTAATACATAATATACTAATGATAATATAATAATATATTCCTTACACCTTATATGTTATTTAAACATAGTATAATATTAGTCATTTATACCTTATTCCTATATAATTATACATATCTATACCTACATATACCTATCTATACAATTCATATACATATTTATCTATAATACCGTATATAATTCTAGTCTAACACTACACATTTGTCTCGGCTATCCATTATTTCTTGTCTGGCCTTCAGGTGCTTTGGAAAACAGCTTGACCCCTTCCTCTCTGTGGCAGCCCCTCAAATATTGGAACACTGCTATCATGTCTCCCCTGGTCCTTCTCTTCACTAGACTAGCCATGCCCAGTTCCTGCAACCGTTCATCGTATGTTTTAGCCTCCAGTCCCTTAATCATCTTGGTTGCTCTTCTCTGCACTCTTCAATCAGTTCAATCCTGATGGCTCAAGGTTGGCTCAGCTTTCCATCCTTCTGAGGTTGGTAAAACAAGGACACAGATTATTGGGGGCAATATGCTGACATTGTAAACCAATGTTATGCTGTAAAGCACTATGAAGCGGTATATAAATCTAAATGCTGCTGCTATTGCTATTGTTCATTACATTTTTTTTTCTGTTTCAGGGCAGTTCCTACTTTCACGTGCACCGTACTCTATATTGCATTTTCCTAGAATTACGCTGGCATGCAGCACCTACCTTGTCTTGTTAAACATAAAACAGATGAGCTGATTGCGATTCACTTGGATAGAGAACAGTATGATGTTCTGTTCAACAAGGAGGCATTCTTCTAAAGAATGCACTGGCTGCACTGGCTCCTGGTGGTCTTCTGAGTGTGCTTCAAGGTTCTGGTTATCTACGGGACCGCCTGCTACCACCAATAGCCTCCCACCGGCCAGTACGCTCCCATAGAGAGGGGCTCCTCCGGGTGCCGTCAGCCAAACAATGTCGACTGGCGGCCACTATGGAGAGAGCCTTCTCTGTTGGGGCACCTACGATCTGGAACGAGCTCCCCCCGGAGATATGGAGGATCCCGGATCTGCGCACCTTCCGTCAAGTGCTTAAGACTTTTTTATTCCATCAAGCCGGCCTGGCCTAAATCTTCTCCCCTTTTTTAAATGTAAATTTTAATTTGTTATAAATTATGGGGTATTTTAAATTCAGCCAAATTATTTAATTCGTTTTTAATTTATTTTAAATTTTTGTATTTATGTATTTTATCTTGTGGCTGTTCACCGCCCTGAGTCCTTCGGGAGAAGGGCGGTATAGACATTTAATAAAATAAAATAAATAAAGGCTGTGCTTCTGCCTCTTTTCCCCAAGGTCCTAGTGAAAACTTCCTTTGTCTATCAATAGTAGCTGGTAAGCTGGAAGCTATACAGTCAGGGAGATTTACAGCACAATCCTCCTATGCATGCTTATTTAGACCTAAGCTCTATTCTATGCAGGTAAAGATTGTGTGTGCAGTTGTAGCCTTATGACTGAGAGAGAGAAGCAAGAAGGAACATAGAACATCTCTAGTGACTTATTGAAGATACGGGTAAAGATGGGGGCCAATTGGTCAGCACAGAATTTTAAGCAAGGAGTTATCTTGTCTGGGCCTGGAGCTTTTCCTGGCTTTTGTCTGTGAAATAGGTCTTGCGCTTCCTTTTCTGTGATCACTAGAGGTTGTGTTCCCAATGGGATGGGGTCAGTTGTAGGAGGCTTGGCTGTTATTGGTGTGTCTGAGATGGGGGTTGTGGAGATAGGTGGCTGTAGTTTCCTTTCAAACCTGCGGTAAAACACGATGGCTAAGAACAAACCTCCTTCTGAATCAAAGCTGTGTTCTCCATGTGGTTTATGAATTTTAATTTCTTTTAATAGGGTCTTTTCACTTTTAACCATGATTTTATGTTTTTATATGATTATTATACACTTGTTGTATGCTGCCCAGAGTCACTTCTGTGAGATGGGCAGCCATCTAAATGCAATAGATAGATAAATAAATAAAAAATACTTTCCTATCCAGTGTTCCCACCATTATAGGGTTGTCAAAATAAATAAATAAATAAAATAAAACTTGCCCAGAAGGAGACGCTCATCACCACAAAAGTGGCCAGCTAGGAAGTTAATTTGTGAACCTACTGTGCAAATTTAAAAATGATTACTATAATTTAGCAATGTGAAAGGAATAGTATTTTTTTTTAAAAAAAATGAATAATGTTCTTACAATTTCCTTTTCTTTTACACAAATTACCTGGGGGCAATGATGTTGGACAGGGTGGGAAGATTGGCAGAGACAAGGCCAAGAATTTTTCCAAATTGTTAACAAGCACAATTTTAAAGTACTAAATACTGTAGATGTTTATTTGCACATGTCTTGTGTCAAAAGACACAAGAAAGTGCTTGCTTTGTAAAGCTGACTTATTTATTTGCGTATGATCTGATTCCTGTAAAACTAACTTTAGTTCTAGTGATTTTCCTGCTGTGGTTCTTCCTCGTAACAATATAGCCAATGTTTTTATAGGTTCCTAAACCTAAGTGGGAACTGATCAGTGGTGGGTTTCAAATTTTTTTATTACCGATTCTGTGGGTGTGGCTTGGTGGGCGTGGCATGGCTTGGTGGGCGTGGTTTGGTGGACGTGGCAGGGGAAGGATACTGTAAAATCTCCATTCCCTCCCCACTCCAGGGGAAGGTTACTGCAAAATCCCCATTTCCTCCTGATCAGCTGGGACTTGGGAGGCAGAGGGAAGTTGGGCCAGTCAGAATTTTTACTACTGGTTCTCCAAACTACTCAAAATTTTCACTACCGGTTCTCCAGAACTGGTCAGAACCTGCTGAATACCACCTCTGGAACTGATGCATTTGAGGAATTGTTACGTTAACCTGTGTGCTTATCCTAGTCCAAGGGGACAATTCCTCTTGCATTTTTCCTATACCAGTCTTCATTTAGTCTAATGAAAGAGAATAGGTTTTCAAAATTTGTCCAGAATACATTGTGAATTTTGGAGAAAATCCACCTGGACAGAGGGTGGTGTCCTTACACTTCTTTAGTGACGAAGTGTTCAAAGACAATGTACTGTGGTTTCATTACCACCAAGGGGAAATTCTGCCTTTAAAATGGCTCAAAATTTCTCCTTCCCCTGAAAAATTCAGTTCCTCTGTTGACAATTCTTGGTCCATTTCCCTGCAAAACTACCACCTTCATCTTTTTTTTATAAAAAAAATAATTATTTATACATTTTTCTTTTATATGCATAAGTGCTTTGTGAACAGTATATTGTCTGGGTCAATTTGCTTACACATAATAATATTTATCCAATTTCTAATCTCTACCTCTATTATCAGGCCATTGATAAAACAAGTTCCATGTTAAAAAATATTCTGTATCTTCTTTATCCTTTATTCTTTATCCTTTATCTTTAATGTCAACCTATCCATTTCTGCACAATCCAGTATTTTTTAAATTACACTCTCTTCTGTAGGTATTTCCTCATTTTTCCAGTGCTGTCCAAATACAATTCTTGCTGCTGTTAAGACATGCAATATTAAGTACATATTCCCTTTATCATATTTTTCTGGTACTATGCCTAACAAAAATATTTCTGGCTTGTAATCTATGTTTTGCTTTAACATTTTTTCTAGCCATGTGTGCATTTCATCCAATTTTTTTTGCCTTTGCACATGTCTACCATATGTGATAATATGTGCCTGACTACCTTCATCTTTGATACATTAGGATTCTGAGCATACCTTGTACAGGTAGTCCTCGACTTACGACTACAGTTGAGCCCAACATTTCTCTTGCTAAGTGAGACGGTTGTTAAGTGAGTTTGGGCCCACTTCACAATCTTTCTTGCCACGGTTGTTAAGTGAATCACTGCAGTTGTTAAGTTACTAACATGGTTGTTAAGTGAATCTGGCTTCCCCATTGACTTTGCTTCAGGGGTGGGTTCCAAATCTCGTTGCTACCAGTTCGCTCATGTGCGTGTGCGCATTTGTGCGCCGCACTTCTGCACCTGCACAGAAGCATCCAGGCAGGTGGGCGGAGCCTCCCGCCACTGCCACTACCAGTTCGCCGGATCCAGTGCGAACTGGTAGCAACCCATCACTGCTTTGCTTACAGAGAAGCTCAGCAAAAGGGGATTACGTGACACTTGGACTTTATTTATTTATTTAATTTAATTTAATTTTTTATTTAATTTGATTTGTATGCCGCCCTATCTCCATAGGACTCAGGGTGGCTCACAACAATTAAGAAATACAATCCCAATCCAATAAAAACATGTTAAAAATACATATTAAACCCATAAAACACATTAAAAATAATCAAAACCCCATCAGTCCAGGCTGGGCAATTTGAACAGCCATGTTTTTAGTTTGCGGCGGAAAGTGTGAAGGTCAGGGGCCAACCAGAGACCCAGGGGGAGTTGATTCCAAAGGGTGGGTGCGCAATTTGCAAGTGTCATAAATAAGAGCCAGTTTTCAAGCATCTGAATTTTGATCAGGTGACCATGGGGATATTGTAATGGTTGTAAGTGTGAAAAACGGTCATGTTTTCAGTTCCGTTGTAACTTTCAACGGTCACTAAAAGAAACTGTTGTAAGTCAAAGGCTACCTCTATTCTTAGCCTTACTTACATCCACCGTAATCCATCCCCCAAACAACATTCAGCAACCAGCCTAATGCAGATGATCATACATCCCAAGTCCATTGGCTTTATTATAGTTTTTCTTTAAATCAACAAACAATAAGAATAAACTTTCTTCTTTGCATTAGTACATTTCTCAGCAATGTGTTGAAGAACCAAAATTAGATTTCAAATACTCTGCTTGGTATAAGGCTACAATGTACCTTCCAAATTTTGCTCATTATCACCTCTCACAAGCCACTCAGAATTCTGCCAAACACCTTCTCAAGTACACTTAACAAATTAATTCACTCTTCCTATCTCTTTGCAAAAGAGAACAATAATGGCATTCTTCCAAATGCCAAGCACTGATAGAGTCTTTCCACACTTGCTAAACTAGTTGCGCAGAAGTAAAGCACATCTATATTTGAACATTTTTTTTTCCAGTGAGACCATTTATACCTTCAGCCTTATAATTTTTTAATATGCTCATTGTATTTGTGGCAGCCTTTTAAACATTTTTTTCCCCCTTTGGACAATTATTCCAGTCCTGGTTTTCAGCCTATTATTATTGTTCCCATATAAATCTTTAAAACTCATTTATGTATTTACTTTCTTTAAAAAAAAAATGCCTGGCTCTCAGCAACTCTGGAGTAAAAGAACAAAGAGATGTGTGTGTCCTAGAAGGGCACACGTTACACCTCTGTTTGATGAGCTGTATTGGCTGACGGTTTGCTTCTGGGTCCAATTCAAGATGCTGGTTTTGACCTTTAAAGCCCTACAAAACATAGGCTGGGTTATTTGAGAGACCGTCTCTTCCAGCAGTGGGTTTCAAATTTTTTTACTACCGGTTCTGTGGGTGTGGCTTGGTGGGCGTTGCATGGCTTGGGGGCATGACTTGGTGGGCATGGCAGGGTAAAGATACTGCAAAATCTCCATTCCCACCCCACTCCAGGAAAAGGTTACCGCAAAATCCCCATTTCTTCCCGATCAGCTGGGATTTGGGAGGCAGAGAATAGATGGGGGCGGGGTCACTCAGAATTTTTACTACCAGTTCTCCGAACTACTTAAAATTTCCACTACTGGTTCTCCAGAACTGGTTAGAACCTGCTGTAATCCACCTCTGGTCTCTTCCCGATCATACCTACTATCCCATCAGGTCATATCTGAGGGCATATCAGATATGGACATGTCCAAGGACATATCTGAGGACAACTTCACTCCTGAGGTGAGGTTGATCCCAACATTTGGGAGCCTTCAGAGAGCTCTTAAACACTGTTATTTTCAACAATCTTGGGCATCCTCTGGTGACATTAGCTATATTATACATGGTATCTTCCCCCTCAGTAGTGAGTTTCAATTTAGTTTGCTACCGGTTCGCTCATGCTTGTGTGTGACGCTTCTGTGCATGCGCAGAAGCTTCTGCATATGTGCAGAAGTGTCCGGGCGGATGGGCGGAGCCTCCCACTGCTGCTACTGGTTCGCCCAATCTGGGGCGAACCGGTAGCAACCCACCACTGTTCCCCGTTGTGATAGTGCTTTATTTATTCTGTTTTTATCCATGTTGTGGGACCACAATGGTTCATGTGGCTAGGACACTGAGTCTGAAGACCACTGTGGTTAAAAGCCTGTCAGTTCAAAACCTGAGAGCTGCATGATGGAATGAGCTCCCATCAATTTGTCCCAGCTCCTGCCCACCTAGCATGCAAGTACAAGTAGATAAATAGGTACCACTTGGTGGGAAAATAACAGGGACAAAAAAAGAGTCTCCTTAGGCATCCCCCAGGCAATGGTGATGTCACTGACTAAGCCTTTCACCTCATAGGTGCTTCCGACATGAATGTAGTGGTATCCACGTTTATTGTTTTAAATGATATTATTGAATATTTTGTTATTTGGTTTTATTACATGGTTTTGAATGTGAGTGAAGAGAGTTACATTTTATTTATTTATTAGATTTATATAGATGCCTAGAGTCACTTTGCATGAGATGGGCATCCATATAAACTTAATGAGTAAATAAATGATACGAAACAAAACCATTTCTTACAGAAGTGCACCATCATCTTGGGATAAGGATCAGATTTTCAGTCTCTTCCAGAACCACACTAGACTGTTGCCATTTTAGAGGGTAGGCACCACAGCAAAGAAGGGATGCTTCTGAAAGGACCCAGAACACAGCAGTGGTGGATTCCTCCCGGTTCGGTCTGGTTCGGCCGAGCCGGTAGCGGTGATGATATGATGTCACCGAACCGGTTTTCCCCCCCCACCCTCCCACCCCCCACCCCCACGTTATTCTTACCTTTTATTTGGTCCCACCCCCAATCTATTGCTGCCTCCTGAGTCCCAGCTGATGACTAGAGGGAAAAAACTGTTTAAACTCTTGCCGCGGGGCTTCAAAGGGCCGTCCTACAGCTGATCAGTGTTAAAAGCAAACAAATGAGTTGGGTCGTAAGTACGAGGACTGGTCGTAAGTGCAAGGACCTTCCAGAAATGACTCTGACCAGCTAGCCATGCCCACCTAGTCACATGACCTCCAAGCCACACCCACAAAATAAGCCACGCCCACAGAACCGGTAGTAAAAAAATTTAGAACCCACCCCTGGAACACAGTCCTTTCAGTGTTTGCTCACTTCCATTTCAGCCTAAATAGTTTTTTAAATTTTATTTTCAGTTCCACTCACTCTTATTTGTCTCTGTCCACAGTAGCTTTATTGGTGAGATAGCAGCATATAAATTTAATAAATAAGTAAATAAATAAGTAAAATTTAATCCTCTTTGCTGACATTCATTTGTTCTTCAAATGTGCTCTTATTTTGTCTACATCATGATTTTGATGGGCTGAATTATTGTTTTATGGTTTTATTGTTGCTATGAGCCATCCAAAGTTTTGCTTTAAGAGGAGGCACATACAAATCTTTTAACACACAAACAAAGAAACAAACGTTAACTGTTCCACCCTTTCTTTGCGTGAATTCTTTCTTTATACACACCCTACAGAATGTTGTGCTCATTATTTTCTTTTGCAGCAATCATTCCCTTATATACATTTTTTTCTCATCCACATCCCCTTTCACTTCAACATTCCACTAACCACCTTTTTCATAATTCCCATTAGTGGGAATTATGGCACTGTGCACCTTATTTTTTTTTACTCCATTCCAAGCAGGTTCAACATCTTTTCCCCTTAAACTGTCCTTCCGTTCATTCTATTACGACATCAGTCTACTAATATTTTTTCATGGAAGAATCTTTCTTCCTCTTTCTGCACTCATTCTACCTCTTTCACTTTTTTTTCCTTTTCTTCCATATCCATCTGTTCCTCTATATCTGTTCTTAATGCTACAAAGAAATGGTCTATCTCTCCTTTAGAACCTCTCATTATCCGTGTATCCTTCACTAATTTTCTCAGTTTATCATCATAAGCAACCAATCCAATCAGACCTTTAGACTCATATTAAGGTTCTTGTCATGTCTGTGTATTTTTTGTTTAAATCACATATTCAGACAAAAGACGGACCCTTTTTCTAAGCAGATACCCAGTACACAATCTTTATTCTAATTCATTCTTGGGTCTGCAAATGTCACAACCACTTTTCCCTCCACTCTCTTGTCTTAATCCCATCCATCCATTCATATTAACTAACTTTTTTTTCCTCACTACATTCATTCAGGATATTGTGTAATCTTTCCCCAAACTCATCCCTGTTCTTCCATTATTACTGTTCACCGAAGTGTAACAAGTTTTTATCACCAAGTGGATTTGTATTTTCATATGCATTCATAACAACCTAAATGGCATCAATTCATATTTTTAGACATCGGTGTAGCTATTGCTATTTAATAGTTGTAAAAGTTGTAGCTATTTAATTTTCAATTAAAGCCACAACTGTACTCCTCTGTGGTGGTATTCACTGCAGTAGGAGCAAGGTTGGGGGGGAGAGATGAATGTTAAAATCAGTGTCCTACCATTATGATGCAAACTCTTTTTCTGCATGTGTCATGGCATTGTATGCATCTACAAAAGGGACCAGTGTTTCATCAACTCCATAAGATAAAACCTATATTTTCAGATTTTACACGCTTTCCTTTTCTCTTTAGTTTCACAGGCACACATCACATACAGTAGCACTTTTTCTTTCATTTTATTTTACTCAGACAAATGTACTTTTAATCATTTTAAATTTTAAGTCACAATTTTTCATGTCATGATTGCTATAAACTGGGACATAGATAATTCCTCCATTGCCCACTAGAGCCTTTGCCAAGTTTTCCCCCAGGAAGTTAGATAGAGTGTAGGTTACCAGACTTAGTCATACCTGCATCATATACAGCATTCCTTGTAAGGACAATATAAGTAATTTTTGATGTATTTTAGCCAGTATCCCACAACCAAACTCCAAGTGGGTTCATACTTTACTTTGTAGGTTAAAATCCTTAATCTAGGGAGTATCTTTGCAAGTCAGTATGATGTGTCTGCATCCCACTAACGTGGAGGCATATGCATTATACATATTATGGATGTTTCCCTCATATCAACAATCAAACATACAATACTGGTTTTCTGACAAGTTGAGTGTAAAAAACACGGCTGGGATTCAAATAAGGTTTGAGGAGTCTTGATTATAAAGGCAAGATTAAAAGATCTGGGCATAGATCTTGAGATTTACTGTCACAAACATTGTTTTCAGCAAGTAGGCTAACTTTCTGCATGTACTTTTTGGTTTTGGTGGCTAAGCCTTTCTCAGACTAAGATGAGAAGGGTTTAGTCCTTAACTGTCTAGGTGACTGTTCTCAAGGAAATTTTTTTCACAAGAAAACTACTGTAGCTATACAATCAAAGACACTTGTATTGCTCTGTTTGCTGCTTCTTGTTGCTTCTCATTGGTATTAACATCCCTTAGGATTTAGGGCTTGGGACAGAGGTGAAATTCAGCTGGTTCTATCCAGCTTGGACGAACTGATAGAGCTGGTGGCGGGAGGCTCCACCCACCCACCTGGATGTCATCACGTCCTGTTTTTGACCCTCTGCGCATGCACAGAAGGCTCTGTGCCTGCGTGGAGGAGGCGTGTGTGCTCACATTTGCGAACCAGTAGCGAAGGTAAGTGAATTTCACCCCTGGCTGGGGATCAAATTTAGCAGTATAAGCCATACAGGTAGTCCTCAATTTATGAGCAAAACTGTTATTGTTAAGTAAATCATGCCCTATCTTACAACCTCTTTTGCCATGGTTGTTAGGTGAATCACTGCATTTGTCACATGAATCATGCCATCATTAAGCAAATCTGACTTCCATTCACTCTGCTTATTGGAAACTGTCTGAGAAGGTGAAAAATTGGGATCATGTGACCCCAGGACATTGCAACCATGGTAAATGTATGGCAATTGCCAAGTGCCCAAATTTTGACTACCAGACTGTGGGGATGCTATGACAGGCATAAGTGCAAGAACTGGTTATAAGTCTCTTTTTTTCAGTGCCACTGTAACTTTGAACAATTGCTAAATGAATGGTTGTAAGTTGAGGATTACTTATAACCAGTGGTGGGTTTCAAAATTTTTTATTACCGGTTCTATGGGTGTCGCTTGGTTGGCGTGGCAGGGGAAGGATACTGTAAAATCTCCATTCCCTCCCCAATCCAGGGGAAGGTTACTGCAAAATCCCCATTTCCTCCCAATCAGCTGGGACTTGGAAGGCAGAGAATAGATGGGGGCGGGGCCAGTCAGAATTTTTTACTACCGGTTCTCTGAACTACTCAAAATTTTCGCTACCAGTTCTCCAGAACTGGTCAGAACCTGCTGAAACCCACTTCTGCTTATAACATCTGTAGATGTGAAAGGGATGAAATTAACTTAAGAAATTCTGTTACAGTCAAATCTCCGGGTAAGTATTGTTCTATAAGTTCTATGTGTATGGTTTTCAGCAGTACTCTTTCCTCCTCTGTGCCTATTTCACCTAGATTAGTAAACACAATAAAATATAAATGTTAAAAAAGATCTAAGTTCCAATACCAATGTCTAGACCAGGGGTGTCAAACTCAAGGCCCTGGGACGGATCCGGTCCACAGGGTGCTTAGACCTGGCCCATGGGGCCATCCTGGAAACAGTGAAGGACCGGCCCGCGGTGCCTCTGCCAGTGAAAACAGGCTCCCAAGCTCCGTTTTTGGCTATGACAGCCTCCTGCAACCCTCTGCCAGAAAAAATAGAGCCCACACATGGCCCTCCTGAGCTCTGTTTTTGCTGGCAGAGGGTTGCAGGAGGCCGTCACAGCCAAAAACAGAGTTTGGGAGCAGGGGTGGCTTCTACTTACCTTTACTACCGGTTCTCATCACGCCCGCGCATGCGCAGATCACATATGATGTTGTCCAGGACAGTGGGCGGAGCTTCCCGCCGGTTTTACTACCAGTTCTTGCGAACCGGTCCGAAGTCCGAACCAAGGGCAACCCACCACTGCTCAGGAGCCTGTTTTCACCGGCAGAGCATTCAGACCACCACAGGCAGCCCCCGACATGAGTGACGTCGAGCTGGCCACACTCACCCCAGCCACTGCCCCCTGGACCCCCGAGGTCAAACACAACCCTGATGTGGCCCTCAATGAAATTGAGTTTGACACTCCTGGTTTAGACCATCTAACCATTGAAGCACAGCATTGTTTATATTAAAAAAAATCAGATACTGGACTGGTATATTCCCTCATCTTACAGCTGGTCAACTATGTAATCTACAGTTTGATGTGGGATTTTATGCCCCATTTATAGAGAGAGTCCCAGCAGATGCCATGTGAGGTGCAAATCCTATTCATTGGATCGCACCTATCCAATCTATTCAGGATTGTCCATTGCTGATGAGGTAGTTCAAAGCCTAGTGCCTGTTTTTGTTGGGTCATCTACCTATATCTGGATGTTCAGCAACCTATTTGGCTTTCCTCAGTGCCTAAATTAATCATGTTAGCGTTATGAGGTACCATTAAAAATATAGATCTTTCATTCTATAGTTAAGTTTCAACAGAATCTGCGAATATTAACCTATTTTAAGACAGTTGATAACATTGCTGTGAGCTGAATTCTACTGAATTATGAATGGTTATTTATAATTACTATTCACACTTATTATAATCATTGTGAATTCAGCCTTTCGTAACAATAGGTATGTGATTCCATTTGCTCTGCTACCGATCTGTATTTGGCTTTACTCTCTGTTATTTTGCATCTGGCTAGGGATAAGTACTTTCTGATGCTTCCCCCCCCCCCCGCCTTCACTGTCATAGATACTTTATTTTTTTTGCCCTGAGATGCAATTTGTGGCTATAAAAGGTGTTCCATTGGCCTGATGCATCATTACGGGCTTTGTGAGGCTTGTGAATTGCAAGAATAAAAAAAGCAGGAGCAACTCTTTTCAAATTTGGTTGACAAATGACCAGCACACACCTGGCTCGACAGTTATTTCCCTGTTTCCCCCCCCCACAGCCTTCATTAGATTAAGGCAGAAGCAGGCAGAATACAGACTTTGGGGATTTACTTTGCTGTAATATTTTTTTTTTCTTTTTCTTTACTGGAACGCCAAGATCCATCAACCAGAGCCTAATGCAAAAGAAATACGAGTTAGGCCAGTTTCAGACACTGAGGCTATTACTCACCTACATCTTAAAACACCATGGGATTTGAGTGGGGCCTGGCAAACTGATTAATGTCTAGCTTACTCCTGTTCCAGAAAAAATGGTGCAAAGTTCATTTGCCATGTTTTCTCTGAAGATACAGGGTAGCAGTTTCTTACTGGCAGGACCTCCTACCTCCTTGTGGATCCTGGGATTTCTCCAGTGCCACCATCTGGCCTCCTATTCCTCATGATAGCGGTGTTCAGTGGTGGGATTCAAATAATTTAACAACCGGTTCTCTACCCTAATGATTTCTTCCAACAACCAGTTCACCAAACTGCTCAGAAAGTTAACAACTGGTTCTCCCAAAGTGGTGCAAACCGGCTGAATCCCACTACTGGTGGTGTTCCAATGTCTAAGGGGCTGCCACAAAGAAGAGGAGGGGTCAACCTATTTTCCAAAGCACCCTGAAGGCAGGGCAAGAAGCAATGGATGGAAACTCATCAAGGAGAGATCCAACCTAGAACTAAGGAGAAAATTCCTGACAGTTAGAACAATTAATCAGTGGAATGATGTGCCTCCAGAAGTTGTGAGTGCTCCACCACTGGAGGTTTTCAAGAAGAGATTGGACAACCATTTGCCTGAAATTGTATAGGGTTTCCTGCTTGAGCAGGGGGATGGACTAGAAGACCTCCAAGGTCCCTTCCAACTCTGGGCCTATTGGGATGCATTAGCTGAATTCTGCTACCTTATTTATGGCAAAGAGTATCAAATGTCTTTCTATCCTTGTCACATTAAAAATACAAAAATTGTATGATTTACAAGGAAAATCTTGCCTGGTGCCTTCTGCCTGATCACTCTTGAGAAATTATAGTAACCTGGGAGGATGGAAAATGACAATGGGGATATTCATCTGATGCCATCAAGTTGCTGTAGAAGATTACAGAGGTGATGTTAGGCTTTGTGTTAATACAAGGGAATGTGGATTTGATTCAGGGAAGAGGGAGGAAAATGCTGAGCCATTACAGAAAAAAAAATATATCTGAGTGCTGAGGAAGCAAAGACAGCGTGTCAGCCTCTAAATATCAAGAAAGGCACCTTGTAGATAGGATCTTGTCAAATTAAAGCAAACTACCATCCTCATAAAGCATATACTCCAGGAAGTATTAAGGAGGAGCTGTCTTCAACCTCTTCCTCTCACACAAAATATCTGAACTGAGTTGCCTCTTATTCCTCTGAAATTCTCTTCCCATCTGGGAATCCAGTCTATATTCCATCAAAGTACTAGAATGAAACTCAGAATAACACTACTTTGATTGTGTTAGGTATAAGTTGAAATAGTGAGGGGCTCTGATAGGCTTTCAAGATTATGTTACAACAACCTGACCACATTAAAGTACATTGGAAGACTCAAGACACTCCTGTTTCCTGACCTTGACTATATTGAGAGGCTGACAGGAAATGCCCTGAGAATTAAATAATCCAGCAGTATTTTCTACATTAAAATGTGAATAGGCTTCTTCCATTTGTTGATCATTCTCCTCCTCCTCCTCCTCCTCCTCCTCCTCCTCCTCCTCCTCCTCCTCCTCCTCCTCCTCCTCCTCCTCCTCCTCCTCCTCCTCTCTTTGTTGATGGTGTCTTGCCATCTCTGTTTTGGACGCCCACAGGGTCGTCGGCCATTGACTTTTATTTGGTAGGCAGTCTTGGCAACGGTGGAAGGTGCTGCTCTTAGAACATGTCCATAACATGCGGAGCGGCCTTCTTTCATCTCCTCTATAATTGGTGCCACACCAAAATGTTGTTGAATGTTGTCATTTGTGATATGGTCAAGAAGGGAGATGTCCAATGTCCAACGGAACATTCACATTTCCATGGCACGGAGATAGGTTTCTGTCCCTGTTGTTGCTGCCCAGCTGTTCTGTCCCCCTTCCTCACACAGGCAAACGTAATACCAAGCACGCCTGCCAATATTTTATTAGGTAAACAGATTAGAATTCTTGGCAGACCAAGGTTTTGGCAGCAAACTGCCGAATGCCGGCCAAGTTTTCACTCCCATAAAGCAGAAAATGACTTATCTTCAGTCCGTTCCAGGAACAACAAATTATCCACAAAACATGAGTTTAGTCAATGTTCAGTCCAAAATATCCAAGCCGAATTTCAGAGATCACGATGTGACTTTCAGGGTTTAACTTTGTCCGTCACAAAGCCTGAAGAGCAATCCCACCCACTTTTATTCCCGGTGAGGCGTGGCTCCATGACTCAGTTCAATCTCTGGCCCTCCCAAGCCTCTTCCGTTGCTGTGCACGCTTCTCCCTCCGATGCTGCCTGGGATCAAGCCAGGATTCATCATCCTTGCTCCCTATCAATTGGTGCTCCGATATGCCTTCCTCTTGGCACATCCCAGGCTGTTCCTCCTGGCCTTCGGATGGAACTTGAGGCATTGCCAGAAAAGAGGGTCCTGGAGAGGGAGGCCTTGTCAGTTCCTCCCATCACCTTCTGAGTCCTCTTCCTCTGTTAGGACAGGCTCGGGAGTCGGGGTCACAACACCAGCATTCAATGCCATACAGTACAACAGGGCGGATGGTTGTCTTGTAAATCTTAGATTTAAGATGGGTTGGCATTTGTCTGTCACATAACACACCAGTGAATCCTCACCAGCGCATCCAGGCTGCATTCATATTGATCATTCTTTTCTCTGGGAGAATAAATTTGTTCAATGCAAGGAATGGAAAAACAGGAATCTTATTGATATAGACATGATTAGATGGTATGATTGAACAGAATTGCACACATATGCCAAGGGATGGTAGTGGATAGCACTTTTGGATTCCCATGTAAGGGTTTAACTACTTTTAGTTGATTAGATTTATCAGCTGTCTAATCCTAAGCAAACTCCAAATACTCTACCACAAACCAGCTATTCAGTAAATGCTACTGTTTATTGTAAACCACCCAGAGTTATCTTGTGGTAAGATGGGCGGCCAATACATTTAATAAAATAAACAAACAAATGACATTTATTGGTTTACACAGAAGGAGGAAAATGACAAACTGTTGCTGTTGCTTTTGTCCTTTCTGTACCTTAATCGCAGGTGGGATATACTGTATATGCTATGGTATTATTATTTTTTTCAGAACGAGGAGACTGTTTTAATAAGAAATGCAAATCTTTATTGCGGATATTAAGATTAGGGAGCTAGGAGAGAAATAAAGCCAAAAAGAAGAAAGGGAAACAAAAGAATATGGCAATAGGTAGCTTCAGGGTTAAAATGAGTAGCTGTTCTTTTAGCCAGGAATACACACCTAAAGAGAATACAAGCAGAACAAAATAGGACATCAGATAACAAAAGTACTGCAACTCGTTTTCCATAAAATGGAACAAAAATTACAATTCACATCTAGCTTTCTATAATTCCTAGACTGCTGTATCTAGACCTCTAATTGTAGATTTCTGGTAATTGGGCTGTAGGCCTTTTCTACTAACCAAGGATATTATATTAGGGAAATGCTCATATAGCTAATAAATGAGCATAAATACTGAACATAGATGTTTAAACAGTTTGTGTTTCTCCTTAAGATTGCATGACAAATTGTTTAACACCTCCTCTCTCTCTCTCTCTCTCTCTCTCACACACACACACACACGTGTGTGTGTGTGTATGTGTATGAATAAAATTGAATATTTATTTATTCAACCAGTTGCTTTGGTTTTAATCACTGGTTAATTTTTCTTCTAAATTCTGTATTTTGTATCAACATAATATAAATGCATTACAATGCAAATATTGTTTGTATTATAGCAGTGGTTAGATGGCAGTATTGCAGATTCATTCTTCTGACTGCCAGCAGTTCGATCCCAACCAGCTCAAGGTTGACTCAGCCTGCCATCCTTCCGAGGTTGGTAAAACAAGGACCCAGATTGTTAGGAGCAATAGGCTGACTCTGTAAAGAACTTAGAGAGGGCTGTGAGAGGCACTATGAAGAGGTATATACTGTAAGTCTAAGTGCTATTGTTATTGCTATTTTATTCTCTCTGTCTCTTTCACACAAAATTTCATTCCCGAAGTGTTTTTTCCCCTGTACTATAATTAAGTAACTGGGAATCAAGAATCTTGACTAATTTATTGCAAATCGTCAAAAGATTGGGTCAAGAAAATGTTTGTGTTTGGTTTCATTACTATTTCCTGCTTTATTAGATTTTTATGGGCATAAGTGGTTTTGAAGGTTAGGATCAGTGGTGGGATTCAGCCGGTTCTCTCTGGATCCGGTGAACCGGTTGTGGTGACTGTGGGAGGCTCCGCCCACCCTCCCGGATATAATGCGTGAGCACTGCGCATGTGCAGAAGGCCCTGCGCATGTGCAGACGAGGCCATGTGCGCACTCACATTTGCGAACCGGTAGGGAAGGTAAATGAATCCCACTGCTGGTTAGGATATTTGAGACACGCTGTCTTATCCAGTGACTAATAAAATTAATTCTCCCTCACTTCAATAAGGCTGATTTCTGAGCAGTAATAAAACAAGCTGCTCTGGAAACCATATTGTGAGGTGCCCAGACATCTTTCATGATGTGGTTTGCTTGGTCTTGGTAGTTCATCGCTATTCCAGCCAGCTCCATTTTATTCAATCAAGATGATGTACATATGCCTTTGAGATGAATTCACCTCTTGGTGATTACATGGACAATTGTTTGTGCAATTGTTTCTGTAACAGCTGAGTAATGATTTCCATCCCCTCCTTCCTATTCATTATTTATTTTCTAACCTAGCCTACAAACTTCAAACATCCTGGTGGTCTCCCATCAAAATCTTAACCCTGTCCAACCCTGCTTAGCTTTTCTGAGGTCAGCCAAAGTCAATTAGATGCTGCCATCGGCTGTGCCAGTTTGTGCAATAAATCACTTTTAAGTAAACATAGCATGATCTATGGACCTAGCTGTTGAAATGAATGTTGTTCCAGATTATGTTCTAAACTGGGTACGGCTGATTTCTAAAGATGTTAAATAAGTAATGTGGCTAGGGAAGATAATGTTATAATACTTTGGCCAGGGCTAGATAGAGGACACAATTAAATCTTGCAGCTTTCTAAAGGTGTACTGGAAAGCGCAATCCTCACTCAGTCAAGAATTATGAAAATATATAGCAAAAAATTAACTGTGGAATGCATGTGAACATCCACACTGTGCTGTTATCCAAACTCTCACCTGTTTTCAGACAGTTTTAGTTAATAGGCCCTCAGGGAGAAAACTGTGACAACCAAGACAGTGCTTTTGAAAGAACCAAGAATCACAGGGAGGAAATTCTAACAAGCTCAATTGTCTCTTCATTCGGCACTGTTGGGATTTCTCAAGATTTAATGAATCTTATTCTTATCCAGAGAAAGGTTCCTTGGAAAGCTGATGCTGTGCAATTATCTGGAATAATGTTTTTTTTAGGGAAATAGAAACAGTGACAGGTTAGAAAGACATAATTCCTATGAGCCCAGTCAGGTTTTGATTATTAAGAGAAATGTTGTTGTTAGTTGCGAAGTCGTATCTGACCCATCGTGACCCCATGGACAACGTTCCTCCAGGCCTTCCTGTCCTCTACCATCCTCTGGAGTCCATTTAAGCTCACGCCTACTGCTTCATTGTCTCCATCCAGCCTCCTCGTTCTCTGCTGTCCCCTTCTTCTTTTGCCCTCAGTCTTTCCCAGCATTAGGCTCTTCTCCAGTGAGTCCTTCCTTCTCATTAGGTGGCCAAAGTATTTGAGTTTCATCTTCAGGACCTGGCCTTCTAAAGAGTAGTCAGGGTTGATCTCCTCTAGGACTGACTGGTTTGAATGCCTTGCAGTCCAAGGGACTCACAGGATTCTTCTCCAGCACTATAGTTCAAAGGCCTCAATTTTTTTTGGTGCTCAGCTTTCCTTATGGTTCAACTTTCACAGCCATACATTACAAGGTCCTCTGATGGACTTTTGTGAGGCAGGGTGTCCCAAATCCCTTTCTACAAATGCAAAAGCACAACTCCTTCAGATCTTCGTAGGATTCTTCATGCACATCTGCATATCTAGATTGACAGCTATAGATTAATTTCCCCTTCAATACTGACAGATGATAATCATTGCCTCTTCATCCTGAAAATATTCCAGATTTTTAGCTAGGCGTCTTTTCTCAGGACATGGTGAAGCTGGAGTCGTATTGCCAGGAATGAACCAGACAGAGCGATAGGGATTATGGTGCTGTGAGAAAAATCGCTTGTACACTGCACAGGTAGGAAGAGTCCTTGGAATCAGAAATAGGGATTTCTTCAGCTGCGCAAAAAAACAAGTTGTATTTTATATTTTATTTTATTTTATTATTCTATTTTGTTATTTTTTGAATTGGTTTGCCACCTATCTTGCCATGGGGCTACTCTAGGCAGCTTACAACAACAAAAAGGAAGAAATGAAAAGCAGAACTAAAATAATAGAAGAATAAAATAAACAATGAAAAAGAACACATCACTGTGATAACAGAATAACAGTTGGAAGGGACCTTGGAGGTCTTGTAGTCCAACCCCCTGCTCAAGCAGGAGACCCTATACCATTCCAGAGAAGTGGTTGTCCAGTCTCTTCTTAAAAACCTCCAGTGATGAAGCACCCACAACATCTGAAGGCAAAGCTGCTCCACTGGTTAATTGTCCTCACTGTTAGGAAGTTTCTCCTCAATTCCAGGTTGATTAGTTTTCATCCATTGTTTCTTGTCTTGCCTTCTGGTGCTTTGGAAAATAAGTTGACCCCCTCCTCTTTGTGCCAGCCCCTCAAATACTGAAATATTGCTATCATGTCACCTTGTAGGAAGTTAAAACCCACCCCTCTCATAGAAAATGAAATATTTTAGGAAATATTAAAAGGGCAGAATATTTCCCCTAAAAGGGAGGCAGAAACTCAGCCCCCCACCTTTGTCATGGGTCATTAAGGCCTGGGCCAGTCTATTCTACATAAGAAAGATCTACCTCCTTTAGGCAGAGCCATTTAATTGCCCTTCATTGCATCACCCAGCAAGATTCAACCAAACTTAACACACAGACAACCTAAAAAACTAGCTATGACCTCTGACAGCAACCAATCGGGATACTCTTCCTGTGCCCCAGGAAGTTCAAAGCCAGGTAGGGTATAAAACCCAGGGACTTTCGGCATTTCTTCCCTTTTTTTTCCACCCAAGATCTCCAAGGCATGTGATCCTGTTCATCAATAAACCTTCTTTCCAAGAAACTTCCATGAATCCAGTGTCTTCTTCCCCACTTGGAACTGAACCCAGAAGAATATTTCTTCCAACAACTCCTACTCCTTCTTTTCATTAAACTAGACCAGGGGTTTGCAACCTTAAACACTCAAAGAGCCATCTTGATCCGTTTCCCACAGAAAAGAAAACACTGGGAGCCACAAAACCCTTCCTGTGCCTGACTATTTCTTGAGCGGCCACAAAACTAGCATATGTAGTTGAATTAAACAGTCTGTTTTCTTCTGAAACTTTTCTTTCCTTGGATTTAGCCCTGGTTGGCCTACCCGGAGTTGAAAAGCTCAATAAATCACGTGCTGGCAGGTGTCGCATATTGGCAGTTGTGACACATATTTTGAGTGACAGGGAGCTGCAGCAGAGGGGTAAAAGAGCCACATGCGGCTCCAGAGCCGCAGATTGCTGACCCCTGAACTAGATGTACCCAATTCCAGCAACAAAAGATGGACAGGTAGAGAGCAGAGTGCAAAGGAGGAGGTGGAGTCTACCATCAATCCAGCAGCCAGCTGCAGCATGGTATTCTCCCATTGTTGCTATTGTTTTCAAATTTGTGTTAATGTTCATAATATAAAATACAAATGAAAATAAAGATTGTCGCTAAATGGGGAAAAGAAAAGGAGGGAAGAAAAGTGTGGTGTAGGGGGAAAAAGTAGGAAGAAGTGTTAACTTCCAACTTTTTTTTTAGCACAGTAGAATAAAAAGAGTAAGGCACAACCTTAACATTTTACCTTTATATACTTAATATATAGCCATTTTTGCAACAATCCCAAATCCCAAAGTCCAAGAAATCAAGTTGTTGAAAAATCTGAAGTTGTGCTTTTATGAGCAAATTGTTAGGACTAATGCTTTTCATTTATTCATTTAAGGTTTTTTTTTTTTTCCATGCCCTTATTTTCCCAGAATGGCTTTACAATAAAAACAGAAATACAGTAATAAAGAATCTGCCATAAAACAACAGCAGCAATAAAGTCTAAAACAGTAGATGGCAGGGCAGCATAAAAAAACAATCAAAAGAGGTGGAAAAATCCCTTCTGTCATTAAAAATGCCTGAGAGAGAGGGGGGAAAATAGAACAAAACCTTTTGCCTGTTGTTGAAGAGATGTCAGCGTAGGTGCCAGGCTTAAGATTGACCCCAGATGTTTGCTGCTGAAGAAGACAAAGCAAGAAATGGCTCTCTGTAGACTCTGCCTCAGCAAGATATATACAGCCACTCGATGCTGAATGATCACATTGTGGGTTCCCAAAGGCAAAAATGTCTAATGAAAAGCTCACCTCCTTCTGGACAGCCCAGCAATGATGTCTAACTATCCATTCAATGTTCTTGGTCACGTCCTTTCCATGAGAGGCAACTGTTTGATTTGAGAACATGAGAACATTGACAGAAGGCCTCCAAAATGACCTCATGGTAGCCTCCCTTCAAAACACAAAAGCAGGTTCTGAGTTTGAGAGCCAGGTCCCCTAAAGACTTTCCCAAGCAGGATCCCCCCCCCTTTTTTTTTTAGCTCTCTGAGAATGTATTCTCAACAAGCTGGCTGCTAAACCTTTGATCAGCAATGGGCTTCTAGGGGGTGACTTCCCTCCTACCTAGATATCCAATCTAAAAACAATCTTCTCTCCCACGGTGAACCATATGCCAGCCAGCCAAAGTTGTTTTTGATTGCGGCAGCATACAAATATGTTGATTAAATAAAATAAAAAATAAGCAAACTTCTGTAAGTTTTACTAGTATCTTTATGAAGCAGAGCAAGATACTCAAATAATATAAAACAACAGGAGCTTTATATAACACGAAACTATTGACCTGAATGAAGTAAAGCTCAATAAACATTCTGCAGAATTTGTTGAGGGCTTCTTCAAAAGAATAGTCCCAAGCAGTACATTCCTAAAGACACATATGTACTAAACCACAATAATCTTATTCTTTGCACATGGCCATAATCTCTAGGTAGAGTCTCATACTGCTCTTTTCTTTTCTTTTCTTTTCTTTTCTTTTCTTTTCTTTTCTTTTCTTTTCTTTTCTTTTCTTTTCTTTTTTTCTTTTCTTTTCTTCTTTCTTTCTTTCTTTCTTTCTTTTTCTTTCTTTCTTTCTTTCTTTCTTCCTTCCTTCCTTCCTTCCTTCCTTCCTTCCTTCCTTCCTTCCTTCCTTCCTTCTCTTCCCTCCCCTCTCTTCCCCTCTGAATCCAGTCTGCTTCCCCTCCTTTTGGCTATGCAAGACATGCTCCACTCCTGTTGGTTAAGATGATGATTGGTCTGTGACTGGCTACAGACTTGTTTACTTTCAGATTTTTTCAGTCACATCCACAAAGCGGTCAATCCTACTTTCACCATTTTTAGCTTCCCTTCCCACGCTCAATACTGTAGAAGATAAACCTCTCTCACAAGAATGTACTATGCTCATCTGATACGATCCATGAATAATTTTGTGATTATAAAATTGGTTATTCTTCAAGGGGGCAATGCAAAGAGTTTAAAACAGTTCCTCCTAGGAAATAAAAACCATGAGTTATGAAGGATAGCTAACAATTTTTTTAAAAAAAATCATAATTGAATGATAAAGATTAGGATTCAGCTCAGTCTAACCTATATTGTAAATGTTGATGTATTTGTGCTTTTGTTTGGGTTACTTTTGCCTTTCATCATAGCCTGAACTTCAGCTTCAACTTTTCTTATGAATTGGTGCCCTGTCCTGATGGAAACATTCTAATAAGTTCTAATGGTTTAGAGAACAGTTCTCATTTTTCTTAAAACAGTGGTGAAATGCTTGGTAAAAGTTGAACATCATCAAAGTAAAAAAAAAAACATCCCTATCTCCCGTTTTTCTTTAGAGTGAATTATTGCTCCTCAGATAACTTAAGCAGGTTACTGAAACCTTTCATCCTGATACAATGGATGAAAACACTGCTTTTAAAGAGAATCATTTAATTTTTCCTGAATACTCAGAAGACCAGAAATGTAGAAGGCTGACAATAAATGTTTTGCTTTGACCCAATATTACTGCCTGTTCCTTCTATCATTTCCTGAGTAATGAGCACCTTTAGCTCAAATGGATGATTTGACAGAACATAGAGGAGATATATTTTTATTTAAACAAATGAATATATGTCAAAAGAAAAAAATGAAGAGGAAAAGCTCTAACATACACAGTGGGGCTGCTCAAAGATGGTCTGATTTTGGGATATTAACTGCAAAACGAGAAGTGAATCTCTCTCAGTTCACCCCAACATTGAGAATCCAAAGCTGTTGGGATAGTTTGATAACTAGGCTATCAAACTCAGCTCTCAAAACAGAGGCAATGGATATACAGAGATAGTGCACAAATACTTTATATAGGTACTACCATCTAGAAATATCTCTTCACCTAACGTAATTGAATGTATTTTTTAATCTGAAAAAAAAGATGATGGGAAGATGTATAGTATGGTCGACATTTTTCCTCTATTTTAATGAATTTAGTAATGTGAGCACAATATTCAATTGTGCTGTTGTAGTAACATTTTTGTAATTTAACATATTATTTTTCCTGTTTATCTGTACAGCTTATTACATACAGTATGTATCCCTAGAATCATAATATGCAACTAGAAGAATAATGTTTAAAAAGCCTTATAGTGCCTAAGTGCATTCATCTGTCAAAATAAGTCATTATGTCTTCACAAACATTCTATCACTATCCAGATTTTTTAATGAGTTTAGAGGGGTTTTATTTATTTCCCCAAACAGCTACTACAAACCACCATAGTCTTAAAGAGGAGCTGGATAGTGATGTTAGCTTTAAAAATTCCTTCTTTGATAGATTCTGTCTACAGCAGGGCCTACTTGGTATTGGTGTCCATCTTCAAAATGATTTTTTTTCTGGGATTAGCACCTGAGTAAAAATTTTTAGTTTTGTTTTTTAAATTGTTATTTTTCTGATTTACCTCTATGATGAGGTATTGTTATTATGAAAGTAACTGTTAATGCAGTAAACTAAAAAGAGAGATAATGATAGTGATAGTGATAGTGTGTGCGTGCGTGCGTGTATGTCTGTGTTTGTGTCGGGGTGGGTTCTACTTATCTTTAGTAGCGGTTCGCATCATGCCCACGGGCGCTCGCTCGCTTCGCTCACATGTGCGCATGCTCTTCTACGCATGCACAGATTGCTTTTGATGACATCCGGGTCAGTGGGCGGAGCCTCCCACCGGTTTTACTATCAGTTCTATAGAACCGGTCCGAACCGGGGACAACCCACCACTGGTGTGTGTGTGTGAAAGAGAGGGAGGGAGGGAGAGAGAGAGAATAGACAGTTTGATGTAGTGGTTAAGGCATAAGGCTTGAAATTGGAACAGTATGAGTTCTTGTCCTGCCTTGAAATGAAGCTAATTTAGTGATCTTGGGCTGGTCACATTCACTTAGCCCTAGAAAGGAGGCAATGGCAAACTATTACTGAAGAACCTTGCCAAGAAAACTTGTCAGGGACTTGTCCAGATACTCTCTGAGAATCGGACATGACTGAACAGAATAAAAATAAATAAATAAAGCTTAGCAGTTGCCTTGGGCAAGAAGAACATTCTTGTCAAAATTTATACCTACACCTTCTGTCCCCAGATTATAACTACAAATTGTGAAAAAGAATAAGAACAACTCCTTCTTTCTTAATTCAGAGGAATTATTTCTTCCACTCAAATTTACCAGATTTATTTATTTATTTATTTATTTATTTATTTATTTATTTATTAGTTCAATTTATATGCCACCCTTCTCCGAAGACTCAGGGCTGCTTACAATGCACTTATAGTAATAGCCTTCATTCTTTTGTATATACCTGCTTATTAGGGCTTTTGGCCCCCCATAAGCGGTGTATATCTTTGTATATCTCTGTGTAAAATACTGAAAATCTCTTTGTATTTTACAGTAATGCAAACCTTTGCATCATGCTTTTTCCTTTTCTCCTGGAAAAAAGTTACTTCAAGTAGCTAACATAACATAAAAACAGACATTAAAAAATCCTAATGTGGATTTATCAATAGATAAAATTATCAGAGCAAAGCTTCATCAAGGGGAGACATGATAGCAGTGTTCCAATATCTCAGGGGCTGCCACAAACAAGAGGGAGTCAAGCTATTCTCCAAAGCACCTGAGGGTAGGACAAGAAGCAATGGGTGGAAACTAATCAAGGAGAGAAGCAATTTAGAATTAAGGAGAAATTTCCTGACAGTTAGAACAATTAATCAGTGGAACAACTTGCCTCCAGAAGTTGTAAATGCTCCAACACTGGAAGTTTTTAAGAAGATGTTGGATAACCATTTGTCTGAAGTGGTGTAGGTTTCCCTGCCTAAGCAGGGGGTTGGACTAGAAGACCTCCAAGATCCCTTCCAACTCTGTTATTCTATTATAAGGGTTGATGACTCAATAAAGCAAATTCACTATGCAGTAGAATCCATGTGTATTGTAGAAGACTTATTTTCAATTAGAGAAAATCAAAATAACTTTTAGGAGCAGGAAATTCAACACATGGGTCACTGATACTAAAACAATTCTCTTGCATATTTTTACTAACTGGTTCTCAGAAGTTGAAGATATGCTCAACAAGGCTCTTGATGCCATTGGACTGGCTCTTCACACACCCCTAGAGCTCTGTTTGGATGGAGGCACACAATCCTGAAATGTCTTGGATTTTAGAAAGGCCCATCTGCCCAGTGGTGGGATTTAAATAATTTAACAACCGGTTCTCTGCCTAATGACCAGCTGGGTAGGCATGGCTCGGTGGTCATGTGACCATGTGGGCGTGCCCAACTTAACATCATTCACGTTGATGGGCTCTTTGCCTTAGCTGTTACAATGTAATAAAGGTTAACTGGAGAGGCAGTTTCCGTAAGCAGGGCAATAAAGATTAGGCTAGAAATAACACCAGAATGTTTCCTTCCTGCCTTCCTTACAGGATTAGCCCTGTAAAGTGGAAAAAAACAAAATAAGATTTCTTCCAACAACCGGTTCTCCAAACTGCTTAGAAAGTTAACAACCGGTTCTTCCAAATAGGTGTGAACTGGCTGAATCCCACCACTGCATCTGCCCATTTGGACCTCTGCCACCCTGCTTCAGATGGGACGCTAGTGACTATCAGAAAAAAAAAGGTTTTTCTCTTTGGTGGGACAAAATGATGGAACACCTGTACCACCCATATTTGTCAGAAACGTTTAACTTCATACAAATTATGCTCCTAAATGCCCGCTTAGCATTTTGTAATCTCTTACAGAAACTAAATAGGAACGGTTGAAGTAGTATTCTGTGACAACTCTGAAAGATTTCAGGTTGAATTGTTTTTTAACCCTACCTATAGATGTAGGAAATTGAATTCAGGACCTTCAAGATGAGGCAAAAAATATCTTCCATGAGGATTTTTATAAATACAAAGCATAAGAGAATCACAAAGATGTGCACCTTGGAAATGAATGGTTTTAAGATTGCAGTTACCTTTTTGAGATGGACTATAGTTAGACTGAAATATCTGGCCTGATTTTCAGACTCCTCCCCACTCCCATAAAAACTTTTTGTAACATTTTGTCTGATGAAGAGTTTCAGTGAATCTGAAAGTTTATACAGTCTTGTGCATCTTGATTGGTCCTTGTTATCTGTGGTTTCATGCATTCATACTTGACTAGACTAGATCTCATTAGCCAAATGTATAATTTTGTAAATCAGTGTTTTTGGGCATACAGTTCTGATCTCACACTAAAATATAGTGTGACTAAGGTCATGTTACTGGCATCTATCTGAAAGAATGATACCATCACTCAAGAAATAAAAAAATAAGTAGGGGAAGACAGGAAGAAGAAATGAACGATGGGCATTTGATATTGGGGTCTTCTATTTCAAGAATGATTAAAAATTGTAGTTCTAGAAGGTTGGAACAAATAAATCAAATTCTGACTTGCCCAAACTGATGCTCTCAAGAACATTGAACTATTCCTTTCAATCAACATGATGGACAATGCTGTGTTGGGGAAGTTTATTCAAACTCTGAATCAAACTGTGATGAGGGAATTTTACATTTCGTTTAGTGTATTCACAGGGCCTCCTTCCACATTTCTGTTCATTCTCAGGTGCTTTACTTCATACCATTACAATATTTTCATTTGCTCTCTATAGTCATGTCTAGCATGGATTTCTCGATATTTTCTTCTCTGTTTGTGGCATACGGTAATCTGGATAAGATCTTGCATACCACAGTGTCAATGTATAGAGAAAATTAAATACGTTTTATCCTTTCAAACAAATTACTCTGAAATGCACTGCTCCCAGCCAGCATAATAATTTATGTGTTATCATCTTCTTTTCCCTCAGAGAACCAAGGAATTAGCACATGTATTACTGATGTGGTGGATATATTCCATTTCATTTTTCTCACATCTCACCAATTTCTGCTTATCTTCTTCTTTTTGCGATGTGTCTGTACCTCTCCACTTTGAATATAGTATAGATTAGCTTTATCCCCTTATTTCTATATGTAGAATTGAAATATTGCTGAATGCAATAAGCACAAATGTGATGGTATTATTATAGAGTCCTTTTTTTTTTATAGAATATTTTCTTAAGATGTACTCTGGTCAGTTGTTTAATTGAATTGGATAGTGACAACCTGCTGACATTGTTAAGGCTAATGACCCAGTCATTTACAAGACAAGGCACATTTACCGGCAAATGGATTTTAGTAATTGTTCTCCTGAACAATGAGAATAACAATTTGTACTTTGATCCACAACCTTCTGTTCTTTCTCTTTGTACATGTCTGAGTGGCCTGGGATCACATTTCTTGAGACAACATACGGAAATGATGGTGGGAAAAGAACAGAAATGAACATCTGAAGTTTTGTATTCCCATTTTTTGATCCCCCGCATACCCAGGGATTACAGTGCAGAAATTTGGCAGCTGTTGGGCAAATACTGGTAGCATCAGTTCCTGCTGATTTTTGTCATGGGGCAAAAGAAGGCAAAATAATCCCAAAAGGAAAAAATAAATAAATAAAAAGGTGTGTGTTAATATTCTGAAAGTCACCACCCTAATCTCTCTTGGCATCATCCCTCCTGCTCCTGCTCCTTATTTTTTTTTAAACAAAGTGTGGTTTCAGGATGCAAAGAGTTTCCCCATTCCTAATTTAAAAACATTTTGAGAACCTTTGCACTCTCAAAGTTACTTGTAATTCAAAGAGAACACAAATGGTATTCTACTCATACGATTCAATATCAGTCATTCTGGAAACACACGATCTGTTTTTTTTTTTAAAAAATGTTACAGGCTAATCCTCACATTATATTTGGATATCTGCAGCAGTGGTGGGCTCCTCCTGGTTCTGCCCGGTTCCGCCGAGCTGGTAGCGGTGACGATATGACATCATCGAACCGGTTCTGCCCCCCTGCCCCCCATGTTATTCTTACCTTTTATTTGGCCCCACCCCCAATCTATTGCTGTCTCCTGAGTCCCAGCTGATCGGCTAGAAGGAAAAAAAACTGTTTAAACTCTTGCGGCAGGGCTTCAAAGGGCCACCCTACAACTGATCAGTGTTAAAAGGCAATGCGGTGGTAGACCAGTGCCTGCAAAAACAAATGAGTAGACCGGTGCCTCCAAAAATAAATGGGTAGACCAGGATGCTCCAAGAACAAATGGGTAGACCGGTACAGCTCTGCAAGCAGTTAAAAGCCTGGTAGACCAGTACCTCTGCTAAATTCTAAAGAATTGTCACATGACCATCAAGCCACACCCACAAAATAAGCCACACCCACAGAACCAGTAGTAAAAAATGTTAGAACTCACCCCTGATCTGAAGCCTCTTCCTATGTGGCATGAGATCTATAACAGTTTATAGATGGCCCTCCTAAGGTAGCATGGCTTCCTTTCTTTGTTGGAAGATGTCATCTCATCCTCTTGCAGACTATAATTGCTTCTATGTTTATAAGAATGGCTACATACTATTAATTTTGACATTTATGAAATAAAAATCAATTCCTGAAGATACCTTGATGCAGTTTTCTTCGCTATGATAAAAAAGTGGTTTGCCACAAACAATATAACTTGCATCACACAGCATGGCCTTAAGTGCCAAGAATATTATCATCTTTCCCTTTCAGCTTTCTCAAAAGATGCATCCATTTTTGTTTGTTTGTTTGTTTATTTTCTATGCCACTCATCTTACTGATACAGCAAGTCTGGGTGACTTACACTATAATAAAATTTTTTAAAAAGTACTAGAAAACAATTACAATTGAATAGAAAAACTACAGATGAAAAGATGCAGATGATGATGATGACGAAGATGATGGACAATCTAGAAGTGGGGATTTTTCTACACAGGCAGCCATCCCTAATATAGCAAGTGCCTGTCTGAGCTCCAGGCCAAGCAGCCGAGTCAAGCTTTCAGGTTCTGTCAAATGCAAATAACATTTGTTGAGAGTTCAAAGCCCAGAAGAGTTTATTATTTCTATCTCTAATACAAGACTCTAGTCAACTAATGGTCAAAGCTAAATTGGTCCTTGATAAGAGGCAATAGAATTCACAGGAGGCTGGACTTATGTAGGTCTTTTGTGACAACGCAAAGGCTTCGGATTGATGACATGTTTAACTGCACCCTCTTCTTCTACAGACTCTTCTGGAAGGCCAGTACTGTGGAGGCAGACCTCACTTCCAATGAGAACATTCCAGAGGGAGGGGGCCACAGCAGAAAAGGCCCTTCTTCTGGACCCTGCCAGCTAAAATTCTTTGGATGATGGGATCTGAAGTAGGGCCTTTCCTCTGGACTGAATGGGGTGGGCTAGTCCCATTGGGGTGAGATGCTTCCTTATGGTTTAATTAGCATCATAAAAAACCCAAATAACTTATTCATACCATATATTTTCCCATGGACATTTATATTCCTTATACTGTAGTTCTTAAGTACATGCTGCATCAACCTTTACTCCACCTTGATTATAAAGTTCTCCATTGCAGGAATTGGCTGTAAATCTGCAACTCCTTACTTAAGAGTTGAAAGTAGGTTTTTAAAAAGAGAGAAAACAACAATAAAGAATAAATTAGTGGTTATTCATGTTTCAGCATTACTGTTTGAAAATACTGGTGGGCAGTTTAGAACCTAGTTAATCTGTTCCAAAGAATCGTGCTTTCAAAATTGACAAAAAATGATAGAATGTTGGGTTTTTAAGAACAAAGGAAGATAATACAGTGAACTTGTTAAAAGCTATCCAGACATTTGACACAACATAAATAATTTATTGTATATTATAATGAAGCCATTTCAATTAGTTGATTGCCCTTTGTAACCTGAGGATGATGTTCCTTCCTATATTCTCTACTGCTGAATCCCAAACTTTTTCCCATGGTTTAATGAAAACTATTATGTTTTAGGAAAATTATAAAGAGCTGGCTTGATCAACACACCTTTAAAATTTGAGTAATATCCAGTATGGGATCACATTTCAACTCTAGCATATTTGTTAAATTTTAAGATATAGGATTTTATATATACTGTAGTATATGTTCTATTTTTTTCATATATTGTTTCAAAATATATATTTGTGTGAGCCATCCAGAGTTTATTTTAAGTGCATGGGATAAAAAATGATGATAGATAGGTACAGTAGATAGATAGATAGATAGATAGATAGATAGATAGATAGATAGATGATGGATAGATAGACAGATAATCAGTACATAGATGGATACTGTAGATGGATAGAAGGAGAGAGAGAGAGAGAAAGGGAGAGGGACAGTTTATTACCAAAGCCATATTTGACTTGAAGGAAATTTCACCTTATGGTTTACACACTTGTTTTGTTTACTAAATGTATTTGTTTTATTTATTTGAATTGTAGGAAGAATTATCCTTCTGGGTTCAGCTCCAAGTGGGGAAAAAGACACTGGAAACATGGAGACTGCTTGGAAGGATGGTTTAATGGTGGACAGGATCACATGGCTTGAATTCCTGAACAGAAAAAAGCGAGACGCAGTGAGTCCCCAGGTTTTATGCCCTCTCTGGCTTTGAACTTCCTGGGGCCCAGAAAGAGTATCCTGATTGGTTGTCAGACTCCCAGGGGGTGGGGGTCTTATCTAGCCTTGCTGGCTGATGTAATCTTCCCAGGTGTCATGTGGTGAGTTTCTGTTGCTAGACGGGTCCCATTGTGTTAGTTTCTGTTGCTAGATGGGTTCTATTGTGTTGCAGATGATGGTCCATTGACAAAGGATTGGGTTTCTGCCTCTGGCCCATTAACAAAGGGTGGGGGACAGGAAGATGGGAGATGTCTTTAAAACATGCTTCTCCATTTCTCATCCAGGGAAACACAATATTCTGCCTTTTTAATATTTCCCAAAATATTTCATTCTTCTAGGAAAGGGGTGGGTGCTAACTTCCTACAATATCCTTCTTTTATTATTTTTACAAATAACTCAAAGCAGTGAACAAAGCTTTTTCTTCCTATTTTCCCCACAACAATCACCCTGTGAGGTGGCTTTAAAGAGAAAAAGAGAGTGACTGGCCCAAGGTCATGTAGTTGGCTTTTCATGGCTAAGGTGGGACTTGAACTCACAGTCTCCCTGTTTCTAGCCTGGGGCCTTAACCACTGGACCAAACTGCCTCTAATAAGATAGAAATTGCACTTGTGACTTCTAATTTTGGTATTATGATTTTTTGGGGGGGCAGGGGGGGACTACCCAGAAAGCCAGTATGACCTATGATCCATGAGCTGTTCACATCATCACAATGACATGAAAGCAGTACATTTTTTATCGCCTCTCTGCGATGTGTGGATCATTTCCAGCCCTTTTTCCTCTTCTTACTTTCTTGGCTAACTTTGCATTCGTAAGCTTGACAGATCTGTTCATTCACTGACCCACCTGCCTTGTCCTCCTCCCATTCCCTCAAGCCCAGGCTTTAGCCGAGTGCATTAGAATGACAATGCAGGATTTAGCTTTAGCAATCAACCTTTTCAGCCTACATTGGGCTGTGTAATTGCTCTGTTTAGATTCTGTCAAGTTGAAATAATGTATTTGAGATGAGGACACCTCTACTGAGCTGAAAGAGGAATCCAAGGGGGTTAGCAAACGATACTGACAATGACAAGTTGTGTAAGCTAGAGGTGGGGATAAATTGCTCTTGCTCCCCAAGGTTATTCTTATTAGTAGAGACATATAAGAAACCCTAATAAGGCATTAATAGACTTCAGCTAGTAAAATAAGTTTGCTAGCCTGTCCAACACTCGGGACTAATGGCTCTTCCAAACCTTTCCCTGATGCTCATCTGACAGGTGTTTATAGAGTTTATGCAAAATGGAGGCTTCTGAAGGCAATGCAGAACAAGCCCAGCAGCTAGCACAATTTAAAAGCTCATTTTTAAAGAAAATAAATGCCATGTTAAAGTGACTGATCCAGCTGAGTTTCTGTTCCAAATTAATGGTATCTGATTTCTCAACAAGCATCTGGGAAAGAAAATCTTGGGATGCTGATGTTTTCCTTGGGCAGTTTTTCAGCAGAGGAGTCCTAGATATGTGGAGGGTTATAGTGGGCATTTGAGTGGGTCTACTGCTACAAGGGACACAGTGGCTCAGTGGCTAAGACGCAGAGCTTGTCGATCGAAAGGTCGGCAGTTCAGCGGTTCGAATCCCTAGTGCCGCGTAACGGAGTGAGCTCCTGTTACTTGTCCCAGCTTCTGCCAACCTAGCAATTCAAAAACACGTAAAAAATGCAAGTAGAAAAAATAGAGACCACCTTTGGTGGGAAGGTAACAGCGTTCTGTGAGCCTTTGGCGTTTAGTCATGCCAGCCACATGACCACGGAGATATCTTCGGACAGTGCTGGCTCTTCGGCTTTGAAATGGAGATGAGCTCTGCCCCCTAGAGTTGGGAATGATTAGCACCTATGTGCGAGGGGAACCTTTACCTTTACCTTTCACTGCTACAGAGCAGGGAGCTGGATGCCTTCACCATTTTTATTAAGGGAAGATACAGATTTGAAATTGAGTTCCAAACAAACCTATTAAGATGATAGGAAACTGCCATATAATAAGTTGGATCTTGTGCTGTTCCAGTCACACACACACACACACACACACACACACACACACACACCAAAGGTGTAAGGAGTCTTTATTAAGGCTTCTGAGTAGTGGTCGGATTCAAATAATTTAACAACCGGATCTCTGCCCTAATAATTTCTTCCAACAACCAGTTCACCAAACTGCTCAGAAAGTTAACAACCGGTTCTCCCGAAGTGGTGCGAACTGACTGAATCCCACCACTGCTTCTGAGCCTGAATTGATATTCCCCAGCAATTCCCTATGCCGATAGCAGCTCAACCCCAATGAGTTCCATAGGCTACTCAAATGAAGCCAACACTGGTCTTCAAGAAAAAGAAAAGTCCAGTCCACTAGGCCAAAGCAAGTTCCAAGACAAAGGCAAATCTGCAAGGCAAGGGAAGGGAAACAGCTGAAGAGACGTTATCCAAAGTTCAAGGCAAGAACATACAGTAAGAAAACAAACACATTAGATAAATGGCAGAAACTGTGGGATAGGAATTATAAACTTGCAATGTCAACTGCATATAAAAAAAATCTTTATAAAATGTTTTATAGATTGCATTTTTCACCGACAAGATTGGCAAAAACATTTAAGGACATGTCTGCTAAATGTTGGAAATGTAATCAGACACTAAGTTTGTGTTATTATATGTGGTGGATATGCCCAAAGGCAAAAAAATAAAAATAAAAATAAATAAATATTGGACAAAAATACATACATGGTTGGAAAAAATGATAAAGCAACATATAGATGTACAACCAGAAATATTTTTGTTGGGCATCATACTGGAAAAATATAATAAACGATACATTACCACATCCTAGGCTCTTGAACTTCCTGGGTATGAAGGTCAACACCAGCTAAAGAACCAGCATCTGTGACGTCACATTGTTGTGAAAAGATAATACTACTCCTCTTCCTTTGTCTTCTTTAATTTTGAAATCTAAGACCAAATTTTTGACTTTCAGTCTTTAAAACTTATTTTCTTAACAGCCTTACTCAGAGCAGATTCACACTATTAGCAATATTTTTATATTGCCCTTTAAACCAGAATGAGGTGTCAAGTACATTAACAAATCCAAAGGGAATCCTGCTTAAAGATAATTAAAATTCACACCAACTGAAGCAAGGAAAAAGAAGAAAACACATACAATAGCCAGGTCCCCCTAATTAACTTAAAATAACTTACAAAAGATTTTAATCAGGCACTGAAGGGAATATACTGCATTATATATGATTATATTCTGACTATAGAAATGTATAACAGTAATATTCTCACTCCTCAGGAAATCATGGATGGATGACCATGGCTTGCCTATTCTGGCTTGAGAAGTATTTTTTTGTCATAGGCCTCTCTGGTGGGTTTGCTTATTTCAAATTTTGCCAAAGAATAAAGGCAGCCATAGCTCACATTCAAATCAATAAATGGAAGGAAGGACTAAATCATTGCAATCAACTTCAGTTCTTAAGAACTGAACTCTTAACGGAATGCTCTGAGAAAGAGATAGCTCTTTTATTAAGAAATGGCACAGGCTGTGAACATTTAAATTTTAGAGAAAAAGAGGATGCAGACAGAGGGATTGGCTCTATTTACTAAAACTCTTGCTTGTTGGGTTGTTATAATCAAGTCAAGAAAGGACAAGAAGCAATGGATGGAAACCAATCAAAGAGAGAACCAACCTAGAACTAAGGAGACATTTCCAGACAGAACAATTAATGCTATAGAGCACTGCACACCAGAACAACTAGACACAAGAACAGTTTTTTCCCTGAACGCCATCACTCTGCTAAACAAATAATTCCCTCATCACCGTCAAACTATTTACTAAGTCTGCACTAATATTAATCTTCTCATCGTTCCTATCACCCATCTCCTCCCACTTATGACTGTATGACTGTAACCTTGTTGCTTGTATCCTTACAATTTATATTGACTGTTTCATAATATGATTTGATTGCTTATTTGTACCTTATGACTATCATTAAGCATTGTACCTTATGATTCTTGACAAACGTATCTTTTCTTTTATGTACACCGAGAGCTTATGCACCAAGACAAATTCCTTGTGTGTCCAATCACATTTGGCCAATAAAGAATTCTATTTTATTCTATTCTATTTGGCTAAGTATTTATGAAAACTAATTATGGTAACCAGAAACCAGGGAGTGAAAGCATCACTTCCTAGGATCTCAATTTGTATTTTCGTTGATACAGTCCAAGGTTCCGTAAAATATTTTGGCAGCTGAAGCACACTATAGGCTCATGCTTAACCTGTAGTCCACCAGGTCACCCAGTTTCTTCTCTGATATTACTGTCGAGCCAGATATTGTCTATCTTATACTTTTATATCTGTTCATCCCACTCAAATGCAGAACCTTAGAGTTTTCTTGAAATTGAACAGTATTTTGTCAGATAAAGTCCAATGTTAAAGTCAATCAAGATCCTACTGAACCTTGGGCCTATCTTCTGAAGCATTGGCAGTACTTTCCACCCTGTGCCATCTGTAAATTTAATGAAAAAAAAAGGGCAAGCTCATAGGGGACATAATGTATACTAGAGAGCACCTTTTCCATCAGAATCCTCAGTTGGAAAAGATATTGCAAGACAAGAAAGCACCTGAAGGCAGGACAAAAAGCAATGGACGGAAACTAATCAAGGGGAGACCCAACCTATAACTAAGGAGAAATTTCCTGACAGTTAGAACAATTAATCAAATTGCCTCCAGAAATTGTGGATGCTTCAACACTGGAGGTTTTGTAAGAAGAGATTGGACCACCGTTTGTCTGAAATGGTATAGGGCCGTGATGGCGAACCTATGGCATGCGTGCCACAGGTGGCACGCGGAGCCATATTAGTGGGCATGCCAGCTCAGCTCTGGGGTGTATGCGCGTGCCGGCCAGCTGATTTTCAGGCCTTTGGGCCCACCAGAAATAGGGAAACAGGCTGTTTCCTGCCTCTGGAGGGCCTGGGGGAGATGGGAAAGGCCTGTTTTTCTTTCTTACCTGGCTCCAGATCCTCTCTATTTATCTGGGAAGGGCGAAAACAGCCTTCCCCCACTCCCTCGGAGGCCTGAAAGGCCCCATTTCCCAACTCCCGGTGGGACAGGAAGTGATTTTTTTGCTGTCCCCAGCTTCCAGAGACTCCTAGAGAGGCTCCTAGAGATTCCTAGAGAGGCTCCTAGAGACTCCTAGAGAGGCTCTGGAGGCTGGGGACATCCTGTTAACACTTCAAGCATGCATCAGATTTTACCCAGGAAGTGTTAAGATTACATATGAATCTATGACTTTACCAGCAAAATGTTGTGTTAAGTGGCCAAATGAGCAGTATTTCTCCGTTATTAGTCTTTCCTAAAGAAGCATGGGCAAATTTAAAGTCACTGGACAATAATAAGAATGACAAAGCAAGCATGCAGTGCACTTTTATTATCATAGTGTAGCATAGGATCAAGCAGTTCATGCTCTTGCTTAGTTTAATCCACTCTTCATCTTCCTCTGCTAGCACTCCAGGTGTCTCTTTCTGGGGGGCGGTGTTTTGTAAACCAAAGAGCTCTTTAGGATTAGCTAACAGGAACAGAGCACTCAGCCACATTCACACTGAGGGCCAGGAGAATTGGCTACCTCATTGTTGGGAAATTCCTAGGTGTCCTTTGGAAACCATCCAGTTCCGTTAGAGGTCAGGTGAGGAGATTTAATGATCCTCATGCTCTCAGCCCCATGAAGGTGATGGTTTTTGACAAGACTCAAGCTGCTGATGTTTTTTTTTTTTAATTTTATTAGTTAAAAAGTACAAACAAACATAAATACAACAATACAACATACAAAACAAACAAACATCAATCAAGTCTTACGACTTGCTCTTAAAGTTGTCACATCGGTAGACTATTTTTCCCTTATTTATCTATATATCTGTATATTTACGTATTTACATGTGAGGCATTAATGTACATTCCATCCTTAAATTGTTACACCCCTTAATTGGTACTCAAATTTTTTTCTCAAAATCGACCTTATTCTTTAGTGTCCCTATGAATGTATTTCTAACTTTTTCTCCAACCAGTTATACCATTTTTGCCATGCTGAGTAGTACTCTGTGTCATCTTTCTCTTGTAGCTCTTTTGTGAGTTTGTCCATTTCTGCGCATTCTGTGATTTTAGTGATTATTTTGTTTTCTGTCGGTATGTATTCATGTTTCCAGTTTTGGGCAAAGAGTATGCGAGCTGCAGTTAGGATATGGATAATTAAGTATTTTATCTCTTTCTCATACTGTGCTGTGATTATTCCGAGTAGAAAGGTTTCCGGCTTCATTTCCAATTTCCGGTTTCTAATTTCTTCTATCATTTTCCTTATTTCCTGCCAATATTGTTTCGCCTTTTGGCATGACCACCATAGATGGTAATATGTTCCTTTTTGTGCGTTACACTTCCAGCAGATTGGAGAGGTATTTGGGAACATTTTTGCTAGGTGCACTGGTGGGAAGTGCCATCGGTAGAACATTTTGAAGATATTTTCCTTATAGGGTATAGATATTGTCAGTTTATAATTTACAGTCCATATTTTTTCCCATTTGTCCAATTCGATGCTATACCCAAAATTTTTTGCCCAAATTATCATGTTTTCTTTAACCACTTCTTTCTCTAATTTATATTTTATGCTGATGTTGATTCTGTTTTCATACCAACCTTCTTTTCTTCAGCACTGGTTTGTTCAGGGACTTCTCCTGCGGTTCTAAGCTTGATTAGTGAAAGAGTAAATCCTGTTACATTCAGGAAATTTACTTCCTAATAATTTTGCCGGGGGGTTATAACTCATATTTGACATGTATAAAATTTACCGCTTGCAGTGGTGGCAGTGACTGATCTACAGATCAGGAATAGGCACTTGCTTCCAGTTTAGCAAAACAACCATGGAATTGCTCCTTCCATATATAAAAATGAGGTTCTCAGAAATCTGGTACAGCACTGTGTGTGGAAGTTATATGATGAGCCTCTCTGCTTCTACATTGTGTTCTTTCCCCTTTCTCTGCCAGGAACAAGTCATTCATTCTCTTCAGAAGTCACTCTATGCAGATTCTCAGTCATCCGGGACATGGTTGTCCCAAAGGTGCTTTTTCAGGTAGCAACTGGACTTTCTTGGTTTTTCTTTGAAGACGTTTCGCTTCTCATCCAAGAAGCTTCTTCAGCAATGATTGGATGGTGGGGAATGAAAGGATTTATATTCCTTGCAGACAGCTGGTCATTTGCATTCTTTTAGAGAGTTGTCGAGGCCACTTGAAGGTTTACCTGTGTCCTCAGATGCAGACAATACAGACTCATCCCCAACAGCCTGCGTCTGTCTTCAACAGTGAAGGGACCCAGGGCAGAAAACATCCTGCAGCCAAGAAGGCTCCACACCCATTTGCACTACTCAGGTGACCCTGAGGACACAGATAAACCTCCAAGTGGCCTCAATGACTCTGTAAAAGGATGCAAATGACCAGCTCTCTACAAGGAATATAAATCCTTCCATTCCCCACAATCCGGTCGGAGCTGAAGAAGCTTCTTAGATGAGAAGCGAAATGTCTTCAAAGAAAAAACCAAGAAAAGTCCAGTTGCCTCCTGAAAAAGCACCTTTGGTTCAAAAGTGAGCATTTTCATTCTGTTCTGTCAGGATCAACTGTAAAAAGATTCATTCATTCATTCATTCATTCATTCATTCATTCATTCATTCATTCATTCTAATCAAATTGATATAGCTATCCATCTCACCCCGGACTGTTTGATTATTATCATCATTATTGTCACCACTACCACTACCACCATTAAAGTGCCCTGAGAGATTTAACGAGCATTCTAGGTTTAATAGCCAGAGGGTTTTTTTGTTATTATTATTGTGCAGCATTTCGTGAGCTTCAGCAAAATGATAAAATGTTATATCCCCAGCCTCTGTTTCCTTGTGAAAATGATGTTCATGTTTCATGAAATGTCTTTCTCAAATACTTTGCATTTCTCTTGTTTAATATAGCTTGGCTTCTTCTCTTACAATTCTTTATCACAGCCTTTCCATATTCTTCTCCTTTCTACTTGTTCCTTACTAAATAAATCATTTCTTCATCACAGGTCTTCCTGGTTGCCATGCAATGTTCTTTATTCCCCCCCACCGCTTTGATTTAGCTCTTAACTCTGCAATAGTGCCAAAATTGCTTTCTATTCCCCCCCCCTTAAGTTGGTAAAATCTTCTTCGGAGCTGCATCTCCAATGAGAAGAAAGGGATCACATCTGTAAATTTTAAGTGGGTTTGACTGAAATTTTTAATCTGTCGTCTTTTTTGCTGCAGATAATACACTTCCTCTAAACGGGCTGTCATTTCTGTCCTTTTCTGAGGCACAAGGATAATTATTTCAGTCAGTTTAGACAAGACTGGTGATTTCTTTGACCATAGATGTTAATTCAACTTCCAACACTCCAAGAGAAAATGTACGCAGGTAGCAAAATTACGACGCCTCAGGCTGGTTGCAAAGGAGCAAATTGTGGTCCCAATAAAGAACTGAGAAAAATATAGATGTAATCATGCTTTGTCAATTGTTGTAAGGTAAATAAATAAAATCCCACAGACATACTGTATTAGTGATTCTGAAATTAATAACTCTAGACATACATGTTGATTCACTGTCTTATATCTAGTGCCTTATGAAAAACAGGGGGTTCTAATGTTTATCTGAAACAAATTAATATTTGCTAGGCTGAAGAAGACTTTTGCAACCTGTCACAGGTGTTTAAATAAGATGAAAATCTTCTCCGGTCACCTGGCAAAGGAATGTTGGATGTTTTCTACCCTTCTGGAAATGAGATCTCTAAAGATCCAGGGACAATTTTCCTGCCACCATGGTTTCTTCCAGCAAAGTAGATTATTATTGCTTGACTGAAATTGTTGTGGCCCGCCAGCTGCCCGCAGAGCTGGTGGCAGACTCAGACGATGAGGAGGTTGGAGAAGAATTTGGGTCAGTTCTGGAGTCTGGGAAAGGCTCTGATGGTTGCTCAGCGTTGAACACAGAGATAGAGCCAGGGCCATCTGCATTTCCCAGCCAGAGAGGCAGCTGCCTTTGGTGTCAGAGATGAGTGAGGAGGAGGAGGAACAACTGGGGCATATGCGCAGAGCAGACAGATGAACAACGGAGGACAATGAACTGGCTCGGGAAGCAAAACAAACATGGACGCTGAATGGCCCTTCCCTGGCTAGGGAATATATAGGAGGAAAGGGGAGTGGTTTGGTTGTCACAGACAACCGTTTGCATTTCTGTGAAGTTTGCTCCTTGTGTGTTTTTGTGGGACAAAGACTGCCTTGCCAGAACTGAGGTTTGTCTATTTCTCTGTTTGAACTGACTTAATTGGCAGCCTCCCGGCTGGGAGCTCACAGTCTTGCATTTATCATAA
The DNA here is from genome assembly GCF_029215685.1 of Pituophis catenifer annectens. Classification (NCBI taxonomy): domain Eukaryota; kingdom Metazoa; phylum Chordata; class Lepidosauria; order Squamata; family Colubridae; genus Pituophis; species Pituophis catenifer. The sequence continues at coordinate 46,463,974 of NW_027256882.1, forward strand.
CGAGCTGATAAGGAGTATTGTTTCAGTTAACCTCTTGCAGGACTCTTGCCTGGACTTTCTGTTGGTGAAGGCAGTTAATTGCTAATGTGTAAATAAAGTGGGTTTTTTCTTTGCAGAGAATCTGTTTCTTGCTTCTGCGAAGGCTGAGTCAGAACAGAAATAGGGCAGAAAGTTCAGCAGTGGTGGGTTGCTCTCAATTAGGTCCGGTTCTATAAAACCGGTAGTAAAACCGACAGGAGGCTCCGCCCACTCGCCACAACGTCATTATGGGTGATCTGCGCCTGTGCAGAAGTGCGTGCGCATGGGCGCTTCCGCTGTGAACCAGTAGTAAAGGTAAGTGGAACCCACCCCTGAAGTACAGGTATGCCTTGACTTATAACTGCTTGTTTGGGGACCACATGATGGATGTACTTATGACTCAGAATCGAAATGCTGATGGCTATTCCCTTCTCTGCAGTCACATGACTGCATTTTGTGCACTTGGCAACCGGCCCACATTTTGCAGTGTCCTGCTGTCATGTAACCATGATTGATAATGTTCTTGCCAGAAACAGGCATTTACTTATGGTTTCAGCCAAAAAAACATCCCACGATAAACAATAGGTCTGCTTAATGACCACTGTATTTGCTTTGACACTGCTGCATTTGCTTAACAACCACTGCAAAAAAGATCATAGGTTTAGGCAGGATCATGTAGTGACAGGCTTAATGATCGTCATGACTTGCGGGCTCAATTACAGTCATAAGTCAAGGACTATCTATAATAATTGGTCACTAGACAATTTTGGGACAATGGTTTTCTACCACTTATTATATGGGAAATGTAATATAACTATCCGGAAAGAAGGGAGGAAAGCTACAGTTATTTAAGACTTATTTTCCAAGAATAAGAAATGCTGAGTCAAATTCACTTAGGTGATTTAGGATTAAGTGTCATCATGTAATTGTTAGTTAACAGAGGGATAGAATCAAGATCATGTGAAGTGTTTTTTTTTTGTTGTTGTTAGTTGCAAAGTCGTGTCTGACCCATTGCGACCCCATGGACAATGTTCCTCCAGGATGTCCTCTACCATCCTCTGGAGTCCATTTAAGCTCACGCCTACTGCTTCAGTGACTCCATCCAGCCACCTCATTCTCTGTCATCCCGTTCTTCTTTTGCCCTCAATGATTCCCAGCATTAGGCTCTTCTCCAGTGAGTCCTTCCTTCTCATTAGGTAGCCAAAATATTTGAGTTTCATCTTCAGAATCTGGCCTTCTAAAGAGCAGTCAGGGTTGATCTCCTCTAGGACTGACAGGTTTGATCGCCTTGCCTTTGTAAGACCTTACTTGGAATACTGCATTCGGTTTTGGTCGCCATGATTAAAAAAAAAATGTTGAGGTCCTAGAAAGACTTTAGAAAAGAGAAACAAATTTGTTGAGGGGACTGAAGACTAAAATATTTGAAGAATGGTTGAAGGATTTTGGTATGTCTAGTTTAATTAAAAGAAGGACTAGGGGTGACATGATAGCTATGTTCCAATCAATATCTAAGAGGCTGCCACAAAGAAAAGGGGGTCAACCTATTTTCCAAAGCACCTGAAGGAGAAAAATGAAGCAATGGATGGAAATGAATCAAGGAGAAAGCCAAATAAGATATAAAGAGAAATTTCCTGACAAAATAATTGATCAGTGGAATGGCTTCCCTTCATAAATTCTGGGTGCTCCATCACTTGAGGTTTTAAAAAGAGATTGAACAACCATTTATCTGAAATGGTATAAGGTCTCCTGGACTAGAAGACTTCCAAGGTCCCTTCCAACTTTGTTATTATGTTATCCCTCACCTAGAGATCAGATTAGCCTCCATCTTGATTCTGAATTCTGAATCCTGACCACAAGGAGTCCAGGAAAATTTATTTCCTCTAGGACCTTTTGAAATGGAATCTCCAGTATCTTCTTCAAAATAATCCCTCAAAACAGAAGGTTGGATTCAGCCAGTAGTTGTATAAATGTAAACTAGATTTTAAAAAATGACTTCTTCAGAAAAATATGGTTTCCTATAAGATGGTTCATATCACTCCCTCTTTTAACAACAATAAAAAAAGTCATCACCCCCTGAATCCAGTCACCCATGACTTTCCTAGCTGCATGAATGAGACAGATGAGCCATGGATCAACCTTACTGGTGACAGAACTTCTGCCTCAGAATTCCAAACCACACTTTGCATTAATATTTATGGACCCCTTGCATCCTGGACATAAATTGTTTCAACTCCTACCCTCCAAATGACGCTATAGAACACTGCACACCAAAACAACTAGACACAAGGACAGTTTTTTCCCGAACGCCATCACTCTGCTAAACAAATAATTCCCTCAACACTGTCAAACTATTTTCTAAGTCTGCACTACTATTAATCTTCTCATCGTTCCCATCACCCATCTTCTTCCACTAATGACTATATGACTGTAAGTTTGGTGCTTGTATCCTTATGGTTTATATTGATGTTGTTCCTGATTGCTTATTTGTACCCTGTGACTATCACTAAGTGTTGTACCTTATGAGTCTTGACGAACGTATCTTTTCTTTTTATGTACACCGAGAGCGTATACACCAAGACAAATTCCTTGTGTGTCCAATCACACTTGTCCAATAAAGAATTCTATTCTATTCTTAAAAAAAAAAGTCTGCAAAAAATCCTGGATTTTCTATTGTATCAGGATGTCGTCAAAAGTCATCTTGCTTTTGTATCAGGATGTCGTCTCAAAGTGGAGTCAAACCTGGAGTGAATGTGAATTATCTGCAAGGACTCTTCCAAACAGTGGCTTGCAAAAGCATCTTCACCCACATATTTCCCTAAAAAAGGGACCAAGTAATTTAAACAGAAATACAGATTAATTTAGTTCTACAGAAGCAAGTTTGTAGAGAAAATAGCGTCTTCCAAGTGCTGTCTTTTCTTATTTATTAAAGAGGAAAGAACCGAACTGCTACATAATACCTTCTGATTGTTGGCATTAGAAAACCGGCACAAGGCCGATATCTTTAGCCCAAGCAGTTTGTTTTCAGCTATAATTAGAAAGATAATTTAGATTTTGACCTCCATTATTTCTTTCAGGCTTTCCATTGGCATTCAGCTGGTCATTGAGATAATTATTGAAGAAAAATAATTCCGTTCTTGTTCTAATCTGATGCTGGTTTGGCCTGCGCTCTGACTTTAGCTATTATAAGCTAGTAACCTTTGATTTCTTGACTCTATGTTCATGTATATACTTGGAACATAAGAAGAGTCCTGTAGGATCATATCAGGGACAATTACTCCAACCCTTTGTTCCACAGTGGGAAGCTCAGAAGCGATTGACTTTTGCTCTAACCTTTTTTTTTTTTTTTTGGACAACATTCTATCTTGACTATTGTATAACAGACTACATGAACTATTGTTAAAAAGTGTCTGAAAGTTTCAGTTAGCTCTGTGCTAAGTTCAAAGTTCTTACGTTCACTGAACTGAAAGTTCTGCTCACATTATCAAGAACAGTGGTATTTTGGTACTCAGCTGCTTTGAAACTCATTGAATTTGGTAGTCACATTTTGAAATGAAAATTTTGCTTGGTACTCAACGCACAAGCTAGATCTTGTCAATGTCGGCTGCCTTGTGACTCACTACATTATTCCTTATGGGAAAAAATTGTTTGGTGCTCATCATTTTTGGTACTCATTGTACCTCCTGGAACCCATTAATGGTGAGTACCAAGGTACCACTATATTAGACAACCCCTGATGAATTGGGGCATGGGGTCAGAGATATTTCCTCACCTTAACAAAAAAATAGAATAACCGTGTGAAGTGAAAGCTGTGATGTGGGAGCAACTTCTGACTGCTTTCCCTTGTAGGAAACTGACAGAAAATGTCAGAAATGACAATCAGGTGACCATAGCTGACTGTGGCATGGCATAACAGTGCCGAAATGCTCACAACTTTGCAAATTTCAATTCCATGCGAGTCATGGGTCTTGGATTTTGGATACATTCTGTAAACTAACCCATTTGAGGTATGTTGATTCAAAAATTGTTACCCTATGATGCATACAGATGAACCTCCAGGTGGCCTCAATGACTGTCTAAAAGAATACAAATGACCAGCTGTCTGAAATAAGTATAAATCCTTATCATTCCCCACCATCAGAGCTGAAGAAGCTTCTTGGATGAGAAGTGAAACATCTTCAAAGAAAAACCAGAAAGTCCAGTTGCCTCTTGAAAAAAAAACACCTTTGGGACACCTATGATGCATTGTTTTGCCCAATGGAAGATTACAAGTAATCAAACAGACACAAGAGTTTTAGCATTATATAGATTTACCGGGCACAATTTAAAATGCTGATATTGACCTTTTAACTATCTGAGGTACCATCTTTTCCATTACAAATCTGCCTGGCCAACAAATGAGTTCCTTTAAAAATACTTCTTTTAAGAGGCTCATTTATCTGGTAGGAAGGAAAGGATTTCTTTGTGTCACTGTGAGTCTAAAGAATGCAAGGATGGAGGTCTTTCAGTAGGTTTTTAATTGTTCATTAATTTTAACATTAGGATAACTTTAAGTTTTAACATTTAATCTCATCCAGGATGACTCTGGGCAGTGTACAATAAAATGGATAATTGAAACATTCTACAAAGACCACTAAAACAATTAAATATATATATGAACAAGATCGCAAGAGATTATTTCTGTCAACCGAACACTTTCCGATTTGTGGTTATACACTGTTAAACAAATTTTCTTTTCCTTTCTTTCCCTTTGACTGAAATCTTATTAAGGGTCCAACTTTCATTCAAAGGATTCCTTTTTTTTTTCTATTTGAAAAATAAACTTTACAACTTAAATCTTGGAGCTACTGACTGATACAGCAGTTGATTGATAACAATGGCCCTCTATCTATTTCATATTCTTCTTTGGTTGTTCCTTATTCTTAATTACTTCTCCTCCTATCTATGAAGACTCTTAGAAATCTAGATAGATTCTTACTAAAAAAAACCCAAATTAAATGGTCATCTATTTATTCAATATAATATAAATATGTCACGTCAATGTCAATTCAATAGATAACAGCAATTGGTTAAAGCAGAATTGGTCAAAGTCAACAATACCATCTTGAATCTACCTCCAATAATTAATTGTTTATTATTTATTGGACTTCTATAGCTGCCTATCTTATACAATAACTCTCTGCAATTCACAACAATTCATAAAACATAGTTAGGAACATATCCTCCATCTCAGTGCCAGATGTTAAAGATGAGGAGACTATCTCAAGAAAAGGCTAATTCAACACTAGAAATACTGAGTATCAGTGGTGAAATTCAATTTTTTTTTACTACCGGTTCTGTGGGCGTGGCTTGGTGGGCATGGCTTGGTGGGTGTGGCAGGGAAGGATATTGCAAAATCTCCATTTCCACCCCACTCCAGGGGAAGGATACTGCAAAATCTCCATTCCCACCCCACTCCAGGTGAAGGATATTGAAAAATCTCCACTCCCACCCCACTCTGGGCCAGCCAGAGGTGGTATTTGCCAGTTCTCTGAACTACTCAAAATTTCCACTACCAGTTCTCCAGAACCTGTCAGAACCTGCTGGATTTCACCCCTGCTGAGTATACTTTCCAGTCCAATTTCAAGAGCTCAGCTCTCAAATATCACTTGTCTGAATGGATGGTGTGCTCATTTTGTGTTTTTTGCCATTCAAATTGTTTCAATTTCACACCTGCATTTATTGATTTATTTTCTTGAGTCTATTTTGATGCTGCATGATTTCAATCAAATCTTTTTATCTCACTTGTGAACAAAGTGAAATTAATTTTTTTGTCTATCTTTGATGTTTGGTTTGAATGCGGAATCTATAGTGTGTCCACATGAGTGTTGTGACCCAGGCTCACATAGGTATTATCAGACGCAAACAGTTTGAAACAAACAGACTTTATTAGAACAGCTGAGAATTAACTCATTCTCAGCGTAGTCCAAACTAATTCAAAACCAATTCTTCATAACACAATTCCACAGCCTTATCACCAACCTTGGTCTAATTAGGCAACCTGCCAAAGGCTTTTCTTGGCAAAAGTTCAGAAACAGAAGACGCCGACAAGAAATAAATGCAGCAAGACAAGAAACAAATCTATCAACGTTGTTTTCCGACAAAGAGCCCAAGAGCTGTTGCTGGTATTTTAAGCCTTATGGGAGAGGCCAATCATCTCTTGGCCCTACCCCCGAGTCGTCCTTTTTGCTTTAGCTGCTCTTGCCTTCTGGCAGCTCTTCTCATGCGTGCACTAGGAACAGGCTCCTCCTGTTCCTCTGCCTCTCTGCTGTCAGCCTCTGGAAGCTCTGGAGTTCGCATATCATTCCCAGATGGCCCTGGCCCCATCTCTGCCTCTGACTCAGAGCCCTCATCCGGGCCTTCCCCAGCCTCCAGGACTGGCCCATGTTCTTCCTCAGCCTCCTCACTGTCCGACTCCACTACCAGCTCCGCAGGCTGCTGGCAGATCACAATAATGGGTTAATTTCAAAAGGTAAGAGTAGATTTGTGTTAGAGTTACATTACAGTTACTATGAGAGAAGAATGCATGTGTCAGACAATATCGAAACCTGACAGCATGCTTATTTCATTGTGACACTATGAATGTTTTGAATTATAATATTCACAAAAACTGGGGTATCAACATAATAGCCAAAAATGATACAAAGGTGTGCTCTACATATTACCAGAAACCAGCAGCAATCCATATGAGGAGAAAGAATGGAGAATATAACTCAACTTCTACTATGCTTTTAAAAAAATGAATTGTTTGAATTCACACAGTTTCCTTATTTTGCAAAAGAGCATGTCTCTCTCTCTCTGTGTAAAAATGATGGAGAAGTAGAAACATTTTCAAAGCATGTCTGAAATCTGGTATCAGAACACCTCTGGAAGTTGCATTACTGCTTTATCAAATTTAATTCTGTTGACACTGGCAAAAACTCTCCAGAAATTCAGATTTAAGCTTTCCTGTCTTTATCTAGAGATGTCAAGGAGACATTTTGAATTCAAAGTATATATGCTGCCACTAAGCTACGAACCAATCTATAAGCTTTATATCTAAAAGTGCAATTCTCTGCTGAAAAGGACCGGCAGATGATCTAATAGAAAGGAATAGAATCTACCATTTTATGCTTTCAATTTGCCTTCTTCTCTGTTTTCCATGTTTTCTATAGTTATGTACTGGTAAATATTTGAGACAGGCAGCGCCGGAGAACTCTTGAATTAGGGCTCTTAAGCCATTTGTTGCTTGTTTATAAGCGATTCAGTGCAAACTTCTATCCTCCCATTAATATCCACTAACTTTATCCAGTGATTTTCTTTCTTTCTTTTTTTTTTTTTTAAAAAAAAAAGATTTCGTTTTGGAATCACCACAGCTGAAATTCTCTTGGAACAAAATGGCCTAATAGCTCAAGGTTGTGTGAGCAGCGATAGTACTCAGTGACAGCATCATTTTTCCCTTCTGTGAGCCACTTGTGGAAAAGAAACTCTGTGACACATAAAAAACAGGCACATATAAATGACTTAGCTGAATAACTCAATGATGTTCATACATCTCAGAAATGTGTGTGTCAGGAATGAAGAAGAAGTAGGATCGGAATAAAGGGAGGAGAAATATAATTTGTCTGCTTGTGTCATGTGTGTGTGTGTGTGTGTGTGTGTGTGCATAATGGCTATCTTTTGAGAGCTGAAAGCAATAAAATTTAACTTTGATGTATGCTGGTTAGTGTACATTTAAATTTCATTTTAATGTATGCTGGTTAGTGTACATTTAAAGTGACAATAACGTTTTTATTCTATGCTTCTATTGTGGTTGTATGTTTGCATGCATGTATTTGTTTATTTGCACAACTCTTGGAGGAATTAGAAATAAAGGTCCGGTTGAATCTGAAGTAGGAAACAAAGGCAGAAGCTAGTTTGAGATCAGAATAGCAAACACCACCATCAGAAATAATATGATTTATTTATTTATTAAGAATTTTTTATATGGCCACCCAACTCACCATAGTGACTTTTGGTGGCTTACAGAAATAAAACCAGGGGTGTTATTCAGCAGGTTCTGACAGCTTCTGTAGAAGTGGCAGCGGAAATTTTGAGTAGTTCGGAGAACCAGCAAATACCACCTTTGGCTAGCCCCAGAATGGGTTGGGAATGGAGATTTTGAAGTATCCTTCCCTGCCACGCCCACCAAGCCACACCACGCCCACAGAACTGGTAGTAAAAAAATTTGAATTCCACCACTGAATAAAACCTCATATATAGTATAAAACCCAATAAACCCTTACCCCCTGGCACCGACAATTAAACCGACCACTTGAAGGGCTTCATATCACCTGGGGCCCTCAGACCCACTGGCAAAACCACATCTTGAGGGTCTTTTGAAAGAATGTCAAGGTGAGGGTCAATCTTATCTCCATGGAGATGAATATTCCACAGGGAAGGAGCCACCACAGAGAAGGCCCTTCTTCTTCATCCCACTAAATGGGATCTCCTTAAGAGAGGGGACCTGTAGCATAGTGTCCCTCCCTGCTCTGGTGAATCAGGTAAGTGTAACTGGGAAAAGATGGCCTTTTAAGAAAAAGTGGTACTAATAGTAGGAATAGCAATACAATGGCAACAGTACTATGAGATGGCACACACCATCCAGCAATGTCATGAGAAGGTCCTCTAGCAAACAGGTTCCTGCACTGAGGGCATTCAGTCCAATATGTTAAGTAGTTGGACTCTGAGGAAAGTGACAACTGAAGTAATTAGGCAGCCAGTCAGTAATACCTTCCCCTATAAAGGAGAAACCAATTCACAATTACAGCATAAAAAGGATAAAAGTTCCAAAGGATGGAGAAGGACAGAACATCTTGAGAACATTCAGGATGTTAAGAAGTGGGATATGGGGGCAAGAATTTCTTCCTGTTATTGTTCTCTAGGTGATTCATTATGTCTTTGATCCTGGAGCAATAAGATGCCCCCCCCACTAAATCAGTGTAGCTCCCACCCTAATAAAATTCTAGAAGAAAAATGTGGTTATTGGAGTAATTTGTGTTGCAGAGGTGCAGTTCATTTTCTCAAGATATAATGTTCTTGGCATTTCCTACATTAAACTGCTTCACTTTATTTCATTTTACTGGCTATTAGATATACTGGAAAAGGCCTAAGGAGACAATATTGGTCTGGTAGTTTTATTTCAGGTTTTAGAAATTGTGGGTAATATTGTCTCCTGCCAGGTGCAAAGAATCAGGACCATCAATTAGGTACAAGAGACACAAGAGCACTTGTAGGACTTGGAGCGCTTGTGGAAACGCAATGACTCTAAGCTGATAACACCTTTAACTCCACCTCCTAGCTCTGCCTGCTCTTCTCCTACACCTTCCTACTTAAAATTTAATAGCTAATTATATTTTTTGGGGGGTGTCTGTGGATTCCTTCAAGTCAGTGTTGTCTCTTGGTGACTGCTTGGGTGAAAGCAGTAGTGGGTTCCACCACCTTTGCTACTGATTCGGAACTGTGAACGCACGTGGCACTTCTGCACATGCACAGAACCTTCTGCGCATGTGCAGAGCATCCATCATGACATCCAGGCAGGTGGGCGGAGCCTCCCACTGCTGCCACTACCGGTTCACCCGAACTGGGGTGAACGGGTAGAAACTCACCACTGAGTGAAAGCATTTGCGCTCGTATGGTGCCATGCATTTCCATCGGCCGTCCAGTACGGCAAGTATAAAAGGATACCATTGACAGAAAGATTCTGTTCCTGAGGCTCAGGAGAGGTGGAGACTGTGGGTCACATGCTCCTTAGATGTTCCTTTTACACAGAAATTAGGGAAAAACATATTCTGCCAATAACTGCTAGGTATCCTGGCTGTTCCAATACTACCTATCTTCAGTGGCTGCTTAAGAATGAACAGTCCATAACTCCAGCGCAGGTGGCCAGATTCTGTGCAGCAGCACTGGGGATTTGTTGTAGACATGTGTCTTCTCCATCATAGTTATGTTATATAACAAATGTGGCAAACTGTTGTGGCCCATCAGCGGCCTGTGCAGCTAGTAGCTGATCCAACAGCGAGGAGGCTGGTGTGGTGCTGCGCCAGCAGCCTGTGCAGCTGGCACTCGAATCGGACAAGGAGAAAGCTGGAGAAGATGTGGTGCCAGAGGCGGGGATTCAGCCAGGGCCTTCAGAACCTCCAGAAGCTTCCATGGGTGAAAAGGAAGAAGAGGAAGAGCCTACTCTCGATGCACGGGCGCGCAGAACTGCCAAAAGGCAGGAGTGGCTCCTCAGGAGGAAGTCTCTTTGAGAGTAAGGCTTGGGGCTAATTGGCCACTCCCTTAGCCTATTTAAGGATGGATGACGAATGAGGCAATTTGCAGGGAACAACTTAGTTCACTCTCCTTCGCGTCTGGATCTTAGTTCTTTTATCAGTGTCCTGCAAATTGCTTTTGGGCTTTCTGCCAATCCTAGTAAGATTACGATTATTTATTCTTTGGATTCTTGTAGGCTGTTAAGAAAGTTAATTAACAGCCTTTGTTTGAAAAAGACTGATTTAATTTAGTAAACTAAGGTTTGTACAGACTTTGTGTGTGCTGCGTTCTTTGGGTCCGTAACTGGGACAGAACAGAAACCCCTTGCACTGCTTTGTCCTTTCCCTTTTAGTGTTGAATCTACAACAGGCCACACAGTTTATGGATTGTAATTTTAGTATAGTTAGACCATGGATAATTGACAGACTGGATTTTATTATAAATTTTAGTTGTTATTTATTATTTTTATAGTAGAATTTATAATTGTATAACTACTGAGCATTTTTATTTGTTCTGGTCCCTGGTCTAACACTGTAATAAACTGATTGATTGACTGCTTGGGCAAGTCCATGCAATTTCTTGGCAAGGTTTTACAGAAGTAGTTTGCCCTTGCCTTCTCCTTCCTAGGGCTGGGAGACAGTGACTGGAGTGGACCAAGGTCACCCAGCTGGCTGTGGCCAAGGTGGGACTAGAATTTCCAGTCTCCTGATTTCTAGTGTAAATGACTTAACAACTACACCAAACTGGCTCTCCAAGTTAATTACACTTAGCTTCATCACTATAAGTGATTAATTCAAAATTACTTTCAGGATAGCATACTTCAGGCCAGATATAGTCTTTGCACATGTGAATTATCATGATTATCTTTGTAAATGAGCTCATATGTAAGCAATGTGCAATGCCTCTACGCAGTAATATTTCATATGGAAATAGCCTGGTTCTCACTGCAGTATAAACAGAAAAGTAACTACATATTTATCTGATATTATATATCTGATAAATACTAAATATTTATATACAAATGATAAATGTACCAATGGGATACCCTCAGGGGGTTTATCATTTGCATATAAATATTTACATGCAAATAATAAACATAGTGGGAGTTGATCTGTCCTGAATATTGGCAACAAGAGGGGTGCTACTAAAGATAGCAGTGAGTTGTGTTATTGTTGCCAGTCCACCAATCAGAAGTTTGTCTGTCAGCAACAGATGGGAAAAATTTGCTGTCAAATCAGTTTTGATTCCTGATGATTGCCTCCTGCAATTTTCTTGGCAACCTATTTCGGAAATGGTTTCCAGAATTTTCTTCTTCCTAGGGAGAAGAAATGTATGTCGCCCATAATCACCCAAATGGCTTTGTGTCTAAGGTGGGTCTCCTGGTTTCTAACCAGATACTGTTACTACAACAACAACAACTACTACTACTGCTACTCTGTCAGAAGCACCAAAATGCTTCTGTGGTGAAAGGATATGCCAGTGACATCACCATTGCCCTGGGAACCCACCCAGTTGGGGTTCCTTTTGTGTCTCAATGAAATTGCCCACCAAAATGGTAGCCATTTATCTACTCATGGTTGCCCTCTTTCAAACTGCTGGGTTGGCAGGAGCTGGAGCACGGGACGGGAGCTCACCCCATTCTACAGCAGCAATCAGATCTCAAACGTGAGCCTGCAGATAGTCAACCCAACGTTCTAACCTCATGAATCACTGTGCTCCTTGCTTTCATCCTGATGCCTTAACCCCTCCAGTGAACTGGTCCTCAGGGACAGACAAGGAGTGAATGTGTTTAAAAATACTCTGCTCCGGGTGTCAGGCATGTTAGGTATGGCACTAGATAAAGTAAAGACTTACTCAAGTTTTAAAATCTTTTTTCTATTACTAAACAGAAAAGCTTGGCTAACTATTGTCAGCTGCTGTACCCATTACTAAACTGGAGTATTTCCTCTGCTTCAGATGTTTTTTTCCAGTTCAGGAAGACCGATGGAATATGGAGTAAGTCTCTAATGGAGTGTGCAAGATCAGTGAACACCCCCTCTCCTCAATTGACACATGATATGAAGGACTGTCTGCCTAAAAAGATCCTGGGGTGATTTGGCATTTCTGTGATGGGTAGATAGGAATATAGTCCTTGTTGCTCTCTAAGCTTGGCTGGTTGCTTGCAGACAGTTTCATTACCAAATTAGATAACATTATCAATGCTAATGAGTGTGGGGTTTGATAGAATGTTAATTTCTAAGACCCTTCAAAATCCACCTACCCATATGGCCACAAATATACATAAATATAGATAGTCCTTGACAACTGTAAATTGAATCCAGAATTGTGGTCATAAATGGTGACAGTTAAGTGGATCACCATATGACTGTGCCTGAACTTTTATTGTGGTGATCATTAACTGAATTCTGCAGTAATGGAATAAACCTGTTTTTACCAATGGGTGTTTTTTGCTGAAAACCGGGGGGGGGGGGGGAGGTAAAATATTACAGTCACTAAATACCCAAGATGGCTATCGTAACTTCAAAAATAGATTGAAAGCAGCTCTGGAGTGGTCCATTGATGAATGATTGGATGTTAAGTGAAGACTGCCTGTACACACACACACACACACACACACACACACACACACACACACACACTATATAATTATACTGTCAACGTGCCGCTGCAGATATTTGCAGATACAGGGGATATATTTGGACTGAGGTCAAGAAGGTTAAGCTGTTTAAATTCCTATTCAGTTTGCACAAATGGAGGGAGATAATCTAATTCTGTCCACAAAGTTGAATTCAAATTTGGGACAATGTCATACATCTGTCTCCATCTGATTTTGGGGAAAAAAAAACACCTTTGAATTTATTTATTTATTTATTTATTTACTTACTTACTTACTTACTTACTTACTTACTTACTTACTTACTTACTTACTTTTTTTTGTTTTGTTTCGAACCATGTGCTTTTCTGGCAAGTGCAACGATGCCCTGCAGTCCCTCATTAAGAAGATGTTATTGTTGTGCAGAAATAGTCTGGAATACGGCACATTGCCAAAAAGCTGAACTTGTTCATTTCATATCGAACTGGGACATAAGCCCATCAAAGGAATTGTTCTTGAGCTCACATAGCCACAAAGCTAATGGCAAAGCCTTTAAAAGGGTTGAACAAAGTAAAAAAATTTCTTAGAAGCAAAATGATGTGTCCAATACGCATTTTGTTAGGCTAGCTGCAGCAGGAGAATTATTTCCTGCCTTGGAAATGGACCAAATAAAATGGTTTTCAGGTGTCTTTAGAGTTCCCTAAAATGGATTTTACTAAGAATGAATTCTCAATGAATTCTCAGTTCTTCTTCCTCACTGTTTTTTCTTTGGTTAATGGCAAAATAAAAAAAATTGGAAAAAGCTACAAAGAAAGAAAGAGAGAGAGTGAGAGAGAGAGGAAGGAAGGAAGGAAGGAAGGAAGGAAGGAAGGAAGGAAGGAAGGAAGAAGGAAGGAAGGAAAATACAAATTCTTGAATCTGGAAAAGCTAATGAAATATTAAACCGCAATGATCCCATTTTTATAACATATACCGTACATGGCATAAACTGGGCCTTTACAAAGCTCTGCTGAATGAGGAAACCAAATCTTGGGGGTGGGTTAGCACATGGGAATATCTATTGAAGAACCGAAGTATTCCATTTCTAAACAAGCTATTGGTAGATGGTGCAAAACACTTTCAGCTTTCATTGTCAAATGCTTCAGGTGGAAGAATGGAGCTGTCCAGGAGAATTGAGTTAAGCGGAGTGGTGGTGGTAGAAACATCACACAAATCAATAGGAGCTGCTCTGTTTTCCATTTATTTCTTTCCTATATTTTAAGGACTCTATTTTCTTGTAGAATCTGGAAGCCTCTGTTCAATATCAGTTCATCTTGTGGGCTTCCCATGCATTGACTTAGTGGGTAAAGGGAATTTTTCAGCATCACTTAAGATGATGAGCAGACAAATGCTTCGGTATAGTGGATATATTGAGTAAACAGGGAAAATAAGACTTCTTCAGTGATCCTTCATAAAACTGTCTTTTCCTGTTAATAGAATAGAATAGAATAGAATAGAATAGAATAGAATAGAATAGAATAGAATAGAATAGAATAGAATAGAATAGAATAGATTTTTTTATTGGCCAAGTGTGATTGGACACACAAGGAATTTGTCTTGGTGCATACGCTCTCAGTGTACATAAAAGAAAAGCTACATTCATCAAGAATCATAAGGTACAACACTTAATGATAGTCATAGGGCACAAATAAGCAATCAGGAATAATATCAATAAAATTGTAAGGATACAAGCAACAAAGTTACAGTCATACAGTTATAGGAATAGAAAATAGGAAATAGGGGGGAAATCCCTGAAAACTAGTTTAAATCAAATAGTTAGATTGGTTCTTAGATTATAAGAATCAGTGTTTTCGCAATTGCAGTATTTTCTTTGGAATTCTAGGTGTCAAGATAAGTGTTGTTTCAGCACAGGCTTTAAAATAACGCACTAAATAATTAACTAATTCTTTCTCACTTTCTGATTTCTTTTTCTTTTTTTTAATAAACAAGTCTGACAACTTTAAATAAGACCCACATGTAAATCTAATAGTTATCAACTACACAGTGATTCATTTGAGAAGCTCATAAGCCAACCAAGGAGATAATAGGTTCTTTTCATTCCAGTTACTCTATGAGGAGAGATATATTAGCAAGGCATCTGATGAAGTGAGTGGCAGCTTACAAAAGTTTACACTTTTCAATATTAGTCTGGAAAGGTGATCCCTGATTCCTTTTCTGATTTTTCCTTGAATTGAATTGAAGGTAAGCTGCCTGTGATTTGAGAAGTACAGGTAGTTCTTGACGTATGACCACAATTTTTTTTTTTTAATTTGATTTATATGCCGCCCTTCTCCGGAGACTCAGGGCGGCTTACAATGCGTTAAGCAATAGCCTTCATACTTTTGTATATTTATACAAAGTCAGCTTATTGCCCCCACAAACTGGGTCCTCATTTCACCTACCTTAGAAAGGATGGAAGGCTGAGTCAACCTTGAGCCTTGGAGAGATTTGAACCAGCAGTAAATTGCAGGCAGCTGTGTTAATAACAGGGTGCTTAGACCACTGTACCAGCAAGGCTCAGGTATTGAGCCAGAGGTGGGTTTCACATATTTTTATCACCGGTTCGATGCACACATGTACTTTCTGTGCATGTGCCCGACCTTCCGCGCATGTGCTTTGCTCTCACATGTGCCTTCCACGCATGCACCCAAGCTTGAAAATGTGGCTAAATAGGACGGCATAGTGCTGGGGCACTTGTGATCACCGCTACTGATTCGCCTGAACCTGGTCTGAATACCACCACTGAATTGAGCCCAATGTCAGCCCTGGAGCCATTTTGGGCTGAAGCCATTTTGGAAGCATCTTCAGGGCTGCCACAGCAAGGCTGGTTGGAGCTGTGGGAACATGAGGGGGGAGATAGAGAAAGCTGGGGATGTGTAGCCAAAACAACATTCTTTTCCGTGGGAGCCAAGGACGTCCTACCAGGTGTTGGAGAGGCATGGACCAAAGCCAGCCAGGATGGAGGATGCAACCTGGTTGGACCATGTGATGGACATGTGACCTGGAGAAAGAACTTTGGGGTTTGATTTGGGTGGGGAAAACCTTGGATCCTTCAGAGTCAGGTTTTCCCCAGATGTGCCAATATGACATGCCCAATAAATCAATGCTTTGAGGAATATGCCACACCTTGGAGTTTTGATTCTATTGGGGTGTTTACTGGAACCCTGACACCCAAAATTTATGCGGCTAAACAAAGCAATTATTGTTTTGCCCGATTTTAGAACCATAGTTGTTAAGTGAATCACTGCAGCTCTTAACTGAATCGTGCGGTCATTAAGCAAATCCAGCTTTCCCCCATTGATGTTGGTTCTCGAAAGCTGGATGGGGAAATTACAAATGTTGGTCACGTGACCTCAGGTTAGTGAAACTGTCATAAACACCTGCCAGTTGCCAAGCACTCAAATTTTGATCACATGACCATGCAGATGCTGCAACTGTCATAAGTGTGAAAACCAATCATAAGTCAATTTTTTCAGTGCCGTTGTAGCTTCGACCAGTCGTTAAATGAATGGTGGTAAATCAAGGACTACCTGTAATAAAAAGAGCCATAAAAATGAGTAACCATTGATTAGTCATGAACTTACCCAGTTCCCTTTACAAACTCTCCAAATTTGATCCTGTGATGAAAACCACAGTCAGATTTTTTTTTATTTTATTTGTCAAGAGCGTATTAGATAATATATATAAGTATAAGCATGAATTGAATACATAAAATGAATACAAATAAAAAGGGGACAGTAGGACAGGGACGGTAGGCATACTGGTGCTCTTATGCACGCCCCTTACAGACCCCTTAGGAATGGGGTGAGGCAGGGGTGGGTTCTACTTACCTTTACTACCAGTTTGCAATGGGGCCGCGCGCAAGCACAGAAGCTTCTGCGCATGCGCAGAAGCGTTTTGATGACGTCAGGGTCAGTGGGCGGAGTCTCCCGCCGGTTTTACGACCGGTTCTATACAACCGGTGCGAACTGGGGGCAACCCACCACTGGGGTGAGGTCAACAGTAGACAATCTTAGGCTAAAATTTTGCGGGTTTGGGATGAAACCAGAGAGTCAGGTAGTGCATTCCAGGCATTGACCACTCTGTTGCTGAAGTCATATTTTTTGCAATCGAGTTTGGAGTGGTTCACTTTAAGTTTGTACCTATTGTGTGCACATGTTGTGGTTGAAGCTGAAGTAGTCATTGAGAGGTAGGACAATGTAGCAGATAATTTTATGAGCTATGCTTAGGTCATACCGAAGGCGGCGTAGTTCTAAGTTTTCTAAGCTCAGAATTTCAAGTCTGGTGGCATAAGGTATTTTGTTGCGAACAGAGAAGTGGAGGACTCTTCTTCTGAAATATTTCTGGACACGCTCAATTGTATTAATGTCTGATATGCAGTGCGGGTTCCAGACAGATGAGCTGTATTCGAGAATTGGTCTAGCAAATGTTTTGTATGCTCTAGTTAGTAGTACAACATTACCAGAGAAGAAGCTACACAAGATTAGGTTAACAACTCTTAATGCCTTTTGGCCGATGTTGTTATAGTGGGCTTTGGCACTTAGATCATTAGATATGAGTATTCCAAGGTCCTTGACAGAGTGAAGGTCATCTAGAAAGTCATGTCCACTCAACTTGTATTTTGTGTTCTGATTCCTTTTGCCAATGTGTAAGACGGAGCATTTGTTGGTTGAGATTTGGAGTTGCCAATTGTTTGACCATTCTGACACATAGTCGAGGTCTTTTTGAAGGGTAGCAGCATTGTCAGTGGTGTTAAATATTAAATATAAAAATTCTATAATTGAATCCTAAAGTTGCTTTTTCCAAAAGGCAACTGGACATTGTTGTTGTTGTTTTTCTTTTGAAAATGTTCCGCTTCTCATTCAAGAAGATTCTTCGGGTGTAACCTTAGCTTCTTGGCTGTGAAGCAAAATGTTTTCAAAGGAAAAAAAAAACCCAAAAAAGTCCAGTTGCCTTTTGAAAAAAAAAACACCTTTGGGACAACCATGGCCTGGATGATTGAGAATCCTTGCAGACATTTCTCAGTTGAATGAACATAGTAGAGTAGGGGGAAAAAAACCCTTTCAGTTCTAAATCTCTCTGCAGTTAGTTTTAATGGATGACCTGGACTTTTATCACTGTGTAAGAGGAAGAATCATCTTTTTCTCTCTCCCCACTGCCCTCAATATTATCTATAAAGTGTATGATTTCATATATGTTTCATTTACTTTCCTGTAAAGAACAATGATTATTGTCATCCTACCAAGGCACCCCTCTACTTTAGAATGCTTATCTACAACCATTAAGGGAACACGGTTCAATCCTGAACTACAAATATTCTCTTCTATTGGTAAACAGAGGCTTTCTGTAAGATGGATCTTTCCCTTGAGCATTTTTCTACTGGAAAAGATCCTGAACTCTTGAACGTCCATTGAAAGTTTGTGATTGGATCCTGTAATAAATCATCCCTCCCTCACTGACCAAAGTTAAGAACCACAAGCTATCTAGACTAGCGGAACAGAAGGAAGGTAGAAGGCATTTTCACGGATGTCTGAAAAATAGAACGAACGAATGAAGAACCATGCTTATGCTTTCCGCGCACAAATTTTGGTCCAATAATGGAGAATATTTGTAGCTCAGGGTTAAAAAGGAAGGGTCCTCGATGCTCTCTGAGCTCAATTGTTTTCTTGCAGGCATTTCCTTACCCAAGTTACATAACATCATCAGAGCTAGTCTAGCACTGATGATGTTACTTAGTTTGGGTAATGAAACCCCTGCAAGAAAACAATCAAGCTCAGAGAGCACCAAGGACCCTTTAAAGGGTGGGCTTTAAAATTTTTAGCAAGGGGTTCTCTGCCTGGTTGCTGGGTGGGCATGGCCTAGTTGGCCTCCTGCATCACGGGGGGGGGGGTGTTTTTGCTCTCCCTGGGTTTTCCTTGAGCCTCTGGGAGGGCGAAAACTGCCTCCCCAGGCTCCAGAGGCCCTCTGGAGGCCTTCCCGAACTTCCAGTAGACCTGTTTTTCACCCTCTCTGAGCCTCTGTGCGCGCTCTGCACTTACCTGCATCCAAAATGGGCTACGTGGGGACTCCTGGGAAGGGTGAGTGGGGTGGGAGGGGCCAGCCCGGAGTGGGATTTGGGGGTTCTCCAAACTGCACAGAATCTTAGCTAGAGGTTCTCCCGAACCCCTGCGAATCCCCAGCAACCCATCCCTGCCAAGGACCCCATAAATTTTGTTTTGGTATACTAAGCTCCGATCTTTGGCAAATAATCCAGCCTTACTTAATTTTTCATTATGAGTCACAATCTGCACAACCAACATGTCTCCCCACCACCACCTAATAGAAATTAAACCTGATTAATTTGGGTTGGTTCCGAGTACTTGACTTCTCCAAGGGAACTAAGATACGGGATTTCCTGAAAATCAAACATGGTGGATTATTACAGCTTCTTTAATTCTGTGGTTGGTATCTTGTAATTTGTTACTTATGACTGTAGTTCCTGACTGGCAGTTTTGAAAACATAATCTGCTAAGAACTTCCACTTTGAAGCTTTATCACATTAAACCTGCACTGGGTAGCAAATGGATCTGACAACATTATTACACTTTTTTGACAGACTTGTTTAAAAACCTTTATCTCCCTAGGGCACCTTTTGTTTTATTACTGCTTTAATATTGGCTGTTTTTTAATCACTTCCAAAAACTGTATCTTTGATATCCATGTCCCTTGATTGAAGATGTTGGGCCAAAATTATTAAAAGGCAAATGATTCTTTATCAACTTTCTAAGTTATCATCTTGAATTCACCCTATTTAAGACTGGGGGGAATTATTTGGATAGGAAGAACGAATCTATTCTTCCTATCTAAAGGAAGAGTCTCAGAAATGTTGGTTTTGTATCTTGCTTTTTGGAAAAAGAAAAAAAATAGGGAGGGTTTAGAATCAGGTTAGCTAGGTATCTATAGAGATTCTCAGTCATCCAGGTCATAGTTGTCCCAAAGGTGCTTTTTCAAGAGGCAACTGGTCTTTCTGGTTTTTCTCTGAAAATGTTTCACTTCTCATCCAAGAAGCTTCTTCAGCTCTGACTGAATGGTGGGGAAGCTAGCTGACTGTCTGGGCTGATTTTGCTGATTTAGAAAGCTAAGCATGGTTGAATCTGCTGGAAGTTGAATGGAAGCCTCTGTCAGCCCTGGAGGCCATCTTTTTCTTTGGCTCTTCAGGGCTGCCATACTTGCTGCTATGGGAAATTGGGAGGGGAGATTGCATAGAGTGGTGGAGATATTTAGCCATAATAACATTCCTTTCTTTGAGAGTCAAGGACATTTGGGCCTGCACCTGGAGTGGTGTGACTGGGAGGCATCTTCAGTTAGGATGGTGTATTGATTGGACCATGTGATGCACATGTGGGTGCAGGGGAAGGAACTTGGACTTTCTTTTGAGTGGGGAAAACCTGGAAGCTTTCAGATTTGAGTTTTCCCAGATGTGCCAATATGACATCTCTAATAAAGTGGAACTTTGAGGAACTTCTAGCCTCAGAGTCTTCTTTCGTTGGGGGTGTTACTTGGAACCCTGACAGCCTCTCTGGAAAGTCCTAAGCCGAATATATTGTATTCTGCAATATGGTTACCTTGTTGACTTATTTAATATCTATATTTTAAAACATGAGAAGAAAGGAATGACACTTTAAATGGGGCTGCAGATTTGTGATCAGTGAGTCATATGCAGATTGCCCTAGGTTCAATCCCAGCAAAGAAGTCAGTCCATCCAAACAGTTTGAAAGATTCCACCTTGAAACTTTAGCAAGCTATTTACAATTACTATCAATAATATTGTAAGGGAGCCAGTTTGGTTAAGGCACCAACCAAGCCATAAACCAGGACATGCTGAGTTCTAATGCCTCCTTTGGCACAAAGCCACTGGGTGAACTTTGATTATTTTTACATCAGAACATGCAGTAATTATTTCTAAAATAAAATATTTTCTTAATTGGGTCTAATATTTTTTCCATCTAAAGTCCATTTTCAGCCCTGCTCCTTGACATTTCCCATATTCTTAGTAATACCAAGGAATGAGTCTGCATCGATGTTAATACAAGGCATGTCTTTTTCCACGGAGATATCTTTGTACCAGTGTCTCTTAACCAGGGTGGATAAAAATCAATGATTTTTTTAAAAAAAAAATTAAAAAAAATCAGATTTTTTTGATTTAAATTGGATTTTTTTGATTTAAATCAGAATTTTTTGATTTTTATTGAATTTATTTTAATAAAAAACTTTTGGGGTAAAAATCTATCGTAAGATAGTTTTCTATTTAAGATACATAAATAATTTAGTTTATTCAGCATGAAATGGAGCTTAGTTATGTAGCACAAGGTATATTCTGCAACACTGGGACTATCGGTGAGTCAACAGCGGGTCAAAGGAGTAGCAGAGATGACAGTTGCTCTTTAAAAATTATGATTTAAATCAAGTTGATTTAAATCAAGTCTTTTTACTAGTGATTTAAATCATGATTTAAATCGACTCGATTTAAATCAAATCCACCCTGCTCTTAACTATATCATATTTAAGTTGTGGACTTCAACTCCCATAATTCCCTAGCCAGCTATGTTGGCTGGGAAATTCTGGGAGTTGAAGTTCACACATCTGAAAGTTATTTAGGCTGAGAAACTTTGCTGTATATAGAGTAGCCACATACTGTTCCCCACATCGTAGCTACATTTCATACTGGAAGTTAGAAGTTAGACATTTTATGATCATCATCTTCCTTGCTTCATTTCCCTTTCCTTTCCCTTTCCTAGACACTTGGGAGAATATGTGATAATATTGATCTGCACACGGTCTCTATTTCTCCAGATTCCTAAATTTCAAAATCCTTTAAGAAACATCAACAAGAACCAAATTTATTTTGCAAACCTTCTTTTCTCTTCACGTGTATCTTGAATCTTTCTGTATTTGTTTGAGGTGACTAAGAATTCATTCCACCGACCAGTTTGTTCTCACAGGGAGGGACTACTCAGGGTACCGTCAGTCAAATTATGTCGACTGGCGACTCCCAGGGGGAGGGCCTTCTCTGTGGGGGCTCCAACCTTTTGGAATGAACTGCCCCCGGAGATACGGAATGTCCCTGATCTCCGTGCTTTCCGCCGTGCCCTCAAGACCCTGATGTTCCAACAGGCAGGGCTAAACATACGAACATGTGAATGATTTTTTTAAATGTGATCTAATTCTGGGTTTTATTTAATTGACCAAACTAAGTAATAATTTTAATTAGCAATTTTATGATGTTTATGTGTCTATATTTTTCTTGACTGTACACTGCCTTGAGTCCTACGGGAGAAAGGCGGTATAGAAATATAATAAATAAATAAATAAATAAATAAATAAATAAATAAATAAATAAATAAATAAATAAATAAATTTAAATCCAATGCAACTTCATCTGAACCTGAATGGAAAGGTTGAATTTTTTTTAATATAATAATTTCAGGATATTATGGAGATTAGGTTTTCACTGAATATCCATTGAAAAATCCGTTCTCCAGGAAAAAAAAATCCTAATTACCTGGCAAGTAGGTGGAAGAATTCTTCCCATCCCTCATTCATCATCCCCTTTTAATAACCCCATAATCCCTTGCGGGATAGAGTCCGGCCAACTGAATGGAGCTGACTGTTTACTGGCCGGATGCCCTTCCTGTCACCAATGTGGAGTTATATTCAGCAGATATATTCTTAACATGCTCAGAGAGAGAAATAACTGCCTCTACCTAGGATTGAACTCACAACCTCCTGATTGTGAGGTGAAAGCTCCACCTCTAGGCCACCACACCATCATTCTTCCCATCCCTCATTTAAATGAGATAATTTTTTTTTTAGTGAAAAACCTTTATTAACACTTAAAATCCAAAAATACAAGTTAAAATACCTCTATGACAAAAATACATCCGTAATAATTATACAATTCCACGTCTTTCTGATATTCAAATGAGATAATTAGTCAGGAGACATTTACAGAAAATCTCTATATGTTCTCTTATGTATCTGCATCTTACCTTTTCTCTCATTTAATGTACATAAACTCTAGCTCGTATAGAAGATCAAATGTTTTTTAAAAATGCCCTATTCAGCACTAATAAAACTTTTTTTCAGAGATATTAATCAGTCTCTTGTTATGCCTCAGAAATCTAAGTAATGTATTTCATAATGCAGATCTTACAAGAAAAAAAATGGTCTGGCTTAATTTATTATACCTGAAGCCAAAATAATTTGGGGGAAGAACTGTTAATTATCAACCATTTGGGGACATTTTTTAAAAGAAAAAATGTGGTTATGATTAGGCCACACATACTGCAGTATAGGGACCTGGTGGCTCAGTGGCTAAGACACTGAGCTAGTCAATCGAAAGATTGGCAGTTCAGCGGTTTGAATCCCTAGTGCCGTGTAACGGGGTGAGCTCCTGTTACTTGTCCCAGCTTCTGCCAACCTATCAGTTCGAAAGCACATAAAAAATGCAAGTAGAAAAATAGGGACCACCTTTGGTGGGAAGGTAACAGCGTTCCATGCGCCTTTGGCATTTAGTCATGCCGGCCACATGACCACGGAGACGTCTTCAGACAGCGCTGGCACTTTGGCTTTGAAACGGAGATGAGCACCCCCTCTAGAGTCAGGAATGACTAGCACATATGTGTGAGGGGAACCTTTACCTTACCTTTACTTTTAGTGCAGTACAAGTAGTCCTCGACTACTGATAAAAATTGAGCCCAACATTTTTGTTGCTAACCAAGACAGTTGTTAATTGAGTTTTGCCCCATTTTGCAATCTTTCTTGCCAAGTTGTTAAGTGAATCACAGCAATTGTTAAGTTAGTAACATGGTTGGTCGTTAAGTGAAATCTGGCTTCCATTGACTTTGCTTCTCGGTAGGTCGCAAAAGGGGATTGCGTGATCTTTATGACACGGCAACCACCATAAATACATGCCAGTTGCCAGGCATCTGAATTTTGATCACATGACCATGGCGATGCTGTAACGGTCGTAAGTGTGAAAAATGGTCATAAGTCACTTTTTCCAGTGCTGTTATAACTTTGAACGGTCACTAAACAAATGGCTGTAAGTCGAGGACTACCTATAAAATGCACTAATCACTTCAACAAGCCAAGCCAATCAACAATTTAAGATATGCTGATGACACAGTTCTGCTTGCCAGTAAGCATGAAGACCTTCAGCTCCTCATCAACAGAATCTCAGAAATATCTGAAAAATATGGCTTGAAGCTTAACACCTCAAAAACCAAGATCATGGTCGTCAGCAAACAACCCATTAATTTACCACTGATAAATTTGGAAGGAATACCATTAGAAAAAGTTGAAAGTATCGGTTTTAATTTACGTGAAAGCTGGGACATTACCATTGAAGTAAAGACAAGGATAGAGAAAACTCGAACAGCATTCTTCAAAATGAAAAAGGTCTTCTGCAGTCATGGCATAAGCCTAAGACTGAAAATCAGGCTTGTCAGATGTTACATCTTTTCTATACTGCTCTACAGAGTAGAGAGTTGGTCTCTGACAGAAAACCACTTTTTTTTTTTTAATTTGATTTATATGCCGCCCTTCTCCGAAGACTCAGGGCGGCTTACAATGTGCTCAGCAATAGTCTTCATCCTTTTGTATATTTATACAAAGTCAGCTTATTGCCCCCACAAACTGGGTCCTCATTTAACCTACCTTAGAAAGGATGGAAGGCTGAGTCAACCTTGAGCCTTGGAGAGATTCGAACCCTGCAATAATTACAGGCAGCTGGTCTTAATAAGCTTAATAACAGGGTGCCTTAAACCCCTGTACTACCAAGGCTAGAAGTTTCTAGAAGAAACTAGAAGCATTTGAAATGTGGATTTACTGATGGCTGTTACGTATAAACTGGGTTAAAAAAATCACAAATGAGGAGGTGATAAACAAAGGGAGGGAAAGCAAAGGGAAATAATCAAAGTCATTAAAAAGTGAAAGTTAGAGTATTTTGGACATGTGTTGCGATACCCAAAAAAATACAGCATCCTTCACTTAATCCTCCAGGGAAACGAGGTCCAGACAGAAAAAGAACATCATGGCTTCAAAACCTAAGGGACTGGTTTGGAGAAAACTCAGCAGCACTTTTTCATACGGCTGTTGACAATAATAGGATTGCCAACATGATTGCCAACGTCAGATGACGGACATGGCACAAGAAGAGGAAGAAGCCAAGCCAAGTCTTTTGTGCAGACAGGAAGTGGGGTAAAAGGGAGGGTCAGCCTTTATGTTCAACTGATTAGCTGCAAAATTTGCTGGCTGTGTGTGCTGCACAAGTTTTCAATGTTTATTTATAATTACTGGTTAAAAATGCCCATTGGGTAAAATGGATTCATTTCATAACTAACATGTTTCCTTGAAAATAAGACCCTGTCTTATATATTTTTGAACCCTGAAATAAGCTCTTGGCCTTATTGCCATGCGCTCAAAAGCCCAATTGGGCTTATTATCAGAGGATGTCTTATTTTTGGGAAAACAGAGTATTGTGTTGGCTTAACAACCTCTGCATTCATTTAATAGCTGCAGGGTTTGCTTAACCACTGCAATAAAGTAAAATCAGGCACAGTCACATGATGACCGATTTAATGATTGGCATGACTTAACCACCATAACTGTGGATTCAATTACGGTTGTAAGTAGAGGACTTACCTGAATGCTTCTATACCATGTGCAAACCGATAGCTACTTAGCTGAGAACAAGCCTCACTGAATTCTGCAACTCTTATTTCTGAGCTAATATGTGCTTCTAAACAAAGAAAATGGTTGATCCCCAGTGCAGTACAAGACTACAAGGTTTGGGAGTGACATCAGTGCTGCTATAACTTTGATAGAATCTACTGTTTTGATTAATAGCTGAAAGGAGCAGCCTTCTGCACAGTACAAATTAATGTGTAAGGCTGATTGAAAAATAATAAAAGCATAACACAGGTAGATTCCCTCAAAGCTAGTATTAAAGTGGATTTTGTTAGTATCCATTTGCATTCTTAGGTTGCAGGACTGAGAAATGTCATATGAATATTTTTTCATCCAGATTAGCTCAAAGTGTAATGCCTTGCGAGAATTTAGCTAAATTTAGCTAAATACATTGTGAGGAGCTAATCCTTCGAAATCAATTAGCAATAGCACTTAGACTTATATACCGCTTCACAATACTTTACAGCTCTCTCTAAGCGGTTTACAGCGTCAGTCTATTGCCCCCAACAATTTGGATTCTCATTTTACAGAGCTCGGAAGGATGGTAGGCTGAGTCAACCTTGAACCGGTAAGGATTGAACCCGTGGTAGTCAGCAGAATCAGCCTGCAATACTGCATTCTAACCACTATATATATATATATATATATATATATATATATATATATATATATATATATATATATATATATATATATATATATTTGTTTTCTCAGGTTTTCGCGGGTGTTTGTATGTAGGTCTTTGGTTATTCGGGTCTTCTCCCACGTAAAATTGGAAGTGTCTTGGCGACGTTTCGACGAAGTCTCATTCGTCATCTTCAGGCTGGTGTTCTCGGCTTCGTGCTTCCAGGAGGAATGTGAGATCGCAGCTGTCTCTTCCTTTTAACTGCTAGTGGAGGTGTGAGCTGATTGGGTGGGAACTTGGCTGTGTTCTGATTGGGTGGAGGTGTGTTCTGATTGGTTAGGGGCTTGGCTGTGCTCTGATTGGCTGGGGTTGTGTTCTGTTTGGGTGGGGGCTTGGTTGTGCTCAGCTTAGTCTGAGTTGCAGGGGGATTTGAGCTGGTGAGCTGCGTTGTTGTTGTTTGGCTTCGTGTTTGTGGCCGTGCGAGCTCTTCATGGTGGGTGTCAGTCTGCTTCATGTATGGATTGGAGGGATTTAAAGTGGCTAATGATGCAGCTGCGGTCTGGCTTCTGGTCCTTGGTCGTGGCTCATTATCAGTGTGGGTTTGAGTCTGCTTTCTGCGTGGATGTGTGGTGGTGACATCAGGTGTGGCACTCGTGAGTGTGGGTCTGGTGTCATTCGTCGTGTTAGGGACTCGTTTGTCAATAAGGGCGGGTTTCCAAATGGCTGGTAGGCGGGAGGTATCGTCTCGTTTGTTCATGCTGTGTGGGCGTTTTTCTATCTCAATGGCTTCTCTGATTATTCTGTTGTTAAAGTGTTCAGTTTTGGCGATAGTTCTGGTCTTTTTAAAGTCAATATCATGTCCTGTGGCTTTAAGGTGTTGGACCAGGGAAGAAGTTGGTTCCTCTTTTCTGACTGAGTTCTTGTGTTCTTCTATGCGTGCACTTATTCGTCTGTTGGTTTGTCCGATGTATGTGGTGGGGCAGGTGGTGCATGGGATTTCATATACTCCTTGATTTTCTAACTCAATTTTGTCTTTGGGGTTCCTTAGGATGGTGGATATTTTTCGGTTTGTGCAGAATGCTGTCTTGATGTTATGTTTGTGGGGGATTTTGCTTATTCTGTCTGTGGTGCCTTTTATGTATGGGAGGAGGGCTTTGCCGTTTTCTTGTTCTCTGTCTTGGATTTTAGTGGGGGTTTCTTTTTGGATTAGGTTGGTGATCTTATTTCTTTGGAATCCATTGGATGTGAGTACGTTAGTGAGGGTGTGTAGTTCGGTTTTTAGGTGTTGTTCGTCAGCTAAGCGTTTTGTTCTGGAAATGAGTGTCTTGGCTACAGAGTTGATCTGGGCAGGGTGGTGGTGTGAGAGTGCGTGCAGATAGCGGTTTGTGTGTGTTTTCTTCTGGTATATAGTGTGTCCTAGGGAGCCATTGGATTTTCTGTAGACTAAGACATCCAGGAAGGGAAGTTGGTTGTTCACTTCTGTTTCCATGGTGAACTGTATTTTGGGGTGTAGGCTGTTGAGGTGTGTGAGGAAGTTGTCCAGTTTTTCTTTCCCATGTGGCCAGATTATGAGAAATATATTCCCATATATTATGGGAAAGAAAAACTGGACAACTTCCTCACACACCTCAACAGCCTACACCCCAAAATACAGTTCACCATGGAAACAGAAGTGAACAACCAACTTCCCTTCCTGGATGTCTTAGTCTACAGAAAATCCAATGGCTCCCTAGGACACACTATATACCAGAAGAAAACACACACCAGACCCACACTCACGAGTGCCACACCTGATGTCACCACCACACATCCACGCAGAAAGCAGACTCAAACCCACACTGATAATGAGCCACGACCAAGGACCAGAAGCCAGACCGCAGCTGCATCATTAGCCACTTTAAATCCCTCCAATCCATACATGAAGCAGACTGACACCCACCATGAAGAGCTCGCACGGCCACAAACACGAAGCCAAACAACAACAACGCAGCTCACCAGCTCAAATCCCCCTGCAACTCAGACTAAGCTGAGCACAACCAAGCCCCCACCCAAACAGAACACAACCCCAGCCAATCAGAGCACAGCCAAGCCCCTAACCAATCAGAACACACCTCCACCCAATCAGAACACAGCCAAGTTCCCACCCAATCAGCTCACACCTCCACTAGCAGTTAAAAGGAAGAGACAGCTGCGATCTCACATTCCTCCTGGAAGCACGAAGCCGAGAACACCAGCCTGAAGATGACGAATGAGACTTCGTCGAAACGTCGCCAAGACACTTCCAATTTTACGTGGGAGAAGACCCGAATAACCAAAGACCTATATATATATATATATATATATATATATATATATATATATATATATATATATATATATATATATA
Organism: Pituophis catenifer annectens; assembly: GCF_029215685.1. Taxonomy (NCBI): domain Eukaryota; kingdom Metazoa; phylum Chordata; class Lepidosauria; order Squamata; family Colubridae; genus Pituophis; species Pituophis catenifer. The sequence continues at coordinate 46,492,672 of NW_027256882.1, forward strand.
TATATATATATATTTTCAACTGCATAAGAACGAGAATAGGTGGATTAGGGTACATACCATTAGTGTTATCAGATTCAGGCTGCAAAAATTTGGATAATCACTTGATGGCAGCAAAGAGACAGAAATAATTTTTATTTTTTCCTTCCATCTGATAGTTCTTCATATTTTTGCAGCCCAGATTTGGTAGCTCAAAAAATTAACAGAGAATTTATGGGTACCATAAATGTGTGTCTACCAGAGTGTAGGCAATTCCCAAACCAATCACAAAACAACAAACCTTAAGTTTATATTATGGAATTATATTTTTATGATGTGTTTACATTATAGTAAGATTAGGACAGGATTATTGTCAATCTTCACTTAAATTCCTAGGTTGAATCTTGAATGGGGTAAAGCAATGCTAATTTCAGGGTTGACCAAAAGTGGAAGTTCAGAGCACTGCCTTGCAATATCACGAGTAAAAAAATAGTTTTAGAAAGTTATACTGAGCAGGGATACCCAACCCCCGGTCCACGACCCATTGGGAACTGGGCCACACAAGTGGGGGGGCTAGCATATGGAGCTCCATTTGTGAATGCAAAAAGAAGAAAAAAAGATTTTAGAACTCTTCAAAGATTGAATAGAAAATGTCAACATTTTTAATAGGAAAAGCACAATAGTTTTATTTCTTTTACTTTTTTTTACTGGCAGTCATATTTATAGTATATTCCATTTTCTGAGTTATTATTGGTTTTGGAATGCCATCATTCACCCAGGTCCCTGAGATGACTTAGAAGGAGGCCACTTGACATTTTCAGGTGGTGTTTGCACAATAGGTTTGGTTTTAGTTGCTAAAGTGATTACTTTTCTAGGTCTGCAGAGTACATTCAACTAACCAAATGGCCTGGATGTGCACAGAATGCTAAACCACACACGTAAAAAAAATGCTAAGGTAACCAACTTTCTTGTGTTGTGGAAAATGAAACCTCTAGGTAGGATGAAGCGTTTTGTGCAAAAACACAGCCTGGCTGTTTTGAAGTAGACTTTAATGGGGAAATAATATGGTCATTGTTATTTCTCTTTGGAATATGAAAGGTATAAAATTAATTTATAATCTATGTGTCAGGGTTCCAAGTAACACCCCCAACGAAAGAAGACTCCTAGGCTTTGTCACTGCGTTATTTTATTTACCAGCTGAGCTCATTATTTCTGGACTATCTGACCCTCCGTAGCTTGCCAAGAATTGTTATCAGTAAGCTACGTGTTTCCGCATCCACCCACATTCCTTCACTTGCTTCACACTTCTCTTTCCTTTGTTCTCCTGCCAGCAAGGTCCGTCTTTGGACCGGCAGGAAAATTATTTTCAAAAATGTAACAATTAACTTTTCTTAGTTAGTGAGGTGTTTTATTTTCTTTGTAACAAATAAATGAGTTTTATTAGAAACCTTCCTCGCGTTTCTTTTAAGATTATTGACAACTTGGATTAAGCCACGACCCATCTCCTCTAAACCAGGGTAATTAGTCCCAGAGCCAAACATGGGATTAATAAATGCCCTGACAGGCTTGAAGTTCCATTTTATTAGAGATGTCACATTGGCACATCTGGGAAAACCCGAATCTGAAAGCTTCCAGGTTTTCCCACCCAAAAGAAAGTCCAAGTTCCTTCCCCTGCACCCATATGGCCCAAACAAGCCTTCTGAACTGGAGATACCTCCCAGTTCCAACCCTCCAGCCCTGCCTCTTGCAGGGCAAGATGTCCTTGACTCTCTGATAAAGGAATGTTATTATGACTATATATCACCCATGTTCCATACAATCCCCCCTCCCAATTTCCCACAGTAGTAAATGTGGCAGGCCTGTTCTGCCCCAGCTACTGACCCCAAAGAATGCAGCACACACAAAGTCTGTACAAACCTTAGTTTATTAAAATAAAATCAGTTTTCTTTTTTTTACAAAGGCTGTCAATGAACTTTCTTAACAGCCCGCAAGAATCCAAAGAATAAATAATCTTAATCTTACTATGGTTGGCAGAAAGCCCAGAAGCAATTTGCAGATAATGCTTCAGTCGGCGTTCCTCCTTAAATAGGCTAAGGGAGTGGCCAATTAGCCCCAAGCCTTACTCTCGAGGAGACCTCCTCCTGAGGAGCCACTCCTGCCTTTTGGCAGCTCTGCGCGCCCTTGCATCGAGAAGAGGCTCCTCCTCTTCGTCCTCTTCACTTAAGGGAGCTTCTGGAGGTTCTGAAGGCCCTGGCTGAATCCCCGCCTCTAGCACCACATCTTCTCCAGCCTCATTGTCTGACTCGAGTGCCAGTTTCACAGGCTGCTGGCGCAGCACCACACCAGCCTCCTCGCTGTCCGAATCAGCCACCAGCCGCACAGGCTGCATACGGGCCACAACAAGGCCTGAAGGCCTAATGCAAAAGATGGCTCCCAGGCCTGACACTATGTAGATGATTATTTATTTATTTAGCTATGCCTGTACACTGCCTCACTTCTGAAAGATTCTCAGCAGCAGACAAAAATTAAATGAATAATAATAAAGCAATTAAAGTAATGTAATATGCATGGAACAATAATGTTTTGTGTGCAATTTAATAATACAATTAAAATATAGGCAAACAATAATATAAAATAAAATAATCAACCCACAATAACATAATAGCAAATTTGTATGCTACATGTCCCAATAATCTAGTGGATTATTGGGACACCTAGCAGGTCAAAATCCAGGCCAAAATCCAGAGCAAAACAGATACAAGGATAAGAGCTTTCTAAAGAAAGAGTCTTTCAAAGAGTAGGGACTTCCATAGGACAAGACCCACCTATTGTCTTATGTATATTCCATGTGCCTCTCGGAGGCAAGAGTGGTTGGAGGATCCTCAAAAAATCTTCTCTGTCTGGACTGAGCATGAAGATTCAGTACTAGCAAGGTACCTGATGGAACAGGATATTAAAGGTGACTATCAGAACTTTGAGCTGAGCCCACAAGTTTACCAATAATTAATACAATGATTCCAAAATATTGTAGATATCAACTGATATTGGTAGGCTTGTTCCACCAACAATCTGGGTGCCACATTTTGTACCAATTCCAAATCATTTCTAAGGGTAGCCCTACATAGAATATAGCCCAAATGAATGGTAAACAAAGCATGGTTTAAATCACCAGAGAATCCTGAGGCAGGTAAGGTTATAATTAGCGCACCTAGTAAAGCAACCTGCCTCAAAACGTTCCTCTAGAACCAAAGAAAAAGGTGATGGCTTCCCTTGCAAGGTGACATCCTGCCTTTGAATCATTACCCTGTCCATTGTATTCCCTGCTCTTCCTAACATGGTACATATAATCATCGGCCAAAAGAAGGCTATCTATTCTCATGTTAAAGTACCTGGATGGATGGATGGATGGATGGATGGATGGATGGATGGATGGATAGATGGATGGACGGACAGACGGACAGATGGATGGACAAATGTCATGGCATGGAAACAAACCTGCTTAGCAAATGAGTTGGAAGTCTAACAAATATTTCCATCTCATCTCATCCTTCTCTTAAAAGTGGTGATTTTAGAGGATGTTGATAGATAACACTATGAACACAGAAAATACAATGCCTTACCGTACCAAAGGTACTTTTGCAAGAGGCAACTGGACTTTCTGGTTTATCTTTGAAGATGTTTGAAGAAGCGAAACATCTTCAAAGAAAAACCAGACAGTCCAGTTGCCTCTTGAAAAAAAGCACCTTTGGGACAACCATGACCTGGAGGACTGAGAATCTCCATAGACACAATGCCTTTCTATAAATACACATGGGAAAACATTTTCTGGGTATGTTCACATGATAACTAATGACCCTTAGTCTTGTAGAAGACATTAATTACTATTATATTATACTATCTGACTCACAGAGCAGAGTCCTCTTGAAGGGTTGCTTTTCTCAAACGGATGAACCTTCCAAATTCCAGACAGAGATGGCCTCTTAACCATTTCTCAGAATTTGCTATATAGTAGTTCTAGAGAAAAGTGCTTTCCACGCAAATGTGTTTCATTAGGACAGATTCAAATGATGCAAGCTTGCAACTTTTAATTGAATCAGTTCTCTCATAACTTCATTTGCTTCGGCCCTAGTTATAAAGTGCTGGGACCCTATTATTTAAAGATTTTAATGCAATTTTGTATCACTGCTTTAGGACTAATGTGATTATGACAAAGAGCAGATGATAAATTGTGTAAACGAATAAATGCTTTACAAAGGCCGTTTTATTTATAACTGCATTTGAAAATTTTACCCTGCCCTTTTGATCAGAAAGTCTGCGAGCTGATAAACATCTTTCCTGCTATTTCAATTCAACAACTTGCAGTGGGAGGGAAGAGATTTTGGCATGTTGGAGCACACCAAATGGCATCTGCTTCAGAACTTAAGAACACAATATCCATTAACAGACCTGCCTTTGAAGATCAAATTAGTCTGAAATAATATTTTGGAAGACTGTTAACCAAGACTGAGTGCTTTGATGACATTATCCCTGTAGTTTATCCCTTGCACTGACTTTTTTTTAGTCTCTTTCTCACCATAGTTCAAAGCTCTGCTTTTGTCTTCAATGCATTTCACAGCTCGAGTTACTTAATGGGAGGCAGCCCACATGTGCTTTAGTGCCTCTCTATAAAGTTAGATCTTCAGCTAATGCCTTCAGTGAACTTCTGCTTTATGGGCGAAACAATGTTTAGAGTCCTTTTCAAAGGGATGGCCAGGATGGCTCTCAAATGTGGAAGAAGAAAATTTATATATTTATCAGATTTATATAATTGCCCATCTCACCAGAAGTGACATTTGCTTGAGTCTGAGGTAGAGTTCCTATACTCATACAGTTTGGAGATAACCAAAGAAGGCAAGTAATGTCTTACATTGTTGTTGTTGTTGTTGTTGTTGGTTTTTTTTTTTTTAATTTGATTTATATGCCGCCCTTCTCTGGAGACTCAGGGCGGCTTACAATGTGTTAAGCAATAGCCTTCATACTTTTGTATATTTATACAAAGTCAGCTTATTGCCCCCACAAACTGGGTCCTCAATTTACCTACCTTAGAAAGGATGGAAGGCTGAGTCAACCTTGAGCCTGGTGAGATTCGAACTAACAGTAATTGCAGACAGCTGGTGTTAATCACAATGCTATCAGTCTGCTGAGCCACCAGGCCCGTGTTGTTGTTCCTGCTGCTCTTCTTCTTCTTCTTCTTCTTCTTCTTCTTCTTCTTCTTCTTCTTCTTCTTCTTCTTCTTCTTCTTCTTCTTCTTCTTCTTCTTCTTCTTCTTCTTCTTCTTCCTCCTCCTCCTCCTCCTCCTCCTCCTCCTCCTCCTCCTCCTCCTCCTCCTCCTCCTCCTCCTCCTCCTCCTCCTCCTCCTCCTCCTCCTCCTTCTTCTTCTTCTTCTTCTTCTTCTTCTTCTTCTTCTTCTTCTTCTTCGTTGTGAAGTCGTGTCTGACCCATCACGACCCCATGGACAACATACCTCCAGGCCTTCCTGTCCTCTACCATCCCCTGGATTTAAGCTCACACTGACTGCTTCAGTGACTCCATCCAGCCACCTCGTTTCCTGTTGTCCCATTCTTCTTTTGCCCTCAATCTTTCTCAGCTCTTCGGCTCTTCTCCAGTGAGTCCTTCCTTCTCATTAGGTGGCCAAAGTATTTGAGTTTCATCTTCAGGATCTGCCTTCTAAAGAGCAGCCAGGGTTGATCTCCTCTAGGACTGACTGGTTTGATCTCCTTGCAGTCCAAGGAACTCACAGCAGTCTTCTCCAGCACCATAGTTCAAAGGCCTCAATTCCATTAAGAAAATACAAATATATCAAATCAAAATGCAGAATTCTCCAGAATTCTATTCTCAAATCAAAATGCAGACAAAAATGTCATCCTCTTTCCAGATGTTTCTCCGCCACCATCCTTTGTCTACTCATTCTTGAGTGTTATGCCTTGGGGTGCTTGAGTTTCAAAAAAAAAAAAGTGGGATAACTTTTTCAACGTCCTAAAGAATTTCTTAAAATATTCCTAACCCTTTGGCATTCTTTCTTGCCCTTGCACCTTGCAGTCCAAGAGATTCTCGCAGGAGTCTCCTCCAGTACCATAGTTCAAAGGCCTCAATTCCATTAAGAAAATGCAAATATATCAAATCAAAATGCAGAATTCTCCATGGAAAACATGTACAGTCCTTCACTTACGACCACAACTGAGCCCAAAATTTATCTGGTTAAGTGAGACATTTGTTAAGTGAGATTTACCCCATTTTACGACTTTTTGTGCCACAGTTGTTAAGTGGGTTGCTGCAGTTGATACGTTAGTAACCTGGTTGTTAAGTGAATCTGGCTTCCCCATTAACTTTGCTTGTCAGAGGGTCGCAAAAGGGGATCACGTGACCCTGGGACAGTGCAACCATCATAAATATGAGTCAGTTGCCAAGAGTCTGAATTTTGAACACATGATCATGGGAATTCTGCAACAGTCGTAAGTGTGAAAAACGGTCATAAGTCAACATTTTTTCAGTGCTGTTTCAACTTTGAACAGTCAATAAATGAACTGTTGTAAATCAAGGACTACCTGTAATTGAAATCAGTAATACCACCATAATACCATTGGAGAAGAGCTTAATGCTGGGAAAGATTGAGAGCAAAAAAAGAAGGGGACGATAGACAACGAGGTGGCTGGATGGAGTCACTGAAGCAGTAGGCGTGAGCTTAAATGGACTCCAGAGGGTGGTAGAGGACAGGAAGGCCTGGAGGAACGTTGTCCATGGGGTCGCGATGGGTCAGACACGACTTCGCAACTAACAATAACAACAATGCCACCATCTTCAACACCAAAGGAAGCTGAAAAAACACCAGGAGAAGTTCAAAAGCATCGACAAGCACCTTTGAAATAAATTAAATAAACCAAAGCCTTATTCATAAGGGGAAAAAAACATCTGGGTTATTGCAAAACATATCTTGATCCAAAATTATGTATTGGGCCCTCTCTCTGTGGTGAAGGATGAAGGATTAAGCCTCCCACTCAATGCAAAGTATGTGATTCCAGCTGCAAAATTTCTGTTTGCTTGCCTTCCGTGCCATATGGGAAAGTTCACTTTTTTTTTTTTGAATTGTTTAAGGTATATATTTGCGTAGAGTGCTTTTAATCTTCAAAGCAAACTAACCTATGCCAAGAAACAGAGCAAAAATAGGAAAAGCTCTCCAATAATAACAATAAACCAGAGGGCATATTAAACAACGTCTTTCAGATTGAAAGAAACAACTGGGGGAATGCTAAGCAGCTCTCTTATTAGAATGAGCAATGTCAGAATTCTACTGATATTCATTTAAACCCACTTGATTTAACAAAGCAAAACAGCAATTATAAAACGGAGGATAAGGACAAGGGAAAAAAAAATAACAAATTGCAGAATTCTGCCATTTGCCAAGTCGCAGATCAAGCATTTTACTCTAATTCTATTGTACATTAAATCCCTTTCGGAAATCCTCAAAACTCCTCCTGGATCGATGGTGCACCCCAAAGCTTCTGAAGTGGCAACTCCTTGGCCATTTATTACAGAACAAACGCTGTTGACTTTAACGCAATCTACTTTGGAGTCCATAGAGCAAGGCTTGGGGAATAAAATATATCTTTATTCTCTCCTTCCCACCCAAAGTCTTTGTCTGAGACTGCTACATGAAAGTTAACTTCCAGGGTTGAAACTTTCTCTAAAGAGCGAGCAATTTCAAGATCATTGAAAACCTCCAGTCTCGCCACTACTGTACAGTCTGGATTTGATCTTGACAGAAAGAGAAGTGAATGCTTTATTCTTACAGGTTCACTTCCCCTAATGAATGGGGGCATCGATCCAGCCTGCAAAACTTCAACCTTGTTGTCTAAAGGGAACTGAATGGAGACAGCAAGCCATGTTTTCACAGTGAGCTGGATGCCATTGATTGCTATCAATCCGATACATTTTCATTACAGCAAGTGGTAAAGGTGTTTTATTCAGTCGTATTTTTTTCTCCCTTTAAGGATTTGGTCATTGCTATGGTTGCAAAAGGAACAGATAAACAGCACTGACCTGGATGAGTCAGGATAGGTTACTTGTTGGGTCTCTTCCAAGGATGCTATTCAGCAGGTTCTGGAGAACCGGTAGCGGAAATTTTGAGTAGTTCGGAGAACCGGCAAATACCACCTCTGGCTGGCCCCTGAGTGGGGTGGGAATGGAGATTTTGCAGTATCCTTCCCCTGGAGTGGGATGGGAATGAGGATTTTGCAGTATCCTTCCCCCAGGAGTGGGGAGGGAATGGAGCTTTTGCAGTATTCTTCTCCTGCAGTGGGAAGGGAATGGGGATTTTGCAATATCCTTCCCCCAGGAGTGGGGAGGGAATTGGGATTTTGCAGTATCCTTCCCCCAGGAGTGGGGAGGGAATGGGGATTTTGCAGTATCCTTCCCCTGGAGTGGGGTGGGAATGGGGATTTTGCGGTATCCTTCCCTGCCACACCCATCAAGCCACACCCACAGAACTGGTAGTAAAAAAAATTGAATTCCACCACTGGTCATCAACTAGTCATTAGGGCAGAACTGGGCATTTTATGGTCCCTGGGTCATTTCTAGCACTTTGGCTATCCTTGTCCACATGATTTGTGTTGGAAGGAAAACCTATCTGGTTCAGTTCCAAGCTGGGAGAAAAGATGCTGGAAGCAACATAGAGGCTGGAGGCTGAAAGCTGGAAAGAAAGGTCCATTTATTGATGAACAGAATCATTAGGGTTTGTGGTTCTGGTGCAGCTTAACCATTGGATTGACAAGTACATGGATTTTTTTTTATAAATTTCAGAGATGCTGCTAGGGAGGTTGTGCAATGTCTGATTTGCCCTTAGGAGATTGTGCAAGGTAGTGAGCTCTGTGTCTTCTGCTAAATGGTAGTGGGTTAATCCTATTATGTCCTTGTTAGGATATGGTTTGAGCCTAACAAGTTGTCCAGGCAATATATGTGTTCTGTAACTTTAATATGAATATGTATTGTGTGACTTTAAAGTTTTCCTGCTGATTCATTGTAATACTGAGTCATGCTGTAATTAGTTGTGAACGTATTTAAGAAAGGTACTGTAACATATTCAGTTGATGATAAGCTACCATAGTGTGAGGAGTGCTATTCATTGTGCTATCATTGGTTGGATGGATCTGCTACCATCGTGGTTTGTTACCAGAGTGAGTTTGTTATTCTAACCAATTACTGTTTGTGTGGTAAGAAGAGTTTTTGTATCACTGGACTGATTTAACTGGCAAAGACTTGGATTGATTTAAAGACTATGAGATTGTTTTTTCACTATAAAGTAAACTTTTGATAAACCAGTTTGCACATCTCTTATTCATTGCTCTCAGCAATGTTTCTCTGTGCTCTACACTCTGCTGGTTGGTAACACAACAACAATATCCTTAACAGTCCTGAAGGATCCTGTCCTGTTCTTCTTAATCCCATCACCCTGGAGCTGAAGGTCTTTTGTTTTGTAGATAGGCTGGCCCAATCTTTCTTAATGGGCACAAAATATCTGCTGGGATGGGGTGGGGCTATTAAAAAAGACTGAGTTTGTTTCTGTCTTTAAGAGCATGTTTCTCCATCTCTCCCTTTGGGGAAATATAATATAATATAATATATTCTATAATATAATATAATATTCTGCCAATATTATATTTGTAATATTTCCCAAAATATTCATTCTTGGGAATGAATATTCATTCTCTAGAGATAATATTCATTCTCTAGATAATACAGTGGTCTACGCACCCTGTTATTAACACAGCTGCCTGCAATTTACTGTTGGTTTGAATCTCTCCAAGGCTCAAGGTTGACTCAGCCTTCCATCCTTTCTAAGGTAGGTAAATTGAGGACCCAGTTTGTGGGGGCAATAAGCTGACTTTGTATAAATATACAAAAGAATGAAGGCTATTGCTTAACGCATTGTAAGCCATCCTGAGTCTCCAGAGAAGGGCGGCATATAAATCAAATTAAAAAAAAAAAATTCTTCTAGGAGGGTGGGGAGCAGAGGTGGGTTTCAGCAGGTTCTGACCAGTTCTGGAGGTTCTGGTAGTGGAAATTTTGAGTAGTTCAGAGAACCGGTAGTAAAAATTCTGTCTGGCCCCACCCCCATCTATTCTCTGCCTCCCAAGTCCCAGCTGATCGGGAAGAAATGAGGATTTTGCAGTAACTTTCCCCTGGATTGGGGAGGGAATGGAGATTTTACAGGATCCTTCCCCTGCCACACGCACCAAGCCACGCCCACCAAGTCATGCCACGCCTAGCAAGCCACACCCACAGAACCGGTAGTAAAAAATTTTGAAACCCACAACTGGAGGGTAGGGCTTCCCACAGTTGCTTTTATTTCAAAAGGTGACTGCTATTTTTTTTTAATTTACATGTATACATACGTGCATGATTATGCATCTTCACAGCCCTCACACAGTGAGGAGCCATGGTGGTGCTGTGGTTAGAATGCTGTATTGCAGGCAAACTCTGCCCACAGCTTGGAGTTTGATCCTAACTGGGCTCAAGGTTGATTCATCCTTCCATCTTTCCAAGGTCGGTAAAATGAAAACCCAGATTGTTGCAGGCAATATGCAAATAATTGTAAACCTAAATGCTCTTGCTCAGGGGTGTCAAACTCAATCTGGCCCATGGGGCCATCCTGGAAATGGCAAAGGACCATTCAGCACTGCCTCTGGCTGCCAAAACGGGGCACGGGGGGCCATGTGCAGCCATTTTCAGCCTCGATGGCCTCCTGCAGCACTTTGCCGATTTCAATCACCCCGTGTCCCGTTTTGCCTGACAAAGTCCTACAGGAGGCTGTCAAGGATGTCTCCACCCCAGCCGGCCTACAGAGGAGAACTACAATGCTGATCCTGCCCTCGAAGAGATCCAGTTTGACATCTCTGCTCTTGCTATTGGCCCTCCACCACAGACCCAGTTTCTCATGTTGCCACTATTAAATTGCCTATCCCTGCATTAGGGAAAATTCCAAAACTGGCTCTCTTCAGATTCCATTGTAGCCCTTACATTTGAAAGGTTTACTAGTCCACAGAAGGAAAAGAAAAGAACAAATTGCCCAAATAGAACATTAAAAAGAAGTTATGTCAACAGTTCCTGGATTCTGGACTTTATGCATCAGCAAAATAATGGAATGTCATAGTTCCAGACTTGATGAAAGGGGGAAGGGGAGAAGTAGCTGTCAACTGCTCCATTTAAAGCCCAATTCTCTTGGTCTCCTGAGCCAGAATATCTTCAGCTCTGTAGCATGTTTGTTTGTTTGTTTGTTTGTTTGTTTGTTTGTTTGTTTATTTATTTTTTTATTTTTTTTTTAATTTATTTATTTATTTATTTATTTATTTATTTATTTATTTATTTATTTAATTCAATTTGTATACCGCCCTTCTCCTAGTGGATTCAGGGCGGTGCACAGCCAGAACTAAAACACATACCAATACAAAATTTAAAATTTTTAAAAGAATTACATGACTTTGGCCCAAAATTTAAAACATTTAAACTAAAACCCATTGACAATTTAAAAAGCTAAAAAAAAAGGGGGGGGGGGGGTTTTCACGCCAGCCCTGCTTGATGGAAAAGAAAAGTTTTTAGGGCACGGCAAAAGGCCCGGAGATCTGATATCCTTCGTATCTCCGGGGGCAAATCGTTCCAGAGGGCAGGAGCTGCCACAGAGAAGGCCCTCCTCCTGGAGGTCGCCAGCCGACATTGCCTGGCTGACGGCACCCTGAGGAGTCCCTCTCTGTGGGAGCATACTGGTCAGTGGGAGGCTATCGGCAGCAGAAGGCGGTCCCCAAATACCCAGGCAATGAATATTTCATTGCAAACAGACACAGCAAGAAGAAATGGACCTCTACGGGCCCCATTTTCAGCCTCCGAGCGCCCAATTTCTGACCCTTCCAGGCGGTGGGGATAACCACCCTCGCCTCCTATCCCCACTGCCTCGAATGGGCCAAAAAAGGGGTGAACGGAGGCCAAAAATGGGACATGCAGAGGTGGCGCTAGGCAGCAGAAGCGGTGAGCGGCGACAGCAGCAATGAGCGGTGGTGATCCCAGCTGATAGGTGGTATTCCGGGAGACAGATTCAACTGCCAATCAGCTGCTCATGCTAAATCAGGCTGTGCTGAAGCTGACCAGGCTGTTTGCTGTTTGCTGTAAGGAGGCAAATTGCTGGGAGGCCGAGGCTGAGGCAATTTTTTCCCCTTGTTTTCCTCTCCAAAAGCTAGGTGCGTCTTATAGTCTGAAAAATATGGTATATATTATTGACCTGCATTAAATCATTTTTGCTTATTTCCCTTCCTTAGAATTTTTGAAATGCCCATTATTGATTATGAAGTACTAGCAGTACAGGAGTCTTCATTTTCAATAGCCAAGGTGTTTCCGGATAGCCTAGAAAACTGCCTAAAAGCACTACAGGTTTCTAAAACCATTCAAAAGCACACAAAAAGATGTAACGTGGAATTCATAACTCCAGATAGGGTGCATTTAAATGTAACAGCTGTAAATTCCTAAGACAAGCTTTGCTTTACCAGTGGGTTTGCTTATTTGACAGGCTTCCTATCAAAGGAAGTGAGAATGATGTGTTCCCCAATAACACTGCACAACCATTACATCACACAGTTAATATGCATAAACCACAGCATAATTTCCCATCTGCACAAGTCCCAGGCTGCCAGCTCTCCAATTAAACCAGCTAGGAAACATGGCCAGATAAGTTAATTCTACTTTATTATGAGGCTACATTGACAAAATCTTGTAAGTCTGAAAGTCCAAATCTCCTGCTATTTCTATTGAGAGCCTGATATACAGTAAGGTAGCGTCCTTCCTAAGTTTCATTCTCTGAATGTCAAGCAACTGTAGGTTCCTCCCTCTCTTGCCTGATCTTTCCTAGGCAGAACCTCTTTCTCTTGACCCCATATACCTTTAGGTAAAGGTAAAGGTTCCCCTCACACATACATGCTACTCATTCCTGACTCTAGGGGGCGGTGCTCATCTCCATTTCAAACCTGAAGAGCCAGCACTGTCCAAAGACGTCTCCGTGGTCATGTGGCCAGCATGACTAAATGCCAAAGGTGCACAGAATGCTGTTACCTTCCCACCAAAGGTGGTCCCTATTTTTCTACTTGCATTTTTTTACGTGCTTTCTAACTGCTAGGTTGGCAGAAGCTGGGACAAGTAATGGGAGCTCACCCCATTACGCAGCACTAGGGGTTCGAACCGCTGAACTGCTGACCTTTTGATTGACAAGCTCAGCTTCTTAGCCACTGAGCCACTGTGTCCCTCTTAATATACCTTTATATAGGTATATATAGGTATATAAAATATGCCTTTACATAGGCCCAAATTGCACTGCAAAAACTCAAGTGAAGAGATTTGAGTTCACTCGTTGGAAACTTAACAATTTGAGAGGGTTAAGCAGGTTTCTCCTGTTTGGGGACTCAAGGGCTAAATGACACAATCTAGGAGACTACTCTAAGATCTTCACAGCATGGACCATGCTCAGCAATGAGGTCCTAAGCAGGGTCCTCCTAGCTCATCTTAAAGTCTGACTTAACCAGGACAGGAGAATTTGGTCCTAAATCATTTAGGACAGATGTGTGTAACTTTTTTCTGGGCAATGAGCCATTTTCCCAAAATAACTAAGCTGAGCCAAGAAAAAAAAAGGGAGCTAATTTTGGCTTAATTTAATTTACATTGAATTAATTCTAATGAAGGTGATCCCACTGCACTCCATTTTCATAATTTTGTTATTCTGAACACTAATTTAATAACAACTTTTTGAGTGTTTGAGAAGTAGCATGTGACCAGAGACCCTAGAATGTGTATCTCTGATTTTAAAGATGTGTACAAAAATCTCCACTCCTTGATTTAGGTCAAGGCAGTCAAAACAATGATTTTTAAACATGTTGGGATCTTATTCAGGTGCCTTTGCTTAATAATTGGACAGTTGCTGCCCTCAAGTCTACCTCCTTTCCCTTCTTATGATGGATTGTTTGTTTTTTCTTCTGCAAAATACTAATCCTTCTATTATTCTGCCATTCTTTCCCCTACACAAAAACAATTAAAATTGGGTTGAAAATGTTCCTCTTGTCCCTTCTGATGACCTCACCACCATGTCCTTTCAGAAAGCATCCCTCAAAAAGAAAAAGATAAAATGTGATTTCCTGCTGATAAATAAATACTTACATAAGTAAATAAGGCCCATTCTGATATAGATATTTGAAGACTTCCTATCAGGTGCAAAGAATCAGGTTCACACATTAAGTTCCAGTTAAGATAATTTATTGCTCAAGCCTATACACTGGAATCTAGTCAACTAATAGTCAGCATTAAATTGATACTAGATAAGAATTAACAGAATTCAAGGAGGGCTTGACTCCACTCTCAGGCTCTGCCTCCTCCTTTCCTATTCATCCACAAATAAGAGTTGCCCAGCTTGAGGCGTTCCAGGGAAGCATTAACTTTATGTATATTTAAGTGCTTGTTGGTTTGACTTCTTAATGTGAAAAATTCCTTGTTTGTATAATCAGTTTCTGGTTGCTTCTTCTGCCATCAAGATCAAGTGAGTACCCATGATTCTTGGCTTTTATGTACTTTTCCCATTCAAATTGCATTAACTCTCAGGCATATCTATTTACTCACTCACTCTTACTGCAAAAGATATATTATGTCATTTCCCCCCCCCCCCTTCAAATTAATTATTGCTTGTATGGCACTGACTGAAGTTGTTAATAAAGTGTGAAGGTACCTTGTAGCTTTGCCGAGAGTGTTACAAGAATGATCCACATCTAAATTGCAGAAAATGGTGTTTTCTTATCCACCAATATTGCAGCGATAGTATCTTAAAAATTAATCAAACTTCTCTGAGTGTCAGAAACATTAATTTAAAAATTTTGTCACTATTAGAGAGAGTTATTGCAGCTCCAGACTTGTAATTAATTTCTCTCCCTTTTCATCAGGGAGCTAGAGTCTTTTGTAATAGTGATAAATGGAATATCTACCTGGCTGACCTTTTATTAGAAGATAGACAAAAAGAAAAAAAAAAGATTTAACAAAAACTCTAGTCATCATAACCATCATCTTTAAATAAACATGGGAATGGAAGGGAATAGCAAGCCCCCACATTCAAATCCTCTCAGTTGAACATGGACTCACTTTTTAAAAATATTCTTGTATGTTTCTAAATGATTTTTAGTTGCTTAGAGAAAAAGACATAAGATGGGAATATAACCAGCATTTACTAACCTATTACAATGCAATTCCATAAGTAGCTTACAGTACTTTGAATACTACTATTCATCTTCTTCAGAAATATGGGCCATTAAATTCAACACACTAGATTCAAAGCAGGCAAAGGCAGAGTAAGCCTTCCTTAAGTTCAGCTGAGTGAGTATGTTTTTGGCAACAATTTGGAAGCCATTTTCCTCCACCATCCCTATTCAATATCATCATCTAGTCTGCAACTTCAGGATTTTCTGGTGATTTCTTATTCAAATAGTAACCAAGTCGGACTCTGTTTAGATCTTTTGAGATTAGTCAAAATTCTGTCTGGGTTCTGTCATCTATGGAGTAGACTTATTGAATCATCTTAGGAATTGTTTAGTTCAAAACACAGAGAGCTTTTAAAATTAATGAAACTAAAGTAAATCATATATAGACATGCTAGTACTGAACAGCAAAAAGGGGGAACTTAAGATGAAATCAAGAGAACAATTGACTGCAGACAGATTTAGGTTTCAATGGCTCTCATATGCACAATTAAGAGATAGATTTAATATAGATGAAATAATACCAGGAATAAAAAGTGATAAAGTGGAATATGAAAATGAATTATGTAGAAATGATGAACATGCGATTGCTAAAATCATCTTTTAAATGAATTTTTAACGGTTTAATCACCTTTGCTGCCTTTTAAATTCTAGATCTTTAATTTTTATATGCTGCTTTTGTATTTTAACATTTTGTTGAACACCACCCAGAATCCCTCTCTGAGGGAGATGGCCAGTTTAAAAATGTGAAAAATAAATTAATAAATAAAATTTATAAACTTTTGCTGGGATTTGAAATTGAGGAAGTTAAAGAATGTATGGTAAAATAGGCCAAAAATATTTGGTTATAATATTGAAATGGCTTAGTGGGAAAAATGTAGTTAAAAGGTCTGAAATTCACATTGTGTTACAATTTAAAGGGAAACTTCTAAAAAAACAAATGTACCATTGGTATATGACCCCAGAGGAATTGTCCAAGATATACTATAACAAGAGCACTTAAACTTATGTACTGCCCCACAGCCCTCTCTGAGAGGTTTACAGAATCACCATATTGCCTCAAACAATCTGGATCCTTATTTTACCAACCTCAGAAGAATGAAAGGCTGAGTCAACTTTGAGCTGGTCAGGATCGAACTCCAGTCAGTGAGCATTGAATGCAATACTGCATTCTAACCACTGTGCCGCCAGGGCTCCTATATAAAGATACATCTACTCCAGAGGTGGTATTCAGCAGGTTCTGACCAGTTCTAGAGAACCGGTAGTGGAAATTTTGAGTAGTTCGGAGAACCAGTAAATACCACCTCTGACTAGCCCCGCTCCCATCTATTCTCTGCCTCCTGAGTCCCAGTTGATCAGGAGGAAATGGGGATTTTGCAGTAACCTTCCCCTGCCATGCCCACCAAGTCTCACCCACCAAGCCATGCCATGCTTACCAAGCCACGCCCACAGAACTGGTAGTAAACATTTTTGAATCCCACCACTGATCTACTCATTGTTGTAAATGTGAAAAATGTGAAGGCACATTTGATCACGCGTGGTAGACTTGTGAAGAAGTGAAAAAATACATATGGTGATGCAGACAGTTTTAAAAATTCACATTCTGATGAAACTGGAACTTTTCTTATTAGGACTTATGAGCTGTCAACTAGAAAAGGCTGATGGACAATCGGTTTTCTATATGATAATTGCAGCAATGAAATTATATGCACAAAGATGGAAGACTACAGAAACACCAATAATGGAGGAATGAAGGGTGAAGTTTGCAAAGATGACTAAATTGACTTGTTTTGATTAAGGAAGGAATTACAACTACTTTCATAAAAGACTGTAAACCCTTTGCAGATTTTTTTTTTCTTTGCTGAAAATGGATAAAAGTGAACTGTTGATTGGGGATTTATTGATTAAAAAGGTTTGTTTATGGGAAGAAGGGAACTATGATATGCACTATTGGAGGATGAAGATGGTAATTGCTATGTTTGTCACAGCTGCAAAGAAAATTGGTTGTTGCTTCTTTGGATAACATTTTCTTGATTTTTTTTTTTTTGTTAGTCTTCACATTTGCTTTTAGACTTTAATCATCTCTTTTTCTTTTTTTATTTCTGTAATTTGTAAAACCTTTGTAAAACCTCTTTCAATAAAAAATTATTTAACACAAGAAAAAAAAAACCTACAGATAGTCCTCAACTTACAACAAGGGGTGATCAGTTTCTGCCATAAATCATTGCAGTCATAAGTCAAATCCAACTCAATTTTATGACTATTTTTACCACAGTTGTTGATGGAATCATTGTAGTCGTTAATTGAATCACATGATCATTAAAGAAATCATGAGGTCGTTAAGCTTTCCCAATGCTGGAAATTGGCAAAAAAAAAGGTCATAAATTATGATCATGTGACTGCAGGATGCTGTAACCGGTCATAAATGCAAGCCAGATACCAAGTACCCAAACTGCAATCACATGAGGATTGAGGGTGGTATGATGGTTATAAGTGTGTTTACAGGTCCTCATAACTTTGAACCATTATTAAACAAATGGCCATAAGTCAAGAACTTCTTGTAAAGTATGCAATTTTATGCAATAATGATGCAATTTTATCCCATTGATTCAGATGCCAAGATGATGCATTTATTTATTTATTAAATTTGTTTGCCACCCATTTCACCACGGTGCTATTCTGGGGTGGCTAAGTTCTAATTCTGTTCAACTCAGCGACACTCCTGAGTAGATCTGCATAGCATCTCTTTTTCTTGTTGTTGTTAGTTGCGAAGTCGTGTCCGACCCATTGCGACCCCATGGACAATGTTCCTCCAGGCCTTCCTGTCCTCTACCATCTTCTGGAGTTTAGAGGAGATCTGACTACTGACTGTTCTTTGGAAGGCCAGATCCTGAAGATGAAACTCAAACACTTTGGCCACTTAATGAGAAGGAAGGACTCACCGGAGAAGAGCCTAATGCTGGGAAAGATTGAGGGCAAAAGAAGAACGGGACGACAGAGAACGAGGTGGCTGGATGGAGTCACTGAAGCATCTCTAGTAAAATAACCAAAATTGCAATGTAAGTTAAATAGAAATATTGTGTTATGTGTTTTTTTGAGATGTGCATATCTATGATTTGCATACGTTTTGTTTTATCGAATAGGATTGTATTTTTGCCTTCTTTCCTTTTGGTCAAAGCTTTCCATATCAACAGATTGAAGGGATGCAGCTAGGATGGATTTGGAGGATTCCAAAATTCATAATATGCTGCATGCTTCCATTTGTATTCCCCTTCTTTCCAATGGAAAGGCCATGTATGCACATTGTGCACTGAAAGTTGCTCATGTTTCATTGAAATAAAAGAAGTTCAGGTACTCCTTGACTTAAACCATTCTTTTAGTGACTGTGCAAAGTTACAGCGGCACTGAAAAAAAGTGACATGACTGTTTTTCTATTCTTAGGACTGTTGCCGCATTCCCATGGTCATGTGATCAAAATTCGGATGTTTGGTAATTGGCGTGTATTTATGAGGATTGCAGTGTCCCAGGGTCCTGTGATCACCTTTTGCGACCTTCTGACAAACAGGAAAGGCTGTAGAATGGGGGCAAAACTCACTTAACAAATTCAACAGAAATTTTGGGCTCAGTTGTGGTCATAAGTTGAGGACTACCTGTAGTTAAAGATGTCAGCGTTCCAGAAAAACCCCAACTCCAAGTAAAGACGCAGAAGCAAGCATTTTCCAAAGTTCTCTTTACTAAAATAGGCAAACTGGCACATCTGGGAAAACCCGAATCTGAAAAGCCCGGGTTTTCCTTCAGTAAGTCAAAGCTCCCAAAACCATCCCCTTTTCCACTCAGTCAGTCACATGCTCCAATCAACGTCCGTTCCATCCTGATGCAGTCCCCTGACCACTCCTTCTCCAGATGCGGGATCGTCCTGACCTTGACTGACAGGAAGAATGCTATTATGTCTACTAACCCCCTCTCCTACTTTCCTACACATGAGAAGGTGGCAGCATTGGAGCTTCCGGCCTAATATGGCTTCCAAAGCTGACAAAAGAAGGAAAAGAACCATCAATGCAAGATTTGTTAAGACCCAGTGAAAAATAATAGCCAGTTGTCTAATTCACATTTCCTGCACCGGTGGTGGGTTTCAATTTTTTTTACTACCGGTTCTGTGAGTGTGACTTGGTGAACATGGCTTGGTGGGCGTGGCAGGGGAAGGATACTGCAAAATCTCCATTCCCACCCCACTCCAGGCGAAGGATACTGCAAAATCTCCATTCCCACCCCACTCCAGGGGAAGGTTACTGCAAAATCCTCATTTCCTCCTGATTATCTGAGACTCGGGAGGCAGAGAATAGATGGGGGTAGGGCCAGTCAGAATTTTTACTACCAGTTCTCTGAATTACTTAAAATTTCCACTACCGGTTCTCCAGAACTGGTCGGAACCTGTTGAAACCCACCTCTGTTCTGCATTCAACAAGCCTTATTCACACCAAAATCTTCAAACAGTTCAGCTATGAATGTCAAAGAATGGGGAAGAACATGATCTCATAAAAAACTGTATGTATGGAATAAACACTAACAAGAATAAGTCTGTCAATTTTAGTTTGAAATATATTGGGTGACATCATTTTTGAACTTTGAGTTCAGAAGAGATTTTAAACAAATGTCATCATGTCTAATGAAGGTCCAACCTTTTTCCTCCAGTTTTGTTCAAATTATTCAATTATATCCTATCCGATCTCATAACGGTGAGTTGCTTGGCAAAAAATAATAATTCCAAAATGTTTCTAATTGGAGACGTCTCTTCCTGCAGCTCTTCCCACAGTGAACTCTACCAGAGACCTGCTGAGAAAATTGGTTTGGCTGACAAAGAAGAAATCTTCATTTTGCTGTAAAGCTCTTTTTTCTTTGCTCCATAATTCTAACTGACATTTAAAACAATCAGCTAAGTTTTGCCAGGTTTCTGCCGAACAGCTGAGATCTGGATGAGGGGAGAATACATTTGCCAGTTCTGCCTTTTATATTAGCAGCATCAATTGCTGGCAAGTTAGGGTGCCCTAATTAAGACCCTCAAACCCATATAGAAGGAAGGTAGGTAGAAAGCTAGATATAAAGATGAGAGAGAGAGAGGGAGAGAGAAAGAGAGAGAGAGAGAGAGAGAGAGAGGGAGGGATAGAGAATACATTTATGAAAGGGAGAGATCTGTAGAAAGAAGGGTGGAAGTACCCAAACCTGATCTGAGATTTGAGTCCATTTATTTTGATAGTTCCAGGTAGAAATTAATTGCAAATCATGTAATTATGGGGAATGCTTTCCATTTGTCCCTACTGACTTGTTTCTAAACATGGGTTCATTATTCCAGCATTCATGACAATAAACAACACTACAAACCTGAAATAAACCTAATTATCCATCCAAGCAGTGGCTGGATGGGGAGGATACCTTATAGAAATAGCCTACAGCAGTGCAGCTGCTTTATGAGCTGAGTCTTACACTATGCAGGGAGAAAGAAGAGTGGCTAAGAGATTTGGAAAAGAGAAGACATTTTCTCCCCCTGTTTTGTGCATGGAATTCAACAAGTAGAAGGATCAATTCATTTGGCGAAAGGGAACTTCCGTGTGTATTGCAAAATGACATTGAGCTGTATTGTTTGTTTTAACACACCCAAGAGGGTACAGGCACATCTACCGTAATTTGCTGGAGCTTTAATTTTAATCTTTTACAGAGCCACCTTTCTGACATAGGTAGTCCTTGTTTAGTGACTGCCTTGTTTAGCCAGGGTTTGCAGTTACAACAGTGATGAAAAAGTTACTTTGTGACCAAGCCTTGCATTTATGAGCTTCCTTGCTGTGGTTTCACTTAGATACACCACTTTGATTAATGCATCAAAGAGGGATTACAGTCTTTTTGTTTGTTTGTTTGTTTGTTTAATGTTAGCTGTTTCCATTTGTTTGCATGGTGCCCTGTTGGGGAGGGAGATAGAAAAAAGCAACCTTTTCTTTAGGATGGGATGGGAGATTTTAGGTGGGGGGGAGAGAAAAAGTGAGAGAGAGATAGAGGGAGGGAAGGAGAGAGAGAGAGAGAGGCAAACAGACAGACAGACAGACAGAGGAGGGTAAGAGATAAACAAGAAGAGAGATTATATTAGCTACTTTTATGCTCATTATTTGTTGTTAGTTGCAAAGTCGTGTCCGACCCATCGCGACCCCATGGACATTCCTCCAGGCCTTTCTGTCCTCTACCATCCCCCCTGGAGGCCATTTAAGCTCACGCCGACTGCTTCAGTGACTCATTCAGCCACCTCATTCTCTGTCGTCCCATTCTTCTTTTGCCCTCAATTGTTCCCAGCATTAGGCTCTTCTCCAGTGAGTCCTTCTTTATCATTAGGTGGCCAAAGTATTTAAAGAGCAGTCGGGGTTGATTTCCTCTAGGACTAACCGGTTTAATTGCCTTGCAGTCCAAGGGACTAGCAGGAGTCTTCTCCAGCACCATAGTTCAAAGGCCTCAATTCTTTGGCGTTCAGCCTTTCTTATGGTCCAACTTTCACAGCCATAGATTGCAACTGGGAAAACCACAGCCTTGACTATACACACTTTTGTTGGCAGGGTGATGTCTCTGCTTTTTACTATGCTGTCTAGATTTGCCATAGCTTCTCTCCCCAGGAGCAAGCATCTTTTAATTTCTTGGCCGCAGTCCCCATCTGCGGTGATCTTGGAGCCCAGGAAAATAAAATCTGTCACTACCTCCATTTCTTCCCTATCTATTTGCCAGATGCTCATTATTACCATGAGTCTTTTTGTGTGTGGTTTTTGTGGGAAGTGATGTTTATCTTGCAAACAACTTCCATAAAGCTTAACAAATGTCTCATTTAGCAACATAAATTTTGGGCTCAATTGTGGTCGTATGTCAAGGACTACCTGTATTTAGGTTGTTTGTTGTCATTTGTGATATTTTTTTTCTTTTATATATATATATACACACCACCTTGATCACAGATATGGAGGCTGATCATAACTATCAATATCTGGGTCTCAGTCTATATAGAAGAGCAGTTCTCAAACATTTTGGTTTTAAGATCCCTTTACATTCTTAAAAATGATTGAGAAGCTCAAAGACTTTTGGTTTATGTGGGTTATATTTTTCAATCTTTAATTAAATATTAGAAATTAAAACTAAGCCATTGAAAATATGTATTTATTTAACTTTATGGACCCCTGAAATGGTCTTGGAGATTCTGAGAGAAATGTCTATGGAGATTCTCATTCATCCAGGTCATGGTTGTCCCAAAGCTGCTTTTTTTCAAGAGGCAACTGAACTTTCTGGTTTTTCTTTGAAGATGTTTTGCTTCTCACCCAAGAAGCTTCTTCAGCTCTGACTGAAAGGTGGGGAATGGAAGGATTTATACTTCTTGCAGACAGCTGGTCATTTGCATTCTTTTAGAGCGTGGGTGTCAAACTTGTGGCATCACATTGCCATCACATGACGTATCATGATGTTTTTTCCCTTCGCAGGCTGGGATGGTCGTGGCCTATGTGTGACACATCCGGCCCATGGCTCGCCAGTTTGACACCCCTGTTTTAGAGAGTCATTAAGGTTTCCTGGAGGTTCATCTGTGTCATCAGGATCACCTGAGTGGTGCAAACGGGTGTGGAGCCTTCTTGGAACTACTGAAAGGACTGTGTTGTAGACTGCGGATAGATGATGTCATATCCCTCCCCCTCTGTTGAGAGAGCTTTGACATAGATGGCCTTTTTGACCCTTCTTTCAAACCAGCAGTCGTCTCTGTCCAAAATGTGGACTTTCCTGTCTTCAAAAGAGTGGCCTGTGTCTTTTAAATGCAGATGGACTGCTGATTCCGAGGGATCCCCAGACCACATTTTGAGAATTGCTGATCTAGAACAGTGGTGTCAAACTCATGGCCTGCGGACCTGATGCGTCACGCACTGGCTACGCCCACCCCCAGTTTAGTGAAGGGGAAAAAGTCCCCTTCACTAAACACTTCACTAAATTTGGGGTTTTATAATTGAGCCTATCATTTAATAATTTTAATTTTTAAATTTTGTCTGTCTTTGTGCTTTTAATCAGGCTGTACACCACCCTGAGTCCTTCGGGAGAAGGGCGGTATAGAAATAAAATAAATAAATAAATAAATAAATAAAGTCATGATATGTCACGTGATGACAATGTAATGATGTGAGTTTGATACCCCTGATCTAGAAGAATCAAAGAAACTCAAACTTTGGGTGACAAATATGTGGTTAATAAATTATTATTATTTTCACCCTATCAATATTGCCGTGTAATGGGGAAGAAAATCCCTTGCAATATCTCCTCATTTAATACCAAATGGAGTATAACACCTGGCTTTTAATTTCATTAAATACAGCAGTCTCAGGTAGCCACCAGTGGGACTATTCAGTCAGGCTTGAAATTGGAGGCAGGATATGGCAGTATGGCACTGGAGAGTTGTGCTATGATTAAGTAGTCTTTGGGAGAAGGATATTAAATTTGGACAATTGTGCTGGATGAGGAATGCCATCAAAATTTAATAACCAGAAGTAATTCAGTGCAGAATGTACCAAATCCTGATTCCAGTTTGTGGATG
Organism: Pituophis catenifer annectens; assembly: GCF_029215685.1. NCBI lineage: Eukaryota > Metazoa > Chordata > Lepidosauria > Squamata > Colubridae > Pituophis > Pituophis catenifer. The sequence continues at coordinate 46,516,546 of NW_027256882.1, forward strand.
CACACGTGTTTATAAAATCTTATACATAATGATTTTAAACTTTCTCATAGAGTTGTGGATGTGATGATAGAGAAAACTACTTCTCCTCCTCCTCCTCCTCCTCCTCCTCTTTCCTCTTCCTCTTCCCCTTCTCCTCCTCCTCCTCCTCCACCAACATATTCATATATCTGCCCATCTCACAGATATGACTCTGCATAGCATATAATAAAAAACAATCATATAAAACTAACGATTAAAAATTCAGCAATCAAAATGACCAAGAATGATAATATAAGGGAGACAGTTGTGCTATTTCACATCATTGCATAATCAAGGAGAGGGCAATCCCTCTCTCACAAAACAATGCTACATTGCCACGCACCAATAGCAAATTAATGGTCCTTAAGTGTTTTTTTTTTTAAGCATTTGGCTTGCTTGTTTGGTTTCAAACTCCTTGGTGTTTATATGTACGTTCTGTGACATGCTGGATCACATTAATCATGTCTCTTATTTAAGTTGGTATATATTTACATTAACCCTGCTGGGTGCACATGTGTAATAAATCCTATATATAAGCTTCCTAATATTTGCAAGTTTCTTTGTAAACACAATCAGAAGAATTTGATGTTTTAAAAAAGCTAAATACAAGAGAAAATCAAATTAACAGATTTGGTTGTTCAGATTGAGAGGTTGAATTAAGATGGCTGTTCCTACAGACATTCTTCTCCTTACAGAGAGCTATAAAATAAACAGGGTAGTGGATGAAAATTGCCTTTGTTATATTTTTTAAACCAAACATTGCATGATAAATTCTCATGAGTGGATCATGATATCCCTGCATTTATGTAGCAACATGCTGTCTCTTCTTTCTTTGCACAATCAGCTTTCAGGTGTTTGCAGTTTCCCCGGCTCTCCACACACACACTTGAGGAAATTTTTCCCCTTGGGCATTTTTAATAAATGTCTATTGTCACTGCCAGAAGAAAGTCCTTCCTTTGAGAAATGCCTGGAGAATTTCTCCCTTCCCTTTGAGATTTTAGCCATCCAATTTCTCTGCCAAAAGAATTTTGAAAGACCGTTTTTGTCCAGTGTAGTTTGTCAGAGTTTGTTGCAGAAATTAAATCCAGAAAGCACACACAGGTAAATGGATTCAGCAGGATTCATTAACTTCTTAGCCACTGAGCCACCACGTTCCCAAAAACTCTTAGGGCAAAGCTAAACAACCAATAGTTGTGCCAGCATAGGAAAGATCTGTAGCTAGTTGTAGGCTTCAGATATAATCCCAAACACGCCAGACAATTTTGGGATGGTCATAATAAAGTCCTATAGGAAACCCTAAAAGCTGCTAGTGCAACCAAACTAGTCTAGATGGATTTTATAACTCAGTTATGCAACAGTATCTGAAGTTCTTATCTGGCTTCCTAAGTAGGATGATTCCTGAAATACATTTAGAGACCTAAATGTATCCTAAATGTCAGTGTTCCAAGTAATGCACCCATAGAAAGCAGAACTCCGAGGCAGATAGTTTCCTCAAAGAACAATTTTATTGGATACATCATATTGGCACAACTGGTGAAAACTGACTCTGAAAGTTCCCATGGTTTTCACCTAATTAAAAGAAAAAGTTTTCTCCCTTTCCCCAAGTCATCAGTCACATAGTCCAATCAAAGTGCTGGCCAGTTGCTTGGTTACTTTGCTCCTCCTCTCCAAGCCACCTGTTGGAATGACCTTGGTTCCCACAGGAAAACCTTTTGTTCTGGCTGCAGAACCCCAGCTAACTATTTCCGTCCCCCTCCCATCTAGTGGCAACCCTGAAGCCTCAAAGATGGCCCCAGCTATGTTCGCTTCAGGGTTGACACTAAATATATATCCTAAATAGGAGGACTCCTGAAATGTTCTGCACTATTTTCATCCCTGAGTTCTTTAGACATTTAATTAACTCTGGTGACCTAGACTTCATTTCAGCCAGGGCCAGCAGAAGCTAAGTATCTGATTAGCACCAGGGTAAGAAATTCCATGAACTATGGTGCTGGAGAAGACTCCTGCGAGTCCCTTGGACTGCAAGGCAATCAAACTGGTCAGTCCTAGAGGAGATCAACCCTGACTGCTCTTTAGAAGGCCAGATCCTGAAGATGAAACTCAAATACTTTGGCCACCTAATGAGAAGGAAGGACTCACTGGAGAAGAGCCTAATACTGGGAACAACTGAGGGCAAAAGAAGAAGGGGACGGCAGAGAACGAGATGGCTGGATGGAGTCACTGAAGCAGTAGGCATAAGCTTAAATGGACTCTGGGAGATGGTAGAGGACAGGAAAGTCTGGAGGAACGTTGTCCATGGAGTCGTGATGGGTCGGACACGACTTCGCAGCTAACAACAACAAGAAATTCCAGTGAATAAAAGGATTGTAGACTAGACTGGGAAGTCAGAGAAATATCTTGGAAATAGGTAATGGCAAATCAATTCTGTATCACTGCCAAGAAATGTCAATAAATCACTAGGAGTTGAGCTTGATTTGAAGGAGTCTTTATCTTTACTTACACATCGTCACAACAGAGAAGGTCCTTGCCCTGACAGAATGACAGAATGACAGGATGACATATTTCATGTTTCTTTATAAACTCTCCTTAAATGTACTATGTTCTCTACGCTTTCCATAAATGCTCTTGACGTTTCATTTATGTTTCTAATTGCAACAAAACATTGACAAATATTGGAAGGCCACAATCAAAGCTTCTAAATGTCTCTTGTCCCAATTCTTATTTTATGGTTGCATTTCACACCCATCTGCTAACATTTTTTTCCTATTATCTTTGGTTAAAGTTATAAACAGAACATTGTTCGATGAAGGCAAATATGGGGTGGTTTGCACCTGCTAATCATTTTTAGATGTGACTGTACAAACGCCCATTAGCACTCGAAGTTGATTTAAAAATATTTGTTTCCCATTTCCCCTATCAAATTGACATGCTTCACATATTAAAAATAGGAGGCAAGTCCACACAATGAGCATTGACACTATTACAGTATATATTAAAAGAAAACAGTTATCTGGAGAGCCTGTTATTTTGCAGAAGATGGACATGGAGATACATTTGTGTAGGAGGGCAATGAAAAGCAATTTGCAGGCAACCAAAAAGAAAAGTAACTGATATCTCTACAACAGCAAAAAATAGCCACGATCATGCAATCATTAGGATTTGTCTATTGTGAATAGCAAAAACCGTGTTACACAATCATTTCTAAATCCCAAATAAAATAGAGAAGGGAGACAACTAAATATAAAACAACATTGGAACAAAATGATTTGAGAAATACATAGCTGCCTGTTCCCAATTGTATTTGTCATATTAAGAGTTTGCATATATAAAATTTAGGAGGTTGGAAATTGTAAATCATGTTTATGTATAGGTATTTCCTCATCACCAAGAAATGGTGTTCTACTGCAGATGTTGAATGATGTGCTGGATCTAATAAGATAGCAGTGGCATCTGGGGAGGGACAAAGAAGTCAAGATGACAATCATAAGTACATCGTCATCGAAGCTTCGTTGCTTTGAAAGTGCTTGTGAATGGAAGGATGTACAAAAGAAAGGGGACTGAGGCTGCCTTGTTGTGACTGACATCCTGCTTTTATAATTCTTCTCACTGCAGATTCTGTTGGAAGAAATATCTAGGTCCAGTTCCAAGCCGGGAATAAAATGGAAGCTGATTGGAAAGAAAGATTCTGAACAGAACCAACACACACACAGAGCTTGCAGTTCTGGGACAGCTGACCCAGGGGTGGGCTGCTGGGGGTTCGCAGGGATTCGGGAAAACCTCTAGCTAAGATTCCGTGCAATTTGGAGAACCCCCAAATCCTACTGCTGGCTGGCCCCACCCACCCCTCCCCTTCCCTCCCAGGAGTCCCCACGTGTCCTGTTATCAATGCAGGTAAGTGCAGGACATGTGTGGAGGCTTGGGAGGGGGGGTGAATAATGGGCCTATCAGAAGTTTGAGAACTCCAGAGGGCCTCCAGAGCCTGGGGAGGCCATTTTCACCCTCGCGGAGGCTCAAGGAAAGCCTCTGGAGCCCGGGGAGGGCAAAACACCTCCCCTGCCACCGTGGGGCAGGAGGCCAACTAGGCTACACCCACCATGGCCATGCCCACCCAGCAACCGGGCAGACAACCCCTTGCTAAAAGTTTTGAAGCCCACCCCTGAGCTGAGCAAAATGGAATTGAGAGTGGGTGGGTTTTATACCTTTTGGATCCATATGGGGTCATGTATGGGTCATGGTTGGCTCTATAGGCAAAAGAGGAAATGCAAGTCCTAGGTGTTTTTCAGGGTTAATCTTGTCAACCTTTGGCTTAGCTTATCTGAAGTTTCTGTCTGACCCAGTCTTTCTGAATGGATTACCAAATCTGCATTTCTAAAAGCTGGCCTCCTCAGTTTCTGCTTGGGGCAGGGAGACTGGGATTGGTTTTTGCCTCCCTTAAGATTTTTTCCCCATTTTTCCTTTAGAGGAAATATTCTATCCTGACTTTTTAATATTCCCCAAAATATTTCATTCTCTAGGAGGGTTGTGAATGCTGACTTCCTACAATTCTTCCAATTTTTTTTTACAAAGAAAAGAGTAGCATTCTGAACAGTAAATCTTCAGTCTGAAGAGCAGATAAACTTAGTCAGAACAAGAGGGCCAGGCTGGCTGCAGAATTTCCAGTATTCAATGTTCCTAAGCCCAAGGGATGGAGAGCCACAGAAGAAATGAAAAATGCCAACTTAAATTACTGGTTAGAAATATCAACCAGGTGCCTACAATCGACAGTGCATAAAATATTCACCCCGTCTGCAGGACTCTTCTTCAGCTGGATGCTATATTAAAAAAATAAAGGGCAACAAGCTAAAAACTTCAAATTCCTAATTTATGAGGTTGCCTATATGGCATCAGATTCCAATTTGGAAATAGGAAAGGGCCATCTTCAGTGATGAAATGTAAAATTTGTTACTACCGGTTCTGTGGGCGCGGCTTGGTGGGGGATAATGTGACTGGGTGGATGTGGCCAACTTTTTTTTTTCTTTTAAAAGCATCTTTTCTACAACCTCTTTGGCTAAAGAGGTTGTAAAAAAATGCTTTTAAAAGGCTCTGACGATCCCAACTGAGCCGCATGATTATCAGAGGCTTTTTTTTTAACTTTTAAAAGCCTTTTTTCTACAACCTCTTCAGCCGAAGAGGTTGTAGAAAGAATGCTTTTAAAAGTAAAAAAAAAAAAAAAAAAGCCTCTAATGATCGCGTGGTTCAGCTGGGCTCAGCTGGGCATGGTGGGGGGGGGGGGGAGGGATTTTTGCTACCGGTTCTCCGAACCACCCACCACCGTCGCTACTGGATCGGGCGATTTGGTCCGAACCGGGAACATTTCACCCGTGGCCATCTTACAGCTTGGTAAGTGCTTCCCCCAGGTTTCTTTGAGTTTTGGAGGCTCTGACTCCGGGGTGGACTACTTACCTTTACTACCGGTTTGCAATGGGAGTGCGCGCGCAGATCGTACTTTATGATATCCAGGCGGGTGGACGGAGCCTCCCGCCGCTTTTACTACCGGTTCTCAAGAACCAGACAGAACCCGGAGCAACCCACCACTGGTTTGACTTCATCCTTAGTTGGTCAGGTGTCTGGAATTAATGAAGACCCCCTAGAATTGATCCATGCTGAATTCCTCTGAAAAAAAAAAGAAGCAAGAAGAAGGGAATGTTAAAGTGACAGCTGATTAAAAACCAGCTTTTTTTTTTTTGCAATGTGCTTTGCACACATGATGCACATAAACAATAGGCTGTTAATTGCACCATCAGGGCTGCCAAAATCATGCCCTAAAAGTGTCCTTTCAAACATACCTAAAAGGAAAGAAAATTAATGAAATAAAATAGTGTCTGTGAGCCAAGAAATCCCAAGCCACGGCTGCTAAAATGTCAGCAGCAGAAACTGCTTTTTTTTTTTTTTTTTTTTTGCAGTTAAAAGACAGAGATTACTGTATGGAGACAAAGCAGAATCCCCGGGTATCTCATTGAATGATCTCTCATTCAAGGTTAGAAACTAGTTCAGGTGCTGCCAATATTATCTTTTATTAAGCATTTAAAAAATCTATTTTCCCTGAGGAAATACATTAGTTTGAACTGCGTTCCAGAGAGTCTCCCTCTACGTTTGATTATTTTTCTTATTATTATTATCAGACATAGCATTTGGAGAGCTGGCCTTTTTTTTAAAAAAAAAATTATTTTATTTTATTTGGTCTGTGATCGAAGTCACTGTCTCACATCCCGGGAGAAAGGAAAAGTCCTTAAGCTTTGATAATCTTTTCTTTCATACTGTCGCACGGAAGAGACTCACCAGGGGAAGTTATTAAGAGGGGCACTTAGCAGAATACAAATTCATAATGCAATGAAATTTCCCCGCGGCAAATGCGTAACAAGTGTCCTTCCTCCAAAGTTGGAAGACATAATTGTATTCCTTTCTCAGATGATAAAGCTCCTTGCATATTTTAAACACTGGAGTGAGAAAGCAGAAAGCGCATCAGAGATTGTACTTTTTGATGATGTTAATGATTATTATTTTAGTTTCAGCTAGCAACAACACATGGGAACTGAAGGCATTGAAGTGGGGAGGAAATAAGGAGAAATTTTTATGAATCACAAATTAATCATAATTAATTATTAATTTCCATTCCTAGGATGGCCTTTGATGAGGACTTTGGTCTAGTTTGTGGGTAAGAATAATTGTCTCTGCATAATTGCTTACAGTTTTCCTAACTCTTAGCTTCAGGGAAATCCTTTTGCAACAACTGAACTCACAATCAATGAGAAACGAAGTTTGTTTTAATTACTTGGCTGGCAAAAGAAAAAAATGCTGACCATATTTATATGCAGCTAAAAGGCATAGAGGTATAAAATTAATCAGTGCTATGGGCCATGTTGACAACTCCAGAGTTTCAACTCTGGTAGGTGAAGGGAAAAATGATAGAAAATGAAAAAAAATAGAGGAATAGGAATGAGAAAAAAAGCGAAGGTTATTTTTCACTCCTAGAGAAAATGCCATAATGTATAAGGAGACATATTCAAATTACAAATTTGTATTTGACAAGTATAATTTCTTTGTAGTGGGAAGGTTGGGTGTTGAGAAGTTAGAGTCAGGAAAAGCTTGATGCTGTTGAATGACAGCTAAAAGAAATAAAAACTGACACTCTTGATAATGCATCAGGCTAAGACCTTGGGGCTAAAGTTGTAGGAGATGAGAAGGCAGAACTAGAAGGCAGGGTTAAATGTGTCATCAGTTTGAAGTCATTGCACATTCTCAAAGGACCAGTGATGGGTTACTCCCGGTTCGGTCCGGTTCTATAGAACCAGTAGTAAAACCGGCAGGAGGCTCCACTCACCCACCACGACGTCATCATGGGTGATCTGCGCATGTGCAGAAGCTTCTGCGCATGTACAGAAGCGTGCGCTCACGTGCGCAGTCCCATTACAAATCCGTAGTAAAGGTAAGTAGAACCCACCCCTGCAAGGGACACAATACAGTAAAATTCAATATTTATTATTTATTTATTTATTGGTTCGATTTATATGCCGCCCTTCTCTGGAGACTCAGGGCAGCTTACAATGCATTAAGCAATAGCCTTCATACTTTTGTATATACCTGCTTAGTAGGGCTTTCGGGCCCCCCAAGTGGTGTTCTTTTTTATACAAAGTCATCTTATTGCCCCCACAATCCAGGTCCTCATTTTACTACCTCAGAAGGATGGAAGGCTGAGTCAACCTTGAGGCTGGTGAGATTTGAACTTGCAGTAATTGCAGGCAGCTGGTGCTATTTAACAGCACTTTAATCTGCTGCACCACCAAGGCTCAATATAGTTACTGCTCTGGGATAAAATCTGTTTTTCAGCCTATTTGTCCTTGTTTTTATTGTCTTGTACCATCTGACAGATTGTAATAGTTCAAAATAAGGGTGCCCAGGATGAGATGGATCTTTAAGAATGTTTTGAACTTTCTTAAGGCAGCGGGAGCTATAAAGCTCTTCCAAACAGGAGAGAGGACAACCAATGATTCTCTGAGCAATGATGTTAATCCTCTGGAGCGCTGTCCTATCTGCCACTGTGCAATTGACAAACCATACATAGATGCAGTAAGTTAAAATACTCTCTATGGTGCAGCGATAGAAGGTCACCAGCAGTTTTTCATTCAGTTGTTGTTTCCTGAGAAGTCTCAGTAATATAATCTCTGCTGGGCCCTTTTGACCAGTGCTGCAATGTGAGCACCCCAGGTCAGGTCCTCTTTTATGATAACACCCAGAAGCTTAAAACTGGCCACTTGCTCCACTTGGTCTCCATTGATACCCAAGGGCTGGTTAATTAGATTCTTGTGTATAGGTAGCAAGAATAGAATAGAATAGAATAGAATAGAATAGAATAGAATAGAATAGAATAGAATAGAATAGAATAGAATAGAATAGAATAGAATAGAATTTTTTTATTGGCCAAGTGTAATTGGACGCACAAGGAATTTGTCTTTGGTGCATATGCTCTCAGTGTACATAAAAGAAAAGATACGTTCATCAAGAATCATAAGGTACAACACTTAAAGATAGTCATAGGGTACAAATAAGCAATCAGGAAACAATATCAATATAAATCGAAGGATACAAGCAACAAAATTACAGTCATATAGTCATAAGTGGAAGGAGATGGATGGTGGGAATGATGAGAAGATTAATAGACTTACTAAGTAGACTTAGTAAATAGTTTGACAGTCTTGAGTGAATTATTTGTTTAGCAGAGTGATGGCATTTGGGAAAAAACTGTGCTTGTGTCTAGTTGTTCTGGTGTGCGGTGCTCTATAGCGTCGTTTTGAGGGTAGGAGTTGAAACAGTTTATGTCCAGGATGTGAGGGGTCTGTAAATATTTTCACAACTCTCTTTTTGACTCATGCAGTATACAGGTCCTCCATGGAAGGCAGGTTGGTAGCAATTATTCAGTGCTTTGTACTCAGTGAGTGCTCCTGGTCATTTGTGCTTACAAAAGTCCACTCGTTAGAATGTTTAGGAGAATTCCAAAGCAGGACTGACTTGAGAGCAAAAGAAAGAAGCTGCAAACAGGATAACGTGTAGCGAGGACAGAACAAGAATCTAGTTGGTATATTTGCCAATATCCATGTTATTCCATAGAAAATACTTTTTATACAGTGGTGGTGTAGGCTATAGTGGCAAACTTCCTGCTTCTGCTTCTCTTCCTATTAACTGAGTTTGGGGAAGGAAGAATGTGCACTAAAGTTAAATTCTTTCAGAAAGGATTCTCCAAGATTCATCTCAATGGTTGTCTTCTGACCAGGAATACATAAAGAGAACAAGACAAACAAATTTGCAGCACCTGAGATACTGTAATTCTACAATCCAAAATTCTAATTCACATCTAACTCCACTCTCCATCAGATTGCTGAATTTTTACTGGTTCTCCAACTCCAGATCCATGGTCATAAATTGTTTCAACTTCTACCCTCAAAAAGATGCTATAGGGCATTGCACACCAGAACAACTAGACACAAGGACAGTTTTTTCCCGAATGCCATCACAACTAATTCCCACAGCACTGTCAAATAATTTACTAAGACTGTATTGCTATTATTCTTCTCTTCCTTACTAGTATCTATCTCTTCCCACTTATTACTATAACCATGTTGCTTGTATCTTTCAATTTATATTGTTTTTATTTGTTTCCTAGTACGATTTGAAAGCTTATTAGTAACCTTGACTATCACTGTGTTGTATCTTTTATTATTGATGAATGTATTTTATTTTCCTCATGTACACTAAGAACATATTCATCTAAGACAAATTCCTTGTGTGTCCAATCACACTTGGCCAATAAAGAATATTCTATTCTATTCTATTCTATTCTATTCTATTCTATTCTATTCTATTCTATTCTATTCTATTCTATTCTATTCTATTCTATTCTATTCTATTCTATTCTGAGTTTCTTGCTTCTCAGGGGTTGGGAAGGAACTGCTCCATTCATTGTACAACTCAAAATGGTGTAGCTAGTGTTCCTATTGTCAAGACTCCAACTAATGAATCCAAGCAAATCAGAACTCTTGAGAGTAAGCTCCTTCTCAAAGGTCTTCTTTATTGAGTACATCATATCGGCACAGCTTCAAAGGAAAACCAATTCTAAATCTTTCCCACAGTTTCAGTATAATTAAACTAGGAAATAACCCTATCTCCAATTGTCACAAGTCACATTGGCTAATTGGCTTAATTAGCAGTCTCTTCAGGCACTCCTTCCCCAACGTTATCTGTTGCCAGTAGAGATGACCTTGGTTTCCATGAGAAAACTCTCTGTTGTGCCTAGTAAAGCATTCCAACCTCCCCCCTCCCTTTCTGTGTAGCAACTGAGGAACAGAAAAATGGCTGCTGCCAGATTTGGTTCAAAGTTGACACCTATCTTCTATTCCCCCCCCCCACAACCCTGTGTGGTGAATTGGGCTGACACTGCCCCAAAGTCATCCAGCCACTTTCATGGCTAACAAAAAACTAGAATTTACAGTATCCCAGTTTACTGACCAACGGTACCCCATTTGCTACTAGGTCAGTTATACAAAAATATGGTATTAGAATTTGCAGTGGCATTACCATATTAAAGCCAAGGTGGGACAGTAATTTTCAGTGTATATAAGGGAAGCAGGCTGGGTAATGGATGAGAGATACTAGGACACTGAGACAATCTTGTGTCATTTTGCTATACAGACTTTATAAAAGTAAAGGTAAAGTTTCCCTTCACACATATGTGCTAGTCATTCCCAACTCTAGGGGGTGGTGCTCATCTCCATTTCAAAGCCGAAGAGCCAGCACTGTCTGAAGACATCTCCGTGGTCATGTGGCCAGCATGACTAAATGCCAAAGGCACGTGGAACACTGTTACCTTCCTACCAAAGGTGGTCCCTATATTTCTACTTGCATTTTTAAAGTGCTTTCGAACTGCTAGGTTGGCAGAAGCTGGGTCAAGTAACGGGAGGTCACCCCATTATGCAACACTAGGGATTCGAACTACTGAACTGCTGACCTTTCGATCAACAAGCTCAGCGTCTTAGCCATTGAACCACTGCATCCCTTCACAGACTTCATACATACTGCCTAATTATAGGGCTAGCTCTGTGAGCTGGAGGTCTCCTCTGATCTACGTGTACGTGGCCATGGACTTAAAACATAGCTCTCTAACAGCACCCCTACTCTCCAAATTGTCTCATTGCCTTTCTAGATGGAATTGAACAGGCAAGTTTATCAGTTCCTATGAGACAGAACTCCAACAACTAATGGGTTTCCATAGAAACCCAGCCCCAATCAATACCCTTCAATTGGTTGGGTCAGCTGACAGAAAATGTCTGCCCTGTTTGTAGATTCTGAAGGATGAAGTGCTACCCTCTGCAGCACAAGAAATCTCCATGGAAATCTCCATTTTGCTAATGAAACATCCTACAGTCCTTATAAAGCAGAAAAATATTAATGCTTCCAAAGGCTGCTTGTTTACCTCTTGGGAGGCATTCTGATACCGTTAGAATCAATTACATTTAGTACATTGTAGGAGGTCTCGATCAGTAAGTTCTTTAAAGAGGCAGGCCAATTACTGGATGGCACTAAGAAATGCATTTGCTCTTTCTGGCATCGGAGTGAAGCACGCATCGATTTCTGAAATGATGAAAAGCAAAGAAGAAGAAGGGCCTCAAGAGATCCAGGAATCTCCTTTGCGAAATCAGATATTCAGAACTGCCTTTTCTGGGTTATTCCTGGAATTTTAGCCACGTTTCAAACTTGCTGACAAACATCCAGCTAGGATGAAAAATAGGCAGGTCTTGAGTGGTGGCACTTCAGAATAGATCATGTACAGAGAGTCCTCGACATTCAACAGTTCATTTTAGTGACTGTTGAATTCAGCCCAAAATTCATGACCAAAATTCAGACACTTGGCAACTGGCTCATATTAATGAAGGTTGCAGCATCTTGGGTCATGTGATCACCTTTTGCAAAGCCAATGGGGAAGCTGGATTCATTTAACAATTAATTTAAGAACTGCAGTGATTCACTTAACAACTGTGGCAAGTAAGGTCGTAAAATGGGGTAAAGGTCCCTTAACAACTGTCTCACTTAGCAATGGAAATTTTGGGCTCAGTTGGGGTGGTAAACCGAGGACTAACTGTATTTGGATAATCCCCATTGAAAATATACTACATCTTTGCTGTGTTTGGAAACTATCAGGGAGAAGTTGAAGCTATTCTCCATAACTTGCTAACTTTCTGTGTGCAAGAGTTTCATATCTGAATATTTTTTTAAAAAAATTGCAATTCTCCCACATTCTTCCATTTTGCTTCACTACTGCATTCTCAGGAGAGGATAATATTTAAATATCATAAACTCAACCCCCATCTAGCAACTTCATCTATGCAGATGCCACGTGCAATTAGAAGCACAAGTTAAGAGTTCTGATAAAAGGATAATACGTTAGCCAGATGTCAAGTGCCTTTGGTTTTAAAGGTGTTACACAATCCCATCAGAACCTTTCCTTACATCCATTTTTTTTTCCTTCAATTTTTCAAGAGAAGATTTGTTTAACCTGGGGACGAGTACCCTAGCGAGGGATGTAAGATTCTTTCCTCTTTTCAAGTTGTTTGGAAGATGTAAAAATGGTCTCAGCTCTCCATTCCGTTGGATCTACTTTTCTATTTAACTTATAGAATCTCTCATTTACATTTCAAAATTGGCACACCTACAAGCTACTGCATTGGTTGCTTTCCCTCTCTTGTGTGCTCAAATGTGTGTCTGCGGGTATGCCCAAGATCTCTGCAGTTTCAGTGTGTAAAGGGGGATTCATTTTAAAATATGCCAATAAACGAGAAAGAGAGTACATTTGTCTTGATGATACTCTTGAGGGACGATATTTTTTCACACCCCCTTCTTGTCTTTAACTGCTAAATGCAGTTAATTTTTTTTCCCATTTCTGCCTTGCTTGGTGTTCTTCACTTTTGTCAAGCTCCAGTACCTTCTGATTCAAGCTCAAATTACTGTGTCATAATAGCATTTGCCATCCCAAGTCTTTCTTAAAGCTGAAGGATCAATAAACGCTTATGGTAATTCGCTTCTAAATTCTCTTGAGATCTCATTCAACCCTGGGGGCATCAGCCAGCACAGAGAAAAGAGAAGGCCGGGCCAGCAATAGCTGTATTTTGTGTCAACCTGGAAAATCACAGACTCGTTTTTTAAAAAAATGAGTTTTGCTTTAAAACGGCTGCACATAAAATGCAGATGGTGAACTTTGGCTGGAAAACATCTTTTTTCGCAATCCACACATCCTATTCATTTTCTCCCTGTCTCCCTGCCTGGTTTCATGGAGGGAAAGAGAGATGAGCTAATCTGCCAATGTTGAATTCACTCACTTTTTTTTTTTGAAAAAGTTTTTTATTTTATACACAAACAAACATTTAATACATCTATCTTCCTTTCCATGCAACCTCTCAGTGTTTTCTCCGTGACTTCATCTTTTTTTTGTTGTTGTTGTTGATTCTTCTGTCTTCATTTTTACCTTTCTCCAAAAGTACAATATTTTAATTATACAATTTTTATACATAACTATTAATTTACTTATTTGTATCTCTTTTCTAACCAATGGTAAAATTGATCCCATATCTTAAAGTATTCCGAATCCTCTCTTTCTTTAATCATCAAAGTTAATCTATTCATTCTGCACAGTCTAAATTTTTTTTAATTACTTCTCCTTCCAGAGATATTTTCTCGGCTTTCCAATTTTGTGCAAAAACAATCCTTGCAGCTGTTATGAATTCACTCAGATTTTGTTTGGTCCAGTTTATAAATGCGGATGATGGTAAATAAAATCTATCTATCTATCTATCTATCTATCTATCTATCTATCTATCTATCTATCTATAAAGTGAAAACCACTCACGCATTAATCACGAAATCTCCAGAACCGTAAAACCTACAAACTTGAAATTTGCCATGTATGTTCCTCTTAGCTTCTAGGTGCTCGCTAAGAAAGGATTTTTTGAAATGACCATCAGAGCATTAGTATTTCCTATATTATTATAACACACTCTGATGCTAATTAGTTAGACGTTCTACTCCCCCTCCCAACTTGAAAATAACTCTGGAGAAAATGGGATAGCATAGGACAGGCTTCTATGGGGCAAGCCTCATGGAGAGAAGGGGCTAGAAAGCCTGAGGGAGAGAAGAGGATAGGAGACGTTTCTGTGGGGCAAGGCTGAGGGCGAGAGGAGGAGGAGAGGCCGATCATAACTACTCATTAATTTTCAAACTCTAAGTGTCGATTTATCTAGCCCGATCAGATAGCTTCGTAGCGGAGCATGCGTATTCAGCTAGTGTGTAAATATTTGTAAATGTGCTTTCAGATTTTTTTTTTTTTTAATTTTCAGGTTTTCTCTGCCCATCAGATGACACTAGATAATAAACACAAAAAAATACTGACATTGTTTAACTAATGTAACTTTTATAATTTTGTAGAAGTATTTGAATGCACCTTCCAACCAGTGGTGGGTTGCCTCCAGTTCAGTCTGGTTCTATAGAACCGGTAGTAAAACTGGCGGGAGGCTCCAACCACCCACCACAACATCATCTCGGGTGATCTGCACATGCACAGAAGCTTCTGTGCATGTGCGCATGCTCCCATTGCAAACCGGTAGTAAAGGTAAGTAGAACCCACCCCTGCTTCCAACCCATGATATATATTTCTATAAAAATTGAGAGCCCTGGGGCTACAGAAAAAGGAATGCTGCAATGGTCATAAATATGAGAAATTATAAGTTTTTTTTTTCAGTGCCATTGTAACTTCAAAATTTCAATGGTTGTTAAGTCAAGCACTACCTGTACTTCAAAAATATAATGCAGGAAACCTTTTTCAGTTGCTTCCGAAGCTTTCTGAAGCTCTGTGTTGCAAAATAGTTGTTTGTGAATACTAATAATAATAATATAGCCTGTCCAGAAAAGAGACACTTTATCAAATCATTTTAAGAAAAATGACATGCTCAGTCACATAATAGAATGGATGATGAATCACAATGTGAAGGGGGAGAAATAATAATAATAATAAAAAAACAATGGTGTTACATTTGTCTAGGTATGAATTCTCTTTCTAAGATCTATATATTATGTTTATGATGGCATAAATTTAATGAAACTATTTGGAAATGCTGGCCAAGTCAATATGCATCCCAAGCCAGGAAAATTTCTTAATCTCTCCTTTGTCACAACTTCTCTTGCCTTAGTTCTTAGATCTGTTGATATCTTCCTTATTAATTGCTATGATATGATTTCTGCCATGGAAACATCAGATCAAATGTCACCCTTAACCAATTAGCAGCTGCAACATTTTCCTCTGGCCAAAAAATACTTGATTCCTTTTGGTCTAAAATCTTTGATTTTCAGGCACACCAAAATTTGGGCTGTAAATGTCTGGAGAATCTCTTCAGGTTGATAACTGTATAGCCTGTATATATTGTCATGAGGTGAAGAGGAAAAAAGTCCCCTCCATTTTCTTCCTGTTCCTTCATTTTTTTTTTTTTAAGAAAAATCAAGACAGTTTTATGGCTGTGGGTATGTCAGCTGCTGTCAAAAGTACATACAAGTAAGGGGAAATATTTTCTTTTCAATTGAAACCTGAAGAGAAAGGAATTGAAGCTAGGGCTCCAAAGTGTGATTTCTGAAGAGAGTTATCACACTAGAATGCTTAACCTGTGAAAGCCGTTACTATAAGAAACTCCAAAAGCTGACCAAACGGTATATCCAGGTGAGAGATATGATCATTTCAGAAATACATGGCTATTAGCCAAGTGAATCTGTGAATGTTCTGTGAGGCTTAAAGCATATCATAGCTATCATTTATCTTTTGTGGCTGTCATGTTGCAAGATAAATTACACAGTGGATGTAGATTCCCCCCCCTTACGGGATGGGATGGGGAGGGAGTGGGCTAAGGTGGGGTGGGAATTTTCATCTTTCTTTCTTTCTTTCTTTCTTTCTTTCTTTCTTTCTTTCTTTCTTTCTTTCTTCCTTCCTTCCTTCCTTCCTTCCTTCCTTCCTTCCTTCCTTCCTTCCTTCCTTCCTTCCTTCCTTCCTTCCTTTCTTTTCCTCCTCTTCCTCCTCCTCTCTCCCTCCTTCCCTCACTCCCTTCCTTCCATTGGAACATCCTAAGCCAGTCTTGGTGACCAGTGAAACCCACCCCAGTCACAAATGATTGGCCATTTGGCTTCCAAATTCATGAAAATTGTGGTGATTTCCCCAGCTTCAATATAATATTTCTAGCTTCTAATAGCTATACTAAGAGCCAACTTGGTGTATTGGTTAAGGTGCCAGGCTAGAGGTTGGGAGACTAGTCCTGCCTTAGGCACAAATTACTTTCACTCTCAGCTCTACAAACAAGGCAAAAACAAGCCACTTCCAAAATAATAATAATAATAATAATAATCCTTCCCAAGATGCAGAGACTTGTCCCGGCAGTCACCAGGAATTTAAAAAAAAAATAAAACATCACTTCTAAATAAATATATTGCCAAGATATGGCACTTGGGATATTTTTCATCTCACAGATCAACATGGCTGTCACTGTTTTCTATATTATCTTCTGTGACAGATTTACGGCAAGTACCAAATAAGGAAACGGGAAATAAGGTTGACATTTATCACACCAAAGTATTGTAATAATAATACAAAGAGTGGTTTCCCTCCCTCATTTTTCTATACCTTCTGATTTCAATCTCCTGTATCCATACACCAGGGCTGTGATTTCATCTGTAGTATCCCCCAATGTTGTTTATAATTCCAGTGGAAGAGAATATCTGTAGCTCAGGCTACAGAGCCGAGGTGGCACAGTGGTTAGAGTGCAGTACTGCAGATCAGTGGATCAAATCTCAAATCTCAAGGTTGACTCAGCCTTCCATTCTTCCGAGGTGGGTAAAATGAGGACCCAGATTGTTGGGGGCAATATGCTATTTAGTATACTGTCTTTGGTGTAAGACGCCCAGAGTCCTCGGAGAATGGGCGGCATAGAAATATGACTAATAAAATAAAATAAAATAAAAATAAACTGTGAAGTCCTTGGTGCTCTCTTGAGACTTTTCATCATCCAGCTAGGTAACATTATCACCAAGGACTCCATTGTTTACCATTCTTCATCAAGCTTCAAGTCAAGTGGTCCAAAGCGCTATTAGTATAAATAAATCAGTGATTTTCCAGAGGTTGCTTTATATTAGTCCAGGGGTCTCCAATCCTTGGCAACTTTAAGACTTCTGCACTTCAACTCCCATAGAATTGGAGTTGGCTGCCTGACGAGTTGAAGTCCACAAGTATTAAAGTTGCCAAGGTTGGAGATCCCTGCATTAGGCAACAGGAGCCAATATTGTCAAACTGAAGAGCCATTACCAGTTGCTTTTCCAAGTTTGAAAAGTAAATATCTTTTCAAGATCAAATTGGAAAAACTGGGGATTGAATCAGGAACATTTTGCTTATGAAATCTAATTCCTAGGCTCTAGCTCTTCTCAAATGTGGATAGCAGAAAATATTGGTAACTCAGGGTTGAACTGTAGGGTCATTGGTCCTCTCTGAGCTTAATGGTTTTCTTGCAGGCATTTCATTACCAAACTAAGTAACATCATCAGTGTTAGAAGAGATGAGATCTGCTCTTTTTCTTAAATATATAAAATACAGCAAATAAAAATAACCCCACTCCCTTCCAGCACTGATGATGTTTCCTAGTTTGGTAATGAAACATCTACAAGAAAACTACGAATTCAGAAAACACCAAGGACCCCTTTCTCAAATAATTAGTAATTTAGTTCATGTTGAAATGGTACTTCAATGTACTTCCGTCTTGACTTGACAACTGAAATTATTTGATTCAATAAACTATTTCCTTATTTCATGATGTGTAATGATTTTTTTTCCTTCCCAAATGCTGCATATACTAGTTGTCATCAGTGATAAATAAAATGCAGTAATTGGTGCTGGGAAGCACAGATTCCACTTTGACATTTCTTCAATCATTGTTTAATATCAACAATTTGGTTCCAGTATAGAGCAAAAATGGGGAGGGAGGAAGTAAATAAATAAATAAGGAAATAAAGCCTTTTCATTAAATGAAAAGTGTTACACAGCTCTGTTTTTATCTTACATATCTAAACTGGTGTGTTAAGACAATATTGGACAGCACTGAAAGGCCCCTCCTCCACAAAGTGCCCGAGGTATTTGGTTGTTTACGAACACAATAATAGAAAACCAGGGTTATTAAAGAATTTGAAATCACTCAGTAATTCACCTCCTGACATTGATCAATGGAATCTGGCTGTTCCTTTTGCCTGATGCTGCTGACTGGATAAATGTTTTATGCATGAGGTCCAGGGCAAGAAAGAATGCCAAAGGGTTAGGAATATTTTAAGAAATTCTTTAGGACGTTGAAAAAGTTATCCCACTTTTTTTTTTTTGAAACTCAAGCACCCCAAGGCATAACACTCAAGAATGAGTAGACAAAGGATGGTGGCGGAGAAACATCTGGAAAGAGGATGACATTTTTGTCTGCATTTTGATTTGAGAATAGAATTCTGGAGAATTCTGCATTTTGATTTGATATATTTGTATTTTCTTAATGGAATTGAGGCCTTTGAACTATGGTGCTGGAGAAGACTGCTGTGAGTTCCTTGGACTGCAAGGAGATCAAACTGGTCAGTCCTAGAGGAGATCAACCCTGACTGCTCTTTAGAAGGCCAGATCCTGAAGATGAAACTCAAATACTTTGGCCACTTAATGAGAAGGAAGGACTCACTGTAGAAGTGCCTAATGCTGGGAAAGATTGAGGGCAAAAGAAGACAGAGAACGAGGTGGCTGGATGGAGTCACTGAAGCAGTCGGTGTGAGCTTAAATCCAGGGGATGGTAGAGGACAGGAAGGCCTGGAGGAACATTGTCTATGGGGTCATGATGGGTCGGACATGACTTCGCAACTAACAACAACAACAAATGGTTGTGCAGGATGAGCCTTGAATAGGACTCCAGTACGCCAACTGCCAACTGGGTCACCTCTGAATGTTATGCATGACAACCAGTGGTGGGTTGTTCCTGGTTTGGTCCGGTTCTATAGAACTGGTAGTAAAACCAGCAGGAAGCTCCGCCCACCCGCCACGACATCATCATGGGTGATCTGCGCATGCGCTGAAGCACATGTATGCGTGCGAGCGAAGCAAGCGTGCACACACGCTCCATTTGTGAACCGGTAGTAAAGGTAAGCGGAACCCACCTCTGATGAAAACCTCTGCTCAAGGCGGCTGCTACATTTGGAGGAAATATTTTAAAGATGTTTCCATAATTAAAGTAGCCTGCTTTCTTTTAAAAATAGTCAATTCTAGAAGGGATAACAAAGCATTTCCTTGGCAGTAGCTGGCTGAAGGCCCCTCTTTGCAAAATGTAATGTCATTTTGGAGCATTCTGAGAAAATAAAAGAGTCTTCCATTTACCTTCTACTTCTCTATTATCCGGAACAATAAACATTGTTCTGCAGCAGCCAGGGAGGGAATAAAAAGCAATGTTAAAACATTCTGTCATTTTTTATGGCAGAGATCAGGACCACAAATTAAGTCTTCTAAATGCCTTTGCACATGTGGCTCCGTTAGATTAGCCAAAGCTCTTTAAAAATTCAGAAAGATTTTAACATTTTACATTAAAAATTAGGTTGGAGTCTCATGCAATCTCTATTTTTGCATGAAGCCCCATGAGATTTTTAAAACAATGTTTTTATTTAAATAACAAAAGAGGGATGATAAATTACATCAGCAACATTGTGTGAAACTGCAGCCAAGGTGCCCACTGACAGAAAAAAAAGTTGCTGATGCTAATTTTCTGGCAAGTCTCTGCCAATTCTTTAAGATGCTTTTCTTTTCTCTCTGCAATTTGCATTTTAATCCAAAATTTATCGAGGATGTTAACGCTCGGCACTAGTCGGTATCATAAAACTGGGAAATATCTGGGTTTCGAAATCACTTTAAAGGATTTGCTTTTCTTTAAAGAGCATAATGAATGCATGCATTTGGAAAGAACCTGTCAACCCAAGAATGACTGGAAGTAGTTGAGGTGATAACTCCGGCCTCCCAAATGATGTCTCTCTTGAGAGAAAAAGCGCTTTCTAATGAAAAATGATAAAAACCTATGCCACTCCCTCTTAATCATTCTTAAATATGGACTGACATATGGCTTGGATGGGGCCATAATCAACAAGATGGCAGATAGAGTGTCACAAGGCAAGCTCCACATTTTTTCAACATGTTTGTGACATTAACAATAGGATTGGCCCACCAAAGAAGGTGTTTTAGCAGAAGGACCCCATCAGTCATGGAATTTCAGCTGGTGGGTCCTAGAAGAAGAGCCTTTTCTGCCATAGGCCCCGCCATTGGAACATCTTGCTCCTTGAGATGAGATCTGCCCCTATTTCTTTGGCCTTATGGATGGGCCTTAAAACCTGGCTCTGCCAGTTTTGGGGCTGCAATGGGGGCAGTAGAGTAATAGAGAAAATCCTATCTACATACCAATCGTGCTCCTGGTGTTTAGGGTTTTTTTAAATGTTTTTTTTAAAAAAACATTCTTGTCCACAATACTTTCGTATTTGTGATTGTATTGTACTGTAAGCCACCCAGAGTTGCTTTGGATAGTGAGATGGGCAGCATATAAGTTTAATGAATCAATAAATAGAGTAAATATATGTATGTTAATGAATGAAAATGTGAAAGGTGTCACATTTTTATTACACTGGTTCATCTGCCATCTTGTTGTTTTTGATTTCTCCATCCCTCCCACATGGAGTAGTGAGGTGAAGTGTGTTCTTCCCATGATTTGGGAAATAGTATTCCATCATAAAATTATATTTCTTTTTTTATTTTCAGACACATCTGACTGCTGACTCATATTTAATTAGAAACAAATAATACATTTCAATTTAATTTCTGAACGTTTTGTTACAGACTAGGTAACATCACCAGCAGGATTGTCTTGTCCTATTCTCCTCAGCTTATAAATATCTTGTGTGGTCAGTTGGTCAGTTGGTTGGTTGTTCGTTTGGAGCTATATTTAAATTCTGAGCAGCTGATTGGTTCTTTTGTTGATTGGTTGTTCGAATGGTCTGGTGCTGTTTTTACATGATCAAAAATCCCTGATCTCAAACCAATTGATAATGAACACCACCAGTTTGATTGAGAAGGAACAAAAATAATTGGCCATGCCAGCACCTGTCATGCACGTGAATTAGTTGAGGCCTGGTATTCTACCAAAGGAGAAATTAACAAACATATTGACCTAGATCCAGCCTATAAATATATAAGAAACCAGACCATTCAAACAACCAACAACCACACTGGCACACAAGACATTTATAAGCTAAGGAGAATAGGGCAAGTCAATCCTGATGATGATGTTACTTAGTCTGGTAATGAAACGTTCAGAAACTAAATTGAAACAAGCTTGGAGAGCAAACCACTTCCAAAATCTAAAACCCGAGCTACAAATATTTTCTATTATTTCAAAATAAATAATACGTCTTCACAAGGGGCCAAGCTAGGGAATCTAGCGTTCTTGATCTGTGCCTTTGATTTCTGTGTCTCAAGAATTTGGTTTCCTAAGTAAAATTTAAATAGGAGATTACAGGGGGGAAAAAAATTAACAGCAAATAAAAAAAAATGGAAAGCATGTTAATTCTGCACAGTTGATTTGACTTGGTTGCTGTGGTGGAGGTAATTTGAATAGGACTCTCCAGATTCTATGACCCTTCATATTTCTCCTGGGTGCTAGTTCAAAAATCACATCTTGTAGTCTAGCAACAAAACTGCCTGTAACTGTAAAAAGGCTGTCAGAATAGATTTGAATACCTGGCAGTGTTACCTCTTTCTATCTGTCAGAGACATCGACTACTTTCACCGGCGAAGTCTTTTTGACATTTGCTTGAAAGGGAGGCCTCCTGTATGCTGTGATGTGGCTGAGAGCTGTCAAGTGGCCTTCTAAAGAGATAAGGCAAGAAGGATGTCTCTCCAGGCCTGTCTGCAAACACACAGGCAGCGGATAGGAGTGTGATGGGAAAGTAATGTAGTATTGTTGAAACCAATCAATCAATCAATCACGGGAAGGAAAGAAGCTCTAATTCCATACATCTTGCTACTAGAAAATTAGAGAAAATGTTCACGGCTCCGTTGCGTACATCTTTCGTACGCATAAAAATGGGAGGGTGAAAATGTTATCTCATTTTCTAAATTTGGAAATAGCATAGCGGACACAACTAAATTGTGGGGAGGTGTGGTGGAAGGAAGGGATGGATAATATGCTCCTAGATAAACCTTTTATTTTTTTCAACTGGTTATTGCTTTTCAATAGTGGTTTCCTTCTGGTTTGCTTTTCCTATCTTCAATTATAAGGAGCAAGAGCAGGGGTGGGATTCTACTGGTTCGGACAGGTTTGGGTGAACCGGTAGCTCCAACAATCAGCTGGGAGTGAACTGGTTTGCTCCGATGATCAGGTGGGCACGCCCACCCGCCCCTGTGCTTTACTGACCTATATCTTCTCAGCTGATTCGTGCGGCAGAGCAGTTTGCCGCGCCTCAGCTGTGTTACTCCCCAGCAGTAACGCGGAAGGTAAGTTTTCATAAAACTGCACATGCGTGTGCAGCGCACAATCACTGAATCAGTTGTTAAACCAGCAGGATTCCACCACTGAGCAAGATAATTTTTTTTTTAAGAATGTGAGATCTAACTCTGAAAAGGAAGCTTCCGTTCCACCCACAATGACATGACTTGAAATTCTCCCCAATATTTGAAATGCCTCTTAGGTCTTTCAATGTATAGAAAAAAGTTATTGGATTTAATTCATGACCTGTAGCAACCCTTGACACAAGTTGCTACAGGTATTCCTACAAGTTACTATGGGTAATCCTCGACTTACAATTATTCATTTAGTGACAGTTTGGAGTTATAATGATGCTGAAAAAGTGACTTATGACTACAGGTAGACCTCAATTTACAGCTGTTCACTTAATGACCGTTCGAAGTTACAACGGAATTGGAAAAAGTCACTTATGACCATTTTTACACTTATGTCCATTGCAGCATCCCTATAGTCATGTGATTTACAGTTGGATGCTTGACAACTGACTCACATTTCACATGTGATCCTTTTTTGTGACCTTCTGACAGCAAAGTCAATAGAGAAACCAGATTCGCTTAACAACCGTGTTACTAATTTAACAGCTATAGTGATTCCCCTAACAAATCACCATTTACAACCTTCCAGCCACATTCTGACAAGCAGTGTTAAATTTATTTATTTGTTACTTATTATTAAACTCCCATGCCACCCATCTCGTCAAGGTGACTCAGCGGGGGAAGGTGGATTTGCTTAATGATCATATTATTCAGTTAGCAACTTTAGTGATTCATTTAATAAACATGGCAGAAAGAAAGATCAGGCACAAGTTACTTAGCCGTTATCTTGCTTAGCAATGCAGATTCTGGTTCAAATTGTGATTGTAAGTCGAGAATCACCTACAGTTTCACAGCTACTGATAGTGAAGCTTTTATTAATTAAATGCATGTGAAAATTAAGTTGTTAAAAAGAAGATCCCTAACATGCAGGATAATACTTTTACAAATAGCCTTTATTATTCACCAACACCTACTGTGATCCCTGCTAAAAATAATTCTGTCTACATTTGCTATCACATAAAGTTAATACCACATCATACTATCCACTGAACCAGCAGTCCCCAACCTTTCTGGTTTCAGGGACACAGCTGCAGGAGGGGGGAAGAAGTGGGGATGGTTTCGTGTGTGCAACCTCACTTCCACACATGCTCGCCCATTGCTTGCGTGGTCTGATTCTCAATGGGCCACGGACCAGGGCCAGTCTGTGGCTCAGTACTTGAGGATCCTTGCATTGAAGGAAATATGGCTCTAGCTTCTGTCATCCATACAGACTGAAGTTGCCTCCACACAGTGAATAGAATTGGAGAACGGATGCATCCTGAACTGCTTTTGACCCAGCTTCTGCTGTCTACATTTTATGCTTAAAGAATCTAAAGTCTGGCTATAGGGAGAGAAAATGAAAATGTAATGAGATTTGCCTTTCAACTTATACTAAGGAAAAATGGAGAAAAAAACCTCCATCCAACTTTATTGTAATTCAGAAATATTACTGCAAATGGCTTTTGCTGGCACTTTTTAAAAAAGGGAGCAATTTATTGTCTTTTGGGCATGTTTTAAAATCTAGTGCAGAGTTTCTCAGCCTTCCCCAACTTTCAGATGTGTTGGACTTCAACTTCCATAATTTTCCAACCAGCAGGCCTATTGAGAAGGTCAAGGAACACAGATCTAGTTAGATATAGATCCCCTTTCCCCAAAATAGGGCAAAAGGTGGATGTGTGGCAGGGATGGAACATTTTATTTTTCTAGGAATGGATATGTTAAAGATGGCCTGTGGAGAGGGAGAAATTCTGGGCAGGCTGTGGAGAATGTTTAGATGTAATATACAGATGCAAAAGCTTTGTAGTAACCCTTTGTAGTAGGGTTGACAGCCTAGCAGAAAGGCATTTTGGCTGCCTTCATCTAATGACATATGGAATCAAGCTACATGATCATGGAACAAGTCATATCTAATGATCTAAGTGCGAGAGCCCACTGTAACAACATCACCAAAAAGGCATTAAGAGTTATAAACCTAATCTTGTGTAGCTTCTTCTCTGGTAATACTACACTACTAACCAGAGCATACAAAACATTTGCTAGACCAATTCTCGAATACAGCTCATCTGTCTGGAACCCGCACTGCCTATCAGACATTAATACAACTGAGTGTGTCCAGAAATATTTCACAAGAAGAGTTCTCCACTCCTCTGCTCGCAACAAAATACCTTATGCCACCAGACTTGAAATTCTGGGCTTAGAAAACTTAGAACTATGCCGCCTTCGGAATGAGCTAAGCATGGCTCATAAAATTATCTGCTACAATGTCCTACCTGTCAATGACTACTTCAGCTTCAATCACAACAATACATGAGCACACAATAGATAGAAACTGCTCCAAACTCAATTGCAGAAAATATGACTTCAGCAACAGAGTGGTCAATGCCTGGAATGAACTACCTGACTCTGTGGTTTCATCCCAAAACACCCAAAATTTTGACCTGTCTATTGTTGATCTCACCCCATTCCTAAGAGGTCTGTAAGGGGCGTGCATAAGAGCACCAGCGTGCCTACCGTCCCTCTCCTACTGTCCCTGTTTATTTGTATTCATTTTATGTATTCAGTTCATGCTTATATATATTATCTAATACATACTTGACAAATAAATAAATAAATAAATAATAAATAAAGTCAATAATTGGATCAGACATCTGCAGAGTAGAAGCCCTATCAATCAACTGTTTGACAATTTGGATAGTCAGAGTTGGAAGATTTGATGATTTTGTATGGGAGACAATGGCAGTACTGGTCCAATGCCTCCCTCAAATTTATTATTTATTTATTTATTTTATTCAATTTGTATACCGCCCTTCTCCTAATGGACTCAGGGTGGTGCACAGCCAGAACTAAAACACATACCAATACAAAATTTAAAAATTTTAAAAGAATTACATGACTTTGGCCCAAAATTTAAAACATTCAAACTAAAACCTATTGACAATTTAAAAAGCTAAAAAAAAAAAGGGGAGGGGGGTTCACACCAGCCCTGCTTGATGGAAAAGAAAAGTTTTTAGGGCATGGAGAAAGGCCCGCGGATCCGATATCCTTCGTATCTCCGGGGGCAAATCATTCCAGAGGGCAGGAGCTGCCACAGAGAAGGCCCTCCCCCTGGGGGTCGCCAGCCGATATTGCCTGGCTGACGGCACCCTGAGGAGTCCCTCTCTGTGGGAGCATACTGGTCAGTGGGAGGCTACCGGCAGCAGAAGGCGGTCCTGCAAATACCCATGATGATGTTGTTGATGATGACATACTTGGCCAGATCAGTGTCTTCTCTTCCCTTAAGCATCTGCAGTAATCAATGAGCTGCCTCACACAATGCCATGTGTGTAGGCATTCTTGGAAAGACGCTGGATGATGGAGTAGTGTCTTTGTGGCTTGTGTGGATGATTGGTTTGCATTCTGTGACACTCAACTGGCCTACCATATGGAAACAGTAATCTCACCTTGCATTTGCAATAGTCAGATCTAAAGGAACTAGAGCAGAGTTTCTCAAAAAACACTTTTAAGAGAATTGGAATTCAACTCCCAGAATTCCCCAGTCAGCATGCTGGCTGGGGTATTCTAAGAGTTGAAGTCCACACCGCTTAAAGTTTCCGAAGTTTAAAAACATTGAACTAGAGTGTGCAGTATTTCCACCTGAAATTTTTTAAAACGTCTTCCCAAAATTATATGAATGTACATGACAATTTTAGAGCAAAACAAACAGAACAAGATCAAATCATGTGAGTTAAAGATAGTTCCATTTTATTACATCATCAACATAAAAAGTCTGTTGTCCATCCTTTTTAAAATATTCTTTGGGGGTCCAATAGAACCAAAATGATATTTACTGCTGAATTACTTTCATTTTTAAATGATCAGTAATTGCATGTTTCATATTTTAAAGACCAAGACCCATTGATTCACAATTGGATGTTATAATTCTTCCTTTTACCAATCAAATAAGTAACTAACATTAACTTCCATTTCACTTTTTAATAACATTTGATTGACTTTTATGTTTTCATTCAAGTGCAACATCCCTTAAAGAAGCTAAAATAGCCGACAGTTTAGAGCAGGGGTGTCAAACTCAAGGCCCGTGGGCCAGATCAGGCCTGTGGGTTGCTTAAATCCAGTCCATGGGGCCGGCCAGAAAATATCAAAGGACCAGCCCACAGTGCCTCTGCTGGCTAAAACGGGCCGTGGGAGGGGGTGCCCCTAGTTTTCACCCTCCATGGCCTCCTGCAACACTCTACTGGCCAAAAACAAGCTGAAAACAGGGGCAAAAATGGGCTGTACGGGGCCCGTTTTTGGCCAGGAGAGTGCGGCAAGAGGCCAAGGAGGGCAAAAACAAAGCACAGGGGGCTGTGTGTGAACACCCATGCCCCGTTTTGGCCAGCAGAGTGCTGCGGGAGCCAGCGTTCCCATCTCCCCCCACCACCCCACCGATACCCTCTCTCCTGCCAGCCCACGGAGGAGAACTACAATGCTGATCTGGCCCACTAAGAAATCCAGTTTGACACCCCTGGTTTAGAGATTGTTAAAATATCTGGGCCAGCCATACCATTTAGCTAATATTTCTTACAAGTTTTCTTTCTTTCTTTTTTTTTTTTGATTTTAAAAAGCAAAACTTTATTCATTCTTAAAAAAACATTTAAAACATACAAAAGTTTGATTAAGTTAAAAGTTAACTTAAGCAAGAAACAAATTTGACACCCCTGGTTTAGAGATTGTTAAAATATCTGGGCCAGCCATACCATTTAGCTAATATTTCTTACAAATTTTCATTGTATATATTGCCAGGCATGTACGGAAGGCAAA
This sequence comes from Pituophis catenifer annectens, assembly GCF_029215685.1. Taxonomy (NCBI): domain Eukaryota; kingdom Metazoa; phylum Chordata; class Lepidosauria; order Squamata; family Colubridae; genus Pituophis; species Pituophis catenifer. The sequence continues at coordinate 46,544,117 of NW_027256882.1, forward strand.
TCAATCTCCCCAAATCTTTGAAATAATCATTAAGGATGAACTAGTTTAAAGCCTTAATCCCTTGCTTAGTTCAACCACTTTAATGAAACATCTTCCCTGCTATATTCAGGTTTGAGTTATACCGCGGTATCAACTCTTCTTGTATTCCAGGATCAAAATGCAACTGCTAGCCTATTAACAATCACAAATGCCTAGGAGCTTGCAGGGCAGGAAATAAAGATCCTGATTTAATACACCCAGATTCCAAGGCCTGCCAAGATTTCAAAAGTGTTACACATTTGCTTTTTAAATGGACTGAGACAGGAAAGTAATCATAATGAGTGATTTCTTCTTTAGAAAAATATAGATGTTTAACATGATGACATAGTTGAAAATCTGGTCAGGTTAAAGCTGCCACCTTCATAAAATATCTACAGTTTGGCCAAAGATATCCTTAGCATGCCATGAAATATTATTTATCTGTACGAAATATCTGATCGGAATTAATATTGAATCCTTTTCAAGACAGGCATTAAGCTACCTATGAATTAATATATACTGATTAAAATAAATAATTTTGACGGTTAAGTTGTATTCACTGAAATTACATCTGTACATTTAAACATATTTAATTCAACATACTGAGGTAAACTTTGGGAAATATGTTAACCCAATAGGCAATGGCATATAACACCAATTTGTATTCAGTGACAGTTACTGCCATACCTTTAATATATGAGACTGTCTAATGAAGAGGCCTATAGCAATAGCACTTAGACTTACTGTGTATACCATTTCACAGTTCTTTACAGCCCTTTCTAAGCAGTTTTACAGAGTTGGCATATCACCCCCCATCCCCACCCCCCACCCCAACAATCTGGGTCCTCAGGATGATGGAAGCTAAGTAACCTTGAGCCAGTCAGGATCAAAGGCATCGAACTCCTGGCAGTGTGAGCAGAGTTAGCCTGCAATATTGCATTCTAACCACTGCGCCACCAATGGTTCAAGAACTACACTGAAAATTAAGGATAACGAGGGACATTGTTTTTTAAGTACCATGAGGTAACTTAGAATAGAATAACAGATTTGGAAGGGCCTTTGGAGGTCTTCTAGTCCAACCCCCTGCTTAGGCAGGAAACCCTGCACCACTTCAGACAAATGGTTATCCAATCTCTTCTTAAAAACTTACAGTGTTGGAGCATTCACAACTTCTGGAGGCAAGTTGTTCCACTGATTAATGGTTCTAACTGTCATGAAATTTCTCCTTAGTTCTAAATTGCTTCTCTCTTTGATTAGTTTCCACCCATTGCTTCTTGTCCTGCCCTCAGGTGCTTTGGAGAATAGCTTGACTTCCTCTTTTTTGTGGCAGCCCCTGAGATATTTGTGGTAGCCCCTGAGATAACTTGAAGCATTGAGAGTTATTATTTTAAGATAATTATTAAATTTTTCTTTCATTTAAGATGGAAGGCGGACTTACCAGAATGGACATTTTTAGGTTTGTAATTCTGAAGGTTTCTAATAGCATACAAATAGTTAGTGACTAATTTCTGAAAGTGATTAGAAAGTTAGGTTTGCCAGCTTTGTGTCCTTTAAAAGTTTCTGCCATGGTTACGAGCAAAATGGCTAATCTTGTTGTCTCCCGGTGTTTAAATCTATGGAAAATCACTGTCCGGCACTCTCTTTGTGAGAAGCAGACATCCAGAGCAAGTGTGGGCAATCTCCCATCCTCTCCTTATCCAGAGAGTTTTCAACTGGTTCACTCACTGATCTTTGCTGGAGTCTTCAGCTTCACTTTTGCAGAGCTGTCTTCAGTTGGCCATACCTCCCCTGGAAGTCACCTTTGCTTCCTTACTCTTGATTGGCAAGAGATGTCAACTGAATGTGGGCACAGGGCTATGATGGAAAATATGAAAGAAGACAAGACAGCTCTTCACCTACTAATGAGATTGAATTTCCAAAGAGGGATGTACTTATGCAGGAAAAACAGCCTTAAGAAATCCCACTTATTGCTTCACTTAGTTTTTGTGGAACGGATGGATTTGGTTAGCTGAATGTCCTATCATCAAAACTATTATTGCTTTGCAGCAGCTTGCAATGTTCATATGTCACATGTACATGACAAAATGGGGATCCTTCACGATTCATTTTGGAACATAGAATAATAGAGTTGGAAGGTACCTTGGAGGTCTTCCAGTCCAAACAGGCAACGAAGTGGTGGTATTCAGCCGGTTCTATCCGGTTCGGGCGAACCAGTAGTCGGGAGGCTCCGCCCACCCACCCAGATGTCATCATGTCCTGTTTTTGACGCGCGGAAGGTCCTGCACATGCACGGAGGTGGCACATGTGAGTGAATCAAGAGAGTGTATGCACACACACGCTCACATTTACAAACCAGTAGCAAAGTTAAGTGAATACCACCCCTGAAGAGATGGCTAACCTTTTTGCTGTTGAGTGCCAAAAGCGGGGGGGAGGGTGGGTGGGGCACGTGCGGGCACGCCCACACTCATAATTCAATGCACCCCGCTCCCTGCGTGACCCCTGCTTTTGGCACGTAATGGCACGGTGGGCCCAGTAGGCCCATTTTTTTTGCCCTCTCCAAGCTCCAGAGGCTTTCTAGGAGCCTGGGGAGGGCGAAAACGGCCTTCCCCACCTCCCTGGAGGCCCTCTGGAGGCCGGAAACAGGCTGTTTCCTGACTTCCAGTGGGGCCAGAAGGCCCGAAAATTAGTTGGCTGGCACGCGCATGCGCGCTGGAGCTGAACTACAGCAATGCTTGCATGCCTACAGATATGGCTCCATGTGCCACCTATGGCACACGTGCCATAGGTTCGCCATCACGGCCCTATACCATTTCAGACAAATAGTCGGAAATTTTAAAGACTTAAAAAATTTGGTTTTAAATTTTAAATTTGATAATTTTAAAAAATATATCTAATTTTAAAGAAGGGGTAATTGAAACTGGAGGACCACTGAGTACATAGTAGCCTTCCTGGGTCTTTATTTAGCTAACTCCTGAAGAGTATTAAAATTCCCGTTAAGAAATAATATCCAAGCACATACAGTAAATTACTCTGTGTCAATGCTTACTAGAGTTGCAAATAAGTTAGAACCAATATTTATATTTTGCATAATATAACTTAATCCCATTTGCTATCAATATTCTCGTCTCATATTATATTCTTTATCCTCTCTAACGTACGCTGGTGGCAACATCTTTTAAAAACGGTGACAGATTCAAAAGCTAATAAATTATTCTGCTTTGCAAGCACAGGAATTACATTGAGATATGATTGTTAATGAGCTTTTCAAAGGATTGATTCTGTCTGACTGATAGACCTTCAGCCTCTCTTCCGTTTCCTGGAAGAATGAGTTAAGTTAGTAATCACCCAGCAAGAAGGCAGCCTTTGAAGGAAGACTTGCCTTGCTCTTCTTAAAGAGGCTGCTCATTAATGAAGTCATCGGTGATCTTCATAAGTGGGAACCAATTTTATGTGGAGACAATAGGAAAAAAAGGTGAAAGAAAAAGAAAAGCCCATTAGCTTTGATGTAGTCTCACATCTTCCAGGATTTTGAGTGCCCTTTTCTGGATCGGTAGCTTCAAATCTTGTCAAAGAATATGTTCCTGGGCTGGAAGACATGGGTGTGTACAGAAAGGGTAATTAGTGACAAAATACATCAATTGCAATAGTACTTAAGCCTATATACCCACCCCATAGTTTTTTTACAGCATTCTCTGGGTAGTTTGCAATGTAAGCAATTATTTTGCATATTGCCCCCAACAATCTGGGTCCCGATTTTACTGACCTCAGAAGGATGGAAGGCCAAGTGAACCTTGAGCTGGTCAGAATCGAACTCTGGGCTACGGGCAGAGTTTGCCTGCAATACTGCACTTTAATCCCTGCACCAACAGGACTCCTCATCAAATGATAAGGAAGTGGTGTATTATTTCCTGAGATCACTTAGATCCAAGAGAAGAGAGCCAGGTTAGTCCAGTGGTTAAGGCAGCAGGCTAGAAACTGGGAGAATTTCCACTATCTAATTGTTCTAATTGTCAGGAAGTTTCTCCTTAGTTCTAGGCTGCTTCTCCCCTTGATTAATTTCCACCCATTGCTTGTTGTGCCTTAGCAATGAAACTGTACTAGGTGATTTTGGGCCAGTCTCAGCTCTTGACATCACGCTCAGGTGACAAGCTGGTGGGTTAGTTCCTGTTGCAACCTTCTAATAACCAGTCATTAACAGCTTACCCCTTTCTCCTTGCTATGGACCAGTAACTTCTTTGGTTTCCCTTTTACCTCTAACATGAAAACCTGGAGATAATACTAATACTAATACTAATACTAATACTAATACTAATACTAATACTAATACAAGTACGTTGATATTCCTATAGCTCTTTGACTGCTGGTGAAATTTTGTATGTGGATGAAAAATGATGCCGTATTAATTTATTTGCAATAATTCTTACCTAGGATGGCGATATTCTTTTTCAACATTGTCCACACTCTCTATGCCTCCAGGCTCTCATCTGGCACTCAAGATGTGCCGTCAATCTTAGAAATGCACCACCTGACATCAGTGATGGGATTCAGCCAGTTCAGTCCGGTTCAGGTGAACCGGTAGTTAAATTGCTATCTGGACCCTCCCCTCCCCACCCCTTCCCAGAGTCCCCATGCACCCCATTCTGGCTTCCAGGTAAGTGCAGGGAGATCTCCTAGGCCCAAAACGAGGCACGGGGGCAGTGTGTCCCCCCCCATGACCCATTTTTGCTCCCGGGGGGTGTAGGAGGCTGAGAGCTGCCTGTCACACTGCCCGGCCACACCTACCCAGCCAGTCATTACGGCAGAGAACCAGTTGTTAAATTATTTGAATCCCACCACTGCCTGTCATGTCCCATTGTTTCAAATAACCATCCATTTTCATCTGAATGCCTAAACTGAGATGAGCATTTTAGCAACATCAGAGTTATTGTGTGCACCCACCTTTCTACTGTGAATATTAGTTGCGGCAGTGCAACATTATCAATGTTCCATTTGGTGAAGAATGCCAGTCCCTAAATCTAATTCCGATAATTTCTTGCAACTGAAGTATAGCAGTAGTAAAACTGAGCACTAATTTGTTAATGATGATGTTACCTAGTTGGGCAATGAAAAAACTGCCAGCAAACAATCAAGAGCACCAAGGACTTCACAGTTTGACCCTCAGCTACGGATATCCTCTTCCTTTGGAACACTAATTTATTTGTAATTTACTATACTGGTTTATAATGAGCATCTCTGAAATTCTGGATTCTGAAAGCTCAGCAAGTTTCTGAAGTTCACACACAAAAAAAGAAAGAAAACAGAAGGAACAGTCCAGAAAGATCACCTCCTCCCTCCAGCTAAACTCTCCCTTTATAGTAGAGCTTATTAGTGGCAATGTGCAGGGATGGAACCATTCATTATCTCTTAGTGAGACGTATGCCAGCAGAAACTTCCCCATTAATTTAGTTGTCCTGGAAATTAAAGAAGAAGAAGAAAGAGGAGAAGGAGAAGGAGAAGGAGAAGGAGAAGGAGAAGGAGAAGGAGAAGGAGAAGGAGAAGAAGAAGAAGAAGAAGAAGAAGAAGAAGAAGAAGAAGAAGAAGAAGAAGAAGAAGAAGAAGAAGAAGAAGAGGAGGAGGAGGAGTAGTTCACATCTTCAGTAGCAAGGTCTGAATTTGCATAGAATAATAATATACTGTTAAATGATAGTTATTCCTAATGTGTTGGATTTTACAGTGATGGTTAGAAAAGTAGGAAGCAAAAGGTTAATGCTCAAGAGATCATGATTACTGAAGCTGACATTAAGGAATCCTGAGGAAGAGACTGCTGGTGAACGGTTGTTAGGAAATTTTTCCTGATGTTCAACCAAAACCTAATTCCTTGTAATTTGAGATCATTATTTTTGTCTTCAGGAAGAACTATGAACAATTAATTCCACCCTGACTTCTACTTGAAAATCTGAAAACAGCTATCAGCTCTCCCCATTGTCTCCTCCAAGCTAAGCATAACCAATAACAATAGTAGTTAGTACTACTAGTAGTTATAAAATAATAGTAGTTAGTACTTATATACTGCTTCATAGTGCTTTACAGCCCATCTCTAAGTGGTTTACAAAGTCAGCATATTGCCCCCAGCAATCTGGCTCCTCATTTTACCAATTTCAGAAGGATAGAAGGCGTCAACCTTGAGCCAGTCGAGATCAAACTCCTGGCTGTGGTCAGAGTTAGCCTGCAATATTGCATTCAGACTGCATTTTTTTTTTTACAGTTGCATCACATCATCTTTATTTATTTTATTTGTCAAGCATGTATAAGATAACAAATATAAGTATAAACATGATTATGAATATATGAAATGGACGTGAATAAATGGGGACAGTAAGACAGGGACAGTAGGCACATTGGTGCACTTATGCACACCCTTACAGACCTCTTAGGAATGGGGTGAGGTCAACAATAGACAGTCTAAGGTTAAAGTTGTGGGGATTTGGGGATGAAACCACAGAGTCAGGTAGTGCATTCCAGACAATGACCATTCTGTTGCTCAAATCGTATTTTCTGCAATCAAGTTTGGAGCAATTTACCTTAAGTTTGTATCTGTTGTGTGCTCATATATTGCTGTGGTTGAAGCTGAAGTAGTCATTGAAAGGTAGGACGTTGTAGCAGATAATTTTGTGTACCACTCTTAGGTCAGACTGAAGGCAGCGTAGTTCTAAATTGTCTAAGCCCAAAATTTGAAGACTGGTGGCATAAGGCATTCTGTTGCGAGCAGAGGAGTGGAGGACTCTTCTTGTGAAATATCTCTGGACTCGCTCAATTATATTAATGTCTAATATGCAGTGTGGGTTTCAGACAGATGAGCTGTATTCGAGAATTGGTCTAGCAAATGTTTTGTATGCTCTAGTTAGCAGTGCAATATTAGCAGAGAAGAAGCTACGCAAGATTAGGTAAACAACTCTTAATGCCTTTTTGGCAATGCTGTTACAGTTGTTATGAACCACCAAAACATCCAGATAATTTTCACATGTACTATTGCTCTGCACGTTTTCCATTTCTGATCATTATGCCTTCGGTTGTTTTTCTTACCTAAAGAAACTTACGTTGTTGTTGCTGAAATTAATCTGCCCTTTGTTCCAGCTTGCCAAGACTGCTGAGGATCTTGATACTCTAATATATTTGTTCTCTCCTCATCTTTCTATCACCTGCAGACTTGGTTATCAAATTTTCTAACCCCTCCTCCAAGTGGTTTCTAGATATCTTGAACAGACTTTTCCCTTTGATCCAATCTGCATGTTGAGAAAAAGTCAGATATTAAAAACTAACTCCCCCCCCCCTTTTTTTTAATTTTTTTTTTGCCCTGCACCTACCACTAAACGTTCTGCTTTGTGGGCATTTTTTGAAGCAAAAATTGCGTCACTTACAGCCAAACCAATAAAGCTGTCTGCTTTTATTTTGAAAAGCTTATTTGGAGAAACCGAGTGAGAGAAGCTAACATTCACGTGTTAAAGAGCATGTCCAATAATGTTAATTCAATTGCTCTTTTGTTACAATTTCCCTTTCGAGTTTGACAACGAAGCTGCCTTATATAAATGAAGATGCATCTTGTATGCTAATTAATATCATTGAGGTATAATCAAGGCATTTATAGCTAAGACTGTAGTGCACTGCCCCATGTTCCTCCCCAGACTCCTCACTGTCCGACTCCGTTGCCAGCTCCACAGGCTGCTGGCGGGCCACAACACTGAAGTGGACTGCCTTGTCAATGGAATAGTCTCTCTGCCACCCCCCGATTATCTTTTGAACAGAACCAAAAGCCAGGGGCAATTGACTGGATCCATGCATCATCATCTACAAAAGGAACAGCAGGAAAGAAGAGTTAAGGAGCAAGTAGGAGGGCTGCAAATGGCAGCCTTTAAATCAGCGCTAAATGATGGCAGCAGGAAGCCAAAGCATGGGGATTCTGGGAAGCAGGTGCTCGGATGTTCAGCCTAAGCTTCATTATACATAATGGCTGGCTTGCAGGCATCTGGCAATAAATGGTGCTCCAGGACAGTTGGTATAGGAAAGGGCTATCCAAGACATGTTTATTAATGCAATGCAGCTACAAAAAGAAGGGATATTAAAAGAATGAGAAATCTGGTGCGGCAAGATTGAGAAAAGCAAGTATCTCCCTTCCCAAGATACTTACAGTATTTCAGAAGTCCCAAGAGAATGAGTCCTAATAATGTTGCATTCCTTGGCAATTTTGCTTGGCAAATGTGGCTGTTCATTTGAATGGCATTTCAAATGACTTACTCAGATTGTTCTTATGCTAGTCCTGTAATGTAATTTCATGACTACTATATCTATATCTATGTATTTTGATCTGTCGATTGAAAGGTCGGCAGTTCAGCGGTTCGAATCCCTAGTGCCGTGTAACGGGGTGAGCTCCCGTTACTTGTCCCAGCTTCTGCCAACCTATCAGTTTGAAAGCAGGTAAAAAAAATGCAAGTAAAAAAATAGGGACTACCTTTGGTGGGAAGGTAACAGCATTCCGTGTGCCTTTGGCGTTGAGTCATGCCAGCCACATGACCACGGAGACGTCTTCGGACAGCGCTGGCTCTTTGGCTTTGAAACGGAGATAAGCACCGCCCCCTAGAGTCGGGAACGACTTTTACCTTTTATATCTGGGCTACAGAATTGTCAATGGCCACAAGGTGGCAGCAAACACAATCTTCTTCTTTGGCATCTAATGGATATCCAGATTTTAACAACTCAGATATTTAATGAAAATGATGCAGAGTCACAGTATATTATAATCTCACAGGATAATCAAAGTTACTGATTAATTAGTCTATACATTCATGTTAGATTAATGTATAAATATACATGTTTTAGATCATGATACAGTACGCATAGAAATATATTATACCTCAGTTTCATAATGTAGCAAAATGAACTGGTGGTTTCATCAATATAAATACTTTGATATTTGCATATATGGCAAATCCTGGTTAGAAATAATTATTTTGATGCTACCTAAAGAAAACGTGTATATCTTATATAAATTAACCTTGCTATATCATAGCCTGTTTTTATGATGCTGTCACATAAACTGGCTGTTCCACAATATACATTGTGGCAGGCCTTGGGGAAAATAAATCTTTTAATTTGTGCTTCTAAAAGAAAGCCTGTATATGTTATATCAATCCCATGAATTGGTTTCAAAATTATTAGAGCCTGAAATATGGTATCCATGAGACTAGATGTCTGTTATGACATTCACAGACTCCAAATATAAATAAAATTTTCTTTTAACAATTGGCTAAAGACCTTGAGCAAGAAAATTGATTTTTTTCTAGATCTTGTGTGAGAATTCATGAAATGCTGGAGATTAAGAGCACCAAAATTTTGTGCTGTTTTGAGATTTGGGCTAATTTTTAAAATGCTGCCATTGCATAAGCTTTTATGAGATGAGTGTCCATATAAATTTGATTAGGAAAACTAAAAGAGATTGATAATTCCCTCTCCACATTTATTCTTCACACTATATCAGGGGTGAAATTCAGCTGGTTCTATCTAGCTCGGCCGAAACAGTAGCGGTGGCTGGAGGTTCCGCCCACCTGCGCAGATGCCATGACGATTTTTGGTGACGATTTCAGCCTCTGTGCATGCGCAGAAAGCTTTGCGCATGTATGGATGGCACATGCACATTTGCGAACCAGAAGGTAAGTGAATTTCACCCTTGCACTATATGTACTAGGTTCAGATTTCAGTTGAGCTCAAAACAAGATTCCTTACAAATTACAGTGTCACCCCCAAAACAAACCATTATGGACTTGTGTGATATGTTATAAGGAATCATACATGCGATGTGATTTCTCCTGAAATTTAAATTCACTAAACACTTTTCTACTGATCCTAACCTAGGGAGAGAATGAGGAGCAGTCCCCTAGTTATCAGCCTTGCAACATAGTCCAGACAAGAAACATGCCCAGATGAACTAATTCTACTTTATTGTATGGTTACATTAACAGAATCTTGCAAGATTGAGAATACATTCCTCCTCTGTTGCCTTTACAGCACAAGAAACTAGAGACAGTCCCTTCTGAGCCATTTTCCACACACACACATGTCTGCTATGGGCTACGACACGTCTTATTGCTCTTTTCTCTGCCTTCCAAGGTCATTCTCACATACAATTACACCTGGTAATAGTTGTGGGACAGACAAAACAAACTGCTTCCTTTCTTGAGACAGAGAAGTCCAGAAGTACCATCGACTTGAATTAAGATTATAGGGGAATAAACTTTCAGCCCCAGACTAGATTAATTTGCGGCCCTTCCTTGCATCTTCTTTTGCAAGTGAATCACTGTCAGGAATATCACTGATGGAAATCACTTTATGAATTGGTTCAGCAATCATTTCCAGAATACCCGCTTTTCCTTTCATCTTGATGTTTTTTGTTGTTCACTGATACAATCAATGGGAAAAATAATTATAAACACAGGCCTGGGTTGTTGTTGTTTTTGTAAAAGGCCTCATTATTAGGATAATAGACTTTAGGTAAAAACAATCAAAAGATGTGTGAGCTTTTCCCCAGACAGTCTGGAAAGAAATGGAAAACAAATTCAATTAAAATAACATTCAACCTTTTTGTTCCTTCTGAGATATGATTTCTCTGAGGCAGAGACATAGTGGTAATGGGCATCTGTTTGAAATACTGGGCACAGAGACACCACCCCCATCCAATCCTCTTATGAAAAAAATTTTTTTTTTCTTGAATTTTCAACTTCACACAATTTGAGCACTCTTTCCAGTCCGTTTGAAAGCATGAACTAATATACTTGTAAAAAGGATGAGATTGCAGGAAAAACAGAACAATCTAGTCCTTTTGCACACCCAGCCTGCTCTATGGCTCACACTTCATCACTCACGCTCATCCACCATTACTGAGGTCATTGGCAAACATTATGCTAAGCCCTAAAGTGCCCCAGCTACAGACCCCAAAGAACGCAGCACACACAAAGTCTGTACAAACCTTAGTTTACTAAATTAAATCAGTCTTTTTCAAACAAAGGCTGTTAATTAACTTTCTTAACAGCCTACAAGAATCCAAAGAATAAATAATCGTAATCTTGCTATGGTTGGCAGAAAGCCCAGAAGCAATTTGCAGGAAGCTGATAAGAGAACTAAGATCAAGACGAAGGAGAGTGAACGAAGTTGTTCCCTGCAAATTGCCTCAGTCGTAGTCCTTCCTTAAATAAGCTAAGGGAGTGGTCAATTAGTCCCAAGCCTTACTCTCGAGGAGACCTCCTCCTGAGGAGCCACTCCTGCCTTTTGGCAGCTCTGCGCACCTGTGCATCAATAAGAGGCTCCTCCTCTTCTTCCTCTTCACTTATGGAGGTTCTGAAGGCCCTGGCTGAATCCCCGCCTCTGGCACCACATCTTCTCCAGCCTCCTCATTGTCTGACTTGAGTGCCAGCTGCACAGGTTGCTGGCGCAGCACCACACCAGCCTCCTCGCTGTCTGAATCAGCTACTAGCTGCACAGGCCGCTGACAGGCCACAACATAAAGCATTTTTTTTTTTGCTTCAGCAAAGAAGTACCATACCATGGTGCCACATTCAACCCTCTAGGTATCCCAGCTCTCCCCATCTTCAATTGATATTTGAAATTTAGTTGGGTATATTTTATTTACTGTACTTTTCGGAGTATAAGACACACTTTTTCCCCCTAAAAGAGGGTGGAAATGTTAGTGCTTCTTATACACCGAATGCAGCCAGTTTTGGCCTCCCGAAACCCTGCCCTGTGTGTCCCGTTTTTGCCTAAAATAGGCCTGTTTTTCACAAAAATGGGATGGGCAGAGGGTTTGAGAGGCCTGCAGAGTGCTCCTGGGGGCTGGGGAGGGCAAAATGTGATGCATGGGGAGTTTGGAAACTCTGCAGGCCTCCCAAACCCTCTCCGCATCCCATTTTTGCAAAAAAAAAAAAAAAAAAAAAAAGGCCCATTTTTGACCTCCCAACCTCCCCACGCATTGCGTTTTTGCCCTCCCCATCCCCCAGGAGCACTCTGCAGGCCTCCGAAACCCTCTGCGCATACAGTCTCTCTTTTTAAAAGGTAACAGGTAAAGCTTTTCCCTGTCCATTCATGTCCAAATCTAGGGGGCAGTGCTCCTTTCCATTTCTTAGCCAAGGGAATCAGCGTCATCCGAAGATGCTTCCGTGGTCATGACTATACACTGAGGCGCATGGAATGCTGTTACCTTCCCACCGAAGTGGTACCTATTTATCTACTTTCATTTACATGCTTTCAAACTGCTAGGTGGGCAGGAGTTGAGGCAAGTAATGGGAGCTCACCCTATTATGCAACGCTTGGGGCTCGAACCTGGGCTGACAGCTCAATGTCTTTAACTCCTAGCCATTGTGTCCCCCTTTTCTCTTTTTAAATTCCAAGTCATTGGAAAAACAGGCTAAAAATGTTTAGCTGCCATCACCATAACATTGTTGGATGGTGGCTTTCGGAGGGCAAAACAAGGGATGTTCCCCAACCAGTTGGAAGTTGCCTGCTTTGACCCTGCACACTGTATGAATGTAATCAATGCAAGACTGAGGTTATACTGAGCCTCCATCACTGAACCAGCTGGATCTCTGCCTGATAGAAAGTGATTAAAAACCATGAGTTCTGCTACAAGGAAAATTACAAAACCCTGGCAAAGCACGTTGGAAAGATACTCAGGGAATGATACAGGAGTTTTAAGAGTTCTCTACATTTTTTAAAAAACTTGCTTCTATTGGGAATTAGGACAAATTGTAGATTTTATTTACTATGCATAACTGCCTGGAAGTTCAATTTATGCTATGAATTCCTGCTGGTAACCCTCACATGTGAATGAAATGTAAATTATTCAATCAAGGCAATTGCAGATGGGCAGTGTGCCAGCTAAGCTTTCAGTTATAAGCACCCAACCATCAGCTTGGTTTCCCTTCAAGGCCTGAAAGAAACTAATGGGCCATTCAGGAGGCTTTGAAGGTTACAGAATTGGGAGAGCCACCATTAGGAAATGCATCTGATGAAATATGTATAAGAGGGATGAAGAAATATAGAATTGGGGTAGTGGTGTTTTTTTTTTTTTTTTTTTTTTTGCTTGATTGGTTGTAAGGAAAGGGTCTGGGGGTAGTGGGAAATTCTACAAGTGAGCTGTATGAATCACACTGATTTTAATTCATGTGGATTTGTTCTGAAGTACAGGTAGTCCTCCACTTACGACCACACAGAATTAACATTGCTAAGCAAAGAGGTTAAATGCATTACTCTGGCTCCTATGCTCTGGAATGAGAGAGAACAGGTCTTTTTCAGCTATTTTAAGATATCATTAAGAATTTTTTTCTTGATAATTGCATGAAATCTATGGGGACTGCAACTTGGACCCCTTATTGCCCCATATCTGTTTCCAAAGGGCCTCAGTCAATCCTGACTGGATTTTCTTAATGCTTGCATGAATGCACATAAGAACAGCATAGACAACAGTGGTGGCGGAGTGGTTAGAATGCAGTACTGCAGGCTATTTCTGCTGACTACTGGCTGCTTGCATTTTGGCTGTTCAAGTCTCACCAGCTCAAGGTTGACTCAGCCTTCCATGCTTATAAGATTGGTAAAATGAGGACCCAGATTGTTGGGAGCAATAGGCTGACTCTGTAAACCACTTAGAGAGGGTTGTAAAGCACAGTGAAGTGGTATATAAATCTAAGTGCTATTGCTATAAATGGAAATTGTAGATGGGTCATTTTTATTGAGCTTTGAGTCATTCTTGACTCTTGGTAGCTACCTAAAAATATCTCTGCAGTTTTCTGGCAAGGTTTTTTCAGAATTGGTTTGTCTTTGCCTTCTTCTTAGGGCTGAGAGAGATGGACGGACCCAAGGTCTCCTTAGTGCCCAAAGCAAAGTTGGAATTTATGGTCTCCTGGATTATAGTCCAACACTCTGACTCAAATACACTAGACAACTCTTTGAGAAGTTGCAGGGTTCCATAATCCAGGGCTTCCCTATCTTGTCTTCAAAATCCAGATGATCATGAAATGGCAGGAAAGATACACATCTTTGCTACTACCTAGCTAGATTTTTTTTCCCCTCCAACACAGATATGGTAGCCCTATCCTGGCCGAAGCCTCACTACTTTTATCTAGGGTTACCATGTATCTTAAACAGGAAAGGAAGATATGGATAATTGGAAAGGAGGACAAATTGGGAGAAAGGAGGATACTGTGGCATCTGTGACACAAATTACAGCAAAAATATGAAAAAAGTATTTAGGCCTATATGTATATGAAATTACCTTTTCCAGCATCATAAAGCCTGGCTTTTCAATTGCAATACTTTTACAACAAGTCTTTCTTTCCAAAAATATCCCAAAGTTGAATTTTTCAACTGGACTTGCTTGTTTTTTTCTTTGAAGACATTTCACTTCTCATCCAAGAAGCTTCTTCAGCTCCGACCGGATGGTGGGGAATGGAAGGATTTATACTCCTTGTAGACAGCTGGTCATTTGCATCCTTTTAGAGAGTCATTGAGGCCACTTGGAGGTTTATCTGTGTCCTCAGGGTCACCTGAGTAGCGCAAATGGACGTGGAGCCTTCTTGGCTGCAGGATGTTTTCTGCCCTGGGTCCCTTCGCTGTTGAAGACAGAAGCAAGCTATTGGGAATGAGTCTGTTGTCTGCATCTCAAACTGAAGCACAAATGGTTCCTGTATCCTGCAATTTTTCTGGAAATCCATTCATACTCCCGCACCATTCAAAGCAGTGGGTGAAATCTAAAATTTGTTACTACCGGTTCAGTGGGCGTGGCTTAGTGTGTGGGGGGGTAATGTGACTGGGTGGGCATGGCCATTTTTTTTAACTTTTAAAACCATTTTTTCTACAACCTCTTCGGTGAAGAGGTTGTTAAAAAATGCTTTCAAAAGGCTCTGACGATCCCAGCTGAGTTGCCTCATCGGCAGAGACTTTTTTTTTTTTAAATGCCTCTGACGATCAGGCAAATCAGCTTGGATCGTCAGAGGCATTTAAAAGAAAAAAAGTCTCTGCCGATTTGGCAACTCAGCTGGGATCGTCAGAGCCTTTTGATCCCAGCTGAGCCTTGTGATCATCAGAGGCTTTTTTTTTTTACTTTTAAAAGCATTTTTTTTTGGCCGAAGAGGTTGTAGAAAAAATGCTTTTAAAAGTAAAAAAAAAAAGCCTCTGATGATTGTGCGGCTCAGCTGGGCATGGGGGGTTGGGGCTAGGGATTTTTGCTACCCTTTCTCCGAACCACCTGCCTCCATCGCTACCGAATCGGGCGATCTGGTCCGAACCGGGAGCATTTCACCCCTAATTCAAAGGGTGTTCATCCCAAAGCACACAGCTAAATAAAAGTCCAGTTTCCTCCTGAAAAAGCATGGGATTATGGGATGACCATAACCTGGATGATTGAGAATCTCCATAGACAATTTCAAAAATATCTGCAATAATACACAATATTTTACCATAGAAATGTACGATGAGTCATGTGAAATACAGATTACTGTGATCATAGATTTGAAGGGGCTAGATTGAAACCAGGGGTGGTATTCACTTACCTTCGCTACTGGTTTGCAAATGTGAACGTGTGCCTCCTGTACGCATGTGCACAGACGCAGAGGATCAAAAATGGGACGTGATGATGTCTGGGTGGATGGGTGGAGCGATCGCGCGATCCGGATAGAGCCGGCTGAATTTCACCACTGATTGAAATCATTATTGGAATCAGGGAAATAAATTAAATAATGTAAATATAGGTTGTGGAGTCTATTGTTGGATGAAAGAAAGAAAGAAAGAAGCAGACAATTTACAAGGGCACAATTCATGAAAGTTTGAATCATTCATGTTGTGGAAACAGCCCAAACTGCAGAATAGAAGAGAAAGAACTGGAGAAGATAACAAAATACAAAGACCTGCAAATAGAAATAGAATGACTGTGCCAAAAGAAAGCGAAGGTAGCACAACAGCGATAGGTGCCTAAAACAACTGGAGCACCACTTGATCACCTTCGGCATTGACAAATTCACCATCAGTCAATTGCAAAAGGCAGCTTTACTTGGAACAGCTTACATCGTGTGCCAATACCTTTGACATGATTAATCAACGTTTCCCTATCCCATGTCCTTGGGAAGGATTCAATAGGTGGATACAAATGCCAAATCTGACTGGGTGAGAGCCATGGTGGCACAATGGTTAGAATGCAGTACTACAGGCTACTTCTGCTGACTTCTAGCAGTTCGTCAGTTCAATTCTCACTGGTTCCAGGTTGACTTAACTTTCCATCCTTCTAAGGTCGATAAAATGAGGACCCAGATTGTTGGTGGCAATATGCTGACTCTGTAAACTGCTTAGAGAGGGCTGCAAAGCACTGTGAAGTGGTTTATAATTCTAAGTTCTGTTGCTATTGTGTGATGAAACAAAACAATAAAAAAAAGCTGGACAATATTTGATTTTAAGCATATGCCTGTTGGACCAAGGACACGAGGATAAAAACCAGAACATGTTCTCCTGTTGCCCCACACCTGCTAACTCTACACTTAGCAAGCCAAATATTTCTTTGGAAAAAAGGCAGGAAAAAAAAATAGTAAGGTTGTTTATAATACAGAGATATGCCAATGGTTTCAGAGTTTTAGAAAACAAATGTAGGTTTGCTCATTAAAAACTCCCCATTTTAAAACAGGCACATCAAACCCTTGCACCGAGGGACTTTAAAATATAGTTCCTGTTAATTTGGAGAAAACACTTTATATTCATAAGCTTTTCTGATTGAAGCAGCCCGTTTCAAAATATCCGTACTGACAACACTAACAGTGTTTTCACATAGGCAAAAATAAAATATCAGAAACCAAAAGAAAAATCTCTCAGCTTTCTGTAAATTAAGTTGTGTCCTTTGCTTGCATAATTGGCTGCTGGCAGAAGCGCCTGTGATTTGCAGAAAATGTGGCTAGAAATGCTCT
This sequence comes from Pituophis catenifer annectens, assembly GCF_029215685.1. Lineage (NCBI taxonomy): Eukaryota > Metazoa > Chordata > Lepidosauria > Squamata > Colubridae > Pituophis > Pituophis catenifer. Next base: position 46,561,099 of record NW_027256882.1, read on the forward strand.
ACTTACTGGTTGCTATTTGGCAATGGTGATTCAGGCAGATGCCTTGTTAGTAGGCATATCAGTTTTTTCTGCAAAAGCCTGGATTTGCCAGCTACTTGCCTAAATATATATATATGAGATTATTTTTGCTCTCAGAAGGTGTTTTGCAAAACTACAGCGTCATTGCGGTTGAAATAATTGAAGCCTTACATTTCAAACACTGCAAACAGCCGCTACAGCAAATCCTTGGCAGCTCTGAAGAATTCCTTGTGCCTCTGAGAAAAGAGCCTCAAATTGCTCCAACAAGAACTGAGTTGGATGCATTGGTACACTGATTTCTGCCCTAATGCTCAGCATCACTATTGTCTGAAAACTAATATCAGATGCCTGTATGCCTAAAAGAGAATTTGGGACCTCTGGGTTAGCATCACCATTTCATCTTAGAAACGTATATATTGTAGGACTTCCGGGAAAGAAATGGGATGGAGAGGACCAGGATTAGCCACAAGTACTTCAGACAGTTGCTCCTTGTGTGGAGACTGCAAACAATGGTCTCTGGCAGGTGAGAGCTTTGAGAGTCAAAGGAATGTCATCATAACCCAAGCTATGATTCAGTATTTCTAGAACAGGGGTCGGCAACCTTAAACACTCAAAGAGCCACAAAGGTCCTAACCCCCCTTCAATTCTGAAGCCAACTGGAAGTCCGGTTCCCCTATCATAGAGTCTCCTCCTAGCATGGCGTCTTTTTTCCTCTACCTGTCCTAACCAAAAGCACTATCAATTGTGGAGCCAACTGGCGACAGGGAGCCACAGCAGAGGGATGAAAGAGCCACATGCAGCTCCAGAACTGCAGGTTGCTGACCCCTGCTCTAGAAGGATGCACAGTTTGCATATGCTGTCAACCCTGAAGTTGACTATGCCCTAATGCTCAGCATCGGTATTGTCTGAAAACTAGTATTGGATGCCTGTATGCCTGTGAAAGCTGCAGGAACTTTCAGAGTCGGTTTTCACCAGTTGTGCCAATATGATGTATCCAATAAAATTGTTCTTTGAGGAATGTACCTGCCTCAGAGTTCTACTTCCTATGGGTGCATTACTTGGAACGCTGACATATGCCCTTTCTTAATCACTTTGGGAGATTGTTTATTAACTGCTTTTAAAATATTAAGGAACTTCATGAAGGTATGTTTTACCTTTGCATTTTCTTCAATCCTTAGTGAAGTAAGTTTTAAGGACTTACTTTTATTTATTTATTGTCTAAAAAAGGATGATAAGAACATTAATTATTGAAAGTTACAGATTAAGAATTCAAGATTAAAAAAATCTTGAATTAAGATTTTGAAATTAATTATAAGAATTCTTCCCATGGGAAAATACTGATGATTTGAATATTGCAAAAAAAAAAAAAAAGATAAAAAGGATTCTGAAGGTTAGTAACTAAAAGGACTAAATTGGACTTACTAATAAAGAATGGAACAAAATACTTTAATGTTGAATGTGTAGAAGAATGTTTATGAACAATGAATTCAGAAGTTGATTTTAAAAATGTCTCTTACTATAGACAGGCTGTGATTGGAAGATAATATGGAAGAGTAAGATTTGCCAGTTAGGTTTGAGACTGTTTTAAAAGTAGATTTAAAAATGAAAAGCTAGGGGAATAATTTAGAAAGTGATGCCACATGGATATACAAATGAAACTGATTGATATCTTATCAAAAGAGTGAACTAGATGTCTTCCTTATATTGGATTTATAATAGAGACTTCAAGTTCTGAAGGATTTTGTCGGAAGGGACAAAGAAAAAATGAGAAGAAATCAAATTCTGGAACCAATATTTGAGGGGCTTAAGGATCAAGATTGTTAAAAGTAAAGGGAAGGAATATAAAATTGGTCTATTTGATCAAGGTTAAGGTAGACATGTTGTTATATCTGATAAACCTTAATGGATTTTTGCTGATTGGAATTGAATGATGAGGTTATAACAGTTTGCTTAGAAATAAGAGATGAGATGTAGGAAAATATATATATTTTCTCATATTTTAATAAAAGATAATAATTTACTATTTTTTTCATATTTATTGTGATGGGGGAAGTAATTTTAATATATTTTTCTTTTCTTTTTCTTTCTTTACTTTTTATGGGTTTCTTTGTCCTTTAGTTAGTTCTTACCTTTTTAATTGTAATGTCCAATATATTTAAAACAAACAAACAAACAAACAAACAAACAAACAAACAAATAAATAAACAAATAGGTTGTAGAAGTTAAAATAAATTAAGAGGGCCAATCTGGTGTAGTGGTGAAGATATCAGGCTAGAAACTGGGAAACTATGACTTCTAATTCTTAGACACAAAGCCAGCTGAGTGACTCTTGGACCGGTTGGTCTCTCTCAGTTTAAAGAAGGAGGGAGTGGTAAATCACTTCTGATAATCTTTGCCAAGGAAGCTGCAGCAACTAGTCCAGACAGTTGCCAGGAGATAAGGAAGGAAGGAAGGAAGGAAGAAAGAAAGAAAGGAAGGAAGGAAGGAAGGAAGGAAGGAAGGAAGGAAGAAAGAAAGAAAGAAAGAAAGAAAGAAAGAAAGAAAGAAAGAAAGAAAGAAAGAAAGAAAGAAAGAAAGAAAGAAAGAAAGAAAGCTGCAGTAGTGGCCAAAATTGTGGAAACCTTTTGGGAAAAGTGTATTTTTGAAGTATGATAGCTAATACACCACTTTTTTCTGGAGTTTCAAGATAATCATATTCCACTGCTGGAATGGCCTGGGAATAGCCCAGACCTTAACCCAATTGAAAATCTATGGAGCCGACTAAAGAAACTTGTTAGTCAGAAGCGACCCAGCAATAAAACCCAGTTAATAGAAGCAATCCTTCAATCTTGCTTTCACATTATAACAGCTGCAGAATTAAAAGACTTGGTTCACTCCATGGGAAGACATTGTAAGGCTGTAATTCATGCTAAAGGTTACCCGACTAAGTATTAACCGACATGGTGATAATTTTTGTATATCTCATTTTTTCTACATGTTTCACTTTTCTTCTTTATACTGTAACTGCTATTCTAATAGCAAATCTTTCATAAAAGTTATTTTATTACATTCTTGATTAAATTATCTTTCCATTGATATATAATTTTATGGTACTACTCCAAAATTGCTTAGCGCATTGTAAGCCGCCCTGAGTCTCCGGAGAAGGGCGGCATATAAATCAAATATAAATCAAATATAAAAAAATAAAAATAAAGTGGTGTTATTAGCTAGTTTTAGAAAATACACTTTTCCCAAAAGGTTTCCACAATTTTGGCCACTATTGTAGGTAGATAGATAGATAGATAGATAGATAGATAGATAGATAGATAGATAATAGGTGATGGACAGGTAGATAGGTAGATGATAGATAGATAGATAGATAGATAGATAGATAGATAGATAGATAGATAGATAATAGATGATGGAAGGATGGATAGGTAGGTAGAAGATTGATAGAAGATAGATAGATAGATAGATAGATAGATAGATAGATAGATAGATAGATAGATAATAGATGATGGACAGGTAGGTAGGTAGATGATAGATAGATAGATAGATAGATAGATAGATAGATAGATAGATAGATAGATAGATAGATAGATGATGGAAGGATGGATAGGTAGGTAGAAGATTGATAGAAGATAGATAGATAGATAGATAGATAGATAGATAGATAGATAGATAGATAGATAGATAGGCAGATGGAGAGGGAGGGAGAGAGGGAGGGAGGGAGAGAGAGAGAGCAGTATATCACTTGTGAAAGATCTACTGTTTAATTTTCTGGAATTGAAATTGGAAAGAATGCAGCTTTTGTATATGATAAAATAATCCTCCTTTTCTCCTCCTTTTGTTTATTTTTTGCTTCCTCCATTGTGCTGTGTGTGTGTGTGTGTGTGTGTGTGTGTGTGTGTGTGTGTGTATACGTGTGTACATGATTCCTTTCCTGATGAGAGCTTTTTGGAATGAATTGAGAAGGGCTTGCTCTGCTGGGCAGCCCTGTATTGTTATGTAATCATGTTCTATTTATTCATACAAGAATTATAATTAAACAGCAGGCAGCACTTGGAGAAGCAATTATTTTTAGAAGTTATTTGAAAACAAACCAACAATATCTGGGATAGGAATGGGAACACAGGCTGTAAATCAGATCTATTGCTCTGGCTTATCCTCATGACTCACTAACTGTAGCATCTAGGTATTCCACTGTTTTGAAAGCCTATATTCTTTTACTGTTGCCTATGTCTCATTCACCTTCAGCTTGTAAATGCAGACTAAATTTATCCTTAGCTTTCCAGTTTTAAAATAGCATTTTCCTAGTTCTCCTGATTTGCCATATCTCATTAACATTGCTGGGGAAATCTGGTCATTGGGACCTTTTCTTCATTGCCATGTTGTCTTGAGCTGCTGAAGAGACTGGCCCCACAATTTCCAACCATCTGCCCACATACAGATAGTCCTCAATTTAACAACTGGTTGCTTAGCAACAGTTCAAAGTTATGACGGACTCTCCCCCTCCCCAATCTAATTATAACCTGGTGCCAAAATTCTGATGGCTCCCCCACTCCACCCCGTGGCCACACAATCACATTTCAGGCACTCGCCCAACCAGTCTGTATTTATTGCAGTTTGCAGTGTCTGCACTCATGTGACTGGGATTTACAGTGTTTTTGCTGGCAAAAAATAGCCCATAGCAAACCATAGATTCACTAATGACTTTACGACCGTTGCCTCATGACTGCTGCAAAAAACATAAAATCAGGTTGGTCATGTGGGTGAACCACTTTAAGACCATCACAACTTACGACCATAATGGGCAGGCTCCATTATGGTCGTACGTCGAGGACAACCTGTACTGTCCGAGCGGTACTTTATCGGTACAGCTTATCTGGTATGTGTTTGTGTGTGTGTCTGTGGTTACTCTAATGGGTGGGGGGAATTCTGGGAGTTGAAGTTCACACATCCTAAAGTTACCAAATTTGAAAAAACACTGCTGTAACACTTCCAGAGAGATGAAGGTAAAAACCAGAATGGTTCAAATTCTACTCAGAAATAAGTTCTCTTAAATTAAATGGAATTGGTTTTCATATGCCAAGCAAAAGAATGTATGCAAGGAGGATATGGTGCACAGGATCAATCATCTCCTTCTCCTTCTCCTTCTCCTTCTCCTTCTCCTTCTCCTTCTCCTTCTCCTTCTCCTTCTCCTTCTCCTTCTCCTTCTCCTTCTACTTCTACTTCTACTTCTACTTCTCCTTCTCAGTGTATTATCCAGACACTTCATTTTACCAAAACAACGACAACAACAGATATACTGGTAGTGATAATAATAATACACATAATAATTATAACAATAATTATATTAGCTTATTTATAATCATGTTATACTAGCATGCTTAAAGTTATAGAAAACATTCATATTTTGCATACACATAACAATAATCTTTCTTCATCTAACATCTACCTCTTATCTCTAGACATTAATAAAACCTATTCCACATTGAAGACTACGCAAATTATTATTATTTCTATCATCACCTTTGATAGTTATTTTATTAAAGGTTACAATTTGCAACATTAAATACCAATGTAAATTATAAAAAGGAAAAAAAATAGAAGGTGCAGAAATGGAGAAAAAATAGAAAGGAAAATAGAAAAAGAAAGGAAAAATAAGAATATAGTAAAGGGGGAAAAAAGAAATATATAAAGAAATGGCTTTGCCCTTTATCATAAGCATAAATAATTTTAGTGACTTATTGCCTTCTCCTTAAACTACAGCAAATGGTCTCTACTTCTCATATTTCATCTCTTTTTTGTATACAAATGCATAAAATCTCTTTATTTTGGACAGGATGTTAGTGAAAGTCCATTAAGGGCTACCAGGGAAATCATCTCTTTTGAAACACAAGCCATTTCTATCATTTCTGTAGCAGGTCTAACTATTTAATTTCCTTGTAAAATCATATGTTTTGTCCTGCCTGTACTATTTCATGTCTAATTTTGCTTGTAAGAAAATTATTATGCATCTCCACACGTATAAAAAAAATTGGTATAATTTTCCGAAAAAGTCTTCCTAACAGTTATATTTTGATCACCTCCCTTTCTTGATATATTGCTGTTATGTTGATTTTCCTATGCTGTATGCATTTTGGCAAGCATTTTCAGAGGCTATTTATTCCTAAGGTGTATTTTTTTTTTACATGCAGAATTTTGCAAAATGACCATTGCTAATGTACGTGCACATAATATACTCTGCTTATACACCTTTGTGCACAATTGTGATTGCAGCACATAAGTTGGGGAAATGTGACCAACCGAAGAATAATTGCGATCGGGTTCATCTATTAGTTTGGGAATTGTAAATTAGATCAGGGCATTTTAATATGTGAACCCCATTTAAATCTCGTCCTTAGGAACTGGGTTATTATCATCCCAACAGAAACGACACAAAGAATTGATGTAGACATGTACGTCGTTCCAACATGACATCCTTTTCGTCTCTGGTGAGCTATCTAGAACAAAGCAAAAATGAGCCATAATGTTGCCCGTGTGGGAAGCAATGGCCACGTTCAAAGCAATAAAACAGATGTTTGATGGCTGAAAAATATTGGGCAGCTCCTGGTGTCGCAGTGACAAGTGCCAGCAGATGTTGTTTTTGCCATCTTTCCTTCTCCTTCCTTGACCTCCTGAAATTTTTTGAAAGGCCGTTGATCGCCTTTACATCTCGTGTAGGGTTTCATCCTCTGTCAGATTAAGGGACAGGGAACACAGGAACAAGGAAAAGGGAGGGTCCACAATCTGTCTTTCTGTTTCTCATCTCAAACCTGTTTTCCATTTCTGCATTTAATATATGTATGAAAATGTCGGAGAAAAAGAAGGAAACCACTCTTAATCTGCAGATAAAGACCATAGAAGAACGTCAGTGTTCCAGAACAACCCAACTCCAATTAAAAACTCCGAGACAGGCATCATCGCAAAGCTTCCACTGGTGTGCTTCAAGGTGTTGGTTACCACCTTTAAAGCGCTCCATGGCATAGGACCTAGTTATCTTTGAGACCGCCTGCTGCTACCGATGACCTCCCACCGACCTGTGCACTCCCACAGAGAGGGCCTCCTCGGGGTGCCATCAGCCAAACAATGTAGGCTGGTGACCCCCAGGGGGAGGGCCTTCTCTGTGGGGGCACCTACCCTCTGGAACCAGCTGCCCCCTGAGATAAGGAGAATCCAAGACCTCGATGCCTTCCGCCGTGCCCTTAAAACTTTCTTTTTTCAGCAAGCCGGGCTGGTTTAATATATTTTTAAAATATTTTAAATTGGTTTGTTATTTTAAATTGGGGCCAAATTAATATATATCTTTTTAATTGTTTTTAATGTTTGTATTGTATGTTTTTTATCTGGCTGTACACCGCCCTGAGTCCCTCGGGAGAAGGTGCGGTATATAAATTCAAAATAAAATAAAATAAATAAAATAAATCTGGGAAAACCCAAAAGAGCCTTGGTACTACAGTGGTTTAAAGCACCCTGTTATTAACACAGCTGCCTGCAATTTACTGCTGGTTCGAATCTCTCCAAGGCTCAAGGTTGACTCAGCCTTCCATCCTTTCTAAGGTAGGTTAAATGAGGACCCAGTTTGTGGGGGCAATAAGCTGACTTTGTATGAATATACAAAATTATGAAGGCTATTGCTTAACGCACTGTAAGCCGCCCTGAGTCTCCGGAGAAGGGCGGCATATAAATCAAATTAAAAAAAAAAAAAAACCCGAATCTGAGAATTCCGGGTTTTCCTTCTGTAAATCAAAACCCCAAAATCCAGCCCCAGCACCCATCAGTCCATCACATGGCCCAATCATCATCCGTCCCAACTTGAGCCACCACTGCAACCACTCCTCCTCCAGGTCCAGGAACACCATGACCTTGACTGAAGGGAAGAATGCTATTATGTCTAACCTCAATGTCTCTACTAAATCTCCCCCTCCTACTTTCCCAAGCGCAAGAAGGTGGCAGCGTGGAAGCTTCCGGTGTTAATATGGCTTCCAAAGCTGACAAAGAGAACCTTCCACATCCATTGGGTGATATGAGGCAATAGCAGGCTGTCCTCAACTTATGACAGTTCATTTAGTGATAGTTCGACGCTACGTCAGGACTGGAAGAAGTGACGTGTGACTGTTTTTCATATTTCTTATGACCATTGCAGAATCTCCGTGTTACATTCATCAACATTCAGAATCTTGGCAATTGGTTCATATGGATGATGGTTGCAGTGTCCCGGAGTCATGCAATCCCCTTTTGACTAGCAAGCCAGATTTACTGAACAACCGTGTTACTAACTTAACATGTGCAGCAATTCACTTAACAACTATGACAAGAAAGGTGGTAAAATGGAGCAAAGCCCAGTTAACAACTGTCTTGCTTAGCACAGAAATGTTGGGCTCCGTTGTGGTTATAAGTTGAGAAGCATCTGTACAGTTTTCTAAACGGCTGCATTTAAAATTTGACCAGGAAGGGAAGCATAAATCTATAGAAAATGTGCATATGCTAATATACCATATTTTTCAGAGTATAAGATGCACTGGAATATAAGACGCAGCTTAGTTTTTGGGGAGGAAAATAGAAAAAAAATCTGCCTACCAGCTAGCATCTGGCTAGCATCCTTAGTCTGGTCACTTCAGCACATTAGTTTGCTGGTTTTGAGCGTGCATGCTTTTTATCTCCTGCTTGGGGAGAAAAAACAGCTTCTAAAGCGCAGCTGAGAGTCGGAGAGAGCAGGCAAAGCATGGAAGATGGCTTCACTCGCTAGCGCCTCGTTAGAGCTGATAAAAAACTTCACAGCTGAGAGTCGGAGGGAGCAGGCAAAGCAGGGAAGCAGAGATTGCTTCACTCGCTAGCACCTCATTAGGGCTGAAAAAAAGCTTCGAAAAAGCTACATTCGGAACATAAGACGCACCCAAATTTTCAGCCTCTTTTGGGGGGGAAGTGCGTCTTATTCTCCAAAAAATACGGTGTAAGTATGGGCACTAATTTACTATATCTTAATTTGTGATATCTTAATGAAAAATGGAGGCTACTGCCTTGGGAAACGGAATGATGAAATGCATGTGGTATCATCCCAGGATCTTGTCCAAGTACCTGAATCCATGGGCAGCCTGATGAATCTCCAATCTTCCTGTTTATGGTTTTTTGTAATCTTAAAAAAAGAATTGGCCAGATAGTAGGCAAATGCATCGATCGGAGTAGTTCGCACAATTTCTTGCTTTGGCAAGCACAGCTGAATTTTACCTTGCTGAGTGAAAAGGGAAGCAGGCAGCAGACAAGGAGATCATTAGTAACAGTTGAAGACAAGCGTTCACCGTTCATGCCGGAGAGGAAGAAGCAAGATTTATCTGTAAATAAACAAGCATAGTTTCACAGGTAAGGGGACAGGACAAAGATGGATAGGTTATAAGAAGCTGTGAATTTCCCCTTGCCAGCAAAGTACATTTACAATGATGTTGTTGTTGTTTTTGCATGCATTAAGGTAGATGTTATTTTTGGTGGGGCATTTTTCATAGGATGAACAAGAAGAGAAAGTTGGAGGGATTCATCTTCAAATCTGTCATGATAGAATGCAAATAGATGATAGATAGATAGATAGATAGATAGATAGATAGACAGACAGACAGACAGATAGATGATAGATGATAGATGATAGATGATAGATGATAGATGATAGATGATAGATGATAGATGATAGATGATAGATGATAGATGATAGATGATAGAGAAAGAGAAAGAGAGAGGGGTATATGTGTGTGTGTGTGTGTGTGAGAGAGAGAGAGAGAGGGGGGGAGGGAGGGAGAGAGAGAGATAATAGAATTAAGAGTAGTATGGATACAATACAGATTTTTTTTTCTTTCTTTCCTGTAGGATGCTATCTAATTCATTACCTAACAAAATGGCTTGGTAAAAGCAGATAATACACTTCTCTTAATAATTATTAGAACTTAACAGTGAATAATTCAAGAATGCATCACCACAGGCAGAATCTTCCTGTGATGCTTCTATTGTTGGTTCTACCTCAAAAAAAATAGGTAGACTGAATAGTGGTCCACATAAATTACTCCTTACATGGATACTCATAAGGATATTTACACATCTAGAATGTCAAGGCAAAGTGTGGCTTGGGCTCTTCATTCTTACCTGCCATTTTCTAGGCATTCTCTCTCCTCTCTCTGGGAAATAAAATGGTACTGTCCACACCAGTACCCTAGACAATACATGCCCTAGATCAGGGATGGCTAACCTGTGGTACGCATGCCAGAGGTGGCACGCAGCGCCCTCTCTGATGGCATGTGAACCGTTGCCCCAGTCCAGCTCCACTGTGCATATGTGCGTGTCTCCCGCTGGCTAGCTGGTCTTCGGGTCTCTGCCTTCAGGGGGCTGCGTGCGCATGTGCGGTGGGACGCATGCAGGGGGGACACATGTTTATTTATTATTTATTTATTTATTTATTTTGTCGCATTTCTATAGCCTGGCCCTGAGCCATGTGGGGCTTTAAAGGTAATAACCAACACCTTGAACGTGCATTGCATTTTGGAGGTTCAGGCGTGTGCATGCAGATTCACCCGCATGCACGCACACTTTGGGCATTCGGTCCGGAAAAGGTTAGCCATCACTGCCCTATATCTTCAAAGACTTGACAGTTGTTCTATTGGAGTTAGTCATTCTAGCACTAGCTGTCCTGTCTCACAAAATTCAACTGGTGAATTTATGAAGCTCCCAACTCTTCTAAGAACTTAAGTAGACACACATGAGTATTGATGGCACCTTGCTCCGCTGCCACAGGAGAGAGAAGTTCATCTTCTAATCTTCTCTCCATCCTCATCTTCCAAGATGGATGATAAACGATTGGCAGTATGGTCCATCGAGGCTTGTCCATTTATCCATGGCTTAAGGTATGAGTAGCTTCAGCAGTTCTTTCTCCATCTCTGCTGCCATCTCCCATTCTTCACTGGGCATAGATAGTCCTTCTATTCCATCCTGTCATGCTTGTACAGGTCTGTTCTAAAGTGGGGCTGCTGACATCCTTATAACCTGGCTCTTAATATTTGGAAGAGCGAGCAAGCTCAAAGCCAGTTTAAATATCATATAAATTGGCTATATTTTAAGCCTTTCAGCACAGCAGGCATCATTTCTAAGAGAGCATAATTTATCATACACCTGGTCACTGGTGGATGGATAGGAGACTGGTTTAACTGAAAGATATCATCTGACAAACAGAGGCATGATGAACAGCCCTCCTCACTTAACTTCCATATCTAACGTTCCAGATATTGAAACAGTTCTGTGACATGAGCAGTAGATGGAGCACAATCTCCTGCTGAAGGATCAAATGCACATTCTGAAATTGTATTTGTAACAGGCCAGGAATTCAGTCGGGGTAAGTAACTACAGATCAGTTAAAACAAAGCGGGGGACATTGGAGTTTGGAGAGCAGGGTGGGTGGGAAAAAACCCTAGGTGAGGATCCCAATATTTTCTAAAAACCAGTTAAAAAGAAAAACAAAAACAAAAGATGCCTGTGAGTGCATGAATGCATGCGATTTGGGCCAAGTACTTTGAAAGCCTTGGCTTGTATTAGAGTCTTTACATAATTTCGAAGTGAACTATCCAAGGCTGATCAACATTCTATCAACATTCTATCAACAAGTCTATCAACATTCTGCTCAGTCTATGCTGTAGACCAGAGGTCTTCAAACTTGGCAGCTTTAAGACTTGTGGACTTCAACTCCCAGCATAGCTGGCAGGAGAATTTTGGGAGTTTGAAGTCCACAAGTCTTAAAGCTGCCAAGTTTGAGGACCCCTGCTGTAGACAGTGTCTCAGTACTGAACTGCAGCAGGTAGTTAAAATCCTGACAAGAGCATCGCAGGATTATATTTTGGACTGTATTGCTTCTTTTATGATTATAATATACTTGATTGTTTTCAGCATAAAACAGTGGAGGCTATCCTTAAAAGAAATCTCAGCACAGCAGAAGTTAAAGGGTGATAGAAACAAAGCATTAACAACTCAGATCTCTCTCTCTCTCTCTCTCTGAAAATCAAGTGAGATGAAGGAAAAAAGAAAAAGATTCTAGATCAGAAATGTCAGGTTTTAACTCCCTGTGCCTAGTTTGTTAGTGGCTGCAGCAGGACACCTGCCACTATGGTATAGTGCTGTGATGGCGAACCTATGGCACGCATGCCCGAAGTGGCATGCAGAGCCCTCTCTGTGAGCACACCAGCCATCACCCGTTGCTCTTCCAGGTTCCGGTGTGCACATGCACACTGGCCAGCTGATCTTTGTGCACACGGGAGTGCCAGAAACTGGAAGAGCAGCTCCCTGGTGCGCATGCACATTCCGGAAACCAGAAGCTCAGCTTCCCGGCCCATGCATGCGCACTAGGGAACTGCTCTTCCAGTTTCCAACACTCCTGTGCGTGTGCATAGGGGAGCTGCTCTTCCGGTTTCTGGCGTTCCCCCACCCCAAAGCGCGCGCTCCCGTTTTGGCACTCTGTGTAGTCCCATTTTGGCACTGGTATAGTGGAAGAACCAGTTTCCAAATCTGGGTTATCTTCTAATCTTATTGAACTGCCCTAGCCAATTGATTTCCTCCTACCCAATTTACTTTTCTGGTCTCTCAGGCAAAGAAGCCCATTTCCAAGTAAAGGTGGACTTTGTTTTCTGCCGCATGCCAATTTCCCTTTTTAAGATAAACAATTAAAAGACTCTCCTAATTGGAATAGGAAGCCTGCTCCAGGGGTATATGTGAGGGATCCCAGATTTATGTTTATTAATTTAGATTCTTTTATCCCTCCTGTATTATTCTTTTCATAAATAACTCAAGGCAATGAACACACATAAATACTGCAAGATCCAATCTGAGTCAGTCACCGGGACCAAAGGTTTGGTTTTCTGAACTTTCGGACTCGCGCTGGAGCCCATCCCCAGGGACTTCTCTGAGGATGGGTTCACCATTCTGGTGAGAGAGAAGTGCTCTCTGATGATGGGCTCCAGCATGAGTTCGAAAGCTCGGAAAACTATACTTCTGGTCCTGGTGACTGACACAATTACAATTGGATCTTGCAACAGTATCCTGGGACATGTATATTTGCCAACCTAGCAGTTCGGAAGCACATAAAAAATGCAAGTAGAAAAATAAGGAACACCTTTTGTGGGAAGGTAACAGAGTTCTGTGAGCCTTTGGCATTTAGCCATGCCAGCCACATGACCATGGAAAAGTCTTCGGACAGCACTGGCTCTTCGGCTTTGAAACGGAGATGAGCACCACCCCCTAGAGTCGGGAACGACTAGCACATATGTGCGAGGGGAACCTTTACCTTTATACATAACATTCCTTCCTCCTCCTATTTTCCCCAGGACTATGTGGTGAGTGTGGCTGAAAGAGAGTGACTGGCTCAAAAGTCACCAAGTTGGCTTTCATGCCTAAAGTGGGATTTAGAACTCACCATCTCCTGGTTTCTAGCCTGGAGCCTTAATCATTAGACCAGGTAGAAGCAGAGCAGTCTATCTATGAATAAACAGCTCATATTTGGTTCATATCATCTCTCCATATCATTGATGTTGTATCTCTGACCCCTTCAGCCTCAAGTCTTCCATTTCAAGAACATCAGATATACTTGTACTGCAATCCTACATCTGGCTATTCACATTAAAAACCCTAGCACACTTAATGACATTTACTCCTAGAAGAAAACCAGAATAAATAATACAAGTTAACTAGGCAGCCTCAATGGCACAGTGGAATAAATAAAAATGCTGAAAGAATGCATTTTTAAAAGTTCACAATCATGAGGTCTCATCCCAATGGGGTACTTCGTGAGGGATGATGATGAACCCAGGATTAGTGCATTCAGAAGGAAAAAAATCAAAGTTTTGTCTTTTCCTTGAACTGGCTTTACAAATGTATTACATTTTCTGTGGCCACATGATAGTGGTTTAAGAACAATCTTAATGGCCTTGATTTGCATGTCAACAATGCAATCAATGAAATACCCCGATTGAATAGTTAAGAAGCAGTTACAGATAGAGATAATAAAGATCCTAGAGAGGAAGCTGGGAGGCAAATTTAAAAAAACATAGCAACCAAAGTATTGAATCGGGCAAGAGATGATGGATAAATGATTTCTTTTTGTTGTTGTTCTGATTTGCTTTTCCTTTTCTCTCTCTCTCTCTTTTCTTTTCTTTTCTTTTTCTTTTCTTTGTTTCAGGTAGGTGACACGAATAGAAGCCAGGCAGGATAAAATGAACATGTTTTTTCAGTAAAAGGTGATATGATTAAAAGTTAGAATAAGTGATAGAAATAAGAGAAAGGGGAATGTTAGTGTAGACACTTTTATGTAATAAAATAAAGTAACAATAAGAGAAAATATGGAATAATTGAACCATGACAGATTGCAACTTATTATAATTGTGTATCATTATTAGAAATATATAAGTAGATTGAATGTAATAACTATGATTAATTTTACTAGTTTTATTTGTATTAGAATGTATGAGACTCAGGTGCCACACTGTTCACGCATTGATTTGAAATGTTTGTAAAAAAATTTTAAAAAAAAATTAAAACAGAAAAACAATGCAATCATATGAAAACATTTAGAGGTTTAGATGACAGTGAGATGGATCAAACATCAGTCAGTGAAGAGGAGCAGAAAGTATGACCTAATTGACGATGGGGACAGAATTATGTAGGGCTCGGTTCACATGTTCATCTTCACATTAAATAAAATGAGCAAGTGAGAAGATGATATTTGATGGAAAGTTGGATAATTGGATTGTGATTGTGTATTGACTAAAGAGTCTCCTAGTTGTACCAACACTATTCCCCCCACCCCTTTCTCTGCAGTGTCAGCACAGTCTATGCCGATTGTGGTTTGAAAAGCAAAATGACCCTGGCAGAAACACTTCAATATTTAATGTATAAGCTTCCTCCAAGAGAAACTTTTATCTCTATTGTAAGTAGGTGCTAAACTCAATAGAAAACAATTCAGGGACATTTGATCTACACATCTTTAAATCCATTTCTGAAAGGTGCTCATAACATTTTTTTTTTTTTTGAGGTACACTATAATAAATTTTGAGAGATGCGGTGGCTCAGTGGCTAAAATGCTGAGCTTGTTGATCGAAAGGTTGGCAGTTCAGCAGTTCAAATCCCTAGTGCTGCATAACGGGATGAGCTCCCGTTACTTGTCCCAGCTTCTGCCAACCTAGCAGTTCGAAAGCACGTAAAAAATGCAAATAGAAAAATAGGGACCACCTTTGGTGGGAAGGTAACAGAGTTCCGTGTGCCTTTGGCATTGAGTCATGCCAGCCACATGACCACGGAGACATCTTTGGACAGCGCTGGCTCTTTGGCTTTGAAACGGAGATGAGCATCGCCCCCTAGAGTTGGGAACAACTAACACATATGTGCGAGGGGAACTTTTACCTTACTTTATAATAAAGTTTGCAGCAAAAGTGGACCTTATGATGAAAAATATTTGTGGCAAATTTGAAAGAGAAAAGTGGAGAAAGGTTTTGGCAAAAGAAACTGGGAATGGCAAGAAAACATGATGTTATTTTGTGAATGGATTGGAACTGATTGGAATTGAGTGTTGGGATTAGAGATTTATTAACTCTCTATTAGTAAGATTAATTCACTCATCTTTTACATTAAACCAGATGATGGCCCTTATGCTAGCAAAGTTCCTGCAATTTCTTGTCATTTTTAAAAATGGGAGGTGGGAAAAAGGGAAAAGCCAAGCTCTCAAATTCTTTGTATCAACCACCTGAGATGTGGAGATTTTAACAACCAATAGTGGGTATTTGATTGGAAGATAAAGCTGCCAGTCATTGGACATGTTTCTCTATCCTCTTTCTTCTTTTCCACTGGAAGATTTTAGAACACTAAGAAGAACCAAACAGTTAAGTGTTGTTTTTTTTTTTAATTGAACGCAGCTTTCTGCTTTGCCTTGCTTTGTTGCCTTGCATTGCTGACATGGTAATTTATAAATAGCAGAGTTGGAAGAGAGTTGGAAGAGATCTCGGAGTTCTTCCAGCTTGTTGCTCAAGCAGGAAACCTTATACCTGTCCAAAAGGTGGCTTTTTCAAGAGGCAACTGAACTTTCTTGCTTTTCTTTGAAGATGTTTCATTTCTCATCCAAGAAGCTTCTTCTTCTTCTTCTTCTTTTTTTTTTTGCTTTAATTTATATGCCGCCCTTCTCCGGAGACTCAGGGCAGCTTACAATGCGTTAAGCAATAGCCTTCATACTTTTGTATATTTATACAAAGTCATCTTATTGCCCCCACAATCTGGGTCCTCATTTCACCTACCTTTGAAAGGATGGAAGGCTGAGTCAACCTTGAGCCTGGTGAGATTCTTCAAGAAAGTCCCGTTGCCTCTCAAAAAAAGCACTTTTGGGATAACTATGACCCGGATGACTGAGAATCACCATAGAGAAAACCTTATACCATTTCAGACAAATGGTTGTCCAATCTCTTCTTTAAAGCCTCTAGGGTTAGAGCATCCAAAACTTCGGGAGCAAGCTCTTCCACCAGTGGTGAAATCCAAATTTTTTTACTACTGGTTCTGTAGGCGTGGCTTGGTGGGCATGGCAGGGGAAGGATACTGCAAAATCCCCATTCCCTCCCCACTCCTGGGGGAAGGATACTGCAAAATCCCCATTCCCTCCATACTCCTGGGGGAAGGATATTGCAAAATCTCCATTCCCACCCCACTCTATGGCCAGCCGGAGGTGGTATTTGCTGGTTCTCTGAACTACTCAAAATTTCCACTACCGGTTCTCCAGAACCTGTCAGAACCTACTGGATTTCACCCCTGCATTCCACTGATGAAGACCAGTCATGATTGAAACAGCCATTGTCCATCTTTTCATTCTTGAGCTTGTGATCCATGGAGTCTTCTCAAAGAGGTATGACAAATCGCAATATTGTAAAATACCTGGTAACTCTTTAAAACTATTATACAGGTAGTCCTCAACTCACAAGCATTCATTCAGTGACCATTTGAAGTTAAAACAGCACTGACAAAAAGCGATTTACATCTGGTTCTCTTGCCCATTACAACATTCCCACAGTCATGTGATTGAAATTTGGGCACTTGGCAACCGGCATGATTTATGATGGTTGCAGGATCCCAGGGTCATTTGATCGCCATTTGTGTCCTTGCCAGCCATTTTCTGACAACCAAAGTCAATGGGTTAAGTCCAGTGGTGGGATTCAACCAGTTCGCCATTTCAGCCAAACCGATTGTTAAATTGCTGGCTGGCCCCTCCCCGCCCCTCCTCACCCCAACCCTCCCACTCGCCCTGTTTTGGCTCCCAGGTAAATGCAGGGAAACTTACTAGGTCCAAAACGGGATGCAGGGGGTTGCGGCATGGCCCCTCTGTGGTCCATTTTTGTTCCCAGGAGACTGTAGGGAGGCCTACTAGGCCCAAAATGAGGCATGGGGGTGGCCAGTGTGCCCTCCCCATGGCCCGTTTATGTTCCCAGGCAGGTGGAGGAGACTGAGTGCTGCCTGTCACACACCCTGGCCACACCCAGCATGGCCACACCCACACAGCCAGTCATTAGGGCAGAGAACTTTGTTAAATTATTTGAATCCCACCACTGGGAAATCCCTTAATGAAGTATAACCTCTTCATTCACTTAATAACTTCAGTGATACGTTTAACTGTGGCAAAAATAAGGTTGCAACACTGGGCATGATGACTCACTTAATAATTGTCTTGCAGAACGATGGAAATTGTGGGTTGTACCAAGATCGTTTTTATGTTGTTTATCACAAAAAAAATATACATGCAGTTCTGTGGATACTAGAAAAGCAGACAGGGTTTGCCTCGCCTTGGGGGAGAGACAATTGGTACCTGTCTTTTCAACCAAAAAGTGATGGATGACCAGTAATTACCAGAATTACAAACTATTCAAAAAAATAATGCCAAAAATGTACCTACAGAAGAAACCCCCAAATCAAATTGCAACAAATAACTCATCAAAGCTGACTTTTTTTTTTTTGTTTTTAAAGAAAAATGTGGGAGTGAATGCTAGTTCTCTTGCTAAATTTGAGAATTGATTGTTGATTTATGTAAACTTTTGTTGCTTGTGGAAGGTCACAAAAAGGATACCTGCAACTTTGAACAAATAGCAGCTTCTTCTAACCTACAGAAGACAAATCTCTAGCGATTGTGCAAAATAGAAACAATTTCTAGTGCAAATTCCATTGTGTAGAAAAATTAATACATTGTTTGATTTTGATGGTTTTCCTCTCTATAGGATCAGGTCCACAAAGGACCACTTTTAGCATTTCATCTACATAATAGGTGAAGTGAGAATTCATTCTATCTCAAATGGGCACCCAGGAGGCTGTTTGGTCTTTTGTGTTTTTCTGATAATAAGAGGTGAGTATGTTGTAAGCTCTGTATATTCCTCACATACCGAATATCCTGCTATCCAGTTGTTCTATATATGCAATCCACAGTATGACTTATAGATCATTATGTGCCTGGAAGTTCTTAGCTTTCTTCTTACAAGATTAATGGAGCTCTTTAGATGTGTATTTAGAAAACAGTTTTAATAAACAAAGTATATTTTGAAGAGGTATCCTTTTTCTGCCCTAGAAAGTATACTTCAAAGAATTCATTCTTTTATACAATAATATATTCAATACCCCATGCTAAGCAAAGTGGCTCCAATTTAGAAAGTATTATGTCGATCAGGTTTGTGACTCTCTGAACTTTGATAAAACTTTCAAAGCAGTTTTGCTATGAATTATTTTCACAGAAATAAAATTTCCTTCCCTGGGAATATATGCTATTCCACATTGGCCTGTAATTTTTTTCCCCCTGTTTCATGTTATGCAATTCTCTCCTTTCTTCTATTTCAGATCTGCTTTTCTTACTTTATTCCATCATAAAAAAAACAACAACAAACAAACAAACAAACAAACAAAAAATAGCATACAGTAGGATTAGCAGATAGGTCTATTCTGTTTAATTGCCTACTTTGGGAGGCAAATTTGTGATCAAGGAAATTTTGGTTCTGAACTTTAAAAAAAAAATAAAAAATAGCACCATATCAGAATATATGGTAGCTCAGAACTGAGCCTTGGTACTACAGTGGTTTAAAGCACCCTGTTATTAACACAGCTGCCTGCAATTTACTGCTGGTTCGAATCTCGCCAAGGCTCAAGGTTGACTCAGCCTTCCATCCTTTCTAAGGTAGGTTAAATGAGGACCCAGTTTGTGGGGGCAATAAGCTGACTTTGTATAAATATATACCAAAGGATGAAGGCTATTGCTGAGCACATTGTAAGCCGCCCTGAGTCTCCGGAGAAGGGCGGCATATAAATCAAATTAAAAAAAATAAAAATAAAAAAAAATAAAGTATAGATGGAAGTTGCGCTTACTTTCTAAATTTTATGAGATGACTGAAAGATCCCTTCACTCTTTCTAAAAAAAAAACAAACAAAAACAAAAACAAAAAACAAACCCTGAATGCATTTATGACAGTTCTAGGCTCTTCGGTGTACAATATATACCGGGTGTCTGCAACCTGCAGCTCCAGAGCCGCATGTGGCTCTTTCATCCCCCTGCTGTACCTCCTTGTTGGCTGAACCCACCACTGGCTGGCCCTGCCCTTCCCCTCGCCCTCCCCACCCAGTCACTCCTTGCCTGGCCTGAGAAGGTAAGGGCAACGGTGGGGGATGGAGACTCTCTCCATATTCCAGAGTGGATGCGAAGCACCCCTGTACTTGCCATATCTCGCAGGTGCTTCTTCCAGCCCTTGTTGGTGCTGCGCATACTTCGGTCGCTCAGGCAGATGCGCGACTTGCTCTCCACCCCAAGACACTGGCCCAGCCCAGTTGCGACCAATGCCCTGGATTGTAATGGGCTCCAGGAGGAGGAGGGGACACCGTCTTCCCCATTGTGAAGTACGCTAAATTTAACTGTACTGCGCAAGGCACTGTGAGAGCAGCGGGCAGGCTATGGAGGTAGCAACAGCAGTGGCATTAGCCGCAGCCAGGCCAAGCCAGTGTCCTGGGGCGGAGAGCAAGTCGCGCATCTCCCCGAACGACCAAGGTGTGCGCAGCACCAACAAGTGCCAGAAGAAGCATCTGCAAGAGATGGCAAGTACAGGGACTCTTCACTCCCGCTCTGGAATATGGAGCGAGTCTCCATCGCCCGCCATCGCCCTTATCTTCTCAGGCCAAGCGAGGAATGACTGGGAGGGGAAGGCGAGGGGTGGGGCCAGCTAGTGGTGGGTTCAGTCAACAGGGAACCACAACAGGGGGACGAAAGAGCTTCATTTATCTGGGAACCTGAAATGACTCTTGATTTAAATATGGTAAATACCACCCAAGGAAGAAGAAAGAACAACATCAGCAAAAAACAAACAAACACCAACCCTTGCCTGTTTTTGGAAATGGATCAAGAGGGAACACACACAAACACACACGAGAGAGAGAGAGAGAGAGAGAGAGAGAGAGAGAGGGAGGGAGGGAGGGAGGGAGGGAGGGAGGGAGATGAGAGGGGGAGAGACAGAGAAAGAGAAAGAGAGAGACAGGGAGGGAGGGAGGGAGGGAGGGAGAGAGAGAGAGAGAGAGAGAGAGAGAGGGAGAGAGAGAGAGAGAGAGGGAGGGAGGGAGGGAGAGAGGGAGGGAGATGAGAGGGGGAGAGACAGAGAAAGAGAAAGAGAGAGACAGGGAGGGAGGGAGGGAGGAGAGAGAGAGAGAGAGAGAGAGAGAGAGAGAGAGAGAGAGAGAGATACCTGTTTCCCACAGAAAACACCAGCATAAGACAGATTTGCTGGGATTTCCAGAATTCAGAATTCAACACATTTGGACACTAATGGGTTTGAAAAGCTGTTCTGTCCAATCAAATAATGCTTGGTTACATTCTTTCCAAAGGTGCTCTTTTAATTGATAATAAGGACTTCTACCTGAGAACATTTTATAATTAATTAAAATATAAACCCAAAGGGTGTGAGGTGCAGGACAAATATTTACCTCTTTGATTAGACCTCCATATGTCTGGTTTGTGACTGAAAATCCAGGTGCTTTTGCTGTTGGCTCACACACACATACACACACACACACACACACACACACACATACGGTTCTCCCAACAGCAAAGAGCACACTTGTCTTAATTTCCTCTCGATTACACCCAAACATTAACTATTACTGACTAACTACAGCCCCAAATAATTATTGCTATCTGTTCCCTTTGTAAATATAACTCCGGTACTGAGTGAGAAGAATAATGGCATATTTACAGAAGGCAGCTAATTAAACTCAGCTTCAATTGCCTTCAGTTTGCCAGAAGGGGCCATTTTCATGGGAAGGAAAAAAAGAGAGGAGAGGAGGGAGAGAGTAAGAGCAAAAGAGGCATAGAGAAGCTTGACTACATACTGGGAACAAGCTGGTGATCTGTACATTCAGAATTCTCAAGATAAAAATTCAGCTTGAAACAAATTTACACTGGTAGTAAAAATCTCATTAGGCAACATTCCCCAATTATAAATGTTTCATTTCCTTTCCTCTCTCAACACATCCCAGATTACTGAAGCTTTAAGCGCATACATATTCCTTACATAACATATGCATATTTCTTAAATAAAATTTAGTATGTTAAAGCCAATAGAGTCAAAGATTAAGGGGTTGGTTTAGGGGAGAGGGACCCTCATTCTAGATTTCTCTTGGCAGAGAAGCAGCTGACAGGGTGACTTTGGGCCAGTCATTCTCTCAAAGCACTAGACCAGGGGTGTCAACCTCGCAGTGTCACATTGTCGTCACGTGACATATCGTGACTTTTTTCCCCTTTGCTAAAATGGGGATGGGCGTGGCCATTTGGCCCATTTCTCTGCCAACTTGCATTGGACCACGATGATAAAATTCAGTTCATAACCTTCAATGAAGATACTTTCAACCAGGGGTGAAATGCTCCCGGTTCGGACCGGATCACCTGATCTGGTAGCAATGGAGGCGGGTGGTTCAGAGAACCGGTAGCAAAAATCCCTCCCCCCCATGCCCAGCTGAGCTGCACAATCATCAGAGACTTTTTTTTTTTACTTTGAAAAGCATTTTTTCTACAATCTCTTCGGCTGAAAAAATGCTTTTAAAAGTAAAAAAAAAAAGCCTCTGATGATCGCGTGGCTCAACTGGGATCGTCAAAGGCTTTTAAAAGAAAAAAACTTTTTAAAGCCTCTGCCGATCAGGCAACTCAGCTGGGATCATCAGAGCCTTTTGAAAGCATTTTTTACAACCTCTTTGCCAAAGAGGTTGTAGAAAAAATGGTTTTAAAAGTAACCAAAAAAAATATTGGCCATGCCCACCCAGTCACATTGTCCCTGCCCCCCAACCAAGCCATGCCCACAGAACTGGTAGTAACAAATTTTAGATTTCACCACTGCTTTCAACATACGTTATTTGGGTTAGTGATCGTTATAATTTTCTTTCTATCTGTCACGGGTCCTTAACTACTTTAATTGCAGGTGCTCATCAAAAACCTATGATGCTGACTGTCAACACACATACACTGTTTGGTGTATTTTCAGGTGGAGAACTACTGATATATCTTCATCAACCAGATAATGGAGGTCAAAGATTTGGAAGTTTGATGACTTTTTAAAGTCAACCATTCACTATATTTTCTTCCTTCTGGTTTTATTTAATTACTAGCTTTAATCAATGATAGTTATTGTATCTTGTTATTATACCTGCTGAGCAAATTGATCTCTTCCGCAACTGAGGGCACAGATAGAAAACTTACAGTCTCCCAAAAGTTGTAAAGAATCCAAACTCTATGAGTCCTGAAAGGCCAAAAAAGATGGGGATTGTGGTTCAACAGTATTGGAGAATCACAGATTCCCATTCCCGACACTGAGAAATTATTATTGGTCTCATCCAGATGTTTAGACTGGATTCAGCAATTTTACCCTTCTATCAAGTCCTTCCCAAGGGCCTAGGACAGGCGGATGTAGTTTGATGGTGTTAAAGGTAAAATTGCAGGATGAAAGCTATTGCCATTATTATGGTTGATGGCAGCATTAAGCCTGATGTTTACACTGAATTTGGCGCTTTGGTCCATCGATCGAGTCCTTCCAAAAAGGTCTGGGATAGGCAGATATTATTTATTGTTGCAGGCAGCAAGCTGTTCCAAGTATAAAGCTGTCTTTTTCAACTGACTGATGGTGATTTTGTCACTGTCAGTAGTGTTCAAGTGGTGCTCCAGATGTTTTGAGATTGCACCCAAGGTGCCCATTACTATTGGTGCTATTTTTGCTTTCTTTTGGCATACTCATTCTACTTCTATTTGCAGGTATTTATATTTTGTGATTTTCCTCCAGTTCTTTCTCTTCTCTTCTACCCTCTAGATATTGTTACTATCCAGTCTATTGCTCCTATCCAGATTTTTTTGTCTTTCTTATCAACAACTGTTAAGTCTTTGCTTTCTTTTGCCACAGTTATTCTATTTCTGTTTGATGATCTTAGTGTTTTGTGATTTTCTTCAGTTCTTTCTTTTTATTCTGCTGTCTTCAGCTGGTACAATGTCCACTATCCAGATCTTTTTTTTTTTGTCTTTTTTATTGATAATTGTTAAGTCTGAGGTGTTGTGTGGCAGATGATTGTCTGTTTTAATTCTAAAATCCCAAAGCACTGACTTCTTCATTTTCTGTTACTTTGTCTATTTGTGGTCCCTTCAGTTCTTTATTGCAGGAGCCTAGTATTTCTTAAAGATCTTCTAATGCACCATCATTGTTGTTTTGTCATCCTGTCAGTGAGATCAGTTCAATCTTTCCAGTACTAAGTAAGATTTCATGGTGTACTAGCTTTGGTGCTTTTTCTTTATTGTCATCCTCCAATGCCCTTTTTACTTCTTCAACTGTCTGGTGTACTTACAACATTCAACGCTCACCCAATTTTCCTTGGTAAATAGAGTGTGTCAACATTACTGCATGGATGAAAGATATTGTTCATTATCATTAATTATTATTATATACATAGCAGTGTGAAATCACAGCTGCAGTTCTCTGGCTGGTGTTGACTTTCATATGCGTAGAGTTCTTCCCAGGAAGTATGTCATCATGTATCAGCATAGTAGCATATGCGTATCCAAATAGTGTGGCCTTTTGTAACTGATAGATGGAAATTTTGTCAGATGTGCTATCCAAAATTTTTGGGTATAGCACCCAATGTGCCAATAATCACATTGGGACCACCACAACTGTTTTATGCCATAATCATTCAACTTTTTCAAATCTTGATCCTTCTCCAATTCTTTGTCTCCTATTTTACTGTCCCCTTGAATTGCTACATCAATTATCCACATTTTCTTCTTTGCAACCACTGTTAAATCTGATGTGTTATGAGCCACGAGTCCTATCAGTTATCTTTGGAAATTCCACAATACTTATTAAAATTTATATACAGTAGCTACCCATCTCATATACGTTATTAACAGTTATACCGTGAATAATTGCAAAGTCCTATTACATGAATGACACAGAGGACATGAGGGCAGAAAGAAGGACATGTCTTCCTAGAATTGAGTTTGTTGAATTGAGCTGCTCTAAAAATATAAGTAAAATAGCACTTAGCACTTAGAAATAGCACTTAGACTTATATACCGCTTCACAGTGTTTTACAGCCCTCTCTAAGGGCTTAATAAGGGCTTGAATGTTTTTTTCCTATAAGACTTTGAGTAACATTTTCTCCCAATTGCTTTGCCTGCTGTTTAGTTTTTTGGGGCAGATGCTTATTGTTTTACCTTTCCTTTCTCACAATACAATCCTGAACATTCAAAATAGCAATAGCAATAGCACTTAGACTTATATACCACTTCACAGTGCTCTACAGCCCTCTCTAAGCGGTTTACAGAGTCAGCAGATTTTCCCCAACAATCGGGGTCCTCATTTTACCCACCTCGGAAGGATGGAAGGCTGAGTCCACCTTGAGCCTGGTGAGATTCGATCTGCCAAATTGCAGGAAGCTGGCAGTCAGCATTCTAACCACTGCGCCACCACGGCTCATAAAATAAATAAATATTTACCCAGAAGTAGGTCTCATTATTTCCAGTGAAACTGACTTTCATGTAAGCATGTAAACGGGTGTATCTATGTGTGATTTTCCTACATTCCTTTGCTTCTACTTCTGAAATTGTCTTTTCCCCCACTTGGCAGTAACAACTTGGCAAGCACTGGGCTTCTTTTCACCCACGTTTAAACAATTCCTTCAATTTTGAGGCAAATTAGCATAATGGGACTAAGTTTTGCTATTTATGTGAAATTGATTGATAATTACCATGTGCACAGGAGGCTTGGCTTTGCACTTTGCAACAGAATGACTTCTTTTGTCAACATGTTTTCCCAGCACGTCTGAAATGATCTGTGTACAAGCTGGTGCAGCAGGCTTTTAGGATGGAGGTGGGTAAATAGAGGCTGTGCCTTGACACGTTCTTTGAGAGAAGCCATTGATTGCAGGCGGTGCAATCCACCGTCCGGCACAATTTTATTGTACCAGATTTATTGGCAGACTAAGCGCAGGAACCATTTTGTAGTTCTGGCTTTCAATCTGTGAGAAATGTCTCCCTCACAATTTGGGGTGAGGAAGAAGGAAGCAGCTTTCACTTACGTGGGCTCACTTCCCCAGTTTCTTCAAAGGTAGAACATCCTTCTCTCTTCCCTAAGAAATGTGGTGTCATTGCCTGATTTGACTGCTGTCATGATGCCACAACAACTGCAACATAATTTTTGAGCCTCGGTGGTGCAGTGGTTAGAGTGCAGTACTGCAGGCTACTTCTGCTGATTGCTGGCTGCCTGAAATTTGGCAGTTCAATTCTCACTGGTTCCAGGTTGACTCAGCCTTCCATCTTTCAGAAGTGGTAAAATGAGGAACCAAATTGTTGGGGGCAATATGCTGACTCTGTAAACTACTTAGAGAGGGCTGAAGAGCACTGTAAAGCGGTATATACAGTAGTGGCCAAAATTGTGAAAACCTTTTGGGAAAAGTGTATTTTCTAAACCTAGTTAATAACACTTTTTTTTTTTTTGGAGTAGTACCGTAAAATTATAAAACACGTAGAAAAAATGAGATATACAAAAATTATCACCATAGAAAAAACGAGATATACAAAAATTATCACCATAGAAAAAATGAGATATACAAAAATTATCACGTCACTTAATACTTAGTTGGGTAACCTTTAGCATGAATTATGGCCTTACAACGTCTTCCTATGGAGTGAACCATTATGTGTAGTGCGGAAATTTAACTTTACAAAAAAACAGTCTGCAGAGAACAAGAGAAATAACCTGTTCTCTGAATAGATGGACAAGATGTACAACAGTTGACACATTGAAAAATAACCAAGCAATTCCCTAACAAATGGAGATGCAGCATTTCAGATAATGTTCAGATGGATAGAAAATACCACATCGGTGGCAAAGATGCCTGAGCGCCTACAGTTACTTATACATAATTGTTTATTAGTGCTCATCTCTAAATCTCTTAAAATTGGATGGCAATAGCATAATAGCATAATAGGAGTAGATGATTATAATCTTCTTTTTTACAGTCCATAAAACTGTGGTTCCAATATGTTGCTAGGAAGCTCCAGTGCAATATAGATAGTGTTTGTTCAAGCCTTGCTGAAAAAGCCATGACAAAAATGTTAGAATGTGTGTGTGTGTGTGTATATATATATATATATATATATATATATATATATATATATATATATATATATATATGTATGTATGTGTGTGTGTGTGTGTGTGTGTGTGTGTGTGTGTGTGTGTGTGTGTAAAAAGTTAAAATCTCGGGTGTTTTCCCGCGTCATTATAAGTTTGTTAGTTAAAGTGTTTAAAATCCTGGCTAAGATCCCAGCTCAGAATCCTCTAAATTCCCAAACAAAACCCTTTTTAAGGTCTTTCAAAAACTCTGGCTGAAATCCTAACCAACACTTTAAGGTTAGGCAACGTTTCGACAAGCTCTCTACCTTGTCATCTTCGGGCCTTTATTATCAGTTTAGAAGCTGTGGGTCATGCTTCATTATACTAGCTGCAGCCTGAATGCGTGTTAATGGTCCAGTTTTCTCTGGCTCCCTATTACCAACTGTCAACTGCAAAGAGGTAAGAATTCTAGTAGGCATCAGAGCACCACTGGTTGCCTGTTGAGATCTTAGCATATCTTCTGGCTTGGTTCTCTCTCTCTCCCTATTGCTAGCTATCAGCTGCAAAGAGGAAAGGGTTCTTGTATGCATTACAACACCACTGGTTGCCTGTTGGGATCTCTGCCTATCCTCTGATGTTAAAATTCGAGTTTCCCTCAGTGCAGGTTTCCAAATACTTGATAACCTAGAGGCGTCATCTCGTCTATTCATATTGTGTGGCCTCCTTTCAATTTCGATAGCCTCCCTAATTATTCTCTTATTAAGATGTTCCTCTTTTACCACTGTTCTAGCCTTGTTGAAATCTATATTATGTCCTGTGGCCTTCATGTGTTGTACCAAAGAAGAAGTTTGCTCTTCCTTTTTCACTGCATTTTATGTTCTTCTAAACGCACTTATTCGTCTATTCGTCTGTCCAATATAAGATGATTGACAGGAGGTACCTGGTATTTCGTATATTCCTTAATTTTCCAGCTCAATTTTATCCTTGGGGTTTCTCAACATCATTGATATTTTTCTATCTGTGCGGAACACAGTTTTTATTTTTTGTTTCTGTAGTATCTTGCTAATTTTATCGGTGGTTCCTTTTATATAGGGCAGGATGGCTTTTCCCATCTTTTGTTCTTCTTCTTGGGTTTCTCTCTGTCCTGATGTCCCTTGTCGAATTATACTTTTAATTTTATTTTCGTGGAACCCATTTGCTATTAATACCTCTGTGAGAGTCTGAAGCTCTGTTTGTACATGTGCCTCATCTGCTAGATGTTTAGTTCTAGTGATTAAAGTTTTTGCTACTGAATTTATTTGTGAGGGATGATGGTGTGAGTGTGCGTTTAGGTATTTATTTGTGTGTGTCTTCTTTTGGTAGACACTATGTCCTAGAGTGCTATCAGTTCTCTTATATATTAATACATCTAAGAATGGGAGTTGATTTTCAATCTCCATTTCCATAGTGAACTGTATCTTCGGATGCATGTTATTCAAATGTGCTAGAAAATTGTCTAGCTTGTCTTTTCCATGGGGCCAGATCACAAATGTATCATCTACATATCTGAGCCATAATTTTGGTTTATAAGTAGTTTGTTCCAACGCTTTAATTTCTAATCCCTCCATGAACAGATTGGCAATAACTGGGGAGAGCGGTGATCCCATTGGTGCCCCTTGCATTTGTTTATATCTTTGCCCTTTGTACATGAAATAGGTGTTAGATAGGCAATGTTCTGCCAATTTTATGATGTGGTTTGGTGGGTGGTATTTATTTTTGATCGTTGCTAGAGCTTTCTATATTCTTCTTGGGTGAATAATGAGACCACATCAAAGCTTACAAGTAAGTCACCCTGCTCTATGCATTGGTTTCTCAGAATTTCTATGAGATGATATGAGTTCTGCACATAAGAAGTAATCGATTCTGCAAACGGTTGTAGTTGTTTGGCTAAATACTTAGCCAAGTTTTGTAGCAGAGAGTCTATAGAGCTAACTATGGGTCTGAGAGGTATGCCCTCTTTATGTATTTTTGGGAGGCCATATAGTTTTGGAGTTTTCGATGACTTCTCTCTAGGGATGATTGTTTGTTGGACTTCTTTATCTATGGGACTGGCCTTTATCTTGGTTTTGGTCATTTTTTCTAAATATGTGGTTGGGTCAGTACTTAAGGGTTTATATGTAACATCTTGGAGGAGCTCGAGTAACTTTTTGTCGTAATCTACCATATTCATTATCACCATGGCATTACCTTTATCTGCGGGCAGTATGATTATGCTGTCATCCTTTCTTAGTTCCTGCAATGCTCTATATTCTTCTCTGGGCAGATTACTTTTTGGGGGTTTACTAGTGCAGATAATGTTAGTAACCTCATGCCTAATTTTATCAGCATCCTCAGCATTAAGTTTTGTTAAGCTGGCTTCCACTTCACATATTGGGTGGGTGGAAGAACATGGTTAAATGCAGGGGTGAAATGCTCCCGGTTCGGACTGGATCTGGTAGCGATGGTGGCGGGTGGTTTGGAGAACCAGTAGCAAAAATCCCTGTGCCCCCCCCACCATGGCCAGCTGAGCCGCACAATCATCAGAGACTGTTTTTTTTTTTACTTTTAAAAGCATTTTTTCTACAACTTCTTCCTCTGAAAAATGCTTTTAAAAGTAAAAAAAAAAGCCTCTGATGATTGCGCGGCTCAGCTGGATCGTCAGAGCCTTTTCAAAGCATTTTTTTCTGCAACCTCTTCCGCTGAAGAGGTTGCAGAAAAAAATGCTTTAAAAGTCTCTCTGATGATCCCAGCTGAGTTGCCTGATTGTCAGATAGGCTTTTAAAAAACTCTCTGACTATCAGACAACTCAGCTGGGATCATCAGAGAGGCTTTTAAAAAAATTGCTTTGAAAAGCCTCTCTGATGATCAGGCAACTCAGCTGGGATCATCAGAGAGACTTTTAAAGCATTTTTTTCTGCAACCTCTTCAGAGGAAGAGGTGGTTTAAAAAATGCTTTGAAAAGGCTCTGATGATCCCAGCTGTGTTGCCTGATTGGCAGAGGCTTTTCAAAGCATTTTTTAACATTTGCTGAAAAAATGCTTTGAAAAGTTAAAAAAAAAGTTAGCCACACCCACCCAGTCACATTACCCCCCAAGCCACGCCCACAGAACCGGTAGTAACAAATTTTACATTTCACCCCTGGTTAAATTTCAGTACAAGGGCTGACATTGTGGTGTAATGAAAATAATCTCACACTTAACACCACAAAAATTAAAGAATTTATAATTGACTTCAGGAGGAAGAGAGATGTACATTTACCATTGTACATAAATGGTGAGGAGGTGGAGAGAGTTGGTAGTTTTAAATTTCTGGGCACTTATATCTCGAAGGATCTCTCATGGACTATGAATGCTAACATGCTTGTGAAGAAGGCACAGAAGAGGCTGTACTTCTTGAGAATGCTCAGGAAGATAAATCTATCTCAGCATCTACTTCTGTCCTATTATCGCAGCACCATTGAGAGTGTCCTGACATATGGCATTCTTGCATGGTATGGGAGCAGCTCTGTAGCGGACAAAAAAGCTCTACAGAGAATCATTAAAACTGCCCAGAATATCATCGGACTCCAGCTACCAGCCCTGGATGACATCTTTGAATCTTGCTGTTTGAGGAAGTTGCATGACATTCTCAGAGACTCTTCCCATCCTGCTTACAGAACAATTAAAACTTGGACCACACATTTTCTGAATAGTTTTTATCCCAGAGCTATAATTGCACTCAACAATGAACTAAAGGGCCACCATCAGTGAGCTGTTGGACAGTATTACTTGGTCTGTTGTGTGGATGCTTGGGTGGTTTAGAGGTGGGGAATTGTGGTGGGTGGGAGTGTGTTTGGGGATTGTTATGTGTGTTGGACCTGGTCTTTGGGTGTTAAGTAAATTTCCTTGTATGGGTATACTGTGTATACACGTACAATGACAATAAAGTTGTTATTATTATTATTAAGGAATAACTGGGGCAATGGGCAACAGACAACAAGTCTGAATGCTGTTAAAGATGCAAAACCATTCTGATAATAAATTGATTGAAAGTAAAGAGATAGTGGGGTCTCATTAGGAAAGCTGATCTTTCTTGGAGATGTCTATTTCCAAATGAGTTCAATTTCTGACTACTAAGCCACATGTATGTCAGAGAAGCTCAAGATTCTGAACAGTTCCTAGAGGTAGGGATCCTTGCAATGTGGACTGGAGAATGACATCGCGAAAAGGGTGGTTTTGAGATTCCTTGTATTGAGATATGGAGAGGAGGAAGAAACAATGTGTCAGCCGGATCTCCAGCATGGGTTTCTGCTGCTGTAGAAATGGGGAGGGGGTATGGGTCTTTGCGATGGGGAAGAGAGCTGGTGTGTAGTAGTCCCATGAGAACTGGAAGGGAGGTTTGTACTCATGAATTATGGTGCTGCTGAGTGGAGTTTATATTTTGTCAAGGCCAACCGTCCTGAGATTCCAGATTAGAGGTGGGTTTCAGCAGGTTCTAACCAGTTCTGGAGAACCGGTAGCAGAAATTTTGAATAGTTCAGAGAACCGGTAGTAAAAATTCTGACTATTCTTTGCCTCCCAATTCCCAGCTGATCAGGAGGAAATGGGGATTTTGCAGTATCCTTTCCCTGGATTGGGGACAGAATGGAGATTTTACAGTATCCTTTCCCTGGAGTGGGGTGGGAATGGAGATTTTACAGTATCCTTCCCCTGCCACGCCCACCAAGCCACGCCCACCAACCATGCCATGCCCACCAAGCCACGCCCACAGAACCAGTAGTAAAAAAAATTTGAAACCCACTACTGTTCCAGATGCGAGAAATACCTGAAGAGGAGCTTTCCCATAACATCATATTGGATGTTGATTGGACTCTCAGTGCTGGACACTGGGGGAAGGGATTTGGGGTGACTTTCAATGTGTAACCTTTGTATGTTTTGAATCAGATCTTTCCTTGCTTTCGTTACTAGTGTTTCAAACTTAGTAAAAGTACCTCTTTTCTAATTCAAGGGAGTGGGTTTTTTTTTTCCTTGAGATTTGAATGGAGGTAGGCTTGACACAATGATAGAACTGTAAAATTTATTAATAATAGGATAGGAGTTTTGTTTAGTAAGAAAGTTATTGATTGTGTCTGCAACACTACTCACCACTAGGAAAATTACATACATTTTGCAAATGTCAATTATCAGGAATTTCAGGCAATTAACAAAGAAGCAGTAGGGAGCATCAACAAAAGTCTTACATATTTTGCTTGATGGTTTATCATCATTCTTTGTTTCTCCACCACTCTATGAAATAGGCCTACTGCATCAATTCAAGAGTCCTTAAAGCTCCATTCACTCAATCCTTAAGGATGCCAAAAAGCATCACTGCTCAACTTCTCAACAGGAGACAAGACTAAAAGAATCCAAATCAGATCAAGGTCGGATATGCTCAAGTTTCATCAGAAGCTACGAGTCTTTAGTAAAGTTCATAACTGCTGGGACAGTGCCTGGCTCTGATGGCCTTTGTGACTTCTTTCTCTTATAATTCCTAGCTGCAAACTTTCTTAACTGACTTGTCTCATCTCTGACTGCTTCCCTTTCTGCTTCCTTCTAATACAATCCTCCCAGTGAGTCTGCTTGTGAGTGTTTGAAACCTGGATTGAATTTACAACTTCAAGATAAGTGTGGCAGATTTGCTATAACCTTAACCTGGATAAGAATTGCTATTCATGAAGTCAAGACTTGAACACAGACGAACTTTCCCCCATTGAGACACAATGAGCAGCTGGTGCAGAAAACCATGCATTTAATAATATTATTCCTTGTCTATCTTTATCTTGCAACCGTTGGACTGTGGCTTGTTTAGAATCAGATTCCAGCTTTTCAGTGTCTGCACTCTAGTGGCTTCACCTTACATTTCATTTGTGGATGCATCAAGTGAAGAGGAAGTGACACCCAAATCCTGAGAGATTAATTCCAAGGATTGCCATATAAAGAAAAATATAATTCCTTAATTTTTCCACGATCAATCTCACTCATACCCATGCAGCTGACTTCGATCTTGCAAAAACAAAATTAAAACCATTGCTCTCTGTATAATAAGTTTGAGAAAACAGTACTTACCTGGCAATAATATTGTTTCACAAAAAAAGAGAGACCAGATTAAATCATAATCATAAATTTATATAAGATAACAGGTAACAGTATAAACATAATTTGAATACATGAAAAGAGTAAGTAAAAAGGAATATTACAACAGGGACGGTAGGCACGCTGGTGCACTTATGCACGCTCCTTACAGACCTCTTAGGAATGGGGTGAGGTCAACAGTAGACAGTTTAAGGTTAAAGTTTTGGGGGTTTAGGGAAGAAACTAAAGAGTCAGGTAGTGCATTCCGGGCATTGACCACTCTGTTACTGAAGTCATATTTTCTGCAATCGAATTTGGAACAGTTTACCTTAATTTGTATCTATTATTTGCTCATGTATTGTTGTGGTTGAAGCTGAAGTAGTCATTGACAGGAACAACATTGTGGCAGATCATTTTATGTACTATGTTTAGGTCAGACTGAAGTCGGCATAGTTCTAAATTGTCTAAGCCCAAAATTTGTAGTCTGGTGGCATAAGGTATTTTATTGCGGTTAGAGGAATGGAGGACTCTTCTCGTAAAATATCTCTGGACTCTCTCGATTGTATTTATGTCCGATTTGCAGTGCGGGTTCCAGACAGATGAGCTGTATTCAAGAATTGGTCTAGCAAATGTTTTGTATGCTCTAGTTAATAGTACAACATTATCAGAAAAGAAGCTACGCAAGATTAGGTTAACAACTCTTAATGCCTTTTTGGCAATGTTGTTACAATGGGCTCAGGCACTTAGATCTTTAGAAATGAGTACTCCATTCTTTTCAATGGTAAGTACTAATTTACTGCTATTGAATTTCACTTAAAGAAAAGGTTAGAATGAAACTTGGAGAATGCCAAAGGGAAAAAAAAAACTTTATAAAACTATCCATGTTTTGTGTTGACCAGAGAGGTGACAAACATATTGAGCTGAGTGATTGACGGACAGCTGGATGACTTTGCAACAAATCTACAGATGGCCAGTTCTTCCAAGCTTTTCAATTGACCCTCTTCTCTTCCTTCCTGCCTCTGTTCATTCACTGGCACTTACTTTTTGGTGATTATTACCAACTGATAAATCTCCTAACATCTCCATCTGCCTACCATAGCAATTGCTCCCATCCATTCTCTGAGAATGAAAAATAATGTGTCAACACTATTATTCAATGCATTAAGAATATATACTGTACTCACCAGATAAAGATGTTATTTGGGAACTCATTAGATGGATATGCAGAAGTATTTAGTGGTCTAATATCCTCCTTCATCACTGTGGCAAGAACATGGAAAAGTTAGGAGAAAAACCAGATGTTAGCACAGCTTCTCATTTTCTCTTGTCCTGGAGTTTGCATGTGTTGGAAGAAATATCCAAGTCCAGGTCCAAGCCGGGAGAAAGGTACTGGAAACAAAATGGAGGCTGGAGGCTGATTGGAAAGAGGGTCCATTTATTGATGAAGCAGAAGCACCAAGCGCGTGTGATTCTGGGCAGCTGACCACATGGAGTGGAGAGTGGGTGGCTTTTATACCTTCTCTTGGGCTTTGCACTTGAACTTCCTGTTCCTGTGCAAGAACATGTATTCTATTAACTGTTGTAGGGGTCATAGCCGGCGCTGTAGGTTTTCTGAGCTCCCAGGTTTGGTTAAAGTTTGGACTGCTGATGCAATGAAGGGGCATTGGGCAATTCCTGTTGTGGCTGAGGGCTAATCCTACTTTTGTTCAGACCTTGCTGCAAGGTGTAATGGTTTACCAAATCTGCATTTCTAAAGTTGTCCCAACTCAGTATCTGCTTGGGAGGGCAGGGAGCTGGGGCTCTGAGTTTCTGTCTCCCTTAAGATTTTTTATTTCTCTTTTGGAGGAAATATTTTACCCTGCCTTTTTAAAATATTCCTCAAAATATTTCATTCTTCTAGGAAAAGGGTAGGTGCTAACTTTCTACACATGAATGAGACTTTGAGAACAATCAGGAGTTTTTAACTAGTGTTAGGGTGAATATTTTGCAATGTTCCATATTCCAGCTTTTCAGTTTCTGTTATTCAATTTGAGGAATAAGATTTGGCTTGTCTTTTTTTTTTTTTTTCAAATAAAAATATTTGAGGTAAATTCTGAGGTGGAGTGAGGTGTTCTTGTGCTAACCTCAACTTACGAAAGTAATTGGAAAAAGAAATTCTGTCACTAAGCAATGAGGTCCCTGCGGTCCCAATTAAAGATAAAATGCTCCAAGCTACAGACTGGGAATTAAATGGAAAGTTTACCATCCAAGCAACTTGGTTATCTCTGCTTTGCTCTGCTAACATTCTTCTCCAGTAATTTACAGTGAAATATAAAATCAGATATATTTGTAATTAAAATGAACAAATAAAAGCCTGCTGTCATATGTGTCCAGTACGAAACATGATGATAGAAATATGAAGAAATGTGCATCACAACATCATAGAGGGTTGTCATGCTTGAACCCCAATGTTGAAGGCAAACATATAGGGTCTTTCTCAAAGCCAACATTTAAGTTAAACGTTTCCACTTGGTGGGAAGTACATTCTGAAAAACCAGGGCAGTGATGGACAAATAGCTGAACCAACAGTCCATATGTCAAGGTTCCAGCTAATGAACCCAACCAATTCAGCACTCCGAGACTTTCAGCTTTCTCAAAAAAACTGTTTTATTATCGTTTCGGCACAAATGAAAACAAAACCAGCTCTAAATATTTCCCGTGGTTTCAGTATAATTAAAGAATAGATAGTTCCCTCCCTCATGGTCACAGGTCACATTGTCCAATTAGGTGTTCTGGCATCTCCTTGGCAACTCCTCTCACTCTCTGGCCAGGACCTGTTGAGATGACCTTGGTTCCCATGGGATGGTCTGTTGTTGTCATCTGGTCTGACATTCCAGACTTCCCTCCTCCCACACTGTGTGGCAATCTGAGAAACAGAAAAATGGCTGCAGCAGGCCTTAACCATTTCAAAGTTGGCACCATATTATTTGGACTCTGACTCTGCCTCCCTTGGCATTTATAAAAAGGTAAAGGTAAAGGTTCCCCTTGCACATATGTGCTAGTCATTCCGGACTCTAGGGGGTGGTGCTCATCTCTGTTTCAAAGCCAAAGAGCCAGCGCTGACTGAAGACATCTCTGTGGCCGGCATGACTAAACACCAAAGGCACACGGAATGCTGTTACCTTCCCACCAAAGATGGTCCTTATTTTTCTACTTGCATTTTTTATGTGCTTTTGACCTGCTAGGTTAGCAGAAGCTGGGACAAGTAACGGGAGCTCACCCTGTTACGCGGCACTAGGGATTCGAACTGCTGAACTGCTAACCTCTTGATTGACAAGCTCAGCATCTTAGCTACTGAGCTACCACGTCCCTTTTTGGCATTTATATTTTTATA
The DNA here is from genome assembly GCF_029215685.1 of Pituophis catenifer annectens. Classification (NCBI taxonomy): domain Eukaryota; kingdom Metazoa; phylum Chordata; class Lepidosauria; order Squamata; family Colubridae; genus Pituophis; species Pituophis catenifer. The sequence goes on from NW_027256882.1 coordinate 46,597,275, forward strand.
TTTATATTTTTGGCATTTATAGAATAGGCTAATGTTCAGGTTTGTTCCCTAGTTGCCCAAAAGTTTTGTTCTCTATTATGAATCTCCTTTTTTTGTTCTCCATTCTCACAGATCACTTCCTACAGGTAGTCCTTGATTTGCAGAAATTCATTTGGTAACCAAAGTTACAACGGCACTGAAAAAAAAGTGACTTATGACCATTTTTCACACTTACAACCATTGCAGCATCCCCATGGTCACCTGATCAAAATTCAGACAGCTGGCAACTGATTCATATTTATGACGGTTGCAGTGTCACGGAGTCAGGAGATCATCTTTTGCAACCTTCTGACAAGCAAAGGACTATTGGCGTCCTCCTTGATTCACGGCTGTCCTTGGCGGATCATCTGACGGCTGTGACAAGGGGGGCTTTTGCATAGGTTCACCTGGTGCACCAGTTGCACCCTTTCCTAGACAGGGATGCCCTCCGTACAGTCACTCATGCTCTCATTATTTCTCGGTTGGATTACTGCAATGCCCTCTGCATGGGGCTGCCCTTGGGATGTACCCGGAGGCTCCAGCTGGTCCAGAATGCAGTCGCACGGGTTGTTATGTGAGCTTCCCATTACTCCCGTGTAACACCTCTCCTGTGCGAGCTGCACTGGCTGCTGGTGGCCCTTTGGATCCGCTTCAAGGTGCTGGTACTTACCTATAAAGCCCTTCATGGCATGGGCCCGGGGTACTTGCAAGACCACCTTCTACCGGCCTCTCACTGCCCAGTGCGCTCACATAGGACTGCCGTCCTCCAGGTGCCGTCGGCTAGACAATGTCGGCTGGCAGCCCCCAGGATGAGGACGTTCTCTGTGGCCGCACTGACCCTCTGGAATGGGTTACCCACAGGGCTCCGGATGGCCCCTGACCTCCGCACTTTCCACGCCGACCTGAAGACATGGCTTTTTCAGCAAATTCCCTGATCTGCCACGAGGTTTTAATTGTCTGGGGATTTTAAATTGGCTTGTTTTAGCACTATTTTATTGTTATGTTGTTTCTATTCTGTGAGCCGCCCCGAGTCCTACGGGAGAAGGGCGGCATATAAATTTGATTAAATAAATAAATAAATAAATAAATAAATAAATAAATAAATAAATAAATAAAGTCAATAGAGAAACTAGATTCACTTAACAACCATGTTTCTAACTTAACAACTTCAGTGATTCACTTTACAAGTGTGGCAAGAAAGGTCGTAAAATGGGGCAAAACTGACTTAAGAAGTGTCTTGCTTGGCAAGAGAAATTTTGGGAACAATGGTGGCCGTATGTCGAGGACTACCTGTATTTCTTTAACATTTCTTTAATTATTACTTTGGAACTTACAATTGTAAAGTAGTAACAGGGGTCGTCTTCAGTTATGCCTCCCTGGGTGTCCCTCCAATGTGTTTCCTGCGGCGTGAATAGCAACAAGAGAAGCCTTGTGTGTCCAATCACACTTGGTCAATAAAGAATATTCCAATTCCAAAGACCCCAGGCTCAAAATCGCAAAACGTTGTATAAGTTAACACATCAGTCTTGAATAATGTAATGGTAATATTTAGACTACCATATCATAGCTATATAGCAGTGGTGGGATTCAAAAAAATTTATTACTGTGGGTGTGGCTTGGTGGGCATGACATGGCTTGGTGGGTGTGGCTTGTTTGGCATGGCAAGGGAAGGATACTGTAAAATCTCCATTCCCACCCCACTCCAGGGGAAGGATACTGCAAAATCCCCATTTCCTCCCAATCAGCTGAGACTCAGGAGGCAGAGGATAGATGGTGGTGGGGCCAGTCAGAGGTGGTATTTACTGGTTCTCTGAACTACTCAAAATTTCTGCTACCGGTTCTCCAGAACTGGTCAGAACCTGCTGAATACCATTTCTGCTATGTAGGACTTTCTTTTCCAAAATGTGAACTTCTACCAGAGGGTGCAATCTGCTGAAAAGAAAACTATCAATCACCTGGCCATTTCTTAGTATTCACCTGTTGCTGATTTGCTTCTCCTTTGAATGAATGAAAACATTTGATCAGGTTGAATCAGAATAGAGGGAAAAAATAGAAATCAGAAGAAAATTCTAATATTGGTTTCATCCTGCATTAAACAGAAAATCATCCAACAGTTAATTGACCCTCTTTCAACTGTGTCTTCCTTCAAAATATATTACACTTATAGCTGTCTAACCTGAATTGTTTGAAACCTCATTGTTATCCCATTAAAGGCTCACTTAGCAGCAAATGTAGTATGTTTCTTTTGCAAACGTTCCTCAGTAATCTTATTAATTATTACTCTCATAAAACACTGGTTAATTTTATCCCTTTACAAAAAATTCCCCTTAATTTACTTAAGGTGACTTTGATCATAATTGCCTAACATCCACCACGTTCTCCATTTTTATAATATTGTGGTTGTACAGTGGGAAGTGGCTTTTCAATCATAATTGATGGAGGCCATAATTCAGATCAAATTATAACGTAGGAAGCCATATGATCATTCAGCAATTTAATAGATTTCTGTAGTTAGGTGTCACTTGGATTGATGGATTCTATTTTCGGAGCCTTATTAAAGAATAGGTTTAATTCAAGGTAGTAGGGCTTCCCCTCCCTCCTTGCAATTTTCAATGATGCATGAGCTATTCATGTCTAATTACAAGCTTCAGTCAAACCATTCAATTCTGAGATTCTGAATCTAACCTCCACTTATTTCAATATCAACAGGTTTTGTTATATTTATCAATTTAATGTCAAATGTTGTAGTTCCTGTCAATCAATACCTGATACACTCAAAGTCAGGTGACATAGTGCATGTCCTAGGAGTGAATCACATATCCCTGTTCACCACTTGATGGCATAATTAGCAAGAGATGACGTACATATGTGAATGAGCAAAACCATCTCTGTACAACAGTCAGCAACTACCAAATCCCCATCTTTCTTGCATCATCAGTCAAATGCTGAGTAGGCCCAAACGTGCCATCAAGAGCATACAACTTCGCCCTTTTCCATTCCCCATAATGTAAGGCGAGCATAATATAACAATTGAGAACATGAATTAGAGAAAGAGAATATATGGCCCAGTTACTCAAAAACGGTAATTGTGAGAGGGACCTTGGAGTCCTACTGAATGATCATGTAAATGTGAGCCAGCAGTGTGCAGCCAAAAAAAGCTAACACGATCCTTAGTTGTACAAACAGAGGCATAGAATCAAAAATCACGTGAAATATTAGTACCACTTTATAAAGCCTTAGTAAAACCACACCTGGAATACTGCATCCAGTTTTGGTCCCCACATGACAAAACAGATGTTGAGACTTTGGAAAAAGTGCAAAGAAGAGCAACTAAGATGATTAAAGGCCCCAAAACAAATGAAGAATGGTTGCAGGAATTGGGTATGGCCAGTCTAGAGAAAAGAAGGATTAGGGCAGGGGTGAAATGCTCCCGGTTCGGACCGGCTTGGGCGAGTAGGTAGCGATCGCGGCGGGCAATTCGGAGAACCGGTGGCAAAAATCCCTGCCCCCACCCTCCATGCCCAGCCGAGCCATGGATCATCAGAGGCTTTTTTTCTTTTAAATGCCTCTGACGAGCCAAGCTCTGACCATCCCAGCTGAGTTGCCTGCCGATCAGGCAACTCAGCTTGGATCGTCAGAGTCATTTAAAAGAAAAAAAGTTTTTTTCTTTTAAATGGCTCTGACGAGCCAAGCTCTGACCATCCCAGCTAAGTTGCCTGATCGCCAGAGGGTTTTTTAAAAACCCTCTGACAATCAGGCAACTCAGCTGGGATCGTCAGAGCCTTTTGAAAGCATTTTTTAACATGGTTTTACATGTAAAAAATGGTTTTAAAAGTAAAAAAAAAAATTGGCCATGCCCACCCAGTCACATTACCCACCACCACCAAGCACTCCCACAGAACCGGTAGTAACAAATTTTAGATTTCACCACTGGACTAGGGGAGACATGATAGCAGTGTTCCAGTGTTTCAGGGGCTCCCACAAAGAAGAGAGGGTCAACTTATTTTCCAAAGCACCAGAGGACAAGAAACAATGGATGGAAATTAACCCAGGAGAGAAGCAACCTGGAATTAAGGAGAAACTTCCTAACAGTGAGGACAATTAACCAGTGGAACAGGTTGCCTTCAGAAGTTGTAGGTGCTTCAACACTGAAGGTTTTTAAGAAGAGATTAGACCAGAGATCTTCAAACTTGGCGGTTTTAAGACTTGTGAAGTCCACAAGTCTTAAAGCTGCCAAGTTTGGGGACCCCTGGATTAGACAATCAATTGTCTGAAATAGTATAAGGTCTCCTGCTTGAGGAGGGGGTCAGTCTAGAAGACCTCCAAGTTCCCTTTCCACTATTCTAATTGATAGCTCTTGACTTACAACTAAAATTCAGACTGGAATTTCTATCAAGCAATGCAGTCCTTAAATGAGTCATCATTTTTTTTTTTAATTTGATTTATATGCCGCCCTTCTCCGGAGACTCAGGGCGGCTTACAATGCTTTAAGCAATAGCCTTCATCCTTTTGTATATTTATACAAAGTCAGTTTATTGCCCCCACAAACTGGGTCCTCATTTCACCTACCTTAGAAAGGATGGAAGGCTGAGTCAACCTTGAGCCTTGGAGAGATTCGAACCAGCAGAAATTGCAGGCAGCTGTGTTAATAACAGGGTGCACTAAACCCCTGTTTAGTGCATGTGAGCGTGAACAATTTTACAGCCTTTTTGCCATAGTTAAATGAATCATGCATTCATCATTAAATGAATTGAGCTTCCTCCATTAACTTTGCTTGTTGGAAGCTGGCTAGGAAGGTTGTGACTCCAAGATGTAATGCTTGTAAATATGAAGACTGATCATTAGTAATTTCAGCGTCATTGTAACTTTGTACTGTTGCTAAATGAACGTTTGTAAATTGAGGATTAGCTATACTGGCATTAGGCTCTAAAAGATGGTTCATGGCTTAGGACCTGGGTACCTACGAGACTGTCTTTTGCCACCAATAGCCTCCCACCGACCAGTTCGTTCTCACAGGGAGGGACTACTCAGGGTACCGTCAGTCAAATTATGCCGACTGGCGACTCCCAGGGGGAGGGCCTTCCCTGTGAGGGCTCCAACCCTTTGGAATGAACTGCCCCCTGAGATACGAAATATCCCTGATCTCCGTGCTTTCCGCTGTGCCCTCAAAACCCTGATGTTCCAACAAGCGGGGCTAAACATATGAACATGTGAATGTTTTTAAAATGTTATCTAATTTTAGGTTCTATTTAATTGGGCCAAACTATGTTATAATATAATTTTAATTAGCAATTTTATGATGTTTGTGTATCTATATTTTTCTTGACTGTACACCGCCTTGAGTCCTATGGGAGAAAGGCGGTATAGAAATATAAATAAATAAATAAATAAATAAATAAATAAATAAATAAATAAATAAATAAATAAATAAATAAATAAATAAATATTTATCCCAAATATGACATTTGCTTTTGCTACTGTGTTCTCAGCAAATCCTTGCATTCTAAGGTAAGTGGAGAGGGGAAAATCTGGGGTTTTTTTGCACTACATATGAATATGAATACAGAAGGATGAAAGAAACAATGTAATATACAAAATCAACTTGGGACAAACTTCATGTTAACATCACGTCAATTAAAAACCAGGATCCACAAACACTGGCTGGCAGTCAAACATCATGATCCCAAATCATGATGTTTGACTTATTGCACACTGACATCAAACAGCACCAGTTCGATTGGAGCAACACAAAAATCATCGGCCATGCTATAACCCATCACACTTGTGAGTTCATCGAAGCCTGGCGCTCTACAAGCAATAGACACATTGACCCCGTGCGTGATGCAAACCGGTAGTAAAGGTAAGTAGAACCCACCCCTGGATGGAAGGCTGAGTCAACCTTGAGCTGGTCAGGATCGAACACCTGTCTATGGGCAGAGTCAGCCTGCAATATTGCTTTCTAACTACTGTGCCACCATGGTTCTTTTATTACGTAGTATTATAACTAGTAAAATAGTCTATATATGCAGGTTTTTCTGAATGAACTATTTTGTATCATATTAAGTTGTGTTATAGTTATTGTTCTGTCCCCATCCCACACACGCACCCCCACAGATGGCCCGGAGTTAATAAGCCACACGACAAAGTCTTTGAAGATAAAGCTGGCAGCAACCCAGTGGCTAGCTGCCAATTCAGACTTTACTCACACAAAACAAAGATTAGACTGCAAGCATTCCGATAAAGCAGGCAAAGTTTCAGCAATACAAGGATTAGTCCAAATGCAGTCCGACAAGGCAGGCAGAAGTCCAGTAACGCAGAGATCATGGATTATTTCTAGTTTTTTCTCGTCACAAACTGAACCAGCCACCACACCCACATTTATACCCTGTGGAGTGTGGTCCAGTGACTCAGCTAATCTCTGGCACGCCTTCCCCTCTGCTGTGCATGCTTCTCCCTGCGCCGCTGTTGAGGATCCTGCCAGCACTTATCTCCTTCGTCGCTGTCCACCTGTGGCCGCGGGGACGTGCTTGGCTCTGGGCCTGTCTCTTGGCCTTCAGTGTCCTCTGGAGGCATTGCCAGAGAGGAGGGTCCTGGAGAGGGAGGCCTTGCCAACTCCTCTCCCTCACTCTCAGAGTCTGCATCTGTCGATAGCCCAGGCTTAGGCAACGGAGCCACAACAGTTATGAACTGCTCTGAGCCATGGGAACTAGAAGATCAAGGCAATATTCACTACATATTTTGGGAGCCTTTCTAATATTTTGTACTACAACTCCTATCAGAATTGCCAATAGGATGGAAGGGGTTACACATACAACAAAATCTCTGAGGAGTGCAAGGACTGCCTATCCCTTCTTATCAGCACATTGCTGTCCCAACAAGAGTTGAAGAATAGAAGAACAAAGGAAGCCTGGTGAGACATTAAAATGCTGTCAGCAAGTTGAGCTCCTGTTCTTTTAACACCAGAACACTTTCTAAAAATCCTACACAGCATCTTCTCTATCCCTCAAAATGACTGAAACAGAATACAAAATCAAGGCCAGGCAATCATGGAAGGACCTTTGGCATTCTCAGGTAGGCGAGATTATATAAGAGACTTCTCCAAACAGCAAGAGTTAGGCATGACAAAAGAAAAAAATCCTAATTGACTGAAAGTTGAGGGAATAAAGGTAAGTAAAGTATGATTTGCTGTAAGCCAGTAGTTTGACCTTGACAATAAAGTGGATTTATAAAAATGTGGTTTTTACCAAAGAAGACACTTTTGATCTTTTGTACGCTCCTTGGCCATTATGACATATCTTTAAATATGTCTAAAGCATTGCTGTCTGGGGAATTCTGGGAGCTAAACTCCACACCTCTTGAAGTTGCCAAGTTTGAGAAACACTGATCTAAAGAAATACCTGGCTCTCTAAACTTTATGTCAAGGAAGTTATAAAATCCTTTCATCTGATTGCTGTCAGTTCAAAACAGCATGGTACTATGACTGGAAATCGATTGGAGTTCCACTATATTCTGCATGAGAAAAGATGGCTGCCTTTCCATCTTGAAAGGAGATTAGAGGAGGGGTGAAATCCAGCAGGTTCTGACAGGTTCTGGGGAACCGGTAGCAGAAATTTTGAGTCGTTCGGAGAACTGGCAAATATCACCTCTGGCTGGCCCCAGAGTGGGATGGGAATGGAGATTTTGTAATATCCTTCCCCCAGGAGTAGGGAGGGAATGGGGATTTTGCAGTATCCTTCCCCTGGAGTGGGGCAGGAATGGAGATTTTGTAGTATCCTTCCCCTGCCATGCCCACCAAGCCACACCCACAGAACCAGTAGTAAAAAAATTTGGATTTCACCACTGGATTCGAGGGAAGGAAGAAAAAACTTTCACACACACACAAAATTAATCTTATATAAAAATTGGAAGATTCTTATTGAATGTTGTAAAAAAAAAAACCCTAACAGTTATAGCAGTTAAATGTTGAACCAATTACCCAGAGAGGTGGTGGCGAGAGTATCCATAGAGAACGGATCAAAACAATCAAGATGGTAGCCAGGACCATGTAATTGAAACCCTATCCCTTTATAATAGGGGTGTCAAACTCAATTTCATTGAGGGCTGCATCAGGATTGTGTTTGTTCTGGGAGGGCGGGGTGGGGAGCATGGCCAGGGTGGGTGTGACCAGCCTGACATCACTCATGTTGGGGGCACCTGTGGTGGCCCAGACAGGGCTGAGGGGATCCATTGTCTCCAGCGGAGGAAGGCTAGACCAGGGAGAGCACCAAACCCTTGTCCGCCAGAGGAGCCTTGCCGTCTGCTGGTGGCCAAGTGCTAAGGCAGGACTTCCTTCCCTCCCTTCCCTCCCTTTCCTTCTTTTTCCTTCCCTCTTCATTCTCCTTTCTTCTTCCTTCCCCTCTTTCCTTCTTTTTCCTTCCTTGCTCTCTTATTTTATTTATTTATTTATTTATTGGTTCGATTTATATGCCGCTCTTTTTCTGGAGACTCAGGGTGGCTTACAATGCGTTAAGCAATAGCCTTCATACTTTTGTATATACTTGCTTAGTAGGGCTTTCGCCCCCCCCCTCCCCAAAGCAGTGTTCTTTATTATACAAAGTCAGCTTATTGCCCCCACAAACCGGGTCCTCATTTTACCTACCTCGAAAGGATGGAAGGCTGAGTCAACCTTGAGCCTGGTGAGATTTGAATTTGCAGTAATTGCAGGCAGCTGGTGTTACTTAACAGTGCTTTAGACTGCTGCGCCACCAAGGCTCTATTCTTCCCATCTTTCCTTCTTTTAATTTGTCTTTCCTCTTTCCCTTTTTCCATTCCTGTCCCTTCTTGGATGCTCAAAGGCAAAACATTTCTCCTTTTGGTTTGCTTTGCTTCTAGTTTGTTTTGCTAGCCCTCTGCCAGCAAAAACAGCCCTCCCCTCCCGAGCACAATCCTCCTAAGCTCCATTTTCACTGGCAGAGGTACCACAGACCAATCATTCACCATTTCCATGGCTGCCCCGCGGGCCAGATCTAAGCACCCCAAGGGCCAGATCTGGCCCGCAAGCCATGAGTTTGGCAGCCCTGCTTTATAACGTTGGTCTTGACCTTTTTGAGTGAGTGGTGATGTCGCGCCCCGAATGGGTCTCGCCATTGTTGGGGAGGATGATGAGAAGGGGCCAAGCGGCTTTAAACTCCGGTGATGTGCTCTCAGCTGTTTGGAGGGTCTTTGCCGCTCAAGCACAAAAGAAACGAACGCTTCCATCGGAGCTCGGTGGGGCATAAAGCTTGCGAATGGTGCCTCCTCATGACGTAACAGAAGCGCGCCTACCGATGAGCAAGCTAATGGGAAGGGGTGTGTGGTGTTAACTGTTTAATTGCCAAATGGTAAATTGCTTGTTACTAAGTGTATAAAAAGCGCTACACTGCGGCTGCGTGTAGCGCTAACTTTAAACGTCAATGCCTTGCCTGTGTTGCTGTGCTTAACCTGATTAAAGACGCTACAAACTGCTTCATTTCCTTCTGGTTACTGTTTGCTTCCAGAGCGGTTGGGTGGACAAGCCGAGAGGTGACTTTTCATTGAATCTATCTGTATCTGTCTGGAATAATGTAATTTGGATTCCTCTGCAGAGGACTCGGTTGCTTAAGAAGCCCTTTCTAGTTCTATGATTTTATGATGACTAATTCTTCATTGAAAATATGTTACATTGATAAGCTTGGGTAGTATTTATAAGCTTATTTATAAGCTAATATAAGCTTGGAGGTTGCTGACAGGAGGATCTTATTCTATTTGCTCAAACCAATGATATGTTTGAGCATAACCCTGAAGGTTAAGGAAAATTGTTTTTTCCTTGAAGATGTGCAGAAACTATTGTCCAGGCATAAAAGGGACTAACACATTTTTAATGTTCAGAGCATCCAGATGATATCCAGAACCAGTTCAGACAAGACACCTCCCCAATTCATTCGGTTATGAGGAGGAGAAGGAGACACAGTTCAATCAGACTGGCAAGATTGATATCAGCTTCATAGGTAGATCAGAAATGGAAATAAATTCCAAGGGATGGCTAAAACTACTTTTATTGAGATTGGCTATAATAATAAACTCGCATAAAGCTCCTCCTCCTCCTTATAGTTCAGTGAATTACAGAACTGTCTGAGTCCCTTTTGAATGTTAAGGACTTAAAAAAATGTTTCAGCTCTTTTGTTTAGGAAACAAATTCTGCATATTTTCCCTCAAGGACCATCTTCTTTATTCTACCCAAGTTATCAGTTCACATATTGAACAGTAGCAGTACTGCAGTACCCTGCACTGCTCTGGAATAGATGTCAAAGAACCAGATTCCTATCTATCAAACTTTTTTTTTAAAAAATTCTTGACAGGAAGGAGATCTGAGACTCCTTTGCTCTGGAATATCTTCCATTAGAGAGGGTTTATTTCCTGGTGAATAGATAAGATACTAACTTTAAAATATTTCTGCCGATATTCTTTGGAGGGTCAGGCTAGAGAGAAGTTCCCTGAAGATTGGCTCCAGCATGAGTCCGAAAGCTCGGAAGACAAAACCTGTCAGGCCTGGAAGCCATCTTTTGCACTAGACCTTCAGACCTGCCATGTTTACTACTGTGGGAAACTGGGAGGAGGGATTGTATGGAGCAGGGGTGATATATACTCATAATAACGTTCCTTTCTCAGAGAGTCAAGGACATCTTGCCCTGCACCTGGGAGGCCTCTCCAGTTGGGACAGTGCTGTGATTGGACCATGTGATGGACATGTGGGACATGCAGGGACCTGGACTTTCCTTTAGGAGGGGAAAACCTGGAAACTTTCAGATTCGGGTTTTCCCAGATGTGCCAATATGACATCTCTAATAAAATGTAACTTTGAGGAGGTTTATTTCATTGGGGGTGTTACTTGGAACCCTGACAAAACCTCTGTTCCCAGTGACCAACTCAGATTGGACTCTACAACATTATCCTGGGAACCATATATTCACCTTCATTCCTGAGAGTCAGTATTGTTCACGAGGTGCTAAGTGTGAATTATTTTATCCTATCTTTGCTTTTGGTGACATATTTGGGTTACATAATTTAAGGTGACCAAGGCACAGTTAGGTCTGGAACCAATTCCCAATAAGAGAGAGCTATCTTGAGGGAAAAAATGATACAGAACATAGAAAACTGCACATCGTGATTCCCAGCTAGCTCCATCGAATTGCCTGCATTTCTAAAGCTCTAATTAGGCATGTCTAAAGCTAGATTGTGACACAACATCACATATTTCAAACTGAAATGGCAATATACCTCCATGACTGATCATTTGTTTTATCTATCTGCAACAGAACTTCTCTTTGTATTGAGTTGTCGCTTCTGGTTAAATGTAGAGGCACAAAAGGAACAAGATTATTTAAGTCAAATAATATATATTGCCTGAAAATGTATTTCCCCTCCTACATTTTTTAATGTTCTGCCTTTTCTTGTTAGTCTTTCCAAGACATTCCTAGTCCTTGTCAGCATCTCAAACAGGCTGTCATGGGAAATATCAGATGGAAAACATGGTTAGTATATGAGATTGTTTTTCTTTTCTTGTTTCTTGTAACAACAAAACATATCTGAAAGAAAAAGAGAGATTGCGTTCTGAGTGCAATGAAAGTTTCAAATCCAGTTCTCCAAGGACAGCTGTGTTAATCTGTTGTAGCAAAAAGTGCCTGAAAACCTCACAGAAAAGTGGCAAGTGTGATGAAACTTAATTATTTCCATTCTTAGACTTAATAGCTTTACCCCCTTCCTTCTTATTGTTTTCTTTAGTGATTTAAAATTATATGCTATCTATTCCCAGGTGACTTTGAAATGTTCCCATTCATGTAAATATTAAAAGAAGAATCGGCATAAAATCTGAAACTCTAAAATACCTAGATTAACATGTTGGAAGAAATATCCTTCTGGGTTCAGTTCTAAGTGGGGAAAAAAGACACTGAATTCACAGAAGTTGCTTGGAAAGAAGGTTTATTGATGAACAAGATCACATGGCTTGAGTTCCTGAGCAGAAAAAAGGGTCGAGATCTGAGTGTGCCTTGGTTTTATGCCCTCTGTGGGCTTTGAAGTTGAGCTTGTATTTTGATTGGTTGTCAGACTCCCATGGGGCCATGCAGGGCAACTCTGTAGTCTGTCCTGAGTCCCAAACTTGGTTGAGCCTTGCTGGATGATGCAATCACCCCAGGTGCCATGAGGCGAGTTATGTTGCTAGATGGGTAGAGGGCTAATCCTATCTTTGTTGGAACTTGGGTGAGGGCATTTGCTTATGAATAGACCTAGCTACAGTGGTGAAATGCTACCAGTTTGCACCGGTTCGCATGAACTGGTAGTGATAAAAACTACCAGTTCGGGTGAACCGGTAGTAAAAAAAAAGCTATCAGTTCCTCCGAACCAATATTTCCGATGATCATCTGTGCCACATAATTTAAAACAACTAAAAAGCAGGAAATCCATCTTTCTAGTGAATCTAAATCATGCGGCACACCTGTCCCCGCCACTCACTGTTCTACTTACCTTCGAAAGCCTCCTTTTTCCACGTGAAGCATGTGTTTGCTGTGCATTGCGCATGTGTACACACTGCACATTTGGCATGCACTGCACATTCACATGCACACAGAGCACCTTTGGTGCACACCGTGCATGCAAAGCCAGCAAACTGGTGGCAAACCAATTCAGATTTCACCACGGCCTAGCTATCTCTTTATCTATTAAGTGTGGACATCTGCTATGGGCTATTGAGGAAGGTGGGGGCTATTAAGAGTAAGTCTGTTTCCTGCCTAAAAACATGTTTCTCCATTTCTCATCCAAGGAAATATAATAAAATGAATAAATAAGGGCCTGGTGGCTCAGCAAACTGATAGCATTGTGATTAACACCAGCTGTCTGCAATTACTGTAAATTCGAATCTCACCAGGCTCAAGGTTGACTCAGCCTTCCATCCTTTCTAAGGTAGGTAAATTGAGGACCCAGTTTGTGGGGGCAATAAGCTGACTTTGTATAAATATACAAAAGTATGAAGGCTTAACGCATTGTAAGCCGCCCTGAGTCTCCGGAGAAGGGCGGCATATAAATCAAATTTTAAAAAAACTTTATTGTCATTGTACGTGTACGTACGTGTATACACAATATACCCATACAACAAAATTCACTTAACATCCAAAGACCAGGTCCAACACACATAACAATCCCCAAACACACTCCCACCCACCACAATTCTCCACCCCTAAACCACCCAAACATCCACACAACAGACCAAATAATATTGTCCAACAGCTCACCCTTTAGTTCATTGTTGAGTGCAATTATAACTCTGGGATAAAAACTATTCAGAAAACGTGTGGTCCGAGTTTTAATTGTTCTGTATCTTCTGCCAGAAGGCAACAGTCCCAAAAGATTGTAAGCAGGATGGGAAGAGTCCCTGAGAATGTTATGCAACTTTCTCAAACAGCGAGATTCGAAGATGTCATCCAGGGCTGGGAGCTGGAGTCCGATGATATTCTGGGCAGTTTTAATGATTCTCTGTAGAGCTTTTTTGCCCGCTACAAAGCTGCTCCCATACAAGAATGTTGTATGTCAGGACACTCTCAATGGTGCTGCAATAATAGGACAGAAGTAGATGATGAGATAGATTTATCTATTAATAATATTCAGACTTTTTAATATTTCCTCGAATATTTCATTTTCGCAGGAGTGGCTGGGTGCTAAATTCCTACAAACAAAAAGAAGAAGAGAGACAGTTTGGTGTCGTGGTTAAGATGGTTGTCTAGAAATCAGGAGACTGTGAGTTCTGGTTCCACCTTTGGCATGAAAGCTGGCTAGGTGACTTTGGGTCAACTCACCTTACAGGCTTGTTGTTATGGGGGGAAAAGAGGAGGAAGGAATTTTATGTAGTGTATGTTCACTGCTTTGAGTTACTGATAAAGTAATAAAGGTGGGATAAGAATGTAATAAAGAAACAAGTTTATCTCCTAAACTATGCTAATGGGAGGCAAACTTCAGTTCTTAGATTGTTCTGCAGTATAGAATATTTTGTATTACTTCATGCTGGTTGGGGAATTCTGGCAGCTGAAGTCTACGCACGTCTTAAAGTTGCCAAGGTTGGGAAGCCCTACTCTAAACCAACTTTCTACCAGCTGCTGGCTTCCAGATGAGGTGGGACTTCAAATCCCCAGCCATCGCAGACTGAAACATTCTGAGAAGTGCAACCCAGCCACATCTGGAGAATACCAGGCTGTAGGAGTCGAGTCTAGACAGAGTCTGCTTGGAGAACATTAGGCCTTGCAGTTCCTTCTGATGATAAGCTGGAAAGTCAATGTTGGGGTTGCTAGGAAACGCTTTCTCAACTAGCAAGCCTCATTCCCTTCTCCAGAGGAGAAGAAGCCATTAATTAGAGCAATTTAAAATCACTTTTCACTTTCAGGAATTAATTACAAACATAGGTGAAATTATCCCAAAATTTGAGATATTTTGGTTCCTTTTGAAACGTGGTTGTTTAATTGCATGTTTGGATGTTTCACAGTCGGAGGCTCCAAAGGCACAGCTGGTGAGTAATTACTGTTGTCTTCCTCTCCTTTTCTCCTTTCTTTTAAGTTGTTCAAGGTATGCTTCATGCAGTCAACCTCCAGTGCTCGCTCACTGTGTGCTGTTTAAGTAATTATTCAGCCCACCAACACAGCCAGCTGATGCACAAGAACATTTTATTAAAGATATAGTGCCTATTTTAAAAAAAAGCTGGACCGCTAGATTGGCTTCCTCATTTCTGGGTGAGCTGAAGCAATGATTTCTCCTGAAAAATCAGTGAGACTTCAATGAAGGATTGATTAAACAAGGCCAATTTTTTTGTCCCAAAGCTATTTGGATAGCCCCATTACAATGCTTGCAATTGGAGAACAAAGAGACGGTGCTCATAAAATCAGTATTACACTGGGTGGAAATACTATATGTGCAGTGGTGGGATTCAAATAATTTAACAACCGGTTCTCTGCCCTAATGATTTCTTCCAACAACCAGTTTGTCCAACTGCTCAGAAAGTTAACAACCGGTTCTCCCGAAGTGGTGCGAACTGGCTGAATCCCACCACTGTATATGTGGGTTATCTACAGTTAAAGTCATAGTCTAAGACTGGTGGCAATTTAATAATTTAATTCCTGTACACAAAATCTCAAAATACTATTTTAAATGTTTAGCTTCTCCAAGACTCTTCACCAGAAAATGTGGGGGAAATGTTCAAGCCCAACATGTTTTCTTGTTTGTGTGCCTTCAAGTCAGTCTTGACTTCTGCTCAATCCATTTGACAAGTCCATGCCCATCTCTTGGCAACTGTTTTTGGAAGTTGCTTGCCATTGCCTTCTTCCTAAGACTCAAAAGAGAGAGACACTGACCCAAAGTCAGCCAGCTGACTGAATGCCTAAGGCAAGACTAGAACTCATGGCCTCCCAACTTCTAGGCAGGAACTCACTACACTAAACTGGCTCTTCTGTGTTTAGTTACACACTTAATAGAAAATGTAGGAATAGGCTGTAGACTAGGGGTGTCCAGCCTTGGCAACTTTAAGACTTGTGGACTTCAACTTCCAGAATTCCCTGTTGTCTGAATTGAGGTCCACAAGTCTTAAAGTTGCCATGGTTGGACATCTCTGCCATAGACATTTGAATTAAGAGCAGAAGAAAAACATTTGAAGAGCTACTTTGCATAGAGTGTTGATGTAAATGAAGCATCTTTCTAGAAGCATTGAGTAACCACATCTTCTGAAAGATTTGGGGCAAGCTGCAAAAAGGGTAATTTCTGCATGCACATTTTGTCTCATTGTCAGATCCAGTGGAGGTTCTGTGCTTATAGAAACAAATGCAACATGAGAAACATTTCAAAAGCTGCACAACATCCTCTAAGCAATGTGAATATTTTAATGTTTTGAGGAGGGTGTTTGCTAATCTTCTCACAAAAGCTTCACGTAGCATTATTATTTACATTTAAATGCGATTGTATTGCAAATTCCACCAAAGGCTTGTAACATCTGGTAAAACAGCAGTATTTAGACTTCTAACAATAGTAGCTAATCCTAGAGAATGCCACGCTACACACCCAGTTCTTTATAAGAGTCCAATTTTTTTTCCAGATTATATTGGGAAAGCACTGTTCTACAGTTTTTAATCTCATTTAAACTGGAGTTTGTTATCTACAATCTCATCCATTGTTTCATTCAAGTGTTTATCTAGGCTACATTGATTAAGATGTAAAAGATAAATAAAATACTGTAGGTAACAATAGTTATTTACCTAGTCCTGAGTAGTTGTATGTTTTTACAAATGAGGAATAAGATGGAAATTTGAAAAACCCAAAATGTAAAAGCAAATTATTTTCATCCAAAAGTATCTGAACCTCACTGACCATCTCCTACCTGAGCTCTTGAAGAGTTTCTCAACCTGGCTGGGGAATTCTGGGAGTTGAAGTTGCCAAGATTGAGAAACATTGAACCCTTGACTCAACAGTGGAACATCAGATATCACCCAAAGGTGCTTTTTCAAGAGGCAACTGGACTTTCTGGTTTTTCTTTGAAGACATTTCGCTTCTCATCTAAGAAGCTTCTTCAGTTCCCCACCATCCAGTCAGAACTGAAGAAGCTTCTTAGATGAGAAGTGAAATGTCTTCAAAGAAAAACCAGAAAGTCCAGTTGCCTCTTGAAAAAGCACCTTTGGGAGAACCATGACCTGGATGACTAAGAATCTTCATAGACATCAGCTATCAGCCTTTATTTATGAAGGCATTGAGAAAGTAAAACTAAGTAAAACACCACAGACAATCAGTTAATTTTGTTTGGAGTGTAGCTTTGGAGAAACCAAATACCTTGAATTAGCAATGGCAATCTCTGCAAATAATTTTGTGGATTGTATGACAATTGGATTATATGGATATATAATTGGAATATATGGATGCTATAGGGCCATGATGACGAACTTATGGCACGCGTGCCACAGGTGGCACGCAGAGCCATATCTGTGGGCACGTGAGTGTTGCCCTCACTCAGCTCCAGCGTGCATGCTGGAGGCCTCTGGAGGGCATCCGTGGGGGTGGAGAAGTCCGTTTTCATCCTCTCCAGGCTCCTAGAAAGCCTCTGGAGCCTGGGGAGGGCGAAAAACAGGCCTACCGGGCCCACCATGCCATCACGTGCCAAAAGTGGGGGAAGCACGGGGGGGGGGTCATGCACGCATGCGCGAGGGGGAGGGCACATTGAATTATGGGTGTGGGCATGTGCGCGCACGACCCCCCCGCTTTCCCCCCGCTTTCGGCACATGATGGCAAAAAGGTTAGCCATCACAGCTATAGGTAAATCATCTTTAATCTTTCACATAGGCTTTCCTTGCCAATCAGCTGATAGACATGGCAAGAGTCGTGAATATTATAAATAGTCAGAGAACCATGTGATTTTGAAATAAATCACAGTAATTAATGGATAAAATGACTCTCTGCAATAGAAGTAAGTAAATGAAGATGAATCTAAAGTCTGATATAAACATTCGTTTTACAGTGTTAAAAATATTTAGCCATTGTTTTAGAATAACTTTGAAAGGTTATAAAGAAAAGTTTCTTTAGACAACATTGAAAATTATATAGATATAATTTTCAGATTTCATCAGCCACTTCTGAATGCAGTCTTGGCATAGGGTCTATGACAATTCACCTCAGCCCAATTGCCACAGCTAACTTGCCGTAAGATAACTCTCTACAGCCAACTTGCTATGGGTTACTGCTGGACAAAAGTTACACTAATATCAAAGAAATGGTAGAATAGAATCATTAAAGCAAAAGGAAGGGCAGAATGAAATGTGTATGACAAAAATTAAAATAATTTTGTCTTTATTTTAAATAATTGAATTGTTAAATTATCCTGCCATGATGAGTAGGCCATGGTGAGTAGGCCCATTCCATGGGCAAGTATAGCTTCAGATAGACAAAGCAGAGAGTGAGAATTTGCAGTGTAAGAAAAAAAAATCTACATTTGTATCTCCTGCCATGGCATATACTTTGTGGAAACTCAAAATGCAAATAAAATAAAATAAATGAATAAAAAATAAATCAGTCCCATTCCAAAGTATCTGAACCAGGGGTGAAATCCAGCAGATTCTGACAGGTTCTGGAGAACTGGTAGCGGAAATTCTGAGTAGTTCAGAGAACCAGCAAATACCACCTCTGGCTGGCCCCAGAGTGAGGTGGGAATGGAGATTTTCTAATATCCTCCCTCTGGAGTGGGGTGGGAATGGGGATTTGCAGTATCCTTCCCCTGGAGTGGGGTGGGAATGGAGATTTTGCAGTATCCTTCCCCTGCGATGCCCACCAAGCCCACCAAGCCACACCATGCCCAACCAAGCCACACCCAGTAAAAAAAATTGGATTTCACCATTAATCTGAACCTAGTTGGGCATCTCCCATTTGAGCCTTTGCGGTGTTTCTCAACCTTGGCAACTTTTAGATATGTGGACTTCAACTCCCAGAATTACTCAGTCATCCATGCTAAATCCAAGGCCAGCTACTCTAAAACTAAAGAGTCAGCAACTAAAGGGGGAAGTTCAATATGAATCTAATTTGTTAGCATTTTCCTTTAATATTTCAATCTCTACCTTCTTTCACATCTCCTTTCAGCCAGTTAGAGATAATCTTGGCACAGCAGACTCCTAGCCTAATGGGACTGGAGAGGGTTGATGTGAGTGACCTTCAACAGGAGAACCTGGTTAATCCTGTTATTTGTAATGGCCATGGAGGAAAGAAAGGTCAGGAGTGCATTTTTAGCTTTGGCATTTCTCACACCTCAAAATAATATGTTCTAAGGACAGTTTTAACTTCTTCATAGCTAACACTAAAGTGAGACATGTCTTTCAATGCTTTTAAAGAAGCTGGATGATAGGTATAGATCGGGGTGTCAAACTCGATTTCATTGAGGGCTGCATCAGGGTGGGTTTGACCTGGGGGGGTGGCGGTATAGGCGTGGCCACCTTCATGTCACTTGTTTGATCCAATGCCTCTTTTGCTAGTAGTTTGTTTAGCTAGCACTCTACCTGCGAAAATGGAGCTTGTGAGGTCTCCATTTTGGCTGCAACGACCTCCTGCAGTGCTCTGCCAGTGAAAACAGAGCTCATGAGCAGAGTGCTGCAGGAGGACATCACAGCAGAAAACTGCTGGCAGAGCGTTGCAGTAGGCCATTGCAGCCAAAGCCCTCCTGAGCTCAATTTTCAATGGCAGAGGTACCATGGGCTGGTCCTTCACCATGGGGCTTCCCTGATTGGAATGGTCTCCAACTAGGGCGGCCCCATGGGCCAGATTTAGCATCCCGTGGGCCACATCCGGCCCATGGGCCTTGAGTTTTACACCCCTGGTATAGATGGAAAAAGCTCGATGTTGTGTGGAAAGAGATGAAGAGGGGGAGGGGAGGGGAGGGGAGGGGGAGGGAGGGAGGGAGGGAGAGAGAGAGGGGGGGAGGGAAGGAGGGAGAGAGAAATATAAGCCAAAATGGATTCAGCAGTGGAAGAAGTATTTGGGACTATGATCCTAAACTGGGAAAGTGGCTCCAATAGATCCAAGGAACAATCTCAGAATTCTATGTCTAGAATTCAATAGATAGTTCTCAATTTACAACCATTATTGGGTCTGGAAATCAAGTCAAAATCATTATGGGAAGTAATTTTCTGGCCTTTTTCACAGTGGTTGTTAAACAAACACTGAACTGCTCACTATTGAAACTGCTTGTTGAAGGAGAGCGGGTAAGTCCCAACTACTGTCTTGTTCCAGTTCAAGCGATGGTGATAATCTTTCCTTCCTCTTTTGGAAAGTTCCTATAATCCACACCACCACTGTAGTGATGGCACCACTACAAGAAGGTGAGAGGTGGTTACTGGTAGTTTCATAGCTAGTTAAATGAACCTATTCGTTTGAATGAGTGTTAGTTGCCAAAAGATATATAATTATCTCAACAATGCTTAAAACTTGGGAAAAGGCATTACAGATTGCAGTTACATTGATGGAACAACATGATGGATTGCAAAATTGACCAATTGTCCAACACATGGTCATGTTACTGCTGAGGAGGAGCAGCATGGTCATTTACAGTGGCTGGGAGTGCTTTATTGGCTGTAAAGCATCCGTTCCATGGCAGTCATGATTTCAAATGATTGTAAAATAACAGGTTGTAAGTTGAGAACTATCTGTACTAGGAACAGATAAGATACATAGAACCTTCAAACTCCAAGGCCTATATGGTGGAAGACCCAAGACATATACCACCCATTGGGGTGAGAAAGGAATTTTATTTATGTTTCTAGTATTTTCCTGCAAGTGCATAGTTCACTTTTTTTTCGCATCTATTCGTTTGTGTCAGGAATTGACCAGATGATTTGTTGTCCAAGTCTGACATCATGGGCTGTGAGATAGTGACTGGACCAAAGTAACCCAGCTGGCTTTCATGGCTTATGTGGGACTAGAATTTATGGTCTTTTGACGTCTAACCTGATGCCACTAAACCAATCTCTCTCTCTCTCTCTCTCTCTCTCTCCCTCTCTCTCTCTCTCTCTCTCTCTCCCTCCCTCCCTCTCTCCCTCTCTCCCTCTCCCTCTCCCTCTCCCTCCCTCCCTCCCTCTGCCTCTCTCCCTCTCCCTCTGTCCCTCCCTTCCCGCTTCTCCACTTAAAAATGAGCCAGCAGTGTGTAGAAGCAGCCAAAAAAGTTAATCCAATCCTTGGTTGTATAAACAGAGGCATAGAATCAAAATCACATGAAGTATTGGTACCATTTTATAAATCATTAGCAAGAACCACACCTGGAATACTGCAACCAGTTATGGTCACCACATTACAAAAAAGATTGTGAGAGTTTGGAAAAAGTGCAAAGAAGAGCATATGAAGAACGGTTGCAGAACTTGGGTATGGCTAGTCTAGAGAAAAGAAGGACTAAGGGGTGTGTGACATGATAGCATTTGAAGGGCTGTCACAAAGAAGAGGGGGCAGCTTATTTTCCAACGCATCAGAGGCAGGACAAGAAACAATGGATGGAAAACTAATCAAGAGTGAAGCAACCTGGAATTAAGGAGAAACTTCCTAACAATGAGTACAATTAACCAGTGGAACAACTTGCCTTCAGATGTTGTGGGTGCTTCATCACTGGAAGTTTTTAAAGAAAAGCCTGGACAGCTACCTGTATGGAATGGTATAGAGCAGTGGTCCCCAACCTTTTTATCGCCGCGGCCCGCTGAGCGCGCGCAGGGGTGGGGGCACGGCCCAGGAGCTTTTGCGCACGGCCCATTGCGCACGGCCCAGGAGCCTTTGCGCTGCAGCGTTCATGTCCTCCGGCCACTGCGCGGCCCGGTGCCAGGTACTCCACGGCCCGGCACCGGTCCGCGGACCGGGGGTTGGGGACCACTGGTATAGAGTCTCCTGCTTGAGCAGGGGGTTGGACTAGAACAGCGGTCCTCAACCTTTCCAGCTTGGCGGCCCAGTCTGGTGCGAGGGGCTGTGTGAGTGGCAGGTGCACACACACATGCACAGCTCCATTGCTGCAAGCGGCAAGCACGTGTACCCTTCATGTGCACGAATGGAGCTTTGCACTTGCACTCATATATGAAGTTCCACTCACATGAGTGGAGGGCACCAGAGAAGAGGGCGCTTGTGCGCAAAGCTCTATTTGCATGAATTAACATTATTTTTATTTTAATACAGCTATAAATGTAGCCAATGTCCTTAAATTGTATATTCAGAATTGGGAAACATATTTTCCAAGTTATAACATTAGGAATTCTAGAAAAAGCAATCAGTTGGGGCACCTTCTACATGTCCCAGACTTCAATTCATGAAATCCAATTATTTGAGGTCCCTCCACTCATGTGAGGGAAGATTTGTGTGTAAGCACAAACACCCTTCGCACGCAAGTGAAGGATCCACCACTCGGGCAAATGGAACTTTGCATGGATACACTTGCCCACTGCTGACACGGCCCAGTTTCAAACAGACTGTGGCCCAGTAGTGGTCCACGGCCTGGGGGTTGGGAACCATGGACTAGAAGATCTCCAAGATCCCTTCCAGCTCTACTGTGACTGATTGACCTCTCTCTCTCTCTCTCTCCCTCCCTCCCTCTCTCTCACTCTCTCTCACCTCTCTGAATTTAGCAAGAGAAGGCATACAAACATTAACTAATCAATCAATCACTGTCAGATCTATGTTGAGTTCCTTTATGTTTTAACAGCTGCTTGAGTGAAGAGTGGATTGTTTGGAATTGGGGTTGAATAAAATCTCCCCTGAAATCCCCTGGTTACGTTAAAACTTTTTAAATTCTCCTATAGTTTCCTCAGAGGGGAAACAACAAATCTTGCTTCAGAATTTAGAGTTTCTGGTATTTCTCTTTGGAATGCCTGTGGTTGGTAGAGTTTTTTCCATCTTTATTCCTGTCGATGTAGAATAAACATATGGAAGTTAATAGTAAAAGCAAACAAATATTATGATCACCCGTGATCATTATTAGTAAATACCTGGGGCTGAGTGGAGTGGGAAACAAGGAATGAGTATCATACATTCAGGAATTCAACTGATGTGATTTTTACTTCCTTCAATTTAAGAATTTTAATTACTAAGCCTTAGAAGAAAAAGGCTGCCACTAATTCTACACTCATATATACCCTATGAATTCAAGGGAAATTAGTTCTGGTCATCATTCTCAAAATCAATTTGCACCTATGTGGGAACAATGATATATTTTTTTTCTGTCAGATTCATCTACCCCATTTCTGGCATACAGTGCCTGCAATTTACTTGATGGACAAATGCTATACTTACCTTATTTTGGCAAATAAAGATTAGATTATTTCATTGCTAAATTTATAATTGTAGACAGTAAAAGGTATGCTTTGTTAACAATAAATTAAACTAAGCATGCTCACCAGTCTTTACACCATGTGTCTTGCATTGTACTTTTGTGTATTTCTGACCTAGAGAATATAGAATATAGAATAATGCAATTGTAAAGGACTTTAGAGGTCTTCTAGTCCAATTATTTTATTATTTAGTCCAGTTATTATTAATCTCTAATAATAATATAATATTATGACCGTATTTTTTGGAGTATAAGACCCACCTTTTTACCCCCAAAAAGAGAGGGAAAATCTGGGTGCATTTTATAGTCCGAATGTAGCCCCGCCCTGCCTCTCAAATGGGCTGAAAAAAGCCTCTGAAACCTCCCTTGGAGAGGCTGAAAAAAAGCCTTTCAAACAGAAGTTTCAGAGGCTGAAAAAAGCTGAAAAAAACCCCTTTCAAACGGAAGTTTCAGAGGCTGAAAAAAAAGCAAGGCGCAGAGCTCACAACCAACGAACCTGTTGCTAAAATTCACCTCTGGGAACAGCTGATTGGTGGTATTCCAGGAGGCCGATCCACCTGCCAATCAGCTTTTTTCTTATTTTCCTCCCCAAAAACTAAGGTGTGTCTTATATTCCGGTGCGTCTTATAGTCCGAAAAATACAGTATATGCAAAAGATACTTACTATACAGTATAATAAAGATACTAACTTTGTGATCATATAAAGGTAATATTACCATATATATAAGAATATATGATTAAATCAGAAGGCATAGTATTTATTTAGTTTAGTATTATTTGTTAATTTAATAGCATTTGCTGTATTTGTTTTAACAGTGAAACATTTTCTGCTGAATGTTTCAACATTGATCAGGAAGTAAGAAAGGATGCTTGCAGAGATACTGGAGCTGTATTGATTCAGAATGTTAATGTACATATATTTTTATATGCAGATAATGTTGTTAAGAATATTAAGAATAATGTCCAGTAAATGTTAGATTGTTCATGCAATCAGGAGTATAAAGTATAGCTTTAAAGGTTACTATATAAATCACATTAGTTGTGCTTAATAGGGAAAATGGAGGAAACAATTGCAGGTTATTAATTAGTGGAAAAATTAGGGCAGATAGATTAATCTCTATCTCCAGTAGAATGTTTATTAAACATGAAAAAAATAGAGAAATTTGAAGATGTCAGTAGAAAGATAGGGTATAATATGAGATCAATTGAAATGAATTAAGTTTCGAAAGGAATGAAAACAGTTGCCTAAAACTACACGCTGCTACTGCCCCTTTTTTAATATGGAGAGTATGAGATGTCAAGAGAAATATAAAAATAAGTTGAATGCAATGGAAATGCAGTCCTTAAAAAAGAAGAGATAGGTCAAAAAGAAA
This sequence comes from Pituophis catenifer annectens, assembly GCF_029215685.1. Taxonomy (NCBI): domain Eukaryota; kingdom Metazoa; phylum Chordata; class Lepidosauria; order Squamata; family Colubridae; genus Pituophis; species Pituophis catenifer. The sequence continues at coordinate 46,621,515 of NW_027256882.1, forward strand.
TAGCAGTTAAAGGCATGTGAACTGAATGCAAAAGTGAATTAATGAAAGAATAAAAGAATGAAAGAATTAATTAATTAATGATATGAAGGAGGTACACTGAGGTGCTTTGGTCACAGAGAATGAAGGAAAATCAAATTGTAAAACAAATCTTTGAAGGAAGAGATAGTAGGTCAAAAAAAAGTGGGGGGGGAGACAATGAAATTCATGGGTGGTTGGAACTGATAGGATCCTGAACCAAAGAGAGAAGAAAAGTTTTAAAGAAACAAAAGTCAGTATATGAAGCAGTAAGAGGACATGGTGAACATAAACCTGGTTTGAAAGGACAGAGATGTTTAGTCTTTGCACATTTATCATTTCTTGGTAAGAACCTGAAAAGGGTTTTGCTTTGTTTTGTTTTGATAGTTCCATGCTCACTCTGAGAGGAAATTCTTTAATTTTTCACTGATTGGCTTTATTTCTTAAACATATCTAGGCAGGTAATAAAGCATAAAGTGAGGTAACTAGCTTTATTAAGTGAGCATCCTGAGATACGGGTGGGATGGGATCCCCTCTTAGCTCAGAAAGCAAGCCTGAGAAAGTAGACTCACAGAACTGCCAATCATAACACACCTCAGTCCACCTAAACAGATTAAATTACCGTCAGATATATGTATTACAATATTGTATTTAAGCTAGTCCAAGTGTCCTAAAATTCCCCGTGTGGTGATATTATAGAACCCAGTCTGATTTCCTCTGATTTTATATATTGCCTTTCTATCGCAACTTGTGAGTCAAAGGGAAGGTGGTTAACACTCTGGAAGATTAAATGAATAAAGGGAGAAACCTGAGCTGAATTTTCTGGAGGAGATTAAGTACCTCCCAGCTTCCTCTGAGGACTGTTTTGTATTTTGGATTTCTACTCTCTTTGGTTTACAACTTGGGGGCTGATATAGGGATTAGAATGCCAAGCAATTCCCTCCTGATCCCATTCTAATTAAAAGGTCTGTCTGGATTACAAAAGAGCAATAAATTAAAGTCGGTGAGTCTTCAGCCATGATGTTCAAAGGTTAGCAGTAAACAAATTGCTCTCTCATATGGGGAGGGCAACATTAAAGACTTAGCTGCTGCCTGGGTAAAATTGTACCAAAGTTCTTATTAAGAACTAACTGCAAATTTACATAGTACTCAGTGGTGGGATTCTACTGGTTTGGACCGGTTCGGGCGAACCGGGAGCTCCGATGATCAGCTGGGAACAGACCGGTTCCCCCCGACAATCAGATGGGCGCACTCGCCCACCCGCGTTATTTTCCTACCTTTATCTCCTCAGCTGATTCATGCGGCGGAGCTGATTGCCACGCGAATCAGCTGTGTTACTCCTCCAAAGAAACACAGAAGTGAAGACTTCTTGAAACTACACACACACACGCAGCGCACATCAGGTTCGGGCATGCGCATGTGCGCAAAGCACATGATCACCGAACCAGTTGTTAAACCGGGAGGATCCCACCACTGGGATCAGTAAGTCGAATGAGAATTACTGAAACAAGTCACTTACTTACAGGTTATTTCAAAATGGACTCTATTTCCACCATCAAGATAGTCAAAGTGATGAGCATGTGCAAGAAAACCAAGTAAAACTCAGAAGCTCAGAAGATGGTCTTGGGAACAGTGCAGTCGCAGGAAGAGGCCTCTGAAAATGGAGGATCTACTTTGGCAAACTTCTGCCTTTGGTAGAAAATGCCCCTGTTAAATTTAAACAATAGTTATAATCACAATTATGAATAACTGAAATGAATAGCAGACCATCGGGGTAGCAGTAACAAGGTCTCTTTAGGCAGAACCATTTTAATTTTTTAAATTTTTCTTTTATTTTCCTCAACCATAAGGAGTCAATAACCTGCGGACTGGGAAAACCACTTTGTATCAGTTCATATTGTCCAACTGTCCCAGTACTATCAATTTTGATTGGATGTACTTGGAACAGTGAATAAGGGCTTTTTTAAAGTATAATTAATCAGTGGAACCACTTGCCTTGAGAAGTTGTGGATGCTCCAACACTGGACATTTTAAAGAGCCTTGGTAGTACAAGGGTTTAAGGCACCCTGTTATTAAGCTGCTTAAGACCAGCTGCCTGCAATTACTGCAGGGTTCGAATCTCGCCAAGGCTCAAGGTTGACTCAGCCTTCCATCCTTTCTAAGGTAGGTGAAATGAGGACCCAGTTTGTGGGGGCAATAAGCTGACTTTGTATAAATATACAAAAGGATGAAGGCTATTGCTGAGCACATTGTAAGCCGCCCTGAGTCTCCGGAGAAGGGCGGCATATAAATCAAATTAAAATAAAAAATAAAATAAAATAAAAAAAGAAAAGATTGGACAACCATTTGTCTGAAAGGGTATATGGTATCTTCTCTGAGCAGGGACTTCAACTAGAAGATTTCCAAGATCCCTCTGTTATTCTGTTATTCGGCCACATCCATGCAATTGAAGTCCTGTCTTTTAAAGGCCATACCCTGACTACAACACCTGCAAAAATGGGACAGAGTTTTGATCACATTGTTTCCGCTGCCATGTTTACTTTTTTGTTAGTCATGGAGTTCATGGTTGGATTGATGGTTTGTGGGGAGTCTAGCCTGTCTTCTCTGGGCCTGGAGTCAGATGGGGTTCAGGAATTCATCCTGAATTCTGATTCAGAATTATTGATAGCCTGACTCACAATGGGAATCACAGATCTCATGTGCACAATGATATCATGACATGCCTGGTATCTCTTGCTCCTCATAAATGCCCATTCTTCTCTGGATACATTAGAAACCCTTTATTCCGACCAGAGTGAGTACAAGAAATAGTTAAATGAAACAGAAAGAGAAGATGTACTGTAGATGGTAGAAAATATAACGAGGTAAGGAAAGGTTACATAGGTAAGCAAAAGATATGACTTATGTATTTATTAATTTACCTTTAAAGACTTATTATATATATATATATATATACATTAAGAATGATTTAAGAACACATTTTTATTCCATGTAACCGTGTAGCAAAGATTATCTATATGTACAAACATTTATATTTTTATTTATTTCCTTTTTCTATACAATGTAACCGGATGGACAAAAATTGTATTATTATAATTTCTTAATAATAAAACATTTAAAACCAAAAGAAAAAAGAAAAAAAGAAACCCTTTATTCCATGTTAGGACCTCCAGTTTATAACTCAGGATTAAGTGTGAACCTACCCATTAAAGCAGGGGTGCTATTGAGCAGGTTCTGACAGGTTCTGAAGAACTGGTAGCAGAAATTTTGAATAGTTTGGAGAACCAGCAAATACCACCTCTGGCTGGACTCTGGGCCCAGAGTAGGGTGGGAATGGAGATTTTGCAGTATCCTTCCCCTGCCATGCCCATCAAGCCACACCATGTCCACCAAGTCATGCCCACAGAACCGGTAGTAAAAAAATTTGAATTCCACCACCGTATTAAAGTCTATTCATGGCTGAATGTGATTTGTGATTCTGGAGATGCCAAATAAGTTCCTTGCTTAAAAATGCTTCTTTTGTCATGGAACTCTTTCTTCTTCAGAGCAGATGAAATCATGCCTGCCTCAGCATCTTTACAGTAGAATCAGGTCATAGGTACCTTTTTTGGGGGGGTTGTTGTAACTTTGAATAGTCACTAAGCAATCGGTCATAACTGAAGGATTTCCCACCTGCCATAGGAAGCACGCTGACAATTGAGCTCTTTAGGTTGATGAGTTCCTGCTTTGCAGCCTAGATAGGCCTTTTTTGCTGGGGAAACAATAATCACTTAACAAAACTGTATTGTATTAAAAACCTGTTATGAAATATTACATTGTCTGTTCTTTTCTCTCTTTCTCTTTCTTTCCCATAACATGACCTGAGGTATACGGAATGTAGCGTATGTAAGACACTCTGAATTATTTTCCATTTCAAAAAAATTATTCAGTATATGCTCTGTATTATAATCATTAATCTTCCTATTTAAATGCAAAGTTTTCTCTTTCAACTTCCAAATCAAGGCATTAACTAATAAAACACAAGTTTGATTTCCCAGTGTATGCATCAGAGAGATGACTTACTTGGAGTTAGATTCAGAATGTGCTTATGCTGGAATTCATTTTTGTCTCTATATTTATGTCTAAATGTTGGAAAATACAATTGCAAAAGAGCCTAGGCGTGTGCCCATTTCTGTATTTAGTACATGTATTTAAATAGCTTACATGGGTTCCTCTGGATCTTGAAATCTGTGACATTTATTTTAGCTTTCTGAGTTATTATCTCTCCCATTTCCTCCCACGGCAGCAAAAATACACCACATGTGTTTTGCCCTTTTCTTAGCCCTATTATCTTTATGAACACAAGAATATTTTTGTCAATCATCACTATAATTAGAGCAGTGCAGAATAAATACAACTAATGTCAGCTTTGCAAGCATTCATTTATTATTCCCACCTGCCTATTTCCCCTTATATTAGGGTTTTAGAAAAATAAGAAAATAAATAAACCTGCCGAATGGTGCAAAATAATGCAAATAATTAATTAATAAGGCAAAATCTCCTTAATAATACAATCACCTTCCTCCAACAGAATGTGGTCCTTCATTTACTGCCTTCCTCTTCCTCTTAAGGATTGCATTTATATTTTGTGTATCTATCGTCTGTCAGACCTGGAAGCCATCTTTCTACCTTTGAGCCTTCAGGCTTCAGGCCTGCCACAAATTCTACTGTGGGAAATATAGAGTGAAAAGGATATGTAGTCAAAATAAAATTCTTTTTAGAAAGTCAAGGCCGTTGTGATCTGCAGCTGTGCTGAGAAGAATGAGGAGGTATTTTTTGTTACAGAGGATACCTGATTGGTTCATGTGGTAGACATGTGGGTGAAGGGCAAGGATTTGAACTTTCTTTTGGGTAAGGAAAACCTGGAAGCTTTCAGATTCAGGTTTTCTCAGATGTGCCAATACGACATCTCTAATAAAAAATTAGCTTTGAGGAACTTCAAGCCTTGGAGTTTGATTTCATTGGGGGTGTTACTTGGAACCCTGATATTAACCCAAATCTCCTTTTAAACTAAAGCACCTCCCCTGAGTTTTGGGGTGCTGTCCAGGGTCCTGAGCCCCAAGCATAGACCCGATACCGGCCGGCGCAAAGACTCAGGGAAGATGGGGGGGGGAAGGCATTGTCTTTCATCACATTTCCCCTCCAACTTTGTGTTTTCTTTTAATTGTGAGTCAAGGCCTTACAAAATATCAGAGCATTGTGTATCCAACAGTGCCTTTGTCTCATCTCTAGCATCAATGTATGTCCTTCCATTTTGCAAATTCCACAGATGAAGTTATCTTGAATGGAATCAGAGCATGCCTTAGCTTTCCCTCTCCTGTCAGACTGTCCAATCATATAAGCAAAACATTCCAGTAATCTAAGAAAAACCTTTTAAAGTGCAAAGCTATAAAACAAGACATCTGTTCTGCATTTCTCATTTCCTTTATGGGCCAACTCATCTCACAGGTTGTTGTGGGGAAAAATAGGAGGAGGCAGGAGTATTAGGTAGAGGTCTATGGAGAGTCTTGATCATCCAGGTCATGGTTGCCCCCAAAGCAGTGGTGGGTTGCTCCCAGTTCTGTCTGGTTCTTGTGAACCGGTAGTAAAATCAGTGGGAGACTCCACCCACCCGTCCGGATATCATAATGGACGATCTGCGCATGCGCAGAAGTTTCTCCCATTGCAAACCGGTAGTAAAGGTAAGCAGAACCCACCCCTGCCCCAAAGGTGCTTTTTCAAAAGGCAACTGGGCAGTTCTGAAGAAGCTTCTTGGAGGAGAAGCAAAACATCTTCAAGGAAAAACAAAGAAAGTCCAACTTCCTTTTGGAAAAGCACCTTTGGGAATATTAGATCTGTTCACCTCCGTGAGTTATATATTAAAAAAGACTGGATAAAATCATCATCACTTCGTTTCAGCAAAAAGCTATCTTTAATTTGACAAACTTTACTGGTGAGCTTGGCATATTTATAGTAGCATGAACAAGGCTGGGAAAGAAGCAACGACCGGTAAGATCCCACAGAGTTGGTCTCCTCCGGGTCCCGTCACTAAACAATGCGGGCTGGCGGGCCCATGGGGGCGGGTTTTCTCTGTGGCTGCCCCAGCTCTCTGGAACCAGTTACCTCCTGAGGTCTGGACCATCCCCACCCTATTGGCCTTCCGAAAAGTGGTGAAGACCTGGCTTTTCTGGCAGGCCTGGGGCCATTGATCTCGCTCTTGCGATCCGGCGAGATCCGGCCATGAATGGTGTGAATGAGTTTTAATGTTTTTAATGTTTTTAATTCTTACATGTTTTTTTTAATGATTTTAAATGCATTGTGAGCCGCCCTGAGTCTTCGGAGAGGGGCGGCATACAAATTGAATTAATAAAAATAAAATAAAATAAAATAAAATAAAATAAAATAAAATAAAATAAAATAAAATAAAATAAAATAAAATAAAATAAAATAAAATAAAATAAAATAAAATAAATAAAATAAAATAAAATAAAATAAAATAAAATAAAATAAAATAAAATAAAATAAAATAAAATAAAATAAAGCTAAATAGACATAAACATGTAGAATAGAGAAAGGGTGGGATTTCCAGTCTTTATGGTGATGTCCTGTTATTTATCATTAATGTTATTTCCTCCTCCTCCTCCTCCTCCTCCTCCTCCTCCTCCTCCTCCTCCTCCTCCTCCTCCTCCTCCTCCTCCTCCTCCTCCTCGCCATTGTCTATCTGCTACAGGATGAAGGCCTCTTCCGCATGTTTCCAACCAATATGGTATTGAGCTTCCTTTTACCAATTGGACCCACAATACTTGCTGATGTCGTCAATCCATCTTGTTTTAGGTCTCTTTCATGGACACTTTTCATCAAGTGGGATCCATTCTATGACTGCCTTGGTCCACCTGCCATCGGTTCTTCTTGCTATGTGAAATTTCCATTTCAATTCTTTTACTCTCTTGATGATATTGTAGATTTTTGTTTGTTCTCTAATCCACATGCAGGTCTTCCTATCTTGCCTTGTGATGCCGAGCACGTATCTTTCCATGGCTCTTTGCGCCACTCGTAGTTTTGTTATCGATTGTGAGGTTAATGTCCATGTTTCGCTGGCATATGTTAGAGCAGGTAGCACACCCTGATCGAAAACCTTTCTCTTCAGTCATAGGGAGAGGTCAGTTACAGTTATTTAATTGAACTTATTGTATTACTTAATTGGTGAATAGAAAAATCTCTGCCTAAACTATGGAATTGCTCACTTGATTTATTACAGACCCTACATCCAGATGAAGGAGAGCACAAACATCTCCTCACCTTTCTAAGACAGAACAGCTTGTCCAGCTTGCAGAAGGTCAGTTGGCAAGTCCAGTTGAAGTGGCTTCATCTGCCAAAGAGAAGGTCAATCTGAACTTTTGATTATTTTAATGACAGACAGTGAGTGGGAACTGGATAGAAGTCTATGATTTAATCAGTCTACGATTTATTAAATTGCATTTCTTTTTGATTGTATAACACGGAGGTATTAGCCAATTTTTACATAATGTGGTTCTTCCAAAATTACTCGCCATCAAGTTGCATACCTTCATGATCTTACCCTCTTTAAGAAATTATACATACAGTTAAGGACTTATGACCATAACTGAACCTGGCAAATAGAGTTGTTAAGTTTATTTATTTATTTGTTTAAATTTCTATACCGCCCTTCTCCAAATAGGACTCAGGGCGGTGCACAGCCTAAGTAAAAACAAAGCATACAAAATTTAAAAAACAGTATTAAAATAATTAAATATTCTGGCCGTAAATTAAAACAACCCAATTTAAAACCAATTTAAAATTTAGCTCAAGCCAGCCCAGCTAGTTGAAATAAATAAGTTTTCAGGGCCCGACGAAAAATCCGGAGGTCTGTTATTATACGTAACTCCGGGGGAAGGTTATTCCAGAGGGTGGGCGCCGTCACAGAGAAGGCTCTCCCTCTGGGGGTCGCCAGCCGACATTGTCTGGCGGACGGCACCCTGAGGAGGCCCACTCTGTGCGAGCGTACTGGCCGGTGGGAGGCTATTGGTGGCAGTAGGCGGTCTTGTAAGTACCCCGGCCCTAAGCCATGGAGCGCTTTAAAGGTGGTCACCAACACCTTGAAGCGCACCCGGAAGACCACCGGGAGCCAGTGCAGCTCGCGCAGGAGAGGTGTCACATGGGAGCGCCTCGTCGGGCCTGTGGAAACACTTGTGGCATTTCAGCTTGAATCTCTGAGTGAGTTAGAGACAGGTCATAAAAAGTTGTGACAGTCATAAAAAGAATCATCCTGTGACTGGCCCAATTTTATGACCTTTTTTTTTTTTGAAACAGTTGTTAAGTGAACCCATTGTATGCTATGTGGGTTTTGTTTCCCCCCGAACATGTATGTGCAGGCCAGTTGCTAAGCACCCAGAATGCAGTTTTGTGATCCTAGGAGTTGGAGAGTAGAACTTCAGAAACTTTTGGGAGATTTATCATAATTTTGAACAGTTGCTAAGGGACTGGTCATAAATTGAGGACTACCGTAAATCAATAAAAACAAGAAAAGCTCCCATGTCTTATGAATATCTTACTGGTTAATAATGATGAATATTGTTTTTTTTTCCCCCATGATATTACTGAAATCTGAATGTTTATCATGATGGACGTAAAGACAGAATATTAGATTAACTAAAGTCTGGGTGGGACAAGTATTCCCAATAATGAGAAACTAGACTGCAAAGAGGGACGTGGTGGCTCAGTGACTAAGATGCTGAGCTTGTTGATCGAAAGGTTGGCAGTTCAGCAGTTCGAATCCCTAGTGCCGCGTAATGGGTGGAGCTCCCGTTACTTGTCCCAGCTTCTGCCAACCTAGCAGTTCAAAAGCACATAAAAAATGCAAGTAGAAAAATAGGGACCACCTTTGGTGGGAAGGTAACAGCGTTCCGTGCGCCTTTGGTGTTTAGTTATGCCGGCCACATGACCACGGAGACATCTTTGGACAGCGCTGGCTCTTCAGCTTTGAAACGGAGATGAGCACCGCCCCCTAGAGTTGGGAACGACTAGCACATATGTGCAAGGGGAACCTTTACCTTTACCTTTAGACTGCAAAATGTAATGGTTGCAAACGGAAATATCATAGTTTCGTTTGTGTGCTATTGGACATCATCCTGCTTAGCCAGAAAGTGATTGTCTCTGCTAACAACTTAAGAACACACAACCGAGGTGGCGCAGTGGTTAGAGTGACTGCTAGTTCAGCAGATCAGCGGATCAAATCTCACCGGCTCAAGGTTGACTCAGCCTTCCATCCTTCCGAGGTGGGTAAAATGAGGACCCAGATTGTTGGGGGCAATATGCTATTTAGTATACTGCCACCCAGAGTCCTTGGAGAGTGGGCGGCATAGAAATATGATTAATAATAATAATAATAATAATAATAATAATAATAATAATAATAATAATAATTTGGCAACTGAGTCTAAAATGGTGCAAAATCACCACGTGGAAAGAGAGAGTCAGCAAGGAGAAGGAAAGCTTTTACAATGTCTCCCACATTCTACAGAAAAATGTGCCTGAAATAAATCAGTCTTTTGAAACAATCAAAGAGTGGTGAAAAGAGGATGCTCCTGTGTAGAAATTCTTCATCTTGTACTGCGAGAGAAAGCTTGGAGGATTCTTCTCTCACCGAAGGAGCCCAAAGGCATTCTCAAGGCCGTCTCAACTGTTTCAACAAGATGAATTAGGTGGCTTTTTCACTTTAGTAGGGAAAAATAATTGGTTCTTCTATTCTGCACTGGTTGAACTACACCTAGAGTATTTCATCCAATTACGGAGACCACGTTTTAGGATGCATGCTGGTGAACTGGAGCCCGTTACAAGGAAAGCAACAAAAGAATAACTTGAGAGGAAAATTTGGAGACGTTGAGGATGTTTTTGCATGAAAAAGACAAAGACTTCAGAGGATAAGAAAGCTATCTTCAAAGATCTGAAGGCTGACATGTTAAAAAAAACAAACCCCCCCCCAAAAAAAAAAAAAAACCAGGGCAGAATATTCAGAATTACTCTGGAAGAGAGGACAAGAAATTGCGAATTTAAATTATACAGAAGTAGATTTCTGTCGGGTGTCAGGAAAAAAAAAAGTTATTGACGGTAAGAGCTGTTCAACTATGGGACAGGCTGCCTGAGGTGGGGATGGATTATCCTTCAGCATCCGAGTTTGCTTGAGTATGGTCTCAGTCATTTGTACTTCAGTAACCATCTGGCTTCGCATTGCAACCAAACAGGACTGATACAGACTTCATCGGATAGTTAGAACTGCAGAAAAAAACAATAGCAACCAGCCTGTCTTCTATTGGGGATTTTGACTACTGCATGAGTCAAAAAGAGGGCAGAGAAAATATCTACAGACCGCTCACATACTGGACATCATCTACTTCAACTTCTCCCCTCAGGATGCCTCTATAGGGCATTGCATGCCAAAATTACTAGATATAAAGATCATCCCCGTCACCCCCCCTCTCCATGCCATCATTCTGCTGAACACTTAATTCCCACAGCACTGTCTCATTTCTCATCTTTTCTCATCCTCTCATCCTTCTTTCTTGCATTCATTTCTTATGATTTACCCATTGTTGTTTATTATGATCTATGACCTATTACTTGCTGTTTATTTGTACCCTCTGAGCTTGTGCACCAGAGACAAATTCCTTGTGAGTCCAATCACAACTGGTTAATAAAGAATTCTGTTCTATTCTATTCTATTCTATTCTATTCTATTCTATTCTATTCTATTCTATTCTATTCTATTCTATTCTTCTGTGGGACCCAGAAGAAGGGCCTTCTCTGTGGTGACTCCCTCTCTCTGGAACATCATTCCCCCAGAGATTAGAATGGCCCCCACCCTAATTCTCTTCGGAAGGTGCTGAAGACCTGGTTCTGCCAGCGGGCCTGGGGAACCCAGAGTGGGATGGAGCCCATTAAATGGCTCATGTGATCGGCTGTCACTGGGGCAGGAGGTGGGGATCTGGGGTGATTTTATTACATTAATTTATTTGATTTTTTAATGAGTTTTACTGGTTTTTAAATGTGGCTTTTTATATTCTGTGAGCTGCCTTGAGTCCCCATGGGTGAATAGGCGGCAATATAAATCTAATAAATAAATCAAATCAAATCAAATCAAATCAAATCAAATCAAGTCAATCAATCAATCAATCAATATTCTATTCTATTCTATTCTATTCTATTCTATTCTATTCTATTCTATTCTATTCTATTCTATTCTATTCTATTCTATTATATTCTATTCTATTCCTAATTCTAATTCTTGCAGATATTGTAGTAGTGGATTCCTGCTTTAATTAGGGGGTTGGATAAGACCCCTTCAAACCTTTCCATTCCAGGGTTCAGGTTTCTCTGTGGCCCAGACTCTTTTATTTAGGTAAATTTGTATGGCTTGCATGGACCTGATGCCCCTCATTGGATGAAAGCCAATGTGGGCTGTTATAATTAGATTAATCTAGTAAGCTTTTTATAGCTTTGGGACAGAGGTGTTTAATGTTCTTGTTTTATTTGTGCAACTTGTTAACACAGTCAAGGTGATGTATACTTATTTTAAATAAAGCAGATCACCTAAATCGGAACGTGTAATAAAAACAGAAAGTGATGGCGTGAATTAAAATCATTGAAAAATGAAGAGAAGTAAAGCTATTTTTACTTTATAACTAGGTGCTAATGTGCAACTTCCTACAACTGTGATGGCGAATCTATGGCATGCATGGCAGAAGTGGCATACAGAGCCCTTTCTGCTGGCACACACACCGTTACGCCAGGTCAGATCTCCGTGGCGTTTCTTTCGTGAGCTTCTGTTTCCCTGCAGACGACGAAACAGAAGCTCACGAAAGAAAAAGATCTTACCTCTTGCTGCGCTGCCAGTGTTGGGATGGCCCGCCTTCTGCCAGCCAGCTGGTCTTCGGGTCTCTGCTGCACATGTGTGCACATGTCCATGCATGCACATGTTTGTGCATGTCCATGCATGTGCACATTCATGCATGTTTGTGCATGTGCACATTCGCGCATGTTCATGCATGCACATGTTTGCACATCTTTGTGCATGTGTACGCTTGCACATCTTCGTGCATGCACATGTTTGCACATGTTCATGCGTGCACACATTCATGCATGTCCACATGCACATGTTCACACATGCACACATTCACGTGTGCACCTTTCAGTTTGGACATGTGCATGCAGGTTTGGCCCTCGGTGTCTTAAACGTTCACCATCACTGTCCTATAAGATACGCCCAGGCTTAGACCAGACGTTGTTCTACCACAAGGTAAATCCTTCCCTGCATATCTAGAACAGCAAGGATTGTACTGTTCCTTCTGGTGAACATCTACCAAGTTATGAAATGTTCCTGTGCTTGGAAAGGACTTTCCCTCCCTCACAGGTCACCTACTTCCAAAGCACCCGAAGGACAGATAAGGAATAATGGATGGAAACTGATCAAGGAGAGATTCAACCTAGAAATAAGGAGAAATTTTCTGACAGTGAGAACAATCAACCAATGGAACAGCTTTGCCTTCAGAAGTTGTGGGAGCTTCATCACCGGAAGCTTTCAAGAAGAGACTGGACTGCCATTTGTCAAAAATGGTATAGGGTATCCTACTTGGGCGGGGAGATGGATTAGATGACCTACAAGGTCCCTTGCAACTCTGTTAATCTGTTAGTGAGCTCTGCTCAATAGGAAGGGTTTCTTGTTGAGCTGCAACCACTCCTGAGTCAGATATGTTGCTCCACGTTTCTTTACTTCTGATTCCTGTGGTGCACTCAGGTCACGACTTGGGCCTGAAGCTCAGATATCTCCCTTTCAAAATGAGCAGGAAGCCTCTCTCATACAATAGGCTAAGCTAAGAAGTTATCCTCAATTTACAAACAGATACGAGTCATCACGTGTATCATATCTTCCACATCTGAAGCTATCATGCCTTGCATACTGAGAAACTGGGGGGGGGGGGGGGGCAGGGAATACGTTGTATATAAGGGTGCATTTTTCTTCCAGCATTTCTGAAATGGATTTAAAAAGAATTTATTCCCTAAACTATTTAGCCAGCATCCAGTATTGCAAAAGATGCCTGAAGAAACAGGCTGTGCATGATTGAAATCTACCAAGAGGAAAGCATCATCATGTACCATATGTAAGTGAACCACACCAATGAAGATCATGTACTGTGTGCATCATTATAAAGAGGCAGGCAATAATCAATTCTGAAACTGCATCATGCAAATCTCCACAAATCATATCCGTAGGAGCCATTTGCCACATCGTAATAGAATTCATTGCTGCTTCTTCAACGAGATGTCACCAAATTACCATTAAGGCATTCACTTGCTTATCTTCCCCTAGAAATCCTAATAGCTGCTTATTAAGTTATAGTAAGGAGGTAGGAGCCTGACATGTGATGCTTACTTGTACAATTTATTTGTACAGATGCATGCAAAAGCCTTAAGCAAAGCAGGAGTCCTGGAACTGTAGTGTCTTCATTATAGATTTTCCCCATGGGTGGCTTTAAAGGTTTTTACATGTTGAATTCCAGACATAGTGCTTGAAATGATCAGCTTCATCATGTCTAACAATTATATGTGAATGTCCAAGACAGTTCGCAATGTGGGTTTAGCAATTCTGTCCAAGATGCCACCCTATCCCATGATTGAATTGAGGGTAATCTTTGGCTCTTGGGGCCAAAATCCAGGAGAACATTGAATAACCTCCCAGGATATAACTCATAAAGATGCAGTTATTGTCATTTCACAAGCACATAATAGACTAGACTAGACTAGACTAGACTAGACTAGACTAGACTAGACTAGACTAGACTAGACTAGACTAGAATAGAATAGAATAGAATAGAACAACAGAACAGAACAGAATTCACACTTGTGTGGCCAAGTGTGATTGGACACACAAGGAATTTGTCTTTGGTGCATATGCTTTCAGTGTACATAAAAGGAAAAAAAGGGGGAAAGGGGAAAAAAAGACATGCATAAAGAATCATAAGATACAACACTTAGTGATAGTCATAGGTTACTAATAAGCAATACTAGGAAACAAACAGAACAATATAAATCATAAAAATACAAGCAACATGGTTATTAACAATTAACAACAATCATGTTGCTTGTATAATAAGTTTAATAATAAGATTTACATCTTATTAACAATAATAATAACATGATGATGGTACAAATAATTTTTGGATCTTGAGGCCACAGTCAAGAAGGATACTGAATGACCTCGCGGTGTATGACTGATCAAGATGCTGCAGCCATTGTCATTTCTTGAGTTCTGCCTTAACTAAACCAACAAACAAATCTTATTAATAATAATAACCTGATGATGGTAGAAAGAAAACCACTGAATTTTTTTTTTCATTCAATCACGAATAACAATCTGTACGGTCATAATGAAGAATTCACAGTATCATATGTGATAAAACATTGAAATTTAGAAAGCAAAACAGGGGTGTGTGCGGAAATGTATATCATAAGCAAAATCGTTGAAGAAAATTAAACAGGATTGCTCAAAGTTGACTTCTTGGCCTCCCACTCATTGCCAAAGTCCATAGGAACTACCCTACCAACCACAGCATCTTTTTCAAAGTCTCAGTCAGCAATGCCAACATATCCAGAGAACAGTAAATCAGAGAAGATTAATTCTGTTGTGCTTTTTTGGTGCCCAGCCCATTGACTAAAGTATAGGTAGCCCTCAACTTACAACAATTGTTTAGCAACTGTTCAAAGTTGCAACAGTACTGAAAACAGTGACTGATAGCCAGCTCTTACACTTAGAGTTGTTACAGCATCCCCATGGTCACATGATCACAAAATTCAGGTGTTCGGCAACAGTTGTGGTCTGCCAGCAGCCTGCGGAGCTGGCAGCAGAGTCGGACAGTGAGGAGGCTGGGGAGGAACATAGGCCAGTCCTGGAGTCTGGGGAAGGCTCGGACGAGGGCTCTGCATCAGAAGCAGAGATGGGGCCTGGGCCATCTGGGAGTTTTGCATGGACTCCGGAGCCTCCAGAGTCATTAGAGAGGCAGAGGAACAAGAGGAGCCTGTTCCTAGTGCGTGCGTGCACAGAGCTGCCAGAAGGCAAGAACAGGTAAAACAAAAGGAATGACTTGAGAGTAAGGCCTGAAGATGATTGGCTCCTCCCATAAGGCTTAAAAGAGGAGCAAAGGCACGTGGGCCCTTTGCAGGAAACCAATGTTGTTAATTCTGTTCCCAGTCGGCATCTCTGTTTGATTCTGGACTCCGTGTGGCTTGCCAAATAGGTGTTTGGCAGAGTGTCAAAGGAGATAAAGGTTGGTGATTATCCCGAAGGACTTCTCCCAAAGGACTTTTTGCAACTAATTGGGACTCAGCTGTGAATGAACGTAATTCACAGCTGTTGCAATAAAAGAGGTTTTTGGGACTACTTGTGTGTTTTAATGACTCAGGAAGCCTAGGTCACAACAGTAACTGGGATGCACCTTGGTTCCATCACTGAATTTAGGAGACTTTAATCAGCAGCCAGCTGTAAGTTTGGTTGCATTCTTGAACACAGCATCACTGAGAAAAGAAGAATGTAGTTTGAATGACTAAAAGCAACAGTTAGGGACAGGGAGAGAAGACACAAAGGAAGCAGCCACTAATCAGAGTACCTTGGGAGTGAAGTTGCCTCTCCCAGTAGAGGACTTTCCAATAGGAAAGACTGTTCCCTTTTCTGCTTTTCTAGTGATCAAAGGTTTACTTGTAGCCTCTGTTCCACAACAGTGGTAACTATGAGGGCTGCTGTTGACCTATGTCAATATATCAGGGGTGTCAAACTCGATTTCATTGAGGGCCGCATCAGAGTTGTGTTTGACCTTAGAGGGCTGGGGTGGGTGTAACCAGGGTGGGTGTGGCCAGCTTGATGTGACTCATGTTGGAGGCACCTGTGGGGGCCCGAGCACTCTGCCAGCAAAAACGGACTCCCAAGCTCCGTTTTCGGCTGCAACGGCTTCCCGCGACCCTCTGCCAGCAAAAATGGAGCTCGCGAAGGCCATATGCGGCCTTCCCAAGCTCCGTTTTCATTGGCAGAGGCACTGCGGCCCGGTCCTTTGCTATTTCCAGAGTGGCCCTGCAGGCCAGATCTAAAAACCCCATGGGCAGGATCTGGCCCCCAGGCCCTGAGTTTGACACCCCTGCAATATACTATAGCAGGATCAAACGTCTGGCTGCCATTTTATACTGGTGTTTTCAGGTACTAAAAACATTGCAGATAGTTGAAAACAGCATTTCTTCATTTATAAGTAAAGCTTCTCAACTTACAAACATTCATTTGGTGATCTTTCAAAATTACAGCAGCAGTGAAAAAAAGGAACTTACAAACAAGTCTCCACAGTATCCTCGTGGTCGCATGTTGAAAATTCAAGTGCTTGGTAACTGGTCTGTATTTACAATGGTTGCAGAATCATTGTGTTTTGCAACCTTCCCAGACAACTTCCAACAAGGAAGTCAATGGCGGAAGCTGGATTTGCTTAATGATCACGTGATCTGCCGTGATTCACTTAACAACCATGGCAAAAAAAGAAAAGATGTAAACGTGCATAACTCAATAACCACCTGGTCCCAATTTTGATCGCAAGTCAAGAACTACCTGTTTTAAACTCTTTAACTCTTTTTTCCACTACCATTGTTGGGAATGGTAACAATGAGGATTCCTTTAACAATAAAGGAATCCCTTTTGGAGATGTAGAAGAAAAGAGTCATCAGGAATCAAGCAGGACTAGAGAAAAGTAATAGTCAAAGATAAAATACTTGCCTTAAGAAGTTATCTATTGTTAAACCGTATATGTCAGGGGTGTCAAATTCAATTTGCCTTGGTGCCTTGGTGGAGCCTTGGTGGAGCAGCGGACTAAAGCGTTGTTAAGTAGCACTTAAGTAGCACTTAGCTGCCAGCTGCGTGCAATTACTGCGAGTTCAAATCTCACCAGGCTCAAGGTTGACTCAGCCTTCCATCCTTTCGAGGTAGGTAAAATGAGGACCCGGATTGTGGGGGCAATAAGCTGACTTTGTATAAAAAAGAACACCGCTTAGGGGGGGGGCAAAAGCCCTACTAAGCAGGTATATATAAAAGTATGAAGGCTATTGCTTAACGCATTGTAAGCCGCCCTGAGTCTCCGGAGAAGGGCAGCGTATATATCGAACCAATAAAATAAAATAAATAAATAAATTGAGGGCCGCATCAAGGATGTGGTTGACCTTAGGGGGCCGGTTGGGCATGGCAGACTGGGTGGGTGTGCCGACTGGGTGGGAGTGGCCAGCTTGATGCCATTCACGGGGCATGGCCAATTGGGTGGGCGTGGCTGATTGGGTGGGCGTGGCTGATTGGGTGGGCATGGTTGATTGGGTGGGCATGGCCAGCTTGACACCCTAAAGTGCTGGCATGTTTCCTCTTTGCACTGAGTAGACCGGGCCAAAGTGATGCAGGCTGGCCCCTTACAATAAGCTGGCCATTTTCCAAGATGACCCCATGAGCCGGATCCGACCACATCGTGCACTGGATCTGGCCCGTGGGCCTTGTGTTTGAAACCCCCTGGTATATGTGAAAAATGCAAAAGAAATTTCTACTAAAAAAAATGAGAAGGGCGACTTGCATGTGTGGGGGGAAGGTATTACATTTTTAATAAAAAAGACTAAAAAAAATAATTAAAAGGCAGGCACAACCCAGTGATCAAAATCACAAACACGTTTAAAGAGATGCGGCTTCAATTCAATTATTTTGATGTGGTCGAATTCTCCCTGGAAGCTTTGGGTTGTGTATGAATCTCTATTCAGGCGTTAGACATCCTAGCTGAACTTGCACAATTGTCTCTTTTGACTGATCTATCTGGCCAAACCATCAAGAAAGATACAGTGAACTGTATGAGCTCTTTGCAGGAATTGTAATCAACTTCAGTGTTTCTGGGGAAAAAAAAGAGAATTAAAATGAAGTGGAAGGTAAAAATATTTCTTACAGAAACACATACATACAGTAGCAACAATGCCTGTTGTTTATTCCCAATTAATATTTGTTTTGAAGCAAAGGTGATTAGCAATTGTAATATTTTCAAATAAGTAATGCCATCCTTCCATTGCTGCTACGAAGGTCTTGTTTTAAAAAACAGTCAGTTGGGACCCAACTTCCTATTTATCTGAGTTGCAGAAGCAATGTAATTATTTTTGTTTATTTAGATTAGGATTTACTGTATATAATCCCTGAAATGAAGAGATCTGTGCTCTTTCTTTTTCTCTTTCAGGAGAAATTTAAAAAACCGATCCCTAGATGCAAGGAAGATTTTTAAAAATCTTTTTAAAATTCATTTTTTCAAAAATGGTGCTGCTGCTACTTAAAGAAGCAGATGGAACATGTGAGATCATATAAATATAAATATTAATATTAAAAGTTCCCTCAAGTATCCGAAATGTACATATTGTATTATAGATCTCAAAAAACTGAACAGGATTGAAACTGGGTAGTTTGGCTGGGATGCTGTAGGATAGACTGGGAAACTATTAACTTCGCAAAGAAAATGGCAAGCCATTTCTGTACTGGTATGAAGAAAATTGTACAAATGTGTCATCAAAATCACCAAGAGTTGAGCTTAACTCAAGGGGAAAATCAAGGCTAATATTTTAAAGGATGAAAATAAGATTCAAAAAGTTCTAGATGGACTTGATGAGTGGCTGAAATGAACAGGATGGAATTTAATAGAATTTAACAGGATGAAATTTAATGTAGAAAAAGTAAAGTCATACACTTAGACAAGAAACACCAAAAGTACACATATAGACTGGGTGAAACCAGGCTTAATAGCAGTAACTGCGAAAAAGATCTTAGAATCTTAGTGACAACCAATTAAATCTGAGCCAACAGTGTGCAGCGGCAGCCAAAAAAGCCAATGCAATCCTAAATTGCATTAACAGAGGGATACAGTCAAGATCAAGTGAGGTCCTAATACCACTCTATACAGCCTTAGTAAGACCACACCTAGAATACTGCATTCAGCTTTCGTCACCACACTATAAAAAAGATGTTGAGACTCTAGAAAAAGTGCAGAGAAGAGCAACCAAGATGATTAGGGGACTGGAGGCTAAAACATACGATGAACTGTTGCAAGTACTTGGCATGGCTAGTCTAGTGAAGAGAAGGACCAGGGGAGACATGATAGCAGTGTTCCAATATTTGAGGGCTGTCACAGAGAAGAGGGGGTCAAGCTATTTTCTAAAGCATCCGAAGGCCAGACAAGGAATAATGGATGGAAACTTGATCAAGGAGAGATTCAACCTAGAAATAAGGAGAAATTTTCTGACAGTGAGAACAATCAACCAATAGAGCAGCTTTGCCTTCGGAAGTTGTGGGAGCACAGGGTATTCAACCGTGGAACTTTAATACCTGTGGACTTCATCTCCCAGAATTCCCTAGCCAGCATTCTAGGAGTTGCAGTCCACAAGTCTTAAAGTTGCCAAGTGTCTATGAAGATTCTCACTCATCCGGGTCATGGCTGTCCCAAAAGTACTTTTTCAAGAGGCAACTGGACTTTCTTTTTGCATCCCAGAACTGAAGAAGCTTCTTGGATGAGAAACAAAACATCTTCAAGGAAAAACAAAGAAAGTCCAATTATCTCTTGAAGAAGCACCTTTGAGATAAAGTTGCCAAGGTTGGACAGCCTTGTTCTAGATGATCCTACACTGAGCAGGTGGATCAGGACATCTATGATCCTATTCAATTGTAAAATTTTATGATGCTAATCTTTGTTTTTTTCAGTTCAATGATGTCTGATTCTTGAAGCCTGCCTGAACAAATGCCTGCAATGTTCTTCACAAGGTTTTTCAGAAGTGGTTTGCATTGCCTCTTTCTTAGGGTGACTGGCCCAAAGTCAACCAGCTATCTTTGTGTCCAGGTTGGGACTAGAACTCACAGGCTCCTGATTTCTAGCCTGATACCTTAACCACTACACAAACTACAAAATATTAAAATGGCACAGTAGCTATACCGGAAACAAGGCAAAACATTGCCATGGGGGTGAATTTTCCCATGTAATCATGTCTGTAGCTCAGGAACAGAATTAGTGTGAGAATCCACAATATTTACAGCCAGTGAATCAGTTGCCATCTCTGTTGGCTTTATTTTTTTCAGTACTAGTGTGATAAATATATATTGCACATGGTTCACATTAACAGATACAGTGTAGGGTAGTGGTTGGAGTATTAGATTACAACAGAAGCAATTTGGGCTCCTATCTCTTTGCATGGGTTTGTGTTACAGTTTGCAGCAATCCAACCAGCACACAAGTAAATAATTCGGTAGGATTCATTTATAGAAGAAACTTGTTTATATACAATAATATAAAAAATGATGCATGTATACAATACCCATGCAGCAGAAGCCAGAACCAGAAGAACCAGAACTCAGAATCCAGAAGCACAGAAACACAGAAGCAATATTGCAAGGAGAAACCGACTCTTATATATATACAGATCAGTTAAGCTAAGCCACGCCCAGGCTCCAAGCTGTCTCTCATGGTTCACAACAGATCCTGTTTCTTAGTCACCAAACAGTTCCCATTGGCTGACTTGTTATGGCTATCCCAGCTCATAATTTCTTATACACTGACATTTTGGTTGAAAACCAAAAAATTATTGCATTGACTGTCAAATCTATTCCATTCCAAAGATCAATGCCACTCTGAATATTCATTCGGTGGCTGATTTATAATACAGAGATGTATAAAGGATGTAATGTATACCAATCATAATATTGGTATACATACATACACAGAAGAGGGAATTGTTTAACATAGTATGAAATAATAAATACTCAATGAGTAAAAAGAAAAGTGAGCAATGCAGATAAAGGATCACATGTATTTATCTAAATATTGTTATAGCAGAAGTGCATGGCTCTCAAAGCACTATTAAATGTAAAAAGGGATAAGGAAATGCTAGTTTTCTTCTTTATATAGCTTTTTGTTCATTTGTTCCCTCCGTGTTTTTCTTTTAAAATGATAAAGAAAAACTTATTAAAAAGGATTTTTGTGTGGCAACGAAAATAACCTAGGAAACAATAAAGAGTAATTACAGGTAGTCTTCATATTATGACCACAATTGAGTCCAAAAATTCCACTGCTAAGTGACATAGTTGTTAAGTGAGTCACTCTCTCCCTTACCTACTCCACCAGATCAAAATGTAATCAAGAAAATAAATTAAGCATCAATTAAGCATCTCACCCATGCTATCCTACAATATCTTTCTCCATTTTCATTGGAAACAAGCACCATCAATGATACCTGAATCATTCATATTCATGGTGTCACTTAGAAAAAACTTTGAGGACATCATTATGATGCATTATTGATGTGTCCCGAATTCAAAGCCGCTCATAGAAAGTCTTGGATATTTGATTTTTCTTCTTCTTCTTCTTCTTCTTGACGTGAACGTCTTCCTGAAAGAAGCTTCTCTTGGACTTTCCAGCGCACATTTGAAATGAGCCCAGCTTTTCAAAGAGTAGTGGGAATGGACTGGAATAACATTTTCACTGTTCCGTCCCCATCTTGATACTCAGCAGCTCAAATGTAAAATCTGACATACTTTGCTACCCATATGGAGCCATCAAAGGAGAGACACATTAAAAGGCATCATATCTCCTGCGGCGAGGGTGAATCTGACATGCCAGATTTTTCAAAAGGCCTCCCTTAAGATTGCACTGTGATATGCAATATGTCAGTACACATGCTGTAGACTTTTTTAAAAAAAAAAGCTACCTTCCAGTCTTCTAATGACTTCTTCCTCCTGGGTTCCCCTCGGACTTCTCCAGCAGGCTCTGTGTCTGTGTTGTCCTTTTGAGCTTTCTTTTGTTTGTTAAACAGTGTGCCTTCCTGGAGACAGTTTTGTTTTTGACTGCATCTCTGTAATATTATATTCCATATTCACAAAACACTGCCTATTCCCCATCTCCCCTTCTCCTGGCAGATATATATAAAAAAGGTAAGCTTGGGATCTTGCTTCGTAACTCATTTGTCTTTCCATTTTCATCTCTTATTCCTTTTTCACTTGTCTTATTTCCATCTGGCTTTATTGCTTGTTTTGCAAAACTATTTTTTTTTTGGGGGGGATGCTGAATAATAATGGGATGCTAAAGCCAATGTGAAACAGTTAGAAGTTCCAATAACTGAATTCTAAACTTTGCATAAAGCGAATCTGTAGGTTCAGGGAGTTACGAATGAAGGCAAAGAAATATGTCCCAAAATAATGTTGCACGATCCAATCTGGGTAAGTCACCGGGACCAGAGGTTTAGTCTTCTGATTTTTTGGACTCATACTGGAACCCATCCTCAGGGAACTTCTCTCTAGCAGAATAATGGCAAGTGTTCTAATGATTCAAGTAATGATTGAAAATTATGTGCCATTAAGTCAGAGCCAACATACAGTACAGCCACATACAGTAGATAGATTTTCTCCATGACAATCTATTCCTATCTTCAGAACTTTCATCCCATCACCACTGTAACTGAGTCCATCCACCTTCCTCCTGGTGGTCCTCACCTCAGTAATATATCTGTCAGGGTTCCAAGTAATACACCCATAGTAAATAGAACCCCAAGGCAGGTGAATTCCTCAAAGAACAATTTTATTGTGTGTATCATATTGGCACAGGCTAGTGAAAACTGACTCTGAATGTTCCCGCGATTTTCACCCAATTAAAAATAAAAGTTTTTTCCCTTCCCCAAACAGTCAGCCACATGGTCCAATCAAGGCACTGTCCGGTTGCCTGGTAACTTCACCCCTCCTCTCTCCAATCATCTTGGTTCTCAGGAGAAAGTATTTTGTTTTGACTACAAAACCCCAGCTATCTCTATTACCCACTCCCTATCCCTCCGCTCCAATGTGGCAACACTGAAACCTCAAAATGGCCACAGTCAGGTCAGCTTCAGGGTTGACAACATCATTCAGTAATATGAATGAACTGAACTGGACTTTCCACTGAGACCAAAACTGGACTTTTCATGTTAAGTTTTTCACAGTGGGCATGCACAACCTTGGGAAGTTCATTTCTGGCATATTGACAATACCAGTAGTACAAACATATATTGTAGCAATATTCAAGACGATTGTTTGTGGTGGCTTTTCCTAACTACAAGCAACCGAATTTGATCTTGGGAGACAGAAGGAAAAGCCACAGCCTAGTCATTGTTCAGAAAAGTGGGAGCAGAAGAAATGGGTGTGGCAAACATCTCAGAAGGAAGTTTCTTGGATTGTAAAGTCAAGAGGGTGGATGTACTTTCAGATTTTCCAGAATCTGTTATTGCAAACTTATAGTAAAGTTAGACCTAGTACTTCAGAGTGTGCTTCTTCTCTGGATAGATAAAACTGAAGGAAATGAAAGGCAATACCATTTTACCCCCTTCTGTGTGATACTGGGATAATATTCTATTACAAAATGCCAGTGAATAAACAGTAAACCAGTTTAGTAAATTCTTGCTAGATTGTTATCTAATCCAGCCCAAATTCCCAGCCAGTGTGCTATTTTCCAGATGTGTTGGGACCATAATTCTCAGAATTTCTATCCGGCATGTTCAATAGGCATGCTGGCAGAGATCACCGAGGACTCATTTTATTTATTTAATTTTATGTAAAATGGTTAAGCAGTCACCTATCTTACATAGCATAAGCCCAAGTGGCTAACAAAAACAACAACAAAAGTATAAAAGCAAATCAGAATAAAATTTCTGGTGCTCCTAAGGCAATGCCCCTCCCTCCCTCCCTCCTTCCCTCCACACACACATACACATTCATATTCATCTCTACTGGGGTCCAGTAGACCCCAATGAATTTGGGTCACTCTAACCCCAAATATGCAAGAAAAGTCAGTTCTCCAAGGCCTTCCAGAAGACTAAGAAGATTGGGAAGCTGCTGGATCTTAGTGGGAGGGTATTCCACAGATCAGGGGTTACCACAGAGGATATGCATTTATTTTGCCCTGTATGTCTATGGAAATTCTCAGTCATCCAGGTCATGATTGTCCCAAAGGTGCTTTTCCCAAAAGACAACTGGATCTTCTTGGTGTTTTTTTTTCCTTGAAAAACATTTTGCTTCTCATCTATGAAGTTTCTTCAGAATTGAAGAAGCTTCTGGGATGAGAAGCAAAACATTTTCTATCTTGTAAGATAACAGCATTTAAGGAAAGGGAACAGCATTCACCCTACAGACTTGGTGGCATAGGCAGATACCCTTTGGGAGAAGTGGCCCTGCAGATAAACTTACCACAAAATGTTCAAGGCTTTAAAAATGATAACCAGAATTTTGGATTATACTCAGAAAGAAATTGAAAGCCAATGCACAGGGCCGGATTTAGATGAAAAGAGGCCCTAGGCTATTCCTCCTTATGAGGCCCTTTCACCTATAGTGAAAGTGTAATTTTAATTTTGCTAACAATTTGAATGTAGGCCCCTCTTGATCTTGAGGCCCTAGGCTGAAGCCTAGTTAGCCTATAGGAAAATCCGGCCCTGCCAATGCAGCTCATGCAGGAGCAGTCTAATCCAGGTGCATTCTAACTGTTTAAAACTGGACACTTTTTCAACAACTTTCTCTAAAAAGACATGGTTGGGTCCAGGGATGGCCTTTTGAAAAGGGAATGTACCACCATCTACCACTGTGGATGTATCACAGTGAGGCATTCGTCAACATTTGAGCTCAACCACATGCCACCTCTTGGGAGATCTTAACCAGCCAGAAGAGGCAGAAGTTCAATATACAGGTGGCAAAACTCACAGCCCCAAGAACCCAACACATCTGAAAAGCACCAGCTTGGAAAAGGCTGATCTATCCAGAAGTCCACAGATGAAGAACTTGTGGCTCTCAGATATTACTGAACAGTTTTCAGGATCCTCAAAGAACTTGCTCATTGGAGAGGGTTGCTGGGAATTGTAATAGTATAGGTAATCTTCATTTAGGGACTGACTTGTTTAACATTCTTTCTGTAGGAGAAAAGCAACCAGAGCTAGGGGGTGGAGTTAAATGCATCATCAGTTTAGAGTCCTTACATTGCCACAAGTGATCCATATCATGTTCCCTTTGAATTCCATTGATCCTTATCTAGTGGCAATTTAGTGCTGACCATTAGTTGTCTAGATACTTGAATAATAAATCTTATATGCTGCCACTTATTGTATGGTCCTAACCCTTTGTGCCTGACACTATTGCAATTATGATAGCAATGAGAAAGTCATCTTTTGGCCAATCCTCAGATTTACAACCTTTGCAGCTCTGAATAACAAAAGAAAGCTGAAATAAAATTGTAAACTCATGGTATTTCACTTAGCAACTGCTTCACCTACCAACTGAGTTGCTGGCTCCAGTTGTGGTCCTTGAACAAGGACTACCTATAACCTGAAATACCATTTTCAGAAGTAATCAGAACCGAGTCTCTAGAAAACCCATTTGAAATCTTTAAACACAAAGTATCGTCCTTTGCCTCTGGCTTGTCCCTAGCAAGTCATAAATTAGATGTCCGTTATCTCTGGATATGACATTTCCATTTATCCCTCTTAACGCTAGAAGTAGAAGAAAGGAAATCCTGGACAGAGTCATTAGGGTTTCAATAGATTTATTGGACCATCAGTAGTTAAGAATTTTACTTCAGTTATCAATCAAGATTCTCTAGCCCCGAACAGTATTAACTTGCCTTAGATCTCTTCTATTAACTTTTGAGTTGAAGAGGAAATAAACCTGGACACCCAGACTTGGGTGAGTCAGTATTGAAAAACTAGATGACAGAATAAAGGATAAAATCAGAACACGAAACACACCAAAATGCTATCAGGTCACTGAGGCAGGAAGTCCTATTATGTTTTTTTTTTGGGGGGGGGGGGTTGGTATGGTGAAACCAATGACTGGGCAGACATCATGTCTTTAAAGTAATGTCTTTTTGTGGGAAATTGTAATGGTCTCCTTTTCTGCAGAAAATGGTGATGGCAATTGCTGAAATTGGATTTCTTGCATCTAGTTATGCCCTATTTTACGTTTCTGCAAAGACATGAGCCAGAAAGTGGCAATTCATTACTTCTACATCACCGAAGAATGAGATATCCAAGTATCTATGGAGAACTGATGCAGTCCTATCATTGGAAAACAGCATGCTAACATTAAATTCCCTGATTTATAAGATTTCTCCAGACAATTGGCCTTTCTGATTCCTATCAAAATAAACTTGAGATTTTACATATTCACAAGACTTAAACTATTGGGCTTATCCAGTTGTTCTCATGAGTTGTGGCAGAACAATTTATGATTATACCTTAGAGACCATAGATAAGGAAGAAAAGATGGACTGTGGCATATTTCTTTGGCTAATTTTCATTATAGCATTAAAAAGGGACAAGAACAGAATATGTTTAAAAAAATCTCATTTTTAAAATATTGATGTGGCACAAGATCAGATTTATAATCAAGATATCGTCAACTTGCCATGGCCTGCAAGGAATGGATTTGCAGGTATCTTCAACTTATGGCCGAGGATATGACAATGCTGCGTGGTGGCGCACTGATTAGAATGCAGTACTGCAGGCTACTTCTGCTGATTGCTGGCTGCCAAGAGTTTGGCAGTTTGAGTCTTATGGTTCAAAGTTGACTCATCCTTCCATTCTTCCAAGGTAGGTAAAATGGGGGCCCAGATTATTGGGGCAATATGCTGACTCTGTAAACCACTCAGAGAGGACTGTAAAAGCACTATGAAGCGGTATGTAACTCTAAGTGCTATTTACGATCTATTGTAAACAGATCGATGATTGCTATTTACAATCTGTGTCCAAAGTTATAGTCAATACAGCCCCTGCAGTCACATGATCAAAATTTGGGTCATTGGCAGTTCATTTGCACTTACAATCACAGGAGCACTGTAGCTCCCACCAGTGGTAGTGATAAATATCCGCTGTAGAATAATAATGGCTGAGACTGGACAGTCCTGAGGTAACACCTTTAATAATCAACAACGACTCTGAACGTAATCTGACTCAGGCGAAGAACGCGCGAACTCAGCCTGACAGCTCTTATATAGGGCTGTCAGGCGGCTAACCAATAGAATAACAGAACGTTACGAACAACACCAACAGAGGGCCGACTCATGGAGCCGGCTCAGTACACTACAGGTAGGATTCAAAAAATTTTACTATCAGTTCTGTAGGCATGTCTTGGTGGGCGTGGCGTGGCTTGGTGGGTGTGGCAGGGGAGGATACTGTAAAATCTCAATTCCCACCCCACTCCAGGGGAAGGATACTGTAATATCTCCATTCCTACCCCACTCCAGGAGAAGGTTACTGCAAAATCCCCATTTCCTCCCAATCAGCTGGGACTCAGGAGGCAGAGAATAGATGGGGGCGGGGCCAGTCAGAGGTGGCATTTATCGGTTCTCTGAACTACTCAAAATTTCCGCTACCGGTTCTCCATAACTGATCAGAACCTGCTGAATACCATCTCTGGCTCCCAGCCACCTGCCCTATCTCCCTCCCATCTATGCCTTTTTGTTCCTCTGCCATTCTGCATTTCACTGACCAAGCTGGCCTTCACTGCAGACTTCTTGCTCCTGCTACTAAATGAAGTACGCCAGGCCTGGTTGCTGGAACAAATGGGGATCCCTTTGCACTTGGAAAGAACCAAGTCTGGAATGGCTTGAATTGGGATGAGTCCTTCACTAACGACAGCAATAGGAATTTCTGGAATTCTTGTTGCTAAACGATATAGTTATATGACATCTTGTTTTACAACTGCATTGTTTAGTGACTGAAATTCTAGTCCCAATTAAGGTCCTCAGTCAAGAACTATCTATATATTCCACATTGAGATGCTCCAGTTGTGTGCTTCATCAAGGAATATCAAATAGCAATGACACAATTGGCCCCTTGTTTCACTGTGCTTCCTTGAAAAGTTTCCCAAAGTATGTCACTAGACATAGGATAGAAAGCTAGATAAATGATTACTCCTTCTGGAGCACCAGGTGTTTCGTCTGTGGGATCATAAATCAAAATAGGGTTATAATTTAGTTCAGGAGGCAAATTCATATTTCAAAGAACTTGCAGATAAATAGGGCTACTTGCCAAGTTATACATTTGTATTTCGTGGAGCATTTCTGCTTATTCAAAAGACTTTGTAGCAGTTCAGCATTCTATCGCCTGTTATCCTAAATAATAAAATAAATTAATTAATAAAATAATTTTAAAAAGTGTACCTTTTTTAAAAAAAAGAAAAAATGGTGCTTTCCTAATATCATATTGAGGCACAAATGTGATGAGTGAACGAACGAATGAATAAAAGAATAAATAATAATGTCCTGTTACAAGTTTCTGTTGAATTTCTCTCCAAAAATTTTCTGCAATGACCCTGTCAGCAATGGAATTCTGGGAACTGAGGCAGAAGGTGTTCAAGTTGGGGAAGGCTGATAAGAGATTTTAAGAACTGTGTTACTTGGCCAGTATGTACCGTGATGCTACAAAGGTCTGGGATGACAAAGAAATCTGCATGAACTCACATTTTAATATGAAATTTCCTTAACCAATGCATCCTTCCTAGCCCTATTCTGTAAACCGTAACTCATGTCACATGTCAAAGCCCACAATTATTCAGAATGTTGAAATGCAGTTCACGATAAACAAAATGAAAAGGCACAATGTTGCATATGTCAAGAAAATGCAAATACAAAAAAGTAGTTGCTGTTGTTGTTGTTGGTTGCGAAGTCGTGTCTGACCCATCGTGACTCCTGGACAACATTCCTCCATGCCTTCCTGTCCTCCACCATCCTCTGGAGTCCATTTAAGCTCACGCCTACTGCTTCAGTGACTCCATCCAGCCACCTCGTTCTCTGTCGTCCCCTTCTTCTTTTGCCCTCAATCTTTCCCAGCATTAGGCTCTTCTCCAGTGAGTCCTTCCTTCTCATTAGGTGACCAAAGAATTTGAGTTTTTTATACTCTTTTTTTTAGTTTTTGATACTTTGGCCATAAAAAAACAGTACAGTAAAAAAAATGGCCTCCCAAGAATGTGCACAAAAGAGAAACGTGAACAAAAATGTATGTATTACTGTAGGTAAAGTTATGTGTTAATATAGTGGCTTAGTCTGAAAAATATCAACCAGCTTTTGTCTTATTAAAATATGCCCACAATGTTTTTCTCCATACAGCAGATCTCCACCTCATCAACCTGTTCCCAGACTGAGCTGAAATTCAAGCCCTCCATATGTGATAACTTTTCCAGTGTCTTCCCCAGAATAATATATGATGATGATGATGATGATATCCATTCAGTCGTATCTCGTTCTTGGCGATTCTATGAGCCAGGTCTATCTACATCTTCTGATCTTGCACAACTTGAATAGTAGAAGTCTTATTATAATTGTCTCTTCTGGCCCATATGCCACTGCTTGAATTTCTGGGTTTCTTAACCTATAGTTATCCATTTGGGTCTTGTAGTATCTGAAATTGGAGGAAAGTATTACAATTGGTCAAGAGTAGGAATCCTTTCTAGGTTGATAAAAATATTGATCACAGCTATACAAAATGCAACTAAACCAGAATCCCGAGAAACAAAAAATAAAAAATAAAAAAATAACTACAGCAACTTTTGACAGTAAGCATATACAATATGCAAGGAAATTTAATTATTGAAGGAGTCCACCGAGGAAGGAAGTGAGCATGCATTTTAATGAAGGCAAATCAGATCATCATACCAACAGTCCTAGTGGAGTTGATCTTTCTCCAAGATGCAATTACTAGCTGGCCTGAACCCTGGGAATTTAAATGAAATTCTTAACATGAATACATTTCACATAACTTGTGAATAAATGTACTCTGCATTTATCACACTATTATCCCTCATTCCCAGTTTGAATAAAATGCATCAGAGAGTATGGAATGTAAATCGCCACTCTATAAATAATTTTCCTTAGCTGTGTTGACTGATACTGGGTGTATTTTAGTTGTGGAGATTGTCACAAAATATATTGTTGAGCCACATACATGGATGTATACGAATGAAGTATATAATTGGAGAGCCGGTTTGGTCT
This sequence comes from Pituophis catenifer annectens, assembly GCF_029215685.1. Classification (NCBI taxonomy): domain Eukaryota; kingdom Metazoa; phylum Chordata; class Lepidosauria; order Squamata; family Colubridae; genus Pituophis; species Pituophis catenifer. The sequence continues at coordinate 46,651,634 of NW_027256882.1, forward strand.
AGTGGTTAAGGTACCAGGCTAGAAAGTGGAAGACTGCGAGTTCTAATCCTGCTTTAGCCATGAAAGCAGGCTTGAGTGACTTTGGGCCAGCCACTCTCTCTCTCTCTCAACCCAACCCTCACAGTGTTGTTGCAGGGAAAATAGGAGGAGGGAGGTGTGTTCAATATGCCTTGGGTTGTTTATAAAAACAATGATGGAAATAAAATAAATAAATCTGAAATGTTTATGCCTGCTATAAAATCTTAACAATCTGAGTTATTTTCCCTTATATCTTAAGACGGGGGAGGGGTTGTCCCTTGAATTTAGGTCGTCCATGCCCCCCCGCCCCATTCATATCTACTTCCCAAAATTTTTACCATTGGTCATACTGGGGCAAGAATTCTGGAGTCCTATGTTACCACCAAGCTGGGAATCCTGCCTTTAAGTACTTTAAAGCTTTTTAGAACAGGTACATAGAACTAAGATTTCCAGAACGTTATAGAATTTTAGCTGAAGAGAAGAATGGTGTAACTGGATTTTTATTCTTCTTTCTCCTATGAAGACAATGCAGGATGAACTCTTGCATTCACCAACATTCGTTTCAGGAGTGATAGAAACCATGTAGTAGATATAACGATGGTCACTAGGTCAGATAGTTCTGGGGTGGGGGAGGAAAACTCAACATAGAACATAGCCGTCTGCACAGAAGGTCCTCACAGTTGAATTTCTGGCCAGATGGGATTAAAAAAAGCTCACAGTATGATATCCTGAAAAGGCCGTGGCCCGCCAAGTGCGAGAGTAATTGAAAAAGATGAATCAATGATCTGGCTTTGTAAAAGGTGACTTTTGAAACTCACATAGATAAAAGAAATCTCCATGGTTTGATGAAAGTATATCTCAGAAAATTGGAGTTATTGAATAGGACATGACAATAGGAAGTCATTGAATTCATGCAGGATACTGTTTGAGAATCCCTGACAGCTGGTTGCCCATATTGTGCTTAAAAGACAGATGGGTCGTGCTACTCTCTAACTTTCCTTGCTGAAAATAGAAGGATAGAATATGTAGGTCTTCGGTTTAATTCACTAAAGTTGTTCATACTTTTAAGATTAAATCTTCTGCTTTTCTCCCCTTTTCTTAGGGTTATCTAGATTTCCTTCCACCTTTAGAATGTAGCAAGTGGTTAATTTTTATATCATCTTTTAACATTAAAATGTACACTAAACAGCTAAACTTAATTAAACCAGAATATGGAATGAGCCCTTAATTAAATTGATTGATTATGGTATTCCCTATCATTGTTGTGTGTATGCACCACACGGTGCCAGCTAATCATTATTCTTTGTGTTATTGAACTGAGAACAGTTTCAAAGTTTCTTTTCAGTTCACTCCCTAGAATAAGCTCACCAATCCTATTTTTAAGTTCCAGGGCAATTTTCATTGTTCTTGATGAGTTGGCCTTTCAAAGCCTTTCAGGGCTTCTGCTTTTATTGGTAATTACGTAATTACGTGGATTTCTTATTTGAAAATAATTTATTATTTTTTAAAAAAAAACCTTTCTGTTATGTGTTCTTGCAACATTTTATCAAAGACATGCAAAGTATTTTTTTTTCTTTCAAGTCAATACAATTCAGGCCATCCCATTTCCAGAAGGATATTGACAGAGTAAAGAGGGCTCAGAGTGGTAATAAGGAAGATACAAGGATCTGAAAACATGCTCTATGACAGGTGTGTCGAACTCAAGGCCCACAGAACAGATCCGGCTCATGCGGAGCTTAGATTTGGCCTGTGGGGTTGCCCTGGAAACAGTGCAGGCCTGGCTCGCGGTGCCTCTGCCAGCAAAAATAGAGCTTGGGAGGCCTGAATGCAGCATTCCTGGGCTCCATTTTCAGCTGTGATGTCCTCCTACAGCCCTCTGCCAGCGAAAACAAAGCCCGGCAGGGCTGCTTGTGGCAAAGTGCTAGCAAAATAAACTACTAGCAAAACTGGCATTTGATCACACGAGTCACGTGAATCTGGCCACGCCCACCCCAACCACGCCCACCCCAGGCCCCCTGATGCAACCCTCAGTGAAATTGATCTTATCCTGCTCTATGAGGATAGGCTGAAGGAGCTTAGCATGTTTGGTCTGGAGAGGAGAAGATTGAGAGATGTTCTTAAGTTCTCTTCAGGAAGTGCAAGATTGTTTCGGATGTCAGATGACACCTTCTGCTTACTTCTGCTTCACTGCTAGGTGGTGACAGACTGCCATGAACTGTGGGAAGGGAGATGGAAAGGGGAATGCTTTGGAAATCGAAAATTGCTTTGGAAAAAATTGCTTTGGAAAAGATCTCCTTGAGATGCTGCCTCAAGGTCACCTAGCTTGAAGAAGGAGTGGGCTGATACCAAATTATACTTGACCTCACTGTTATGAAAACATCTTGCCTGAACCTGATTGGTTACCCTGGGGTGGGCAATGAGAGACAGTTAAGGGAGGGAAAAATAGACCTTTGGGAATTTGCAGTGCAATTTTCAGTTCTGGCTTTGTACTACTACACTACACTTGCTCTCTAATAAACTATACCTTTCTCAACAAATGGAGCCAAGGATCGTTTTTATTTAGAGATTTAAGTTGGCAGGTTTAATAATTTGGGCTTGACCTAATCTCCAGACAGCCAGTTTGGCTTGGCCCTTTCCATGTTTTATTTTTATTTATTTATTAGTTAAGGTTGAGTATCAGGTCAGCCACCTTTTATATTTTTTCTTGCCCGTTTCAGAGAGGTTGGACTAGATGAACCTTATTGCGCCTTCCAATTTTATGATTTCATGAAAAAAAAAGTATTGCATTACATTACAGTAACCATCAATAACGTTTTCCATTGATTGCTCGGGTGTATAATATTATTGAATTAACTTTCAGAACAGAACAATTTCTTCAGTCCCAGGAATTAGTCTTTCCCCCCCCCCCTCTGGCATATTTGATGGGGGAGATCAACTTGGGGATGGCAACAGGACCTGGCTGGGACCAGTTGCTTATCATGTGATATGACAATGTATGTTTTTATGCACACAAGACGCAAATGTTCACAGAGAATTGGAAATATCAGCTTCTATGTTTTAAAGGTTTGCCAGATACTATAACCCAAAGGTCCTCTGCCTGAGCTAATGAGTCCCCAGAGACAATGCTGAGCCACTGGTGAAGAGTAGGCCAACTAACCTTCTGGAAGACTTGGGCAGATCTGCTCAAGACAAACAAACACTTTAATGATCTGAACTCCCCCAGATGGCTTACAGCGAAAGCATCACCTGGGACCTTGATATAATCTTCCCCCCAGCGGTCCATAACCTGCTGCATCCAGTTTCCTCAGAGAGAGGGTTCTTAGGGAGGCCAACCTTCACCAATAAAAATAGAATGGGAAAGCTTCACCTATCAACACTTACCTGGAAGAGGTAACAGCTAGTAGGACTGGCATTTATTGAGTTCTTGACCTTTCTGGAAAATAGACATTATTTTTTTTTCATGTTCACTAATGATGTTTTCCTTTAAGAAAAGAAAGAAAATATACATTGTGTGCAGTGGTGAAATCCAAATTATTTTACTACCAGTTCTGTGGCCGTGGCTTGGTGGGCATGATGTGCTGTGGCTTGGTGGATGTGGCAGAAGGATACTGCAAAATCTCCATTTCACCCCACTCCAGGGGAAGGATATTGCAAAATCCCCATTCCCTCCCCACTCTGGGGCCAGCCAGAGGTGGTATTTTCCGATTCTCCAAACTACTCAAAACCTGTCAGAACCTGATGGATTTCACCCCTGAATGTGTGTTATGGAGAGCCTAGTTTTACTATCAAGTGAACTAGTTTTAAAGTAATGGTTAGAGTTCCTGCCTGGCCCAGAAAAGTGTGTGTCTGGTTTCAAAGCAGGAGCAAAATTTAAATGCTCTTTTTAGCAGAATAAAGGCAAAGTAGATTTTATTAAATGTCTTTGTGAGTCAGAGGCTATAATTTATTTATAATTGTGCCTCAGAGGCACAGGATATCTGGCCAGTGAAATGTCTGGCAAGTGACTGGAGGTATAGGGCTGAAGGGAGTGTTTCATATTAGGAGGTAGGGTGGTTAACAATAGGCCCGTTCACCTAACCCATGAATGTCAAATTTGCTGTGTCACGTTGCTGTCATGTGAGGTTTTGTGATGTTTTCCCCCATTGCAGAGTTGCGGTGGGTGTAACACATCTGGCCTGTGGGCTGCCAGTTTGAGACCCCTGAGTCCTAACCCTTCTATCAGGCCTGGAAGCCATCTTTTTCGTTGGCTCTTCAGGCCTGCCACATTTACTACTGTGGGAAACTGGGAGGGGGGATTGTATAGAGCATGGGTGATATATAGTCATAATAACATTCCTTTCTCAGAGGTTCAAGGACATCTTGCCCTGGATGGCTGGAACTGGGAGGCATCTCCAGTTGGGACGGTGCTTTGATTGGACCATGTGTTAGACATGTGGGTGTTGGGCAGGGATTTGAACTTCCCTTTGGGTGGGAAAACCTGAAAACTTTCAGATTCGGGTTTTCCCAGATGTGCCAATATGACATTTTTAATAAAATGGAACTTTAAGGAAACTCAAACCTTGGAGTTTTCTTTCATTGGGGGTGTTACTTGGAACACTGATACCTTCCTTTATTTCCACTTTCCCGATAAAAATAAAATCTTAGATTTTTAGGAACCACCACAGAGGAAACTACTACCTGGGTTTAAAACTGCATATACTGTAACTGCATATAAAACTGCATATAAACATGCAACAAACCTCACCCTCACTGATCATGTTACCTTGTTAGGTTATGAAATGTCTGCAAGCAAACAACCAGACTGAGAGAGCACCAAAGACTCTTGGCGCAGATATTGTCTTTGAACAATAAAAGAACCAAAGTTGGCCTTTCTGCTAGTAATCATGTTATATAAAGTTGCGGCTATTACAATATCCATATGATTAGCACAACAAGAATAATTGATTGGTTATTAGCAGCACAGCAATTGCTGAGATAAGGATATTGAGATAAAGAGGGTGATACTAAAACAATGGCTTATTGACTTAGTTCAGTATTTTTAAACTTTGGCAAATTTATGTTGTTTGGATTTTGATTCCCAGATTTCCCTAGCCAGCATGCTGGCTAAGAATTCTGGAAGTTGAAGTCGAGACTTCTTAAAATTGCCAAAGTGGACAAACACTGACTTAGACCAAATCTGTGTTCTTTGAATAAAATAGCATTAGCTCCAGTGGTGAAATGTAAAATTTGTTACTACCGGTTCTGTGAGTGTGGCTTGGTGGTGGGGGGGGGGCATAATATGACTGGGTGGGCGTGGCCAACTTTTTTTTTTTTACTTTTAAAAGCATTTTTTCTACAACCTTTTCGTCAGAGGCTTTTGTTTTCTTTTAAAAGCATTTTTTTTTTTTGCTTTTAAAAGAAAAAAAAAGCCTCTGACGATCAGGCAACTCAACTGGGATTGTCAGAGACTTTTAAAAGCATTTTTTCTACAACCTCTTCGGCTGAAGAGGTTGTAAAAAAATGCTTTTAAAAGGCTCTGAGGATCAGGCAAATCAGCTGGAACCGTCAGAGCCTTTTTAAAGCATTTTTTTCTACAATCTCGAAGAGGTTGTAGAAAAAATGTTTTTAAAAGCCTCTGACGATCCCAGCTGAGCCACGCGATCATCACAGGTTTTTTTTTTTCTTTTAAAAGCATTTTTTCAGCCGAAGAAAAAATGCTTTTAAAAGTAAAAAAAAAAACCCTCTGATGATCGGGCCATTCAGCTGGGCATGGGGGGAGGGGCAGGGATTTCTGTTACCGGTTCTCCGAACCACCCGCCACCATCGGGATTTACAAAGTCAGCATATTGCACCCAAGAATCTGGGTCCTCATTTTTACCAACATTAGAATGGATGGAAGACTGAGTCAACCTTGAGCAGGTGAGAATTGAACTGCCGAACTGCAGTCCGCAGAAGTAACTTGCAGTAGTGCATTCTAACCACTCTGCCACCATGGCTCATGGTATAAAAAAGTTACTATTCTCCAGGTGTTTTCGTTTAATGGTCTTATTTCCCAGCATTATACCTGTCCCTAATCAACATTCTTATGTCTAAATGTTTTTATGGTTGAGCTGATAGTTTATGTTCCCTGGGAAAGTAGGATTGAGTAAAAGTAATTTACTTGTCTTGACTAATGCCATTTTCATCCCCCTTCAAGAGCAAAGCATTGATTATTTATGTGTATAGAGAGTAGTTATCCACATAAATAATTATACAAAGAACTAATTTTGTCAAAGTGATTCATTGTCTGAATCATTTATAACATGAATTTATACACCTTTATTTGGTGAGGTTGCCTGGTGAAAAAGTACCAATAAGGGGTACCTGCATTAAAAAAAATAAATAACCCTGCTTCCTGAGCTATCCAAAATGGATTTTTCAAATAAAATAGATAGATTAACAGAGTTGGAAGGGACCTTGGAGGTCTTCTAGTCCAACCCCCTGCTTAGGCAGGAAACCCTACACCACTTCAGACAAATGGTTATCCAACATCTTCTTTAAAAACTTCCAGTGTTGGAGCATTCACAACTTCTGGAGACAAGTTGTTCCACTGATTAATTGTTCTAACTGTCAGGAAATTTCTCCGTAGTTCTAAGTTGCTTCTCTCCTTGATTACTTTCCACCCATTGCTTGTTGTCCTGCCCTCAGGTGCTTTGGAGAATAGCTTGACTCCCTCTTCTTTGTGGCAGCCCCTGAGATATTGGAACACTGCTATCATGTCTCCCCAAATAATTGTTCTAAAAGATAAAAACTGCTTTGGAATTGGATGAAATGGATTATCATGTCAGGGTGGGTTTGAGTATCTCAAATTGCAAGGTAAAGCTTGAATGGGAGTTTGAGATGGATGACTACTTCCTTCAGACAGGAGTGAATGGTTGTGTAAAAGAATGCCACGGGTACAGATGCCCTCCATATTGTTCACAGACTGTGTGTGATAGCCAAATTCAGAGTGACCCGCTCCCCCACCTCCCCCATGTTTTATTTCACCTTTGTTGACAGCGGGTGACTTTCTTTAAGTAGTATTTTTTTTAAAAAAAGAGGAAAAAGGATGAGATGGATGGAGAACTTAGTTGAGGTCACCACGGCATGGGGCGAATAAGAACAATCCTTAAGTGATTGACCTCAATTTAGATAGAGAAAACATTTTACAGAAACCACTTAAATTCCAGATAAGTCATACATACTTCTATTCCCCATTTCCACATCTACCTGCAATTTAAAAAAAAAATACTTTTGCATTTTTTAAAACCTTTTTCCCCCACCACAAAAAATATTTTTGGACACTATGTTGATCCTGCTTTGAGATTATGCTTTTTTTTTTTTTACAAGAGAATTTTCTTGCAAAATTCAGAGTGGTGAGAAAAAAACAATTGTTAACCGCAACACAACCCACATACTAATTCAACAAGTTCAGTTTAGGATGATTTATGTGTTTTATCACTAATGGTGTGAACATTTAGCTGAAAGGTCCCCTTGACCTCCAAAAAGACAGTGAAAGTGGGTTGTAGGTGGTATTTTGTAGCTGCCTTTATAACCATGAACTACCTAGAATCTGAGGCTCTCCATAAATTATTTGCATGCAACTAATTTTTACTAACAGAAAGGGAAGCTTTCTGTAGAAAAAAAAATCCTCTCTGTTTAAATGGCTGTGACTGTCATTTCATGGCAGTTCAAGCAGGAGACCCTACACCGTTTCTCACAGATGGCAGTCCAGTCTCTTCTTGAAAGCTTCCAGTGATGAAGCTCTCACAACTTCCGAAGGCAAGTTGTTCCGTTGGTTGATTAGTTGTGGAAGACTCACGGACATGCTGTCAGTTGTGGAAAACTCTCTGTTAACTTCTTGTGATGGAAGTAAAAAGGTCTTTGGGTTTTTTTGTTCTTTCCCTTTTTGCATTCAACTCTCCAACAGAAAAATAAGAGGCGAGGTGGTTGAGTCGTGTTTATTTTATAAATGCATCCACCGCTCACAAGGTTTCGTTCATTAATTGCGCAACGGAGCATTTACAATGTATTTTAAATGGCCTTTCCTCCTTTACCAGCTCCCAAAAGGGTTTTCCGGTTCTTGAACTGATGAGCGATCCATAAACAAGTCCCTAATGCCTGCCTGCGTTCTCAGCTGTTCAATTAGAAATTGGGAATTCAAGTGGCTGTTTTATTTTATAACGACAGCCATCAATGTCAATTCCATGCTTGGCCTAAAACAACAACAAAAGGGAAACATTGTTCCCCTCCCGCTAAAGTTTAGTGACATCAGATCAATGCAGCAAAGGCTTGTGGAAGGCAATAAGACTGCTGCTATGGTAAATAGTTGGTCTTCCAGGCCACCAAAATTTTCATCATATGATACAATAACCCAAAGGTAAAAGGGCAGAAGTCCTGGAAATCACCATACGTCAGTGTTTTTCAACCATGGCAACTTCAAGATGTATGGACTTCAACTTCTAGAATTCCCCAGCTGGCTGGGGAATTCTGGGAGTTGAAGTCCACACATCTTGAAGTTGCCAAGGTTAGAATAGAATAGAATAGAATAGAATAGAATAGAATAGAATAGAATAGAATAGAATAGAATAAACAGAGTTGGAAGGGACCTTGGAGGTCTTCTAGTCCAACCTCCTGCCCAGGCAGGAAACCCTACATCACTTCACACCAGTGTTGAAAAACACTGCCACCAAAAAGTGCCACCCTTCTTATTGAAGTGTTTATCAATTGAGGGACATCATTAACTATATTACTATTGTTGATGTGCTATTTTTCCTCTGGCGTGGGATTTTCACTACACCAAGTTCTAAATGGTATACATGCGAAGATGTAAAGGTCATTTGCCTACAGCTCGCTATTAAGTTGGAGAGCAAATTTATATCAGCAGCTGATATCATCTAGGATGGTAATGTAGCTATTACTAAAAAAGAAAAAAGAAAGAAAGAAATATAACCCCAGAGAAGAGAACAAAAATGGTGTACTGTGGCATAAAAATTGCATATGTTGATTTCATAGGCAAGCTGCACCCTAGGAAAGTCTCAGCAAATGGAAACACCTAGCTAATGTTGGCTTATCAGCTAATATTTTAATGACCTAAGAAATCAAGAAAATATCCTGCAATAAGCTGGTACCTAACATTACAGTATCCATAATACTGCCAAGAAAAGTGCATTAATTGGAAAGTGACTCAGGTAAGGAGTATCTTTATTTTTTCAGAAAGAAGCACCATGGTTTGAGTAGAAATATCAAGGATGTATAGAAAGTCAAGATGGTGGCCATGATTACATCATTGAAAATTGCCCCTCTTTTGGAGAATTCTGGGAATTGAAGTCCATGCATCTTATAGTATCCAAAGTCGAGAATAACTGCTCTAAGTACATCCGGGAAGGCGTGCTTCTGACTTCCTCTCTGGTCTGAAATTAGACAAACCATCTATAAGGAGATGTGCTGTTGGAGTGGTGCGGTGGCCTAGAGGTGGAACTCTCATCTCACAATTAGGAGACTGTGAGTTCAATCCTAGGTAGAGGCAGATATTTCTCTCTCAGGGCACAATGAGCATATATCTGCTGAACAAATCTCCGTCAGGAAGGGCATCCGGCCAGTAAACACTCTGCTAGCTCCATTCAGTTGCCCAGACTCCACCCCGCAAGGAATTATGGGGTCGTTAAATGATGATGATGATCATCTACAGTATAAAGAGCTGTGCCATTGCTACTGACTTCCATTCTGCAAAATACTTTGCCACCTTATTTTTCCAGGCATGAGGTCAAACCTGGTTCTTGCAGACTTTATTTAGCGGCTCTTATTTGCCTTCTTCCTGCTGACTAATATTTTAAAAGTATCCATAATATCACCTCTCTTCCCTCTCTTGGTTTTACATGCAAATTGGGATTGTTTAAATTCAGCTTGTAATTCTTTCCGAGAATCACTTCAAATGCTATTTGAGGAGAAGAGAAGGATAACAAGAAATGAAATGAATTAAGTACACAACAGCCGCTTTTCTTGTAGAAATGGTTATGAATGGAGAGATATTGCTTTTCTGGATATTTGTTTTGCACCGTCTCGGTATTATTTTACTTTTAAATTATTTTCTATTGTACACTGCCCAGAGTCAGGATGAAATTGGGCAGCCTGTAAGTTTAATAAACAAACACTTTTAACCTTTTCCCAAGCCTTGTTACTGTACTGTTTTCCAAAACAGCTGAACAACCTGTTTAGCATACCAAGGGTGGAAGTTCCTTTATATTAGCAATCCTGAACTGACAACTGAAGTTTGCAGGATCAAGAGGGGTTGAAACCTAAACTTCCTTCTCTGAAGCAGCTGAGATATGAATCTCAGCCTTCTGAAGCTTACTAGAAAAATGGAAAACCTCTCCCTATGTCGGCTGCTTCAGGAAGACATCACACTGAGATGTTTAAAGAACCGATAGCCCTACCTTTTGATTGCAATGAACAGTTTGAAGGGAAAGAAATAACATATCTTTAAGCGCCTCCCTATGTTTTATGGACTTGGGGAATTGTGGCAGCCCCCAATACTGCCTGGCTTAAAAACATGCTTGTTTAGGCTAGGTGGTAGCAGAATAACAATTGCTGCAGGACTCGGCCATCTAGTATAAAGTTTTTGCTTTAAAAAATGGGTTTGAATTTGTTCTACAGCTAAACACTGTGCGATTAATCAATTTTATGGTTTTATTTTCGGGTAGAGTGTTTTAGTGAAGATCATTTATTGTTTTTCCACAGTACATCGCTCTGGACTCCCTGCAGTAGAAGTCTGGTATACAGTACCAACAAAATAATAAATATATAAATAGAACACCCTTTGCCTTTTTTTTCCATTTCAGGAACAGAAATTTATTTTATTAAAAAAAATCAATCTCTCGTGTTTGAAAGCTGGCTAGGTAACTTTGGCCCAGTTGTTGTGGGGAAAATAGAGGGCAGGAATACTAGGTATATTTGCTGACTTGAGATATTTGTGCATGTGTATGTCTATCACAGTTGGGATAAAAATCTAATAACAATAAACACATGATTATACTTCTTCCCTGTTCAAAAGGATACACTATGTTTCAGTCTGCATGAATCTTCTAAATGTCTTCAAATGTAGTTTCACTTGGAGCAGATGTTTGACAGGCTCCAGACTGAACGTTACTTCTGGATGCTTTTTCTACATTTATTCAAGTTCCCCAGATAAGAAACCAGCACAGGTTTAGATATTTTTTTCTTTTTCCAATGCATGTCACAGAAGATAGAGTTTGAGTTTGTAAGATCCACTGAACCACAAACAAAACAACCATGCTGTGGCCTAAAATTGGGCAAGACAAAGTTTTTGTTCTGTGTTGTTCTTATTATAGCAATAGCACTTAGACTTATACACTGCTTCATAGTGCTTTACGGTCCTCTCTGAGTGGTTTACAAATATCGCCCCCAACAATCTGAGTCCTCAATTTACCAACCATGGAAGGATGGAAGGCTGAGTCAACGTTGAGCCTGTTGGCAGAATTAGCTTGCAATACTGCAATCTAACCATTGTGCCACCATGGCTGTTATGATTTCCTGCACAGTTAGCCAGATGTTTAGACTGGATTTGGCATTTTTATCCACCTATCAAGTGCTTCCCAAGGACCTGGGATAAGTAAATGTTGTTTGATGTTGTTAAAGGTATTGGCACAGGATGTAAGGTGCTCCAAGTAAAGCTGCCTTTTGCAATTGATTGATGGTGATTTTGTCAATGCTGATCATGTTCAAGTGGTGCTCCAGATGTTTTGGAGTTGCACCCAATGTGCCTACCTTTGCTTTCTTTTGCCATAGTTATTCTACTCCTATTTGCAGTTCTTCGTATTTTGTGATTTTCTCCAGTTCTTTTTCTTCTATTCTGCTGTCTTTAGGTACTGCCACATCCACTATGCTGACTTGTTTTTGTCTTTCTTATCAACTATTGTTTATTGTTATTATTGCCTTTGAGTCAATACTGACTCTTGGCAATTGCCTGGACAAGTTCCTAGGGTTTTCCTGGTAACATTTCAGGAGTGGTTTGCCTTTGCCTCCTCCTTCCTAGGGCAGGAAGGAGACAATGAGAGACAATGACTGGCCCAAAGTCACCCTTGGTGTCTAAGGCAGGACTAGAACTCACAGACTCCCAGTTTCTAGCTTGATGCTTTAACCACTATATCATAATGGTTCTCTTCTCATACAAACCCAGAAAAAAAAATCATAATTATCTTAGTCTTCGTTGACTACTGTAAGCTGTAGAAATACAGGAAGAGTATGATATAAATCAATAAAGTAAGTCAAATCTAGTATTTCCCCCCTTTTCAGTATTTTAGAGCAGTGTTAAGGCCCGTTGGTGGGGTGCTTAGATCTAGCCCACGAGGCTGACCTGGAAACATCAAAGGACTGGCCCACGGTGCCTCTTACAGCAAAAATGGAGCTTGGGAGGGCCACCTGAGGCACTCCCGAGCTCCATTTTAGCTGGTAGAGGTTTGCAGAAAGCTGTTGCAGCTGAAAACGGAGCTCAGGAGCCCGTTTTCACGGGCAAAGTGCTTGGACCACCACAGGTGCCCCTGACTTGAGTGACATCGAGCTGGCCACATCCACCCTGGCCATGCCCACCCCAGACCCCCAAGGTCAAACACAACCCTGGTGCAGCCCTCAATGAAATTGAGTTTGGCACCCCTATTTTAGAGTGTCTGAAGATATAAACAAATCTGAAAAATTGGGGGGAAAAATTCTGGAAGAAGGCCAACCATGACAAGAAATCACCATGGCAGTCCTTAGAATACTAGGATCCCAACACATCTGGAGTTGCCAGATGTGGGGGGAAGAATCATCTAAAATTACACCTGATTTTTCTAAGTTGGAACTAGGCAACCCTGCTTAGGTCTGATGAATAAATGCACCAAGCGCATCAATATTGTAACGAAACCGGACAAATCAACCATGAAAGGGAAGTTGTTGTATTTTTTGGGAGAAGCAAATAAACTAAAAAACACTCCATTCTTGTATTGATTCATCGCCATGAAGCATTATGACTGGTTTTTCACTAGTTTCTCCAATGCTGTTTATCAATAGCATAGCAATCACAAAGTGTGTGCATGCTTGTGTGTTTGTATATGTGCTTGTGTGTGAGAGGGGGGAAAAAGAGAGAGAATCCTTCCTTGCTTTAAAAAGGATTACACAGCAGCCACTCTAACTAATAGTGGGCCTCCCATTGCTAAATATTGGTCAAGTTCTGTCTTTTTGAGGACGCTATTTTCAGAAATGCAATTACTCTGTGGGAATTATAAGGACTCTAGAAGCCAAATGCTGGCACAGCTAAAGAAAGAAGTGGATAGTTAAACTTCCTGACTTGGTTAAATAAATGAAGTTGGCCTATCACACAAGTCAAAGTCTTAAGTTCTAGTGCTTTTGCTTTGACATAACACTCAGCCATGCTGTGGTCCTGCTTAGATGGTGAAAGAAAGATTAATATGGTCTGATCTCTTAATATTCCTCATCCAACTACTGACACCAGCCCAGGGAAACTGCTTCTAACCACTTAAACCTCAATCTACTGCTCTGCCTTTCGGTGTGGATTTTTTTCTCTCTCTCCACCATTTCCCACAGATTGAGACACTACAGAAGTTTTTTTTTTTTAATGGTTTAAGTGATAGAGACAAAGATCCAAAAGGATTTGCTTTAGGGAAGGAAGGAAGGAAGGAAGGAAGGAAGGAAGGAAGGAAGGAAGGAAGGAAGGAAGGAAGGAAGGAAGAAAGGAAAAGAGAAGGAAGGAAAAGAGGAAGGAAGAAAGAGAAGAGAGAGAAAAAGAAAGAAAGGAAAAGAAGGAAGGAAGGAAAAGAAAAAGGAATGAAGGAAGAGAAAGGAAGAGAGAGAAAAGAAGGAAGGAAGGAAAAGAGGAAGGAAGAAAGAGAAAGAGAGAGAGAAAGAAAGAAAGGAAAAGAAGGAAGGAAGGAAAAGAAAAAGGAATGAAGGAAGAGAAAGGAAGAGAGAGAAAAGAAGGAAGGAAGGAAAAGAGAAGGAAGGAAGGAAAAGAGAAGGAAGGAAAAGAGGAAGGAAGAGAGAGAGAGAGAGAGAGAGAAAGAAAGGAAAAGAAGGAAGGAAGGAAAAGAAAGAGGAATGAAGGAAAAGAAAGGAAGAGAGAGAAAGGAAGGAAGGGAGGGAGGGAGGGAGGGAGGAAGGAAGGAAGGAAGGAAGGAGAGGGGGAAAGTTTTATTTAAATGTCAAATTATTTTTTATAAATATGATTATTTCCCATGAAATAATAAATAGAATAAATAATAACTAGATGTCATCTTAGTCCAAAGGCCAAGAATGTACACCATACTTTTCTCCTATTATACTGAAGATTAGAAACCCTGTCCTGTCTGATGCTTATAGCAATTATGCCTTGGGTGGCCCACATGTCATTGGGAGTTGGCAATACCTCATTGTGGTGGAGGGTCTTGCATGCTGTAGTGAGCCTCCCACAATCATGGCAAAAGAAGGCCAAGATATCACCAAAGATGAGAGAGCTGAAGAGATTTCAAAAATATGATATATCCAACTAGGTCTGCTTTAGCTTCAGCCCCAGAGGCTTTGCAATTAATTCCATCTGAATGGCTTATAATTAGATAACAAGGGACAGAAATGGGTTTCTAAGGGCCTTTTTTCTTTTTTTTGGACAGTGGAACCAAGGCTGAAGAGTTCAAAACAATTTTCTGCCACGCTTCATCCTGAGCTCCATAGATGTGGGAGCACTCAGCCTGTTTGCCAAGAGTTTAAAATGAGAAATTTCAAGGGCTATTGAGCGCTCTGTGAATTTTCACAGGAGTTCAGCGCAAACTTATTTAGCACAGGTGTTGGGGTAATTGTGATGCATTGAGAGAATTTGTAATGCTCAATGGTCCTCCAAGGTCCACCTGCTGAAAACGATGGTTTAAGTAGTAGAGTAGTGGGTTACCGGGGATGGGGTGTGTGTGAGGAATGCTGTCATACGCCACAATTTTGGTGATAGGGTATCCTTCTTGGTTTTTCAGCCTTGCTACCACTGGACCGTATTTCTCAAAACTCCCAAACTAGAGTGCGAGACTCAGTACATTTAGACAAATGAACAAATTGAACTTTTAGCCAAGCTCACTTAAGGGACAAGGATTTCATTCAAGTTTACTAAACTAATTTGATAGCTTTGCTTTATTCTTGGGTGTAAAGGGAGAAGTGAGGGGTAGCTAATATCACTGCAAGTCTTCTGTGATTAATTTGATTCAGAGCACAAAACACACCCACCCGCACACCCACGCTCTTTTTCTAATGGTGTTGTGGCTTTGTAAAAAGGAGGAATGTTTCAACTGAATATTTCACAAGAGAAAAAGAAAGTGCATTCGTATACAAAACTCTGGTTTTTAGGCCAGTGCCTTAACAGCTGCATGAAACTCTGTCTAGTTCTCTGTTTCCTTTCTGCTTCAATTAACACCCACTAAAATTCCTAAAAATGTTCCATAAAAAAGAGAGACAAAAACTTTTAAGATAACTTATGCATCTGAACTACAGCTTCCCTTCATTTTGTTTTAGTCTTTTGATAGTGTTGTGGCCCACCAGCGGCCTGCGCGGATTGTTGTTGATTCCGATGAGGAGGAGGCTGGTGTGGTGCTACACCAGCAGCCTGTGCAGCCGGCGCTCAAGTCGGACAGCGAGGAGGCTGGAGAAGATGTGGTGCCAGAGGCAGGGATTCAGCCAGGGCCTTCAGAACCTCCAGAGGCTCCTTTAAGTGAAGAGGATGAAGAGGAGGAGCCTCTTCTCAATGCACGGGCACGCAGAGCTGCCAAAAGGCAGGAGTGGTTCCTCAGGAGGAGGTCTCCTCGAGAGTAAGGCTTGGGGCTAATTGGCCACACCCTTAGCCTATTTAAGAAAGAACACAGCTTGTAACAAGCTGCAGGAAACAACTTTAGTTCGCTAATCATCCTGTTGGGATTTCTCTGCAACCTTGCTTCTGGGCTTTCTGCCAACTCCAGTAAGACTCTGACTATCTTATCTGTTCTGGCAGGCTGTTAAGAATGCTTATTAACAGCCGGCATTTGCTAAAACTGTGTTATTTGAGTAAACTACGTTTTGTTCAGAGTTTGTGTGTGCTGTGTGTCTTTGAGATCTGTAACTGGGACAGAACAGTTTATAAAAACAGATGTTTGCCATACTCACTCCCTTTCGCTTGGTGGAAAAACTGGTGATACAGCAACTTTTTTTTTTTTGTGTGTGTGTGTTTTAAAGTTTTTTTTAAAAAAATTTTCTAATAGATATTGAAAAGCACAAACCATAAAACACAACAGAAAAGAATCAAGGAAAGCAAAAAGGAGGTGGAAAAAAGATTTACAAATTAGATAGAAAATTGAACCACAATCTGAAAAACTTCTACATTAATTCAGAAGTCAGGGAACAGTTAATATATTTCAGTCTGACTAGGTGGTTCAGTGGCTAAGACACTGAGCTTGTTGATCAGAAAGGTCGGCAGTTCGGCGGTTCGAATACCTAGTATAGGTCTCCTGCATGAGCAGGGGATTGGACTAGATGACCTCCAAGGTCCCTTCCAATTCTGTTACTGTTACTTTAAGAATCTTGTAAAAAAGTGAAAGCCAAACCTCTCCAGGTCCATCTGCAGAAGGAATAGCTTCCAAGTTGAATTAAATTCTGTATCAGACTTATTTTTCAAATACAAAGTTATTTTTGACATTGATGCATAGTCCTGCAGTGAAGTTTACCATTCTACTAAAAAGGGAATTATATGTGATTTCCAATAAGCAGCATGAAATATCCTAGCAGCTGTTATCATGTGCAGAGCTCACTCTGTGTACTTTGTAGGAATACAAGACTTAGTGATGCTTAACCGAAAAACAGCTGGCAGAAAAGAGAATTCCACCTTTAAGATCTCTTTCATTCTACCATAAATTGCTTTCCAGAATTGTTGAACTTTTTATAACATTGCCACCAAACAAGAATGGTATGGCTTGATTACTGCATTTCCTGCCATTTCTGGAAAATGAATGGTATCTTTTGGCTATCAGCACTACAGTAATATACCAACGGTAAAACAACATGTGCCAGGTTAAGTTCATAGTAAAACTAATACCCCAAATTCTTATGGAATAGGTTGACTCCAGAGGTTGTGAATGCTCCATCACTGGAGGCTTTCAAAAAGAGAATGGAGAGCCATTTGTCTGTAGGTTCTCCTGCTCAAGATGGGGGTTGAATTAGAAGACCTCCTAGGCCCCTTCCAACTCTATTATTCTAAGATTCTACAATAATCATTTTCCACCCATCCATTTTGTTGATTCCACCCACCATCCATTCAGAGCTGAAGAGGCTTCTTGGATGAGAAGCGAAACATCTTCAAAGAAAAACCAGAGAGTCCAGTTGCCTCTTGAAAAAAGCACCTTTGGGATGCACCTTGAAGAAAATAAATATTTAACATTTAAAATGAACGATAGTAATCTGGCTAAATCTTTTTCTGTATTTTTTTTTTTTAAATACTTTATTGAATTTTCCAATTTTTAAAAAGACAATATACAATCACAATCTTGATCCGAGGTGCAATGTTACACATTTCATTAGATCAAACATTAAATGAAATTCATCCATAGCTATACAATATACGGTTCTATACAGTTCTCTACGTTTCTATACAATTAAGTCCATTTCGGGTGTCTAACAGATCGTAGCCTATTATCATATTTTTATTCTATTCTTTAACCAGTTATACCAAATTCCCCATACTTCGTAGTACTTAAAGTTCTCTTCGTTTTTTAGCTCGCTCGTCAATTTGGCCATCTCTGCGCACTCTAGAATTTTATTTATTAATGTTTCTTCAGAGGGGGTAGAGTTGGATTTCCAGAGTTTCGCAAAGGCTAATCTAGCCGCAGTAATAATTTGAATTGCCAGTTGGGTTTTGTTGTTGTCGAGACCATCTTCAATCATACCTAAGAGGAAGTATTCCGGGGCCAGGGCTATCTCTTGTCCCATTATTTCCGAGAGCCAGAGTCGGATCTTTAACCAAAACTTTTTGGTCTCAGGGCAAGTCCACCACAGATGATAAAAGGTGCCGACCGTCTTTCCACATTTCCAACATAAAGCAGAAGAATTTGGAAATATTTTGGCCAGCTTGTCCGGGGCTAGGTACCACCTATGCAACATTTTGTAGTGATTTTCCCTGAATGTTACGGATTTCGTTATTTTGAGATTTCTGTTCCAAGCTATCTCCCAATCATTGAAATTAAGGCCATATCCTAAATTTTTCTCCCATATGCTTAGCTGATTTTTAGCTATCTTCTCGGCTCTATCCTCATCTAGTATAAAGTTATAGATTTTCGATAGCATTTTCTTATCTGGTCCCCAAATAATTTTGTCAAAATATCCATATTTCATTTCAATACCACATTTATCTCTATCTTCTTGAAATCTAGACTTAATCTGAAGATATTTCCACCAATCCAGAATATACCCCTGGTCCTTCAGTACTTCCAAGGGTTTGAGCTTCCCTTCTTCATCCAAGATATCCTTATATGTGCCCATTTTATAATTCCCTCTTCTATTTGGGGCCACTAGAGCATCCATAATCGACAACCAGCTAGGAACCTTGGTATATATCTTCTGTCTAATTTCCAGCCACGTACGAATCAATGTCTCTCTAATTTTATGTTTATGGAAATGAGTTTTCTTCCTATCCTTTATGTCCCAGAGGTAGGCGTGCCATCCTTCAAGGAGATCGTGTCCTTCTAGTGTCAAAAGTCTACCTTCTTGTAATTTGATCCACTCCTTTATCCAAATTATTTTTGCCGCCTTTTGATATAATTCCCAGTCAGGTAGCCCGAACCCTCCCAAATTTCTTTTCCCTTGAAGTGTCTTGAGAGAAATCCTCGATTTCTTACCCTCCCACAAAAAATTCCTGATATGTTTATTCAGATCCAAAAAAAATTTTTTATCTAGTGATATCGGTATATTTTGAAATAGAAATAAAAATTTCGGTAGAATATTCATTTTGATCGCCGCAATTTTACCGGTCAGGGACAATTTAAGCCTCCTCCACCTATCAAGGTCTTGATTAGTTTTCTGCAATAAAGGGATATAGTTATCATCTTTTAATGAAGAGAGTCTCGCCGTAATCCATATTCCCAGATATTTTATCTTCTTAACTACCTGGAGGCCTAATATATCTTCTAATTCTTTCGTTTGTAGGTTTGTCATATTTTTCACAATTATTTTGGTTTTGTTCTTATTAAGTTTAAGGCCCGCGACTTCTCCATAGTTCTGAACTTCCTGCATTAATTTTGAGCCGGTATCTAATGGGTCTTCTAATATGAAGGCAACATCGTCCGCGAAAGCCTGCGTTTTATATATTTCCTTCCTAATCTTCAAGCCTTTGATACTTTCATTAGTTCTAATCCTTCTGAGTAAGACCTCTAATGCTAGGATGTAAAGTAAGGGGGATAGGGGACATCCCTGCCTGACTCCTCTTTGGATCTGAAATGTCTGGGTTCTGCCTCCGTTAACTAATATATTTGCCCTCTGATTTTGGTAAATATTCTCTATCATCCTCCTAAAGTTAGTCCCGAATCCCATTAGATCTATTTGGTTTATCATGAAGGTCCAATTCAGATTGTCGAATGCCTTTTGGGCATCGACAAACATTAAAGCCATCTGTTTTCCAGGGTGTTGTTCATAATATTCAATGGTATTTAAGACTGTTCTCAAATTGTCTCTAATCTGTCTCCCTGGGAGAAAACCATTTTGATCCTTATGTATCCATCGGTTTAAAATTTTCTTGAATCTCTCCGCTATTATAGTCATAAATATTTTGTAGTCTGCGTTAAGCAGTGAGATAGGTCTATAGTTGGAGATCTGTTTCGGGTCGGCACCTTCTTTCAGAATGATCGTCAGATACGCTTCCCTCCAGGAGTCTGGGATTGTTATGCCAGCAATAGCATCATTTAGAATTTCTAGCAATTCCAGTTTCAGAGCATCATCAAATTTTTGATATAATTCTCCGGGGAGACCATCCGGGCCTGGGGTTTTATTCTTCTTTATTTTGGATAAGGCGGTTCTTAACTCCCCTATGGTGATCTTTTCATTTAACATTTCCTTTTCTTCTTCCGGAATTTGGGGAAGGTTGGCTTCCAACAAATACTGTTCTACCTTGTTTATCTCAATTCCTTCATTTTTGTACAGACATTCATAAAATTTTCTTATGCTTTCTAATTTGTCTTCTTCTTTCGTCAACAGGATGCCCTGAGGATCTTCTAAAGCTAGTATTTGGTTTTTTTCCTTCTCTTTTTTTAATTTATATGCCAGCCATCTCCCCGACTTGTTAGCGTTCTCGAAACAATAGTGCTTAGATCTTCTTATTTTTTGAGCTATCTCCTCCTGGTCCAATAGATTCAGTCTATGCCTCATCATCAACCACTGTTGTTTCGTCACCTCATCTCCCGGTCGTTGCTGTAATTCAGCCTCGGTTTGTAATAATTTTTGAGTAAGTTCTTCTCTACTCTTTCTTTTTTCCTTATTTTTAAAGGCAGTATATGAGATGACTACTCCTCTGACATAGGCCTTCATAGTGTCCCACACAATTTCTTTGGCTGTCCCTCGATTTCCATTTTCTAAGAAGAAACGTTTGATTTCTTCATTCAATTTGAGTGTGAACTCTTTTTCATTTAGGAGATTGGTCCTTAAGCTCCATCTCTGTTGTATTTTCTTCATACCATGGGACCAACTGATTTCAAGGAGCTTATGATCTGCCCAAGTATTGATGCCCATGTTAACTTTCTTAATTTCTAATGCCAATTTTCTAGTAACCCAAACCATATCAATTCTGGACCAGGAGTTCTGTGGGATGGAGTAAAATGTGTATTGTCTGTCCTGGGGGTGTAAGGTACGCCACATGTCAATTAAATTTATCTCATCCACCAAATCAAAAAAAGCCTTTGGTAAGGGGGATCTTTTATTCTTTTTGGTTATATCGCATTTATAATCAAGCTTTGGATCTACAATTCCATTAAAATCCCCTAGCATACATATTTCAAAATGTGCCCAATTTGCCAACTGCTCCTGCAGTTTCCTATAGAATTTCCCTTGTTTTTTATTCGGTGCATAAACCCCTACTAATAGCAGTCTAGAATTACCTCTCATTATTTCAACTATGAGTATTCTCCCTTTTTCATCTTTATATTTACATTCTGCCATTATTCCTTTCTTAACATAGATAGCAACCCCCCTTTTCCTTTTCTCAGCTAGTGAGGAGAATACTTTACCAAATTTACAGTAATTTAAATATTCAGCTTCATCTTTTTTTATATGGACCTCTTGGATGCAGATAATATCGGGATTTTGTTTCACCAATTTCGACAATATTATCCTTCTTTTTTTGTAATCGTTTAATCCATTCACATTTACCGATATGATCTTGGTATCGTTCATTCCTGAAATTAGTTTCTAGTCTCTTGTTCTTATTTACCTTTTAAAGTTACTGCTCTCACTGGTCTTGATTTTTTCCCTCTTTCCTCAGTATCCTCCTTTTTCTTCTCCTCTTCTATGTCTTCCCTAGTAATTTGCTCTTGGGATATCTCTTCTTCCGTATTTACTATCTCGTTATCCTCCTTGCTGGTTTGCTCCTCCTCTCCTCCCCTTAGTTGTTCTAAAAGGTCTTGAGCATCACTTAGACAATCAATTCTTATTTTCCTCCCTTGCCAAGAAATTTGCAGTCCTTCTGGCAAAAGCCACCTAAAAATTATATTTCTCCTGTTTAGATAATTTGTCAAAAACCTATAGTTTCTCCTCCTTTCCCTCACTCTTCTCGGAATTTGTTTCAGAATATTAATTTCTTTTCCCCCATAGGTAATTTTTTCCTCCCGAGCTATGTTATACAGAATATCCCTAACTTTTTTTCTAGCAAAGCGCACATGGACCTCTCTGGGGAGTCTGTTTCTTCTTACGTAATTTGTCTGGACCCTGTACACCTCATCAATCTCACGAATTATTTCCTGCTTGTCTTGCTGCAGAGTTTCTGCAATCAACTCCGCTATCTTATCACCTAAATCCTCATCTTTATCTTCCAGGATGTTCTGGAAACGCAAGAAAAACGAGGCCTTGTCCATCTCAAGTTGGATCAGCGCGTCTTCCGTTTCTTTATTTTGTGCCGACAAAGTTTGGTCTACTGTGTCCAGTTTTTTCTCGTTTTTTTCAATTCTTTGTTCTGCTTTTAAAATTCTATTTTCGTTACTAGCAATAGCCGTTTGAATCTCATTCATTTTAAAATCAAGAGCATGAATGTCTGATTTTAATTCGGAGTGACTATTCAAAAGTTTTTCTTGCATCGCAAGCATTGTTTCTTGGATTGACTGAAGGGATGTTTGTACCGTTTGCAATGTAGGAGTTATAGGGGGTTTTTCTAGTTTCTGGAGACCTTCTACTGATTTCTGGGTGGCTGGGGAAGACATCGCTAAGGTAGGTATAGATGTCGCTTTTTTAGCAGTTTTTGCAATTGTGGAGGTCAGACTTGCCATTTCTTTCAGAACCGATTTTTGGTCTCTTATTATCTCCTCTATCTTTCTCCAAATTCTCATCCAGTGGCACTTGCCACGTTTTCTCTGAGGAGCTTTCTTAGACCTTTATTTCGCTCCTTTATTGGTCCTCTCTACACTCTCAATAAGTTAGTTCCCCTCCAAATAGGTAGACAAAATCTCAATACAAATCAATTAATCGCTTAATATAATCTAAATTCAATCTTAGAAAAGAGTAAGTAATATATATAAATTGTTAAAGGCTAACAATACAGGTAATTATTTTAAGTTAATAAATTCTAAATTCAGTTCCTAATAGGTAGTATTGATATAGATAAATACAGATATATATTCTAAATTGTATAAGTTGACCACAATAAGTTAATGAACTAATAAATTCTAAATTCAGATCTTAATAAAGGTTGGATATAAATAGATATAATAAATATAAGTAACTATAAATAGGCATAGATAAATTACAATAAGTATAAATAGATATAATAAGTATAAAATCTTATATAATAATTTAATTAGTAAGATACGAAACCAACCCTCTTTTCCCTAAACTAGTACTAATTATAGAAATCTAAATTCTCATATATAATCAACCTTTTTTTTTATATATATATATATATCTATAAAATGACTTAAGAGATCTAAATAATATTAGTTGTAAAATTATAAAGTTAGAGAGGAAAACAGAGTTCACTTATTAATATCACAGATACTCAAGAGAAGGATAGGAAAGATATAAACATATAAATATATGAGTATAAGTATATTGTTTTATAGTGTTTATAGTATTTACGGAATTTTAGAGTACAAATAGGAGATCTTCAATTTCCCACTTTGCTGGGCTCCAACCAAGCTCGATGGTAATAGCCTCTGCCAGAGGGTCTTCTTGTTCAACCGCTGCTGTTCCACTCTTCCGATTTAATGGGAGCACTTCCTGTTTGCTGAAAGCCTCAAACAGCTAGTCACTGTATTTCTTCTGCTTTCTTCCACTCGATCCCAAAACCAAAAGCCAGCCACACCGATGGTCTTTCCTTTTTCTTTTACTCTCTCATCACACCGCACTCTCCAAAGCTCCTTACAGACGCAATCCACTCTCCCCGTTTCCTCGTCTGCTCTTCGGCTTGTCGGATCGCCGGGAGTACAAGCTGCTCCACCTTCTCCGTCTCTGCCTCTCGCCGCTCCGAGCACTCCTCTCCCGACACCACCGATCCCCTCTCTGCCGCACGATCGTAGGTATAGGGGAATAGGCTTGAATCTGTCACCGCACCTCCGATCTTCTTCTTAGCTTCCCGTCTTTGTTGGCTATTGCTGCTTCGCGCCCGCCATCAATGGCCGGCTCACCGCGTTGGCTAGGCAGAGCCGCCTGGTCAAGCGAGAGGTGATCGCACCCACTTCCCGCTTGCCTGGCTTCCTCTTTTGCCCGCAGGGCTCTCCGGGTCCCGCGTCCCCCGAGGGGATCCCCAAAACGCGATGTTAAAAGGTGTTGAGGAGCAGCGAGCTCTCACTCAACACCCTGTCGCTGCAAGTCACCAACCGGAAGTCCCTTTTTCTGTATTTATCTTCTACAGGTAGTCCTCAATTTACAATTAGAATCGGGACCAGAAATTCCATTGATAAGCAAGGTGGTCGTTAAACAAATTGCACCCAATTTTACAACTTTTTTTTTTTTGCCATGGTTGTTGAGCGAATCATTGCAGTTGTTAAGTGAATCATGCAGTTCCTAAGTCAATTAGGCTTCTCCCGCTGACTTTGCTTGTCAAAAGCCCGCTGGGAAGGTCACAAATGGTGATCATGTGACCCTGGGATCCTGAAACCAATCATAAATACTTCTCTGTTGCCAAGAGCTCAAATTGTGATCACATGACTCTGGGAATACTGCAGTGGCTGTAAATGCGAGGACCAATAGTAAATCACTTTTTTTCAGTGACATTGTAAATGTGAACAATCACTAATGAATGGTTGTAAGTCAAAAACTACCTGTATTTTCAATAAAATATCTGTAAGTGAATACATTCTTTAATTTTTTGTTTGCACCCAGCCAAAGTGATTTATGGAAGTTCTGGTCCCATGATAAATATAATCCAATTGTAAAGTAATATAATCCAATCTTCAAACCAGGTTAGATACCTGGCTTGGTAATATGGTTTAATATTTTAGTACTTCCAATCCACATTGTTCTTTCATATCTTGTAACATCTTAAACTTCATCCACAATCTGTTATTTGACCATGTAATATTAGCTGATTGTCTCAGCCTCTTGCTCAAAATTCTATTCTATTCTATTCTATTCTATTCTATTCTATTCTATTCTATTCTATTCTATTCTATTCTATTCTATTCTATTCTTGACTGACTTACGCAATAAGCATTAAAATGTTACATTCAATTCTTGTTGGAATTATTTTAAAGAAAGGAAGCCTTCATAAAATATTCATTTTACTGCTCATATTCTTCCTAACCAGCACATTTTTACCATCTTGAAATAATTCACCGTAATGTTTTCCCCCCCCAAATCTGTAACTATTCTGAAGTAAATCTTGACTGTTGTTTGTTAAACAGATTCCCAGATATCTGATAAGTTAAACAATAATATTAAAGTCTGGGATTTCCTGCAGACATTGCTTTTCTTCTTTGAGTGAATCCCATTTGACCTATTTGAGTCCAGTTCCTATTTATCTGACAGCCAGACTCTAAAAAACACCTGATCCTTGCCTATGGAGGGCTAACATGGTTCATAGGTTTCTTGGACAGAAATGTGCTGAAATACATTTTCAGTCAGATATACTGTATGTTGGGTCTTCTTAATAGCACTTACAGAAATAGCACTTAGACCTAGACACAATCCCATAGTGCTTTACAGCACTCTCTGGTTTACAAACTCAGCATATTACCCCCAACAATCTGACTCCTCATTTTACTGACCTCAGAAGGATAGAAGGCTGAATCAACCTCGAGCCCGTCAGGCTCCAGGCTGTGGACAGAGTTTTGCCTGCAATACTGCACTCTAACCACTTGGGGCTTCTGTTAAATGCCAATCTTAAACTCAGATTGGAAAGGTAGAAGCAGAAAGAGAAGGGAAATAGGGAAGGAACTGGGCATCTGCAGGGGCCATTCAAAAAAAAAAAAAAATCAAGATGGAAGCTGTGACTGTCCAAATGAAGTCCTTCTCCTTTTTACATCGGTCGCAAATTTCACGTAGGTAAAACAGAGAAGGCTTTTGATTGCCACTGTAATGATTACCATCTTATTTTATTTTTAATGAAGTGGCGTTGTTACAATTTTGATGCTTTCTTTCTTTCTATCAGAAGCATCTTAAAATAAAACGTACTGTAACATTTAAAATAGAATGTGTGCCAGTTAAACAGATCTAGCCTAGAAACTGGCTACTTTAATTGTGTTCTGTTATGCTGCCTTGAAGGCAGGTGTATTGTACATATGTGTTGTTGTCTGCATATCTCATAAAAGACAGAAAACTCCAGAGAGCCTCAGTTGTTCAGAGCATCTCTGGACCTTGTTGTGCCTGCACACAGTCTATTTAACAATTTTCATACTTCTCAGCTTTCACCAGACCCGTGACTCTGATATAGTTGATTCTCTCTCTTCTTTTGCTCTTCTGTTATAGTAAGAAGGCCATCTCCTCTCCTCTCCTCTCCCTCTCCTCTCCTCCCCTCCCCTCCTCTCTCATCCTCTCCTCTCCTTGCCTCTCCTCCCCTCTCCTCTCCTCTCCCATTCTCTCCTCACTTCTCCTCTCTTCTCCTCTCCTCTCTTCTCCTCTTCTCTCCTCTCCTCTCCTCTCATCCCCTCCCCTCCCCTCTCCTCTCCTCTTCTCTTCTCTTCTCTTCTCTTCTCTTCTCTTCTCTTCTCTCCTCTCCCATCCTCGCCTCCCCTCGCCTTGCCTCCCCTCGCCTCCCCCTCCCCTCCCTCTCCTCTCCTTTCCCCCCTCCCCTCCCCTCCCCTCCCCTCTCCTCTCCTCCCCTCCCCTCCCCTCTCCTCTCCTCTCCTCTCATGCACAAAGTAGTTAATGAATGAAACTTCCTGGCTTCACCACTCAGCAACAGTTGAAGGATTTGCTTCTCTCCTTGTTTAGTTTCCACGCATTGCTTCTTGTTTTACCCTCAGGTGCTTTGAAGAATAGTTTGACTCCTTCTTCTTTGTGGCAACCCCTGAGATATTGGAACACTGCTATCATGTCTCCCCTAGTCCTTCTCTTCATCAAACTAGACATATCCAGTTCCTGCAACCGTTCTTCATATGTTTTAGCCTCCAGTCCCCTAATCATCTTTGTTGCTCTTCTCTGCACTCTTTCTAGAAGTCTCCACATCTTTTTTACGTCGTGGTGACCAAAATTGAATGCAATATTCCAAGTGTGGCCTTACCAAGGCATTATAAAGTGGTATTAACACTTCACGTGATCTTGATTCTATCCCTCTGTTTATGCAGCCCAGAACTGTGTTGGCTTTTTTGGCAGCTGCTGCACACTGCTGGCTCATATCTAAATGGTTGTCCACTAGGACTCCAAGATCCCTCTCACAGTTACTACTATTGAGCAAGGTACCACATATACGGTATTAACAACATAAATTTTGAGCTCAATTGTGGTCATAAGTCGAGGACTATGGTACCTGTACAAATCCTGCCTCTTTGGGTCAATGAAAATGACAACATGTATTCTTAGGAAACAGTAATCCTCAAGTGTAATGCACAGAAATGTCATAAATTGGAGCTGTTACTGGCATTTGGAAGACATACCTTATCTTACCTACTTTACTTTCATGGCAAGTGACTTCCTGTCCCCCTTTCTCTGAGAACCAATGGAGGTTCTTAGATTGGGACTTTGGAGACCAAAGTGCTATAGACATATGGTTATGGGGACAAAATATGAGAAGATACTCATCTATATCTGTCAGCCCTTCAAGGTAGTTCAGACTAAGAATGCCTATGGAATCCTTTTCTACCCATAAAAAAGGGTAAAATCACTTGGTTCACTCACTTGAGACATGATAGCAGTATTCCAGTATTTGAGGATCTGCCACATAGAAAAAGGGGTCAAATTATTCTCCAAAGCACCGGAGGGCAGGACAAGAAACAATGGTTTGGAAACCAATCTTAAAGAGAAACAATCTGGAATTAAAAAGAAACTTCCTAACAGTGAGGACAATTAACCAGCGGAACAGCTTTCCTCCAGAAATCATGAGGGCTCCATCACTGGATGTTTTTAAGAAGAATCTAGACGAGTGATGGTTAACCTTTTTGTTGCCGAGTGCCCAAAGCGCATGCGCACGTGCGCGAATGTATGCATGCCTGCACGAACTCCCAAAATGCAATGGAAGCACAAACTCCCCTATGCATGCCCCACCCCTATGCATGCACCCCATGCCCCGTTTTGGCTTCCAGGTTGCTGCAGGAGGCTTTCCAGGCCCAAAATGGGGTGCGGGGGGTGCGTGTGTGCGAATCCCCCAAATGTAATGCAAGCACACACACCCGCATGCACTCCACTCCCACGCATGTGCGTGCTCAACCCCTGCATGTGCCCCGCCCCCCCCAGCAGAGACCTGAAGACCAGCTGGCTGGCGGGAGGCGCAAACACATGCATGGTGGAGCTGGGCTGGGGTGACAGCTGGCGTGCCAGGTGACATGGCTCCGCGTGCCACTTAGGGCATGCGTGCCATAGGTTCGCCACCACGGGTCTAGACAGTCACTTATTTGAAATGGTATAGGTTCTCCTGCTTGAGTAGGGGGCTGAACTAGAAGATCCCCCTCCTGCGCGAGCTGCACTGGCTCCCGGTGGTCTTCCGGGTGCGCTTCAAGGTTTTGGTTACCACCTTTAGAGCGCTCCATGGCATCGGACCGGGGTATCTACGAGACCGCCTTCTGCTACCAATAGCCTCTCACCGACCAGTACGCTCCCATAGAGAGGGGCTCCTCAGGGTGCCGTCGGCCAAACAGTGTCGGCTGGCGGCCCCCAGGGGGAGAGCCTTCTCTGTGGGGGCACCTACCATCTGGAACGAGCTCCCCCCAGAGATACAGAAGATCCCGGACCTGCGCACGTTTCGCCGTGCTCTCAAAACTTTTCTATTTCAGCAAGCTGGCCTGGCCTAACTCCCCTCTTTTAAATTCTTAAATTTTAAATTTTTGAATTCGTGATTTTATAAATTGGGTGTTTTAATCTGTGTTTCGGCCGAAATATTTAATAATTTTAAGGGATTTTTAATATTTGTATTGTCTGTATTTTATCTTGGCTGTTCACCGCCCTGAGTCCTTCGGGAGTAGGGCGGTATAGAAATTTGATTAATAAAAATAATAAAATAATAAATAATCTCCAAGCATGGTGCTATTCAGCCGGTTCTAGCTGGGTGAACCGGTGGCGGCTGCGGTAGGCTCCGCCCACCCGCCCGGACGTCATCATG
The DNA here is from genome assembly GCF_029215685.1 of Pituophis catenifer annectens. Classification (NCBI taxonomy): domain Eukaryota; kingdom Metazoa; phylum Chordata; class Lepidosauria; order Squamata; family Colubridae; genus Pituophis; species Pituophis catenifer. The sequence goes on from NW_027256882.1 coordinate 46,680,582, forward strand.
TCCCGTTTTTGATGCTCTGTGCATGCTCCTATTTGTCAACCGGTAGCAAAGGTAAGTGCTTTCTCCAAGATCCCTTCCAGCTCATTCATTCTAAAACACTTGCATGTGTTACTAAGTAATGAAACCCGACACAACTTTTCCCATGGATTTATTAAATCCATATGAGCATAATGTTTTTATTTTTTTTTTATTTTGTGACTTTGAGTCAATGTTGACTCTTGGCAACTGCCTGGAAAACTCCCTGCAGCTATCTTGGCAAGAGATTGGAAGTGACTTGTCCTTGCTAGGGCTAAGAGGGAGTGACTGGCCCAAGACCACATAGCTGGCTTTGTGTATAATGCACAGCCACCACATATCTAGCTCAGGGGTGGGTTCTACTTACCTTTACTACCGGTTCACAATGGGGCCGTGCGTGCAGAAGCATTTTGATGACGACAGGGTCAGTGGGCGGAGCCTTCCGCTGGTTTTACTACCGGTTCTATAGAACCAGTGCGAACCGGGGGCAACCCACCACTGATCTAGCTTGATGCCTTAACCGGTACATCAAACTGGCTCTCATGTTTTTTTTTTTTATTATTTTATTTTCAATTTATATACCGCCCTTCTCCCTGAGGACTCAGGATGGTGCACAGCCAGAATTAAAAACATGAAATACAAATATTAAAAACAATTAAAATCTATATAAATTTGGCCCAAAAATTTAAAAAAACCACAAACCAATTAAACATTTAAAAAAATTAAAAAATTTAAAAAATTTCTTCCTAAGCCAGCCCGGCTTGCTGGAAAAAGTGGGTTTTAAGGGCACGGCGCATTCATAGAGTTGATTCATAGAGTTCCCCAAACTGCTAGTACTGGTATTACTATTATTTATTTTCGGAGGAAGAGAAAACAGAACATTTGGGAAGAAAAGCGCTAATTTATCTTGGCTATATTTTCTCACCAATATTACCAATACTACAGTTCAACACATTTTTGCTAGAGAAACAAAGGGGCCTGGGCAACCTTACAGCCATTTATTGTACTTCAATGAAATCTCTTCTTCTTTTTTTTTTTTAATGTAAAATGGCATTGCTTTCCTCTCCCTTCGATTTTGAGAGCTACGGTCCTAGTACAGATATATGTGTCTGCATTTTGGCTGGAAAACTGCAGGGCTATGAAACTTGTTTTAAAATCTTGGGAGATGGACTCTGCCACCAGGCACTGTGGCCACAAACATCATTTACTACAAAGCTCTCAGCAGTGAAAGTTGAGTTTGTTCAAAGCTGTTTGGGTACCAAAGGATGAATTTACAAATGTAGACTTGGATAGGAGAACAAAAAAAAAAAAAAAAGGTCAGTCTGTCCAGTCTTACAGGGTAGGAAATGGAAAAATGCAGTGAGAAGCAACTAAAATTTTTGGATTTTATAGACTATTGAAGGGACCAACCCTGGGCTGATTATACATGATGAAAGAATGCAATGAAAATTGACATGAATATGGAGTTCACATGTTCCTTAATTTATCTGATCTCTCTCTCTCTCTCTCTCTCTCTCTCTCTCTCTCTCTCTCTCTCTCTCTCTCGTTCCAAAAACCAAGAAATAAATACTGAATTATTTCAAAGTAATTTCCTTTATTGTTCCTCAGACAGAAATCTTAGCAAACTAAAGCAGACCACTCTCTTCACTAAAGATATACTCTGAGAACTCCTAGAGAGAAGCTATCTCCGGAGAAAGAGTCTCTGGAGAAAGGCGGCATATAAATTGAACTAATAAATAAATAAATCTTGATCTTCTTCCTCTCAACCAAACTATCTAAATTTTGCTATATCTTAGTCCTCTCTTTATGGAGAGTGCACATGTTCAGATGATTTCGGAAAGGAGGAGAAAGCTCAGCCAGCAAAGGGTCTTATTCAGTGGTGGGATTCAAATAATTTAACAACGGTTCTCTGCCCTAATGACTAGCTGGATAGGCGTGGCCATGGTGGGCGTGGCCAGGGGTTGTGACAGGCAGCACTCAGCCTCCTGCACCCCCCTAGCAAAAATGGGCAGCAGGGGTGGGTGGGAATTTGCCGCCCCCCCTGCACCCCGTTTTGGGCCTAGGAGACCTCCCTGAAGCCTCCTGGGAGCAAAAACAGGCTGTGCCCCATTTTGGGCCTAGGAGGCCTCTCTGCACTTACCTGGGAGCCAAAATGGGGTGCATGGGGACTCCTGGAATGGGAGGGGTGGTGAGGGGTGGAGCCAGCCAGTAATTTAACTACTGGTTTGCCCAAACCGGCCTGAACCAGCTGAATCCCACCACTGGCGGTATTTATTATATGCCATAAAGCACATGGATAGCAGTAATAAAATTTGATAAAAGGAGCACATAATACTGTGATGCATGTATGATGGAAATACATAGTAAATTTTGTAAGGCTTGAGGAATTCAAAAAATTATATATAAATTATAGATTACATTTTAAAATGCATTTGTTTATAAGAATAGTATAAGTGTTCTATAGGATCATATGGAGTGTTAGTACATATTAACTTTCGTAGTTATGAGCTATGTAAATCAGATACTTGACGTCTTGAGAAAAAAAATGCTGATGTTCAGAGATTGGTTAGGGGGAATACTAAAGAAGATAGGGGAACAGTGAGATATGTTAAAGTAGATTTGTTCTGAAGCAGCTTACCTTTTTCCAAGGACTTATCAAAGGAAGAGCGTTTTCCCTTAAGATCCTACATCATATCTTCTCTCTTGCCTTCCATACTGCTTAATTTAATTTCTTTTTACTTCTGTTCCAAGTCATCGCCTCTGATAGTCTATTCCAATGGTGCGCCATAATTAAAAGAAGTTGGTTTTTGTAATGGAATGTGTGGATGACCTTGGGGAAAGAGAGAAAGTGATGCTGTCTAGGAAACAATCCAACAAGAGAGAGAGGAACTCCCAGTGGCTTAAATGGTCACCCTAAATGGATCGAGCAATTAAAAATGGTGGCAAAAAGTTTATACTTTCAGACTTGCAAGGTTCTGTTTCAATGGTGGGTTTCAAATTTTTTTACTACTGGTTCTGTGGGTGTGTCTTGGTGGGTATGGCATTGCTTGGTGGGCATGGCTAGGTGGGCATGGCAGGGGAAGGATACTGTAAAATCTCTATTCCCTCCCCAATCCAGGGGAAGGTTACTGCAAAATCCCCATTTCTTCCTGATCAACTGGGACTAGGGAGGCAGAGAATAGATGGGGGCAGGGCCAGTCAGCATTTTTACTATCGGTTCTCCAAACTACTCAAAATTTCCACTATCGGTTCTCCAGAACTAGTCAGAACCTGCTGAAACCCACCTCTGTTCTGTTTATATAGTCATAGAATTAATTCATCTAATTCTGTTTCTAGTTCTGTTTTCTGACTGATTTTCCTGGGAGGGCTGATAGTTTTGTAGATGAGCTACTAAACAGGCAAATCACTGATTCATTAGTTCAACCATGCCCTTCTTTGTTTATTTATTATTTTAAAGACCTTTATATGAACTAACTGGTGAGTGGTGTGGTGGCCTTGAGGTGGAGCTCTTGCCTCACAATCAGGAGGCTGTGAATTTGATCCTAGGTAGCGGCAGCTTTTTCTCTCTCTGGATACAATGAGTTATTGTCTGCTGTGAACACCATGTAGGTGTTAGGAAGGGCATACGGCCAGTAAATGCTCAGGTCCATTCAGTCGCCCCGAATCCACTCTGATGCAAGGGATTACAGCTTTGTTAAAAAAAAAAAAAGAACTAACTGTTGTAAAGTGGCTCACAACAACTGGTAAAAACAGGAATAAAAGCCATCAGGCTTCAATCCAATCAATTAACTTCTTGACTCAATCCCCATCCAGGGTTGAGGGAAAAGACAGGCTTCATAGATTTCTGGAAGGCTTTTAGGTGAGGTCACTATTCCAAAGTACGGGCTACAAACAAAGAGTACCACCTTGTTCCTTTCTGGCCATTCATTTCCTTCTTGATATTTGACTCTATTCCTCTTACAATATTAATAATTATATTTCCCAAGAAATATAACCCAAGAGGGAAAATAACCCTCTGTCTGCAATAGCTCCTGCTTGGATATAATAGAAAATAAGAAAGTGGTTGGCTTCTATTTTTGTCAAACTTCAAAGACATTTTACTTTTTTTTTTTTAAATGCAAAAGTATGTTCATGAAAGAATTTATTCCCAAAACCCAGGCGCAAGAATGCCTTGTATTATGAAATATAGTGACCAGTGATGGGTTCCAACCGATGTTATCACCAGTTCTCTTTGTGTATGCGCTTTGCGCGCGATCGCCGCACTTATGCTCACTTTGCTCGCACACACGCCAAACTTGCGCTCCGTGCAATCGCATTATGTTTCTGCCCAGCTGAGTTGCGGCAATCCACTCTGCTGCGCCTATCAGCTGGGCTAAAAAACAAGAAATAAAGGTAAGTTTAATGCAGGGGCAGGCGGGAGGGCCCAGCTCCCAGTCAAAGAGAACCGATTCGGTGACGTCACATCATCACCACTACCGGCTCGCCCAAACCGGCCCAAACTGGGAGCAACCCACCACTGATAGTGACCCAAAGTGTACGTATAAGAAAAGCAAACATTTACCCCAGTGGTGGGTTTGCTCCCGGTTCGGTCCAGTTCTTCCGAACCGGTAGTAACAGTGGCAGGAGGCTCCGCCCACCCGCCCAGACGTCATCATGAACGATCTGTGCATGTGCGCGCGCTCCAGTTGCGAACCAGTAGTAGAGGTAAGTAGAACCCACCCCTGATTTACCCAGATTTCTTTTTAAAAAACTTTTTTTCAAAATCATCAGCATGACAAAGAGCTCAGAAAAGTGGTACTAGCCTAATCAACATTTGATGGAGTTTGTATTGATGTCTGTAGCTTTTACAATTATTTTATGATATGAAAGTCTGTTCTAATGTACTGTCATTATTAACAAAGAAAATGTTTAAAGTAATCAATGTTGTTTAAGTATTGTAAAGGTTTAGTAATATTGGTTCTTTACTGAAAAAGGGGGTTCAAATAACCAAATTGTTTCCAAGAACCAGTTTAATAATTATGAAGCCACATGATGTTTATTTCACCAATTTAAATGTAAATGTTCAGTTATTTCTGCAAACAGATTTTTTTTCTCCAACTATTCCTAGAGTAAGCATTTTTGTACATAGTTTAAGAACAGATGTGTTCTCATCTTCCTATGCAGTTTAAGCCAGTTTCCTTGAAAACAATAGTTGGGACAATACTCCCGATTCCTCTTCCAAAAGAAAGGATGTGTAACTTCAAAAATCGATACCACAAAGCTTGAAAAGCTACAGAAAGAGGCAAATCTAGGGATTAGAACTCTTTTCAATGAAAATATTGCCTGATGAAAGATTTAGGATTTCAAAATTAAGCAAAAGACTACTTGCAGAAAGAGTGAACATGATCATAGTTTTTAAAATAAAGATAAAGCATTGTCCAAAGATGCTGCCGTGGTGATGTGGCCAGCATGACTATAAGCAGAGATGCACAGAATGCTGTTACCTTCTCACTAAAGTGGTGCCTATTTATCTACTTGCATTTTCATGCTTTCTAACTGCTTGGTGAGTAGGAACTGGGGCAAATAATGGGAGCTCACACTGTTGCATGGCGCTCAGGTCTCGAACCCAGGCTGTCAGCTTCCCAGCTGAGAAGTTGTTTTTTTTTATTATTTGATTTATATGTTGCCCTTCTCCGAAGACTCAGGGCGGCTTACAATGCGTTAAGCAATAGCCTTCATACTTTTGTATATTTATACAAAGTCACCTTATTGCCCTCACAATCTGGGTCCTCATTTTACCTACCTTAGAAAGGATGGAAGGCTGAGTCAATCTTGAGCCTGGTGAGATTTGAACTTGCAGTAATTGCAGGCAGCTGATGTTAATAACAGTGCTTTAGTCTGCTACGCTATCAGGGCTCTGTTCAGCATCTTTAACTGCTGAGCCATCACATCCCCATACCTGTATAATATTAATTCTATGACTATATAACTAGAACCTTGCAAGTCTGAAAGTATAAACTTCCCACCACCATTTTTAACTGCTTGATCCATTAGGGTGACCATTAAGCCACTGGGAGTTCCTGCCTCTCTTGTCTGATTGTTTCCTAGGTAGCATCACTTTCTCTTGACAGATCTAAGCACCCCATGGACCATTCCATCTTGACACTAAGAGAGCTGAAGCAGCCTCAGCCAAGCAAGGTGCTTCCATCTTATTAGAAAAAAAGATTCAAGATGGACAATGACTCTCTCTCTCCCTTTCTCTCTCCCTCCCCCTCTCCCTCCCCCCCTCTCTCTCTCTCCAAGCATGCATGCACACACGCATGCACGGATAAACACACATACATATACGTGTGTGTGTGTGTGTGGCATGTGTATATGTGTTATGTATGTGTACACTTTTGAAAGTAGCCAACAGAATTTCATTTTTAATGTGTGCCAGTGTGCCCACAGTAAAAAATGACAAGGTTATCTATCTATCTATCTATCTATCTATCTATCTATCTATCTATCTATCACCTATCTATCTATCTATCTATCTATCTATCTATCTATCATCTATCTACCTATCTATCTATTATCTATCTATCTATCTATCTATCTATCTATCTATCTATCTATTATCTATTATCTATTATCTATCACCTATCTATCTATCTATCTATCTATCTATCTATCTATCATCTATCTATCTATCTATCTATCTATCTATCTATCTATCTATTATCTATCTATCTATCTATCTATCTATCTATCTATCTATCTATCTATCTATCTAACTGCAAAAATGGGAAGGCTCTTTTGGATGACTTTTTCAAGGGCACAGAAAAATTGGGGAAGGTGTGTGTCTTCTTGCTTCTAGGATAGCTTTGCACATTTGATCTATATTTCTCCCAATGCGGACTGACAGGCTGAAGTGTGATGGGCATAATCATTCAGCAGGTCATACCTATTTGCCTGGGGTGTCATCCTTATGCATCACCCTTTTGCTTGAATCAGCAAAGGAGATATTCCTGATGGATTGTCCTCTTGCTCATGCTACCCCGTAAAAGGTGCTTCTTTATCATTTTGGATATATCATCCAGTGCTGAGTTCAGATTATTTTCCCCTCCCTATGATTTAAACAGCATTTTATACCTAATTCAATTCATTGTCTATGTTCTTGTATTATTAAAAGATAAAATATCAGAGGTGCAACTTGTTAGATAGTTCATATTAAAAGAGTGAAATGCAGTTACCACTAAGAAAAATGTATGAATTATTTCCCAGCACTCAGCCACCAGCATATAAATATTTTACTTTTTAATTCCACCAAGTGCACTGCACTCCATGTTTAATGTACATACTGATAAGACAAAAATAATATTCATCCACTGCCAGTGGTCAAGACTAATACTGAATATATTGGATTATAGAAAGAGCACTGATTTATTCTGAAGGAGACCAGGGTTCAGATTCTTGTTTAGCTCTGAAGATCCTTGAGCTGGTCATTTTCTGACAGATTAAATTCTGTCTGAACAAAAATGAAGAAAATTGTAAGAGTAATTGGTGCAATTTCCTATTAATTCTTCCCTTTATTTAGCACTAGGGCAGATTTTTTTCCAGGTAGATTTGCAGTATAAGCAACGTAGGTTGGCAATTGGCAGGTAAGCAGATGTGTGTAGATGAATGCATCACTACTTATACCGCTGGTCCCTAGACACAACATTCTCAATTCAGCACATTGCTAAATCCATGCAGGTATCCCCAGCTAAACATGTGAATAGAACCAGGCCCTGTAGAATCAAAAAACCTACTTGCATACATCGTACTGAAGATGGGATATGTGGAGTAAGATCTCTGATACATGCTTTAAACTTCCACAGCCTTGCCTTCAGTGGAAATACCGTTTGTTTACTCTATGCAAAAGTTTGTTTTTGATGATACTCTATCCAGACTGAAACAGCTGAGATCATGGAAGACGTTGACACCTGAAGCATCTGTAATGCAAAGTTGAAATGGAGCCTTCCTAGTAGTTGTTTTTATATTTGAAAAGGAAAGCATTTAGTCCCATCTCCAACCATTTCCAGCACGCAAAGAAAAGACATATTTTCTTTTGGCACAATTAATGATTTATTCTACTTTGAATGCTTATTTTAAATGTTGCACATGCTATTTTTCCTGTAGCGACTCAAGAGGGCACACGTGGATCACTCCTCCCATTTTATCCTGTTGGATTGTCAACTGTGGACTATTGAATAATTATGTAGACTCACGAACAACTCTCTCAGTTTCTATGGAGATTCTCAGTCATCCAAGTCATGGTGGTTCCAAAGATGCTTTTTCAAGAGGCAATTGGACTTTCTGTTTTTTCTTTGAAGACGTTTTGCTTCTCATCCAAGAAGCTTCTTCAGCTCTGACTGGACAGTGGGGACCTGTGGGGAAGTGGGGACAGTGGGGAAGCTTCTTGGATGAGAAGTGAAATGTCTTCAAAGAAAAAACAGAAAGTCCAGTTTCCTCTTGAAAAAGCACCTTTGGGACAACTCTCTCAGTTATAAACCATTATTTACAAACTATAACGGATGAGTTCATACAACATGCTGAAAAACATCAACAAAAACAAAACACATTGTGAATTTGCATGATGTTTGAACCAGAACAATATTTGTAACAATAAGGTAAAAAGAGTACCTGCAGATTTTACTTGTCTTAGTCATTGTTGACTGTAGGGGACGGTGTTCATGTCCATTTCAAGACCATTGAGCCGGCGTTGTCCAAAGACATTTTCATAGTCATGTGGCCAGCATGACATCATGGAGCACTGTTACCTTCCCACCGAAGTGATACCTATTTATCTACCCTGCATTTTTATGCTTTCAAACTGCTAGGTTGGCAGGAGTGGGGTGAGGATGGGAGCTCACCCCATCATGTGGAGCTCGCTTCTCAAACCTGGGCTGCCGGCTTTCCAGCTGACAAGCCAAGCACTCTCAGAAGCAAATAGAACTCTCTTTAAACCAGGCATTATTACAAATGGGCAATGCAGTGGCTCTGTGATTAACGGAGCCACTGCATTGCCCATTTGTAATAATGCCTGGTTTAAAGAGAGTTCTATTGGCTTCTGAGAGTTGGACCATAAGGAAGGCTGAGCCCTGAAGAATTGAAACTTTCAAATTGTGGTTTTGAAGAAGACTCTTGAGAATCCCTTGGCTATAAGGAGATCAAATCAGTCAATCCGAAAGGAAATCAACCCTGACTGTCCTTTAGAAGGACAGATACTGAAGGTGAAGCTCAAATACTTTGGCCACCAAATGGGAAGAGAGGACTCATTGGAAACGTTTGGATAAGACAGAAAGCAAAAGGAGAAGGGGACAGAAGAGGAGGTGATGGTTAGATAGCGTCATCAACACAGTGGGCATGAGTTTGGGGAAACTCCAGGAGATAGTGGTTCATGGGGATGAGAAGAGTTGGACAAAACTTAGTGAATGAACAGCAACAACTGTTTGCTTCTAAGATGCCATGTGTAGGAATGTCAATAGAAGTGGAAATGCATTGTTTTCGGAAACAAAAGCTATCTACTGTATAATCTCTTCGCGAATTAAATAAAATGGGATATTCAAGGGTTTTTTCCTTGGATGTAAGAATATGGCCAATAGCCATGATATAAAATTTCCACTGGTTACCTAGCACTGCAAATCTAAATGAAGCTGTCTTTAAATAAAAGTTTGCTCCAAACAAAGCAGCATTAATAGGAAACTGCAATGATGAACATTTCTGGCCTTTGCAGTGAAAAACCATAAGAAGTTGAACTAAACTTTTTCAGGGAGAAAAGAATGAGGTGGGAGGAAGAATTTGGAGTAATTCTTGCAATTAATATCTTGCTTGGACTTTTTTTTTTTGTAACAGGAAAGATCATTCATAATTTATGAGCCAGTGGAGTGTCTTTAATTAAATTCGTATTTTCTAGGGTTTTTGACTTCATTTAATTTTGAGCTAACTAGGAGAAGCAATCTGAGCCTGATTTCAAGTCACTTTCTTAAGCACCATTCTTGTTATCAGTGGGGCTTTAGAAACAAATAAGATAAATGATTTTAATTTCCATGCTCTCTATTGTAACACATGGGGTCAATGTTTGCATGCTTATAGGCAGGCTATAAATGGCAACCACTGTATTTGATCAACTTTTAGGCAAATTACTAGATTGCCTATTATGCACTTTATTTATTATGCCTCCTCCTAAAATATATGTGATGGATTATTCCATTATTTTATTGACCAAGGCTGTAATAAGCTAAGACAAATATGTGCCATTATGGTCCAAAACCAACTGAAAGCGGTAATTAAATCAAAGGAGAAAATTTTCAGCATTCTGATTCCCTGCAAAGTGCCACTTGGACTTTCGTTTTGATCCTACTTCAGTGAATCAGGTAGGAGAGGTTGGATCCACAAAGGTAGAAGTCAAACTATATAATAAGACAGATGTTAGTAGACAAGGAGTGTATGGTTTTCCCTTGCCCCCGATTAAGTTATGAAAACCTGGCTACTTTCCCAGACTTTGGAACAGAGTGGTGACTGAGCCTGTGTGTGATTTTGTTTGGTATAATTTAGTTTCATTGCATTTATTCTTTCTAGATGCATATCACTTGCTTTTCTTTTTGAGGTTCTGCCTTTTTTTTTTTTGTTTTGTAAAGTGCCTGGAATGGGGGTTCCTTAAGGTAAATAAATGAAATCTCAATATATCTAGGAAAAAAGAGAGTTAAGCAGTAGCAACCCACACTTAAACCTAATCTTCAATCTCTCGATATGCCTATCCTTAACCCAGACTCACAGACCAGTTCGTTCTCACAGGGAGGGACTACTCAGGGTACCGTCAGTCAAATTACGCCAACTGGCGACATCCAGGAGGAGGGCCTTCTCTGTGAGGGCTCCAACCCTTTGGAATGAACTGCCCACTGAGATACGAAATATCCCTGATCTCCGTGCTTTCCGCCATGCCCTCAAAACCCTGATGTTCCAACAGGCGGGGCTAAACATATGAACATGTGAATGTTTTTAAAATGTTATCTAATTTTAGATTCTATTTAATTGGGCCAAACTATGTTATAATAATAATTTTAATTAGCAATTTTATGATGTTTCTGTATCTATATTTTTCTTGACTGTACACCGCCTTGAGTCCTACGGGAGAAAGGTGGTATAGAAATATAATAAATAAATAAAATAAATTTGCTATGCTCCCAGATGCCATCATGAAAATTATAGTGAGATGTAACATATAGGAGTAATCTCATGAGGTCTCTCTCCGAAGATTTCAATGTTGCTCACATAAGATTCAGGCAAGAACGCCTATGCTAGGTTGTTTGCCCATATGAGATTTTATGAGATATTGCAGGGGTGTCAAACTCAAGGCCCAGGGTCTGGATCCGGTCCATGGGATGCTTAGATCTGGCCCATGGGGCCACCCTGGAAACAATGAAGGACCAGCCCGCAGTGCCTCTGCCTGCAAAAACAGAGCTCAGGCTGTCCTCCTGAGTTCTGTTTTCACTGGCAGAGGCTTACAGGAGGCTGTCGCAGCCGAAAACGGAGTTCACAAGGGCCGCGGACAGCCCTCCTGAGCTCCATTTTCACTGGCAAAGGGTTTCAGGAGGCCATCGCAGCCAAACCCAGAGCTTGGGAGTCCGTTTTCGCTGGCAGAGTGCTTGGGCCTCCACAGACACCCCCAACACAAGTGACATCAAGCTGGCCAAGTCCACCCTGGCCATGCCCACCCCACCCCACCGAGGTCAAACACAACCCTGATGTGGCCTTCAATGAAATCAAGTTTGAAACTCCTGAGATATTGGCATTCTTACATAGGCTTATGTATCTAATCCTGGGTTTCTCTTATTGATCAGAATGCTACAAACAGCAGATTTTTTTTTTTAAAAAAAAAAACATTTTTAAAAACATATGAATAGGCTATCAGGAATTATGTGGTGGTGCTATTTTTCTCTCAGTAGAGAAATATCATCCAAAATAACTATTGTTTGAACCCTTACCATAAAGAAATTAAGGTTTCCCTAAAATAAATTAGAAAGGAAAGAAGCAGCAATAACAGTTTGTAGTTATTCCTGTAGAGATCAGAGGAAAGGCTAGAAATGTACTGCAAGATTTATTACAGGTACAGCATCTTAGGTGAATCATTAAAAAGAGATTGTTTTATTGTTAATGCTGTTTTGATGTTACCCCCAGAAATGGAAACTATTCACAGCACAAGGCGCTAAGAAGTCCTGTATTTAATTGAAATCACATGATGGGATACCATGTAAATAATAGAAATCACTAATCTGATATAGAATAGAATAGAATAGAATAGAATAGAATAGAATAGAATAGAATAGAATAGAATAGAATAGAATAGAATAGAATAGAATTTTTTATTGGCCAAGTGTGATTGGACACACAAGGAATTTGTCTTGGTGCATATGCTCTCAGTGTACATAAAAGAAAAGATACGTTCATCAAGAATCATAAGGAACAACACTTAATGATAGTCATAGGGTACAAATAAGCAATCAGGAAACAATATCAATATAAATCGTAAGGATACAAGCAACAAAGTTACAGTCATACAGACATAAGTGGAAGGAGATGGGTGGTGGGAATGATGAGAAGATTAATAGTAGTGCAGCGTTAGTAACTAGTTTGACAGTGTTGAGGGAATTATTTGTTTAGCAGAGTGATGGCATTCAGGAAAAAAACTGTTCTTGTGTCTAGTTGTTCCGGTGTGCAGTGCTCTATAGCGTCGTTTTGAGGGTAGGAGTTGAAATAGTTTATGTCCAGGATGTGAGGGGTCTGTAAATATTTTCACAGCCCTCTTTTTGACTCGTGCAGTATACAGGTCCTCAACGGAAGGCAGGTTGGTAGCAATGTTTTTTCTGCAGTTCTAATGATCCTCTGAAGTCTGTGTCTGTCTTGTTGGGTTGCAGAGCCAAACCAGACAGTTATAGAGGTACAGATGACAGACTCAATAATTCTGTAGAAACTGTATCAGCAGCTCCTTCGTCAGTTTGAGCTTTCTGAGTTGGCACAGAAAGAACATTCTTTGTTGTGCTTTTTTGATGACGTTTTTGATGTTAGCTGTCCATTTTAGAACTTGCGATATGGTAGAACCTAGGAATTTGAAGGTCTCTACCGTTGATACTGTGTTGTCTAGTATTGTGAGAGGTAGAAGTATGAAGGATTTCTCCTAAAGTCTACCACCATTTCTATGGTTTTGAGTGTGTTCAGTTCCACATTGTTCCGGTCACACCACGAAGCTAGCCATGAGGCTAACATATCACACCATGATATGTTAATAATAAGGTATTTTTGCATGTAGTTACAATGTAATAGATACCAAAGGATTTAAATGGAAAATGGAATGAATGGACAAACACTCATTGGTGTTAATGAGTTTTATGTTGGGATTCTTGTACTTGAAATGTGATGCTTTTACAACTGTACAGCTGAATTAATTCTAAGATGTTCCTTTCCTTAATGTTGGCCAAGCATAGACATGCTACCAACAAAATGGTAAGGAACTCTTCACTGAAAATTAAAATCCTTATCAACAATATATTTGTTTCTCGCCTGTCATATTTGTCTTTAGGATATGCTGGACGTCTTCATTTGCATTTTAATGTGAGCTTAGCTTGCTACCAATTGAGTGGAATGTTGTTAGCCAATCAGCTGACGTGATTAGATCAAACTAATGCTTTTATATCTTTGATCCATTATAATTAAAACCACATTACCGATTTTAAGCAAATGTACAAAATTAATCAGTTTGCATACGCAGCTGTCTTTTAAAAATATTTTAATAAGATCTGTGGCTAAGTAATGACATTATAAGACATTTGGCATTTTTGTTTAGCAAATCAGACTGGAAACAGTGGTCTAACCAAAGTACTAAAACATGCACATACCGATTAGCATAGCAATGTCAATTGCTTTCTACTCCAATGATTAATTTCCAAAAACTGAACATTGAAGAAGTGAAGGGCCACCAACTCATTGAAAATCATTGTTTTATTTCTCTATTTTGTTTAAATCTGGTCTTGTTTAAAGGAGAGGATTTGAATTAGAACCTGAATTTTTTTTATTAGATATGATCAAAAAGAACATTAGGAATTACATAAAATATTTAATACTTCACATAATAACGGCGGCTAGACTAGCAGTAGCACAACTTTGGAAAACAAATAGATTGCCAGCTGATCAGGACCTAATACAAAAGATATACACATGCGCAGAAATGGACAAATTAACCTTAGAGTTACAGGATAAGGAGGACTCAAAATATTTTATAATATGGAATAGATGGTACCAGTGGATAAATCAGAGGAGGCCAAATGGGTTGAGATGAAATTTAGAGGAAATTATCATAATTAAAAGAAAAATGCACTGTCAGGTAGATAGAAAATGAAATATGTCACTGTAGGTTTGTATATATGTATATATAATAATAGAAATTAGTTAGTAGTTGAAGTTGTTTATTGTATATGTATATGCAAATTTGTTTCTTGATTAAGTTAACTTTTAACTTAATCAAGCTTTTGTATGTTTTAAATGTTTTTTTAAGAATGAATAAAGTTTTGCTTTTTAAAATCAAATAAATAAATAAATAAATAAATAAATAAATAAATAAATAAATAAATAAATAAATAAATAAATGAGAGGATTTAAAGGACGTTCCCTGAGTGACTCTGTCCAAGTTTCATGATGTTGAGAGAAGTATCTCTGTCTGGCCAAGTCTGTAAACAGCATATCAAAGGACCTCAGGACTGAAGCACATTATATGCTCATCATCCAGAGGGTCAACATTATTGCCCAGAGGATCATCATTGGTTGCCCTCTCCCCTTTTTGGAAGAGCTTTATAGCTCCCGCTGCCTTAAGAAAGTTCAAAACATTCTTAAAGATCCATCTCATCCTGGGCACCCTTTTTTTGAACTATTACCATCTGGCAGACGGTACAGGACAATAAAAACAAGGACAAATAGGCTGAAAAACAGCTTTTATCCCAGGGCAGTAACCATACTGAGTTCTACTGTATAGTGCAATATTAATGCAATATCAGGGGTTTTCAATTCAATTGTATAGAATGTGAAGGATGTGTGTTTGTGTTTTATTTTTATAGTTATAATGTACACTGAAGATGGGATTTAATTTCATTGTACCAGCTGCAATGACAATAAAGGAAACTAAACTAAACTAAACTAAATTTAATTCAATGTTTATTTCTCACACAGTAGACAACAATACATTTAGGAAGTTCACAATCATGGCCCCCACAGGAGTAAAAGAACATTGAAGAAATGTAGTTATAACATCATCATCACATCAATGCCATGAGATGAAAAATAAAAAAGAAAGAAAAAGTTATTATACAGTAGGCTCTTTCCATATTTGCTTTTAAAATCAGAATTTAAGGACTCTTAGCTGCAAACTACAGCTATTTTTCTGTGTGTTTTTTCCTCTTTAGAAAGGGTAATTGTACTTTGATATTCATGGTGTTTTGTTAAAAAGAACAAAAAAATGTTAAAGGCCTTTTCTGGATTTTTTAATTTGTGCCTCACAATTAGACACAAACATTAGGATTTTTGGATTTGTCTCCTGATCTATAGACGAAGCCCAACTGAACACACTGGAATTAGGAGTCAAAGGCATTGCCTATGCCTTCCTTTACAGAGTAGTTCTATAATAAATCCTCTGTTTGATGAAGACCTATTTAAACAAATGATTTTATACATCTCACCCATTGATCTGACAGGCATTAATGCCATGAGATGTTCTCGGGGTTTAAGAAGCCACACATGTCTTGATTCTTTTTTTTTTCTGCAAGAGATTAACAAGACTAGCACTTACTGCCACAAATCCTATACCTCTGTCTCTTGACGTGCTAAGGAAGCTTTTAGAAGTACAGAGATATTGCCTATCAGTATCTGTCAAGGGTGATGTTTTTCTGACAGAGGTCACCAAAGTTCAGACAAACTGCAGCAGTGCCATAAATCCAGGTAATCCTTCCATATCCTGTGGGTTGTTGTTTTTTTTTTTTTTAGTTAAGTGGTGGTCTAGAGATACTCTTGCTCTGTACACTTAAATCAAAAATACATTCTGCTATAAAGATCCATCAGTAGAGATTTGAACATTGTTCTAGCTAGACCATATTTATTGGTTCGATTTATTTATTTATTTATTGGTTCGATTTATATGCCGCCCTTCTCCGGAGACTCAGGGCGGCTTACAATGCGTTAAGCAATAGCCTTCATACTTTTGTATATACCTGCTTAGTAGGGCTTTCGGGCCCCCCCAAGCAGTGTTCTTTTTTATACAAAGTCAGCTTATTGCCCCCACAAACTGGGTCCTCATTTTACCTACCTCGAAAGGATGGAAGGCTGAGTCAACCTTGAGCCTGGTGAGATTTGAACTTGCAGTAATTGCAGGCAGCTGGTGCTATTTAACAGAACTTTAGTCTGCTGCGCCACCAAGGCTCTTCCTTCCATATGGAGGAAATGCTCCAGAAACTACAGTTAGAAGTCACCATTTTAACATCACTGAAAATTGTGGGTTTTTTTTTTTAATTATACTTTCTGGAAGTGCATAATCTTCCTCGAAATAGAGATACCAGATATTCAGATAAACAAAGGAATAACAGAATAACAGAGTAGGAAGGGACCTTGGAGGTCTTCTAGTCCAACCCCCTGCTTAGGCAGGAAACCCTACACCACTTCAGACAAATGGTTATCCAATCTCTTCTTTAAAACTTCCAGCATTGGAGCATTCACAACTTTTGGAGGCAAGTTGTTCCACTGATTAATTTTCTAACTGCCAGGAAATTTCTCTGTAGTTCTAGGTTGCTTCTCTCCTCAGTTACTTTCTATCCACTGCTTATTGTTTGGCTTTCAGGTGCTTTGAAGAATAACTTGACTCCCTCTTCTTTGTGGCAGCCCCTGAGATATTGGAGAATGTGCAGTCTTGATTTTGATAATTTAGAAACTACAACTGTGGCCATAGACAATTCCAGAACAACGTTTATGTAATTCATAACAGATGATAACAACTAGATCTGCTACCTTACCATTGGGTGGGCATTTCAGCCATAATTGATAAAAGCGGTGACAGCATTCCCTGCCATTTTGAGATGAGAAACAGACAAAATTAGCAATTCACACTAGTTAAAAACAACAACAACAAATCAAATCCAAGGGAAACAAACAAACAAACAAACAAACAAACAAACAAACAAACAAACATACCTAGCCCACAAAGATGCTTATTTCAGACAGAATTATCTATCTTTGTCCTAAGAGATTCTCTTACCTTCCATGTTTCTGAGATGTTTATTTCCATTATCTGCAGATGCTTTTCAAATCTGCAAATCTGATTCTCTCAAAAGATGCAACCAAGATTTGAGAAGGAAGCTCTCAAATGGAATCTGTGTTTGTTTCAATCAACAATGAGATACTCTGTGTGTGCGCATGCATGAATACAATATTATCATGGGAAGACGTTGGCTACTGTTAATAACATCCAGGGCTTGTAACCCAAGGCTACAACTCACTGTATTCAAAACTTACCTCTTGACTAAATCTGGAAAGAAATGAATTTCTGAAGTACCTCGGCAAGAATATAATAAACTATTTTTACAACCACGGGGGTTCCTCTGAGCAGACCCTTTTAATAAAACATGTTTATTGCCAAACAGATGTGAACATAAGGGAACTGCAGAAGATAAACTATAAATATTGAAAGCTTTGTTTAATGGTACAGAGATGTTTATGCTAATCATTGGTTCAGTACCTACCACTCACAAAATGTGAACATATCTGAGTTTATATTTTCCAAACTATAGCAATTTTGTTGTTATTTGAGAAATATCTCTCCTTAACTCTATAGGCCATTGGAACTGTGAGCAAGAACTTATCCCCCAAACCAGCAGAATTGGGGAATTGGTTATTTAAAGATAAAAAGACATGCGGATATGTGAATACTAGGAAGCTGCAATTCTACATATTTGTGTCACATGTACATTAGAAAAATCTATACACACACACAGGGACATAAATACATCTTTTCTGCATTTTCATTTATAAACCCTAGAATAGAAATGATGGGATATAACTAGAAATAGCCTTCTTAATGTTTTAATCCATATTTAAAGAATCAAGCAAAGCCATCCCATTAAAAACTAAATCAATCAACAACATTTGTACTTATATTCTTTCTTTCCACTTTTGTCTTTTCTCTTCTGGCTGATTTTTAAACAAAGAACAACATCTTGCTAATTGTTAACATTTTTTTAAAAAAAAACACACTAGTGTAAATATTTAATGGATTACTCTTTTTCCAATCTCTCCCTTTTTCTTGCCATACCCTGTTCAGAAGAGTGCCAGTGCTTACCAGCAACAATTATCTGCCTGCATGTATAATTAAAGTAGGCAATTATTTTCATGTCTTTGCATAATTTGGGGCTAGTAGTTGTTGGAAGCGATTGCTCCTCTTCATTTTGGAATATATTTTCACAGTGAATGAATTGGGTGCTAACTAGCTATTTCCTACAGGCTTGTTTTTCTGAGTTACTGAGTGATACAAATGTTCAGCCTGAGTTTGGCCCATGTCACTGGTCCATGACTATTTTGCATTTTAGAAGATATGCGGGATAATCTCGTCCACCTTTTTCTTTAAAACACAGTTTTGCATGTTTTCTATCATTCCCAAATTGAGTGAGTAGAGACAGATGCTAGGAATTTCCCTTCGGTACGGTAAAGGTAAAGGTTCTCCTCGCACATATGTGCTAGTCATTCCTGACTCTAGCGGGCGGTGTTTATCTCCGTTTCAAAGCCGAAGAGCCAGAGCTGTCCGAAGACATCTCCATGGTCATGTGGCAGGCATGACTAAAGGCCAAAGGCACATGGAACACTGTTAGCTTCTCACCAAAGGTGGTCCCTATTTTTCTACTTGCATTTTTTACGTGCTTTCAAACTGCTAGGTTGGAAGAAGCTGGGACAAGTAACGGGAGCTCACCCCATTACGCGGCACTAGGGATTCGAACAGCTGAACTGCTGACCTTTCGATCGACAAGCTCAGTGCCTTAGCCACTGAGCCACTGCATCCCTCCTCCCTTCAGTACTGCCTACCTAATCATATCCAGGAATCCATGCTACCAGATCCCTATTGAAAACTACAGAACAGCATTTCCCAAACTGTGATGCGGACTTTCTTTTCCTTGGGGAGGTTCAGATAGAGTCCGAGGGAGGTGTGAAGAACTTTTAGTGACATTTTTACAATAAACCCACCTTTCCCAAAATTTCGTTGCATCGAGCCATGGTGGCACAGTGGTTAGAGTGCAGTACTGCAGGCTACTTCTGCTGACTACCGGTTGCCTGCAATTTGGCAGTTCAAATCTCACCAGGCTCAATGTTGACTCAACCTTCCATTCTTCTGAGGTGGGTAAAAATGAGGATCCAAATTGTTGGGGGCAATATGCTGACTCTGTAAACCGCTTAGAGAGGGCTGTAAAGCACTGTGAAGCGGTATATAAGTCTAAGTGCTATTGCTGTTTGCATGGTTCATTTATGTTCATTTTGTTCTTTGTTGTTTTACGGGAGGTGCATATGTTAAGAAATTGCCTGAAAGGGAGATGTGGGGGCAAAAAGGTTTAGGAACCCCTGCAGTGGTGGGATTCAAGTAATTTAGCAATTGGTTCTCCTCCCTAATGATTTCTTCTAACAACCAGTTTGCCAAACTGCTCAGAAAGTTAACAACCGGTTCTCCCGAAGGGGTGCGAACTGGCTGAATCCCACCACTGAACCCCTGCCATAAACCATCCCAAGAATAACACTGTTCTGCTTGGTTGACCTGAGGATTTACTGGTTAGGTTTGAGGCCTTCAAAGCAATGAGGTCATTTTCTTGCAATTCAGCAGCCCTCAGTACAACAAGTGAGCACAGATAGTCCTTAATTACTAATCGTTCATTTAGCAACCATTACAATGGCCTAGAAAAAAGTGACCTAAGACCGGTCCTGGCATTTATGACCATTTCAGCATCTCTATGGTCACAGGATCAAAACGTGGGTAATTGGCAATCGTCAAGTATTTTGGAGGATTGCAGCCTTCCAGACTCATGTGAGCACCATTTGTGACCTTCCCAGCTGGTTTTCGACATGCAAAGTTAATGGGTGAAGCTGAATTTGCTTAATGATCATGTGACTCACTTAACAAGAGAAATGATTAGCTTAACAAAAAGTTGTAAAATTGGGCACAACTCATTTAATAACTGCCTTGGGGTCCCAATTATGATCATCCATCAAGGACTACCTATAAAGAAAGAATAGGAATTACCATTTCCCCTGTGGCTGTTTCCACGCACCCCCCCCCCCCCGCACTACTTGTAGTCACTGATGACACAACAAATGTAGCTAGAGTGGTAGTTTTCAAAGGTTAGTCTGCTGTGAAAGTATTGTGGCCTGCCAGCGGCCTGCGCGGATTATTGCTGATTCCAAAGATGAGGAGGCTGGTGTGGTGCTGCGCCAGCAGCCTGTGCAGCCGGCGCTCGAGTCGGACAGCGAGGAGGCTGGAGAAGATATGGTGCCAGAGGCAGGGATTCAGCCAGGGCCTTCAGAACCTCCAGAGGCTCCTTTAGGTGAAGAGGATGAAGAGGAGGAGCCTCTTCTCAATGCACGGGCACACAGAGCTGCCAAAAGGCAGGAGTGGTTCCTCAGGAGGAGGTCTCCTCGAGAGTAAAGCTTAGGGCTAATTGGCCACGCCCTTAGCCTATTTAAGAAAGTACCCAGCTTGTAACAAGTTGCAGGAAACAACTTTAGTTCGCTAATCATCGCATTGGGATTTCTCTGCAACCTTATTTCTGGGCTTCCTGCCAACTCCAGTAAGACTCTGACTATCTTGTCTGTGGAATTCTGGCAGCTATTAAGAATGCATATTAACAGCTGGCATTTGCTAAAACTGCGTTATTTGAGTAAACTAAGTTTTGTTCAGAGTTTGTGTGTGCTGTGTTCTTTGGGATCCATAGCTGGGGCAGAACAGAAAGTCCTATGTCCTGCAAAGAATATGGAGATGTGTTGAACCGTGCCCATGCCATTCACACAGAATGGGAAAGCAAGCTGAACTTCAGCATGTACTAATGGAACATAAGCCACATTCTCATGCTTCCCCAAAGGACTGATGACCTAACATTTGAAGAAATGGACGTGCCTTGATTAAACCCTCACCAGCAAAGCCATCACATAGACTGAGCAGTGCTAAACACTAAAGCCTTACCTGTGAACTTTCCCAGCCTGTATGTCATTGCTTCAGATTCTTAGCTCAGAGGAAGGCTACAGTATAATTAAAGTAGGCAATTATTTTCATGTCTTTGCATCATTTGGGGTTAGTAGTTGTTGGAAGCAATTGCTCCTCTTCATTTTGGAATATATTGTCACAGTGAAGGAATTGGAGGCTTACAGGCTTGTTTTTGTGAGTTACTGAGTGGTAGAAATGTTCAGCCTGAGTCTCATCCGTGTCACTGGTCCATGACTCTTTTGCATTTTAGACAATATGTTGGATAATCTTGTTCACCTTTTTCTTATGCTGGAGAAATGAGTGTGCCTTAATTAAGCCCTTACCAGGAAAGCCACTGCATTGATTGAGCACTGCTAAACATAAAGCCTTATCTGTGCCTTTCCCAGCCTGTATGCCAGAGGTGGGTTTCAGCAGGTTCTGACCAGTTCTGAAGAACCGGTTGCAGAAATTTTGAGTAGTTCAGAGAACCGATAAATACTACCTCTGACTGGCCCCGCCCCCATCTATTCTCTGCCTCCTGAGTCCCAGTTGATCAGGAAGAAATGGGGATTTTGCAGTATCCTTTCCCTGAAGTGGGGTGGGAATGGAGATTCTACAGTATCCTTCCCCTGCCTCTCCCACCAAGCCACGCCCACCAAGCTATGCCACACCCATCTAGCCACACCCACAGAACCGGTAGTAAAAAAATTTGAAACCCACCACTGCTGTACGCTGTTGCTTCAGATTCTTAGCACAGAGGAAGGCTGATGAAATGTTGCTAAACTCATACATCTGAAGCTGTTGAAGGCTGTGTTAAAGCAGAGCCTTGATGGAATCAGTATAACTTTAAGCTGTCTAGCTCTGACTTCTAAGCTAGCACATGTGCCCTACTCAAAATACCTCTTTTGGAGAGATTTAATTATGGTCACTGCATAGACTAATGATATTAATGAAAAGGACCACTTTGTTTTTGATTGAATATATGCAGTGGTGGGTTTTACATATGCTTACCACTGGTTCACCGTGCGTGCGCACGTGTGCTTCACATGTGTATGGCACCTTCCATGCATGTGCCCGGCCTTCCGTGCGTGCGCCCGGCCTTGAAAACATGGCTAAATAGGACGACATTATGCCAGGGCAGGTGGGCAGGCTCACCTGGAGTCGCCACTATCAGTTCGCCTGAATCGGTCCAAACTGGTTGAATACCACCTCTGAATATATGGAACGGAGAGCTGAAAGTGAGATATCAGAGTGATGTAACACAGGGGTGGGTTCTACTTACCTTTACTACCGGTTCACAACGGGATCGCGCTCGCACTCGTGCGCTTGCTTCGCTCGTGAGCGCACCTTGCTTCTGCGCATGCGCAGATCACCGATGATGACATCTGGGGTGGTGGGCGGGGTCTCCTGCCAGTTTTACTACCGGTTCCTGTGAACCGGTCCGAACTGGGGGCAACTCACACTGATATAACATCTACAGAGAAACCACACAACGTATTATGTTTTCCAGAGGAAGGAATTATAATGAGAGTTTCCCATGTACATCCATGACATATCACTGAGAAAACAGACCAATTAGTTTCATTCTGCCCAGCAGTTGCCCATGTTGGGATGGGCAAGAAAGAGAGGGGGGGGAAAGAAGAGCAATGCATTATATAACCTTCAGGATCACAAGTAAAGTTGGTTTTCCAAAGGAGGCAGAAAGTCCCCATTAATAACTCTCTCAATGTCATTGAAATGAACATTCTGGGTAATAGAGAGAGACGTTCCTATCAATGATGAATGGTTTTGTGTGTTTTTAGAAATCTCTTTTGCTGCAGGAAGGCTCTAGTGTGCAGAATTTAGTGTCAAGCAGAGATATGATCAGCATATTGAGATTCTAGAAAATTTGAGTTTATATGCCAATGTGTTATAAAGAGGTAAACACAGAACTGAAAAGGCAGATCTGAACGAGTACTCGAAAGAAGGAATGGATTTAAAAAATATGAATTTTTAATGAGAATTTACCTGATTTTAATATTTCCCAAACTAATACGATATTGCCTTGGTATTATATTAAAAGATATAATATAATTTAATTAAAAAAAAATCCCCTTGTGGTTGTTTTGTAATTTTCTTGATCACTACTTTATATTTTCCATTTTATTCCTTTTTATATTTGGGATTTGTTTATTGTTATACGGTTTCTTTTTCTTTTTTGATTTATTGTTTATTTTCATACTGTGCACCATATAGATTCACATTGTTTCAGTTGGAGGAGGTCTTATAAATGAGTTAACAGTATAACGTAATATAATCCAATCCAATGCAGTGTAATATAATAATATAGTAAACATAATATAATGCAGTGATGAATAGAATAGAATAATAAAATAGAATGTTTATATTTGCCAACATCTGCATGTTTCAGAAAGTTGTGAGGTAGTTGCATCTCAAACATTTAACCAAAATGCATAAAAGACATGCACATAAAATTGTGTATACCGTATTTTTCGGAGTATAAGACACAGTTTTTTTCCCTCCTAAAAGAGGCTGAAAATTTGGGTGCGTCTTATACTCTGAATGTAGCTTTTTTGAAGCTTTTTTTCAGCCCTAACAAGGCGCTAGCAAGTGAAGCGATCTCTGCTTCCCTGCTTTGCCTGCTCCCTCCGACTCTCAGCTGTGAAGTTTTTTTCAGCCCTAACAAGACGCTAGTGAGTGAAGCGATCTCCATGCTTTGCCTGCTTTTCTCATTGCTTCTCTCTCCAAAGATCAGTTGTGCTTTAGAAGCTGTTTTTTATCCCCAAGCAGGTCATAAAAACCAGCAAACTAATGTGCTGAAGCTGACCAGACTAAGGACGCTAGTCAGATGAATATCTGGTAGGCAGATTTTCCCCCCCATTTTCCTCCCCAAAAACTAAGCTGCGTTTTATATTCTGGTGTGTCTTATACTCCGAAAAATACGGTATTTGAGAAATATCTAGATTATGGCATCATTCAATTCCACATACTCCTCCAGCATACATCTAATCCTAAAATGCTTTGGCATGTTGACTTATATAAGCACTCACAGATGTGCATTTCAGTATCTTCAAGCTTCTAATTATAAAATAGGAAGCACTAATTACCATTCCTTTCAATTACACAAAGCAAAGAGTATGGCAAGAAACAGTAAACATGATGTCAAAGTTATTGTCACGGTGGCTGAGGTTTTGGATTGACACAGGGAAGGGGCAGCTCCTAGCCATAGAAGCTCCTTGTGTGACAATAGCTGATCATTCTCCCTCATCCCTCCCACATTGTTATTACGGTATTATGGGGAAATGCTGGAGTAAAGCATGCTATGTAAGCTGCTTTGATTTCCTAAATAAAAAAGTGGGATATGTCTTAATAAGTAAATAATTTCCATAACAAAAATCTAAATTTCTTAATCAAACAATTTATTGAACTTATTTCTAACTCTTCTTAGAGAATATTAATTCCATAAGATGAAGGAGAGAGAGAGAATGAGAGAGAGAACAAGAGAGAGAGGCAAGGGAGAGGAAGGGACGGAGGAAGGAGGGAGGGAGGGAGGGAGGGAGGGAGAGAGAGAGAGGGGGGGGGAATGTCTACCTTGGTATACTTTGAAAAAAAAAATAGGAATTTTAAATCTTTAAAATTATTCCCCAAAATCATAAGAGAGAAAAATATGCTAGAATGTCTGCTTTCCTATTCTGCTTGTTGACATCCTTCAAGGACCCAACAGTTGATTGGGAAGCCAGAGTTAGATCCTTAAAAAAAAAAAAAGAGTGTTAATATGTTTTTAACATTCCAGACATCTTCCTGTAATTTCTGTCTTTTCTTTCCCCTTTTGTCTCTTGTGAAAATTAAATAAAATTTAAATATTCTGCATCTATTCATATGCATTAGCATATTAGCATTGTTTGGTGTTTGACTCTGCTGCCAAATGTTGACATGCTTAATGATCCTTTTAAACAATGTACCCATCCTGCCAGAGGAAGCTATGCTCAGAAAGTTCTTTTTTAAATTTACCATGAGGTTTAAAATATACAGTGGCCTTAGCTTAACAGATAGCTGGTTCAGAATGAGCTTTCTATAATGTCTGTCTTTATCACGCCCTCCTTCTATTCCACCCATCCACTCCATGAAGCTTTTTCTGTCCTTTTGCTCTTTGATCCTGGAAAGGAGGCAGGGAAGGCAGAAAAGTAATTTTTCTGAACTTTTTGGATTTTAGAACCATTGTCTTTGCTGAGATCTGGTCTGCCCTCCAAAAATCCCTTCCACCAGCCAATAGCTCTTGTAGGAAGTTAGCACCCACCCCTCTCCTAGGAAAATGAGATATTTTAGGAAATATTAAAAGGGCAGAATATTTCCCGTAAAAGGGAGGCAGAAACTAACTCCCCCCCACCCTTTGTCAATGGGCCATTAAGGCCTGGGCCAGTTTATTCCACATAACAAAGATCTACCTCCTTCAAGCAGAGCCATAGTAGGAATTGCCCAAAGCCCTTTCATTACATCATCACTCAACAAGGCAAAACCAAGCCCAGGACACAGACAACCTACAAAGTTACCCCTGCATGGCCCATGGGAGTCTGACAAACAATCAGAATACAAGCTCAAATTCAAAAGCCCAGAGAGGGCATAAAACCCAGGCACTCTCAGCATTTCTTCCCTTTTCTGCCCAGGACTTCAAACCATGTAATCCTGTCCACCATTAAACCATCTTTCCAAACAGTCTCCATGTTTTCAGTGTCTATTCCCCCACTTGGAACTGAACCCAAAAGGACATTTCTTCCAACACTCTCTTCCTGCTCGCCCATGGTGGATCTCACAACTGAAGATTTCTCCTCCTGGTTCACCCACTATTGTCATTCTACACCATACAGGAACGAATGTTCATCCACCTCCTACTCCATTATTTACTGCTTCTGCTCTTTTTATATGATTATAGATTAAAAGGGAAGATGTTTTAATTAGACGCAAAATTTCTGCATGTCTACATGACACTGATGAGTGAAGATAAATACATGAGTCCTAGGATAAGGTTGCAAGATCCAGTCTGAGTCAGTTACTGGGACCAAAGGTTTATTTTTCCAAGCTTTCCGATTGTTCCATATTCCAGAGAGAGAATTCAAGTTCCCTAATCACGGGCTCCAGCATCAGTCCGAAAGCTTGGAAGAATAAACCTTTGGTCCTGGTGACCAGCTCAGACTGGATCTTGCAACATGACCCTGAGATTGAATAAGGTTTTCAGCTTGAAAACCAGAGGTGATATTCAGCTGGTTCGGACTAGTTCACCTAAACCGGTAGTGGAAATTACGGGTGCCCCCCCTCCACCCCTCCGTTCCGGCTCTATGCCATCCTATTTAGGCACATTTTTGAGGCTGGTGTTGTGGCCCGTCAGCAGCCTGTGCAGTTAGTAGCTGATTCCGACAGCAAGGAGACTGGTGTGGCGCTGCACCAGCAGCCTGTGCAGCTGGCGCTTGAGTCAGACAATGAGGAGGCTGGAGAAGATGTGGTGCCAGAGGTGGGGATTCAGCCAGGGTCTTCAGAACCTCCAGAAGCTCCCATAAGTGAAGAGGAAGAAGAGGAGGAGCCTCTTCTCGATGTATGAGCGCGCAGAGCTGTTAAAAGGCAGGAGTGGCTCCTCAGGAGGAGGTCTCCTCGAGAGTAAGGCTTGGGGCTAATTGGCCATTCCCCTAGCCTATTTAAGGAAGGACGACGACTGATGCAATTTGCAGGAAACAACTTCATTCATATTCCTTCGCGTCTTGATTCCAGAAACGTTTGATTCAGTTCTTGTTTCTCTCTTGTCAGTTTTCCTGCAAATTGCTTCTGGGCATTCTGCCAACCACAGTAAGATTACAGTTATCTGAAATACTGTGCCTCAGAACTGAGTTATTATTCTTTGGATTCTTGTCGGCTGTTAATGAAGTTAAATTAACAGCCCTTGTTCAGAAAAGACTGATAAAAACTATGTTCGAACAACTACTAAGAAAGCTCATTAGTAGTCCTTAATTAGTAAACTAAGGTTTGTACGGACTTTGTGTGTGCTGCGTTCTTTGGGGTCCATAGCTTTGGGGTCCATAGCTGGGCGTATGCATGAAAGGTGCGCACACGAGCAAAGCACATGTGTGGAAGGTAGGCGCATGCATGAACCGGGCACGTGTGCGAACTGTGTGTGTGTGTACGCATGAAGCAAGTGTGCACATCCAGCGAACCAGTAGTAACATAATCCAAAACCCACCACTGTTGAGAACATTGCATTATCCCATTGCATTGTTCCCCACCTATTAGGGCTGCTCAGCCGGCTACATTGGAGGCAGGAAAGTGATGAGACTAAGTTTAGTGAGTGTTCCTGCTCTAAATAGAGATAATAATAACAGTTAGGCCCTGAGACATTCTTCTCTTTTTTTCTTCTTCTTTCTATTCTTGCCCTTAGGAGAGATGTTGGGAAAGTCGCCTTTTTTTAGGTTTCTTCTAATCAACAGGGCTTTGGGGAGCGCTAAATAGTCAACTAATTGTACCTCAAGGAACAATTTTTGCCATAGTCTTGCTGGCTACTCTTGAAGGCTCATCTCCACGTCTTTTGGTATTATGGAATTGGGGAATTAATTAACTAGCTTTAGTTAATTAATTCTATTTTTGAAAACCAAGCAGAGATTTAATTTTTGTTCTCCTGCCAAATATCAGTCTGATACCAGATACGAGGCATCATTATTCTATTATTGCAGGATAAAAAGGAGACTGCTTAATTTAAACTTCTACTTAGCCAAAATGCTTTGTTGCTGCCACATATTCATGCTGCTTCTTCAGAAGATGGATCTTCTAAAGATATTGGTGCTCCTATTCCTAATTATCTTTTCCTCCAATCCCAGGCAGATCTTGGTGAAAAAGGAGGCTTTGGTCTAAGTTGTGAGGATGTTTTGGGTTATTGGTCTACTCGCTTTTGTTTATGGATTATCTTTAAGGCAAATGACACTTTAAAGAAGTTGTGTCTTTCCAGGCAGAATGCTTTCATCTCAGAAAAAAAGACATTTGCTTAAAGAAGCTCAACAAAAACCACAATGCACATGGAATAAACATTTCTTCTTTGTATCCAGATTACTTTAAAGTCCTAGATTTCAGACAACTAGTTTCTTATTTTCCCACCCCTTGTTTTTGTCTTTGGATACTTTCAATTTTCTCTGTCTCATTTTGATTCAATTTAAAAGTTAACTCATTCATATGGTTCCGACACTAAAATGGCTAACCATAACCTTGGTGTGTGTGCTTTTCAGTCAGTGTCTATCTCCTGGTGGCTACCTGGACAAGTTTTAGCAGTTCTCCTGGCAAGATTTCACAAATGGCTTGCCATTGCCTGTTTTCTAGGGCTGAGAAGGAGTGACTGGCCCAAGGTCACATAGCTGTATTTGTTCAGGCAAACATTATCCTAGGACAGGGGTGTCAAACTCAAGGTGTGGGGGCCAGAAGCGACCCGTGGGGTGCTTATATCTGACCTGCAGGGCTGTCCTGGAAATAGCGACGGACTGGCCCGTCCTCTGCCCCTGCCAGCAAAAATGGAGCTCACAAGGGCCGTGCATGCCCCCCCCCCAAGCTCCATTTTTGCTGGCAAAGTGTTGCAAGTCATCCCAGTTGAAAACAGATCTCACAAGGGCCATATGTGCCCCACCTGAGCTCCATTTTTGTTGGCAGAAGGTTTCAGGAGGTCATCCCAGGTAAAAACGGAACTCATGAGGGCCATGTGTGCCTCCCCCACAAGCTCCATATTTGCTGGCAGAGGGTTGTAGGAGGCTGTCACAGCCGAAAATGGGACTCAGGAGCCCGTTATTGCTGGCAGAGCACTTGGGCCACCATGAGCCCCCCCCGATACAAGTGACATCCTGCTGGCCACACCCACCCTAGCCACACCCACACCAGCCACCCGAAGTCACACAACCCTGATACAGCCCTCAATGAAATCGAGCTTGACACCCCTGTCCTAGGAGCAAAATTCTACCCAATAAAAGTCTGAAATATTGGTTTGCATTTTTCTATATTGACATGCCTTTTTCGTTATATTATAGATAAATGTCATTTTATTGTGATCGCTCCTTATTGCTGTTTTTCTTTGTGCTGCTTTTGGGATGTTTTTAGAGGAAGCGAGTGTCCCTGCTGAAAAGCTTCCTGTAAGGACTGGGGATACTTTCTGTAATTCTAAGTGGGTAGGAACAGCTGAACACTAAGAAAAGACACCTTGCATAGATGAAAGAGGACAAGGAAGGATCCACTGTGTGAATCAATTTCATATTTGTGCACATTTGAAGGCATTTTAATATCCCCGAGATAGCATTTTCTTTTTTTTAAAAAAAATGCAGTAAACAAATGCTATTTTAACAATAATTAAAAATCTGATTATTCAAAGGAACAAAACCCTAATTTCAGAAGGTTTCTCTTCCCTGCAACTTCATCTCTGACTCTTTTCTTTTATCTATCAGCTAGTGAGGCCAGGAGGAGAGGGAAGCAGGGGTGAAATCCAGCAGGTTCTGACAGGTTCTGGAGAACCGGTAGCGGAAATTTTGAGTAGTTTGGAGAACCGGCAAATGCCATCTCTGGCTGGCCCCAGAGTGGGTTGGGAATGGAGATTTTGCAATATCCTTCCCCCAGGAGTGGGGAGGGAATGGGGATTTTGCAGTATCCTTCCCCAGCCACACCCACAAAGCCACACCCACCAAGCCACACACCACACCACGCCCACCAAGCCACGCCCACAGAACTGGTAGTAAAAAAATTTGGATTTCACCACTGGACGGAAGGTCTGTAGCCAAGCTGATTCTCTCTCTCTCTCTTATTTGAGAGTCAGTCAGTTGGTACTTTGAGAGACCCCCATGATAAATTTTGAGGTATTCTGCCCAGGGTTTTCTATATTTAATATAAAGCCATTGAAATGAGAGAAGATCAGAAAACTGAAGTGATCAACTTTTGAAAATCCTTCCAGAAAGCTGCTTGGTTTTCCCCGCAAGTTCTATCATCTAACATCTATCTCTCTATCTATCATCGATCTATTATCTTCCTTCTTTCCTTCTTTCTCTCTCTCTTTCTCTCTTTCTCTCTCTCTCTTTCTTTCCTTCCTTCCCTTCCTCCTCCCTCCCTCCCTTCCATCCACAGGGAAAGCCAATTTTGGCAGTGGGGGAGTGAACAAAGGATGAAACAGAGTTGTGGTGTCATGATGCAAATTCCATTCCTTTTATACACAAATCATAACATCATATGCACATATGGAAAAAGTTTGTGTCCCAATAGGATTTCCTGCCTGAGCAGGGGGTTGGACTGGAAGACCTCTAAGGCCCCTTCCAACTCTGTCATTCTGTTCTATTCTATTTAACACTTTGATGAAAATCTGTCCATATTCCGCAATCTGTTTATCATTTGACTATCTAATATCATCTATCTATATCTATCATCTATCTGTTTGTCTGTCTGTCTATTGGTGGTGAGGCCCCTCCTCAAGAATCCTTCCCTGGACCCGGCTGTATTAGCAAACTATCATCCAGTCTCCAACTTTCGCTTTGTTGCGAAGGTTGTTGAGAGTGTGGTGGTGTGACAACTTCCCCAGTACCTGGATGAAGCTGTCTATCTGGATCCGTTCCAGTCGGGCTTCAGGGCAGGGTACAGCATAGAAACAGCATTGGTCGCATTGGTTGATGATCTCTGGAGGGCTCGGGACAGGGGCTGTTCCTCTGTCCTAGTCCTATTAGACCTCTCAGCGGCTTTTGATACTGTCGACCATGGTATCATGCTGCACCGATTGGAGGGGTTGGGAGTGGGGGGCACCGTGGTGCGGTGGTTCTCCTCCTTCCTCTCTGACCGTACACAGTTTGTGTTGGCAGGGGGACAGAGGTCGACCTCGAGGTGCCTTGTTTGTGGGGCACAAGGGTCGGTCCTCTTGCCCCTTCTGTTCAACATTTATGTGAAGCTGCTGGGTGAGATCATCCGTGGTTTTGGGGTGAAGTTCCATCAGTATGCTGATGATACTCAGCTATACATCTCCACCCCGGACCACCCCAATGATGCCCTTGACATGATGTCCCAATGCCTGGAGGCCATGCGGATCTGGATGGGGAGAAACAAGCTTAGACTCAACCTTTCCAAGACCGAGTGGCTGTGGTTTCCGGCATCCCAGTACAGCCAGCTGGCTCCATCGCTGATTATTGGGGGTGAGATCTTGACCCCCTCAGAGAGGGCTCGCAACTTGGGGGTTCTTCTGGATGCATGGCTGCCTTTAGAAGATCATATGACGGCTGTGGCCAGGGGAGCTTTTTATCAGGTTCGCCTGATCCACCAGTTGCATCCCTTTCTGGACCGGGATGCCTTGCGCACGGTCACTCATGCCCTCGTCCCGTCCCGTCTGGACTACTGTAACGCTCTCTACATGGGGCTCCCCTTGAAGAGCACTCAGAGGCTCCAACTGGTCCAGAATGTGGCCACACAGGTGATTATGGGGGCGACTCGGCGCACCCATGTAACACCTCTCCTGCGCGAGCTGCACTGGCTCCCGGTGGTCTTCCGGATGTGATTCAAGATGTTGGTTACCACCTTTAAAGCGCTCCATGGCTTAGGACCTGGGTATGTACGAGATCGCCTTCTGCCACCGATAGCCTCCCACCAGCCAATACGCTCCCACAGAAAGGAACTCCTTAGGGTGCCGTCGGCCAAACAATGTTGACTGGTGACACCCAGGGGGAGATCCTTCTCTGTGGGGGCATCTGCCCTCTGGAATGAACTGCCCCCGGAGTTTCGCATGATCCCCGACCTACGTACCTTTCGCCGTGCCCTTAAGACTCTTTTGTTTCAACAGGCCGGGCTGGCTTAGAAAATGAATTTTAATTGGGTGTTTGTAGTTTTTAATATAAGGGCCAAATTTTTAATATATTTTAAACTGTTTTTAAATTTTGTGGGTATATGTTGTTTTAATATGGCTCTACACCGCCCTGAGTCCTTCGGGAGAAGGGCGGTATAAAAATTTAATTAATTAATTAATTAATTAATTAATAATAATAATAATAATAATAATAATAATAATAATAATAATAATAATAATATCTATCTATCTATCTATCTATCTATCTATCTATCTATCTATCATCTATCTATCTATCTATCTCTATCATTATTGTCATCATCTTTCTCTTTCTCTCCATCCATGGCTTATAAAGATTTCAGTTTCTGAAAGTTTATGCTTCTCCTATAATGCCTTTGCTGTATCTTCAACTTTTTTTTTTTTAAAAAAAATGCAGACTTCATCAAATTCTCTTTTTCTTTGTTTATTTCAATTAGAAGGATGGAATGGAAAGCAAATCAACAAAGTTTGCAATCACAGTTGGAAAACGCCAGCTGTGATGTTGTAAGGTGGCTCATCTCTGACCTCAAGTATATTGCTTTTCTGTTTGTTTAATATGGCAAGAATCTGTATATCCGTAAGTCAATGCTTGTATATGATTACCTGATGATACCTTTTAATGCCATTAGACCTGCATGGATATTCTCTCATTTTGATTTTCAAGGAAAAGTAATACTTGAATGCCTTGGTAGTACAGTGGTTTAATGCACCCTGTAATTAACACAGCTGCCTGCAATTTCTGCAGGTTCGAATCTTACCAGGCTCAAGGTTGACTCAGCCTTCCATCCTTTCTAAGGTAGGTTAAATGAGGACCCAGTTTGTGGGGGCAATAAGCTGACTTTGTATAAATATACAAAAGTATGAAGGCTATTGCTTAACGCATTGTAAGCCGCCCTGAGTCTCCGGAGAAGGGCGGCATATAAATCAAATAAAAAAAAAATGCAGTGCTTCCATTACAGTAGTTTTTGAAAATTGCTACGTTGTAAAACTGTTTCCCAACTTTGGTCAGTATCATTTCTGCTTTAGCACTGTCCCCTCCCCCATACATTTTGCGTTGTTTTCTGGGTTTTCTCCAGGATTTTAAAATTCTGAATTATCATTTCTGAAATGGGATGAAATTCTCCACTAATTTCAGTTCCAAATATTATACAAATTGCCTTACTTTTGACTTCTTTCTCCTTTTTACAATTGATGCACAAACCTTCGTATATTAAATCAGGAAATACAGCTTGATGTGGTTGTGTGACTAGCTGAATCAGCATTTTGTGTTGTGGCATGTTACTTTTGTCACACAGGAAGGGAGATTTGTGTCATTTACCATACTTTTCAGAGAATAAGACACACTTCCCCCCCCAAAAAAAAAGTGGGTGAAAATTGTGGTGTGTCTTACACACTGAATGTTGCCGAAGCTCCAAGCACCCCCCGGCCACCACCCTTCGGCCATTTTTGGCCTCTGCATGTCGTGTTTTCGGCCTCCGCATACCCCATTTTAGACCCGTTCCAGGTTGCGGGGATTGCCACAGAACATCATCGCGAATCTCTGCCGCCTGGAACTGGCCGAAAATGCAACGTGCGGAGTTGGCAATTGGCAGCAATGTGCTGTGGTGATCCCCGCAGCCTGGAACGGGTCTAAAACAGAGCATGCAAAGGCCAAAAACACGAACCGCGGAGGCCATAAACGTAATGTGCTCTGGTGATCCCCGCAGCGTGGAACAGCTGATTGGCAGTATTCCAGGAGGCCGATCGAACTGCCAATCAGCTGTTTGTGCTAAATCAGGCTGCGACAATGTGCTGAAGCTAACCAGGCTGTTTGCTGTTTGCAGGAAGAACGCCAGCCAGATGAATATGGATGGATGCTGGTAGGCAGAGGCAGAATTTTTTTTCTTGTTTTCCTCCCCAAAAACTAATGTGTGTTTTATACTCTGGAGCATCTTATACTTTGAAAAGAAAATGAACCAACTTTATACTGGAATTAAAAAACAACAACAACAGTGTACAAAGTCAAGGGCTCTCAGTGTAGTGTCTACGTCACTAATGGTCTCACAAAACCCTCCCTCAGAACTGAATCATTTGCCTTTTAAAATTGAGGTAGGGATGAGACCTTTCTACCAATCCAGTAAAGTTTTCTGGAGCTACTTGTTTGTGGTTCCAGGCTCCATTACAAAAGCAAGCATAAAAAAAAAATACTACTTACATTGTTAAAGAACAAACTATCCAATGAGTAACATCAATAAAATATTTTCACAACATATTTATTATCTAAAATTTTAGTGTTTACTTTTGGTTTGAGATGTTACAACTCAGGAATATTTATTCACACACACATCCCAAATTCAAATATCTCTAATGAAACCAAAGCTAAGAAGCCTCTTAACTTAAGTAAAACCCTGACTGATAAAACATTCTTTGTTTTATCCAGTATCTTTACTGAACGTGTTGTCATCCTCCATCATTTCAATTCTAGTTTAGCTGGGAACAAAAGAGGCTCTTCTCCACTTCTCCCGCTTCAGAACTAATTGAAAAGATTGTGTTGCTCCTGAAAAAGATTGAATATAAAATCAGATATTTTGTTAAATACAATAACATTTTGTCCCATATGTAAATAAGGCAAAAATTATAAGATTAAGCAATCAGTAGTCATTAGCATTTTCCAAGATAGAATTTTTGATTGTAATAGAGGAAATGCAATATGCAGAGCTGAAAATCACAATTAAATCTTTGGGCATTATCTATTTATAGAAGTCACCATAATAGTATGCATGTCATCCAGATGTGTCATGCCTATGTGACAGTATAATAACTTGGCTCAGTCCTTCTCTCTCAGCCCTACTCACCTCACAGAGCGGCAATTATCATGACAAATATAATTACAATACTGGGGATCCAGACTAGCACCATAAGTTGCTTAACTTTATGATGTCCATGTTACTTTTTATTTACTAAATCTATTTAGTTAGTTGTTGTTGTTTTTTTTGCTCCCCCATCGCACTGATATGACAATTCTAGGCAGCTTAAAATATAACAATAAAAAATAAGAGTAATACAAAGCAATTAAAATTAGGAAAATTAAATAGAACACTAAAAAAGAGAAGAGGATGGGTGCCATGGGGGAAGAGATTTTCTGCCCCAAGAGCCACCCACAACATGGTATGCCCCTAGTGGGCTCTCAGGCCACCCAGCAGTTTTCAGACTCTTCTAGAAGGCCAGGAGTGTCAGAGTAGATCTTACTACCAGTGAGGAGATAGCTGGTGGCTACAGCAGAAAAGTCTCTTGTCTTGGACTTCTCCACCCAAAATTCTTTAGCAGACAGGATCTAAAGTAGGCCTCTTCTGCTGGAGCAAGTGAGCAGACTTGCTAAGGAGCTAAGAAGACAATTCCTTAGATATCTTATATCTATAAAGAGTATCTGGAGCCGTGGTGGTACAGTGGTTAGAATGCAGTATTGTAGGCTAATTCACTGTTCATTGCCAGGATTTCTATTCTGACCGGCTCAAGTTTGACTCAGCCTTCCATCCTTCCGAGGTCGGTAAAATGAGGACCCAGCTCGTTGGGGGCAATATGTTGACTCTGTAAACCACTTAGACAGGGCTATAAGGCACTAAAGAGGTATATAAATCTTAGTGCTGTTGCTAACTGACCAGGAAGAAAGTTTCCACTGCTTGTGGAAATCTTATAGAAGTACTGGGTCACAAACATTCCATAAAAAGAGTTTAAATATATGACAATCATTATCAAATATGTTATAAGATCTGTGGTGCAATTGCCTCTCTTTGCAATTGATTTTCCCTCATTAAAGCATAGCTCTCCCCGATCCTATCTGAAGTAGTTTTCTGAATATTTCTAATATGTATTCAGATTACTTGCATACGGATGACTTTTACCTTTTAAATTATATGGGAGTGACTGATTAAGAACAAGATAATGAAATTGTACTCAATAGATATATCAACCAGGAGTGTGGTCACGATGAAAAACAGAACATTTATTTTGGTGATGATGATTAAGAAAGGAATATAAAATAACTCTATGCATATTGTCATAATAT
The DNA here is from genome assembly GCF_029215685.1 of Pituophis catenifer annectens. Taxonomy (NCBI): domain Eukaryota; kingdom Metazoa; phylum Chordata; class Lepidosauria; order Squamata; family Colubridae; genus Pituophis; species Pituophis catenifer. Next base: position 46,716,750 of record NW_027256882.1, read on the forward strand.
AAATCTAGGTTACAATTGTACTTGGTTCCACGTTCCAATTTGTAGTTTTGGGTTTATCATGTTTCTAGCGGACCGGGAGATTCTTAGTACCCCCTTATGTCTTCTGCAGTCATGGCATAAGCCTAAAACTGAAAATCAGGCTTGTCAGATGTTACATCTTTTCTATCCTGCTCTATGGAGTAGAGAGTTGGTCTCTGACAGAAAACCACTTGAAGAAACTAGAAGCATTTGAAATGTGAATTTACAGATGACTGTTATGTATAAGATGGGTTAACAAAATCACAAATGAGGAGGTGATAAGCTGCCTGGGAAAGCAAAGGGAAATAATCAAAGCCATTAAAAAGCTAAAGTTAAAATAGTTTGGACATGTGATGCGACACCCAGAAAAATATGGCATCCTCCACTTAATCCTCCAGGGAAAGATTGAAGGCAAATGAGGTCCAGGCAGAAGAAGAACATCATGGCTTCAAAACCTAAGGGACTGGTTTGGACAAAACTCAGCAGCACTTTTTCATAAGGCTGTTGACAAAAATAGGATTGCCAACATGATCGCCAACATCCGATAATGGATATGGAAGAAGAAGAAGAAGAAGGAGGAGGAGGAGGAGGAGGAGAAGGAGAAGGAGAAGGAGAAGGAGAAGAAGAAGAAGAAGAAGAAGAAGAAGAAGAAGAAGAAGAAGAAGAAGAAGAAGAAGAAGAAGAAGAGGAGGAGGAGGAGGAGGAGGAGGAGGAGGAGGAGGAGGAGGAGGAGGAGGAGGAGGAGGGAGGAGGAGGAGGAGGAGGAGGAGGAGGAGGAGGAGGAGGAGGAGGAAGGAGGAGGAGGAATTGTACTTGGAAAAGTATGAGGGAGAGAGCAAGGGAAATCAGCAGTGGGGGACAAAGAATTTAAAAACAAATCCTGATCAGAAAATACCGTGAACTTATTTGGGCAGGAAGCAGTCTGGAAAGGATGGTTCAAAGACAAATAGGTTCACGCTGGGAAATAAGAAGCATGATTGGCATATATCCTATCTGTGGCAGAACTATATATATATATATATATATATATATATATATATATATATATATATATATATATATATATATATATAAATATATATATATATATATATATATATATATATATCAATTTTCTTACTTCTTCGTAGGGTCTATGTGTGTTTTTCTTCTAGCCAGGTTTTCCCTACGTAGCCAAGGTTTTTTTTTTTTTTTTTTTTTTGTAGCTCCAGCTCAGTAGAATCTCATCTACTCGGTTCTGGGCTTTTTTCTTTTCTAACACCTAGCAAGCTCTCACTGCTAGGTGGGAGACCTAAATAGATCCATTTCTAGCTCGTTAGCTTTCGTCAGTAGGCCACACCCATCTCCTCCCTGTAAAGGCATAGTATCAATTTTCTTACTTCTTCGTAGGGTCTATGTGTGTTTTTCTTCTAGCCAGGTTTTCCCTACGTAGCCAAGGTTTTTTTTTTTTTTTTTTTTTTTTTTTTTTTTGTAGCTCCAGCTCAGTAGAATCTCATCTACTCGGTTCTGGGCTTTTTTCTTTTCTAACACCTAGCAAGCTCTCACTGCTAGGTGGGAGACCTAAATAGATCCATTTCTAGCTCGTTAGCTTTCGTCAGTAGGCCACACCCATCTCCTCCCTGTAAAGGCATAGTATCAATTTTCTTACTTCTTCGTAGGGTCTATGTGTGTTTTTCTTCTAGCCAGGTTTTCCCTACGTAGCCAAGTGTTTTTTTTTTTTTTTTTTTTTTGTAGCTCCAGCTCAGTAGAATCTCATCTACTCGGTTCTGGGCTTTTTTCTTTTCTAACACCTAGCAAGCTCTCACTGCTAGGTGGGAGACCTAAATAGATCCATTTCTAGCTCGTTAGCTTTCGTCAGTAGGCCACACCCATCTCCTCCCTGTAAAGGCATAGTATCAATTTTCTTACTTCTTCGTAGGGTCTAT